>NC_138126.1:100390426-100990426 GCF_964188305.1 Podarcis bocagei
TGAATGCATACCCTGACAGCTAGAAGTGACCTTAATTTTACTTTCAGATTGAGGGAAAGTTTCCATTTTTTGAGGCTCTACATCATTATAAGGGAGCAAGACTTTTGAGAAGACTTTATCTGCTTTGGGGTAAGAGAAAACTCCACAGGAATCCTAGGTATCAAGTGACTGAAAGGAGAACATAGAGTTGGAAGGACATCCTTGGGTTTAGTGGTTTTTGTTTCCTCTCCAAATATAGCCCTTATATGAGCCAAAGTGAGCCATTTGTCTGAGGTGGCACATCAGGAGGGGCAATTCAACTACACCCACACCCTGGCCTGTCATGTAGGGCATATTATTTTAGGGAGTGAAGCTTAATTTTGGCAAATTTCTTCAGATAGGGGTCTATAAAGGCAGCAGTGGTGGTGGCAGCTGTGGTATGCAGGTGAGCATACCGTATTTGAGGTTCTACATAGCAACATTATGTATTTTTAATGTGCTGTATTCTGCTTTTTTATTAGAAGTAGAAGGCATACTTTGTTTTCCTAAAGTCAATTCGTTAACTTCCATCATTTCCATTTTGGGCATCAGGTATTTGCTCTTCATTTTCATCATCACAGAAGATTTATTTCATTTGATTATAATCAAGCATCCTGCTTACCTCTCTGCTTATATTCAGCAAGCCTTCTTTTCTTATCTTCCTGCCACTTCCAAATCTGGCAAGCCGATCTGATGTCCTATCATTTTTGATGATTTTGATGTAATTTTGCACACATTTTCCCCCACAAAAAAGTAATCAGACAAGTTTAAAATTATTAGAAATTCCACAAAAATGTTAAAACATCAATATTTTTAAGTACTTATTTACCAAGTGTAATGGATTTAGGGGTTGCTCATGCGTAAGTTGCCGCCACTGCTGGCTAGGTTACCTGGTTAAACCCTTTCTGACGGAACAGCCTCCAGCATCGTGACTGTCTCAGTCGCTGGCAGAATCCGTCAGTGGGCGTTTCTTGAACTTCTTCCAGCACAAAAGTTCTTTGACGCCAAGTCTCCTCCTACTCTCCCTGCGCGGAAGTCTTCTGTGCAGGGAGGGTGTGGGCAGCGGAGTACCCGTACTCTCTCCACTGGTCTCCGGCGAGGAGTCTTGGAGCCTCCTCTCCGATTCCCCCATCTGCCCCCCTTCTCTACTGGTGTTACGCTGATTTCCTTCCCCAGCGGATGGGCTGCCTCTCTCCCCACTGGGACCCTCTCCGCCATCCCTCTGGAGCCTTCCCTCCACCTCTAGCTCCGATGGCAGTTCCCTGACACCAAGCAACATTAAATTGTATTAAATTAACCCAAACATATATTGGATTAAAACTCTTAAAACTTTTTAGCATCCCTCATTTTTGGAGTTGGAAAGTTGGAAAATTCAACATGCCCTGCCACTTTAGGAGTGCCTTTGCTGCATCAACAGAGCACTTTGCAGGATCCTTCCTCAGAGTGAGGTAGGTGGACACCTGTGCTGCTGTCACTTTGCCACCCCTGGCAAAATTTGTGAATGGGCAAATTTAAAATTTTATAGTTTAACAATGTTTGACTTGAATCAAAATTTGACAGTACAGCAGCAAACCAGTATACAATTTCATGTGTTCTTTGGGGCCTGTCCACAGAGCCAAACACTGCAAAGAACCTAAGTCCCAATGTAAGGTTCTTCTTCAGAGTGAGGTGGAGGCCACACAACATTTCTCCCATCCCAGAGAAGGAACTGTGACAGCAGGGACACCTTCTGAACCAAAGTAAAACACACGTTCATTTAGTTATGCGCTGTTTGTGAAATTGCCTTGCTTGAGTATCTACTTTATGTTTGCAAGGGAGAAGGATGGGGGGGGCATAACTTTGCCATGTACTTGTGACCTCACAGACCCTCCAAGTGTTCCTATTTCCCAGAGACCGTCCCAGATTTACAGAAACCATCCCGGTTTCTGATTTTATCCCGGAATGTCCAGCTTTTCCTTAAGACGTCCCTATTTTCATCGGGGAAATGTTGGCGGGTATGACCATCTGATGTGACCCTAGCAGCCTCATCAGGTCTAGCGAGCACCAGCTGCCTCCCTGCTATGATCATAGAAGTCCAGCTGTGATTCTGATGCAGAATTGATTTTCAGGCATAGCTGCATACTATCTGTAGTACCGTATATTGGCCCTTCTGGTTTGCCATACCAAAACTGTGCTTTGCTTTGATCCTGTCTTTGAAGCTGCATTGTTTCTGCTTGAAAAAACTTGTTTTTAATTTTCTTGTTAGTTATACGCCCTCTTTGTGGCCTCTTAATGGAGCAGTTTACTGTTGTGATCTTTACTCTGCATATATTGTACTGAACATGTATTGCAGTGAAGACTGAATAGTAAAGAAAAAGCAACATTTTACAAGCCATTTTGCTAAGGAAAAAGAGGGGAACTCCTGAAAGTCTTCATAATATGACTAGTTAGAAAAGGCTGTCTTTTAAAAAAATATTCTGTTAACAGCATTTCTGCTCTGGTTAGATAACTCTATCCTTCTACAAAATACATTTCTGCAAAACATGCCCTGCTATTAAAGGTACTGTAGTTACTTACTACAGTAAGTAGTAAGTAACTACTTACTACTGGGGCAGTTTGAGTACTTTGTTTTTTTCAACTGGAGCAAAATAGAATTACAGTCGGATATGGATATGGAAGCCATATCATTATTAGAATCAATTTAACTATAAATTCTTAGTTTGTTTCAACTGACAGTAATGAAGGGGTCTTTTTCTTTCACAGACTGTGAATTAAGCTCAGACAGTTCTAATATATCATTTTCTGGTAGGAAATACAGAGCTGCAAGTGCTGCACTGGGTGACATTTCAAGAAGAAAACTGCATGAAAAATTAGTGTGGGATACTAGATTAAAGAGAAGATTAGTATTTCTACTGTGAGAGCCTTCAGTATTTGCTTCTCAAATAATATGGCCTCCAGGATGAAAATAACTATATGCCAACTCCCTCAGTGCCATTGAGATTGTAAATAAGATATTTTTCCATTCAAAGCACATGTTTTAATAAGGCAATTTGAAACTGCTTTATAGGGCAGCTCTCCTACCACATGAGAGAGAGAGAGAGAGAGAGAGAGAGAGAGAGAGAGAGAGAGAGAGAGAATGAGTGTATGTGTGTGTATGTAGTATACATTAAGTGGATATGTGTGTGTCAAGGTTTATTGGCTTTAGATGAAAAATGTGTTTAATATCTTACATGTTTTAAAGACACGTGCGAAAAAGTAACCCAACGTATTAATTAGGCCCACCTTGCTTCTTCCTCCCCACTCTCAGTGAAGAAAAGAGTACGATTTGAAAACGGAGGCGCCGAATGTACTTTTGCAACTCATGAAAAGTCCTTTAATAAAAACATAAACCAAAAAAACCCCAGGGAATTGCACAGAGAGTTGGTTAAGGGTCTGTTTCTAAATTATAGCTTGCATTTCTTGCAGGAAAATCATGAAACAAAAAAACAAACAAAAAAAGATTGGTTTTTGGCAGTGGTGTTTTCTTGAGCCATCTTAATTGTAAAAGGTGCACATGTAACATTGGTGAGAGGATCAGAACATGCTCATGACTATAGTTTTCCCAAAGACTAGGGAACAAAGCTAAGGATGTGCATAGTGAGTGGCTGGGTAGGGGGACATAGCAAGTGCCCAAGGCAGTTGTTTCTGTCAGGGGCGTAGCATGTCCAGTGCTGCCCGGCGCATTAAGTTAAATGAAAAGTGATGAACATTTGGCCATAAAATATAAACTGATTGGGTCTGAGCTGGTTTGACTGACCGGGAAAGAGATCTTGGGACGTGGTGAATAACATTATGAAAAAGTTGACCTAAAAAAAAGGGGGGGGAGGCAGCAACATCCATGTTAGGGATTATTAGAAAAAGGGGTTAAAAATAAAACAGCCAATATCATGAAGTATTTATTTAAAAAATCTATGGCATGACTATACTTTGTGTACTTACTGTTTTGGTTGCTGTATTTCAAAAGGATATTGTAGAACCAGGATAAATGCCGAAAATGGCAGCATAGATGCTTAGAGAGCTGGAGCAACTGTTACAAGGAAAGGTTCCAACATTTATTTTTGGGGTGTTTTTTTTAATTTAGAAAAATTGGCAAGTTAAGGGGATCAGGAACAAAATAGAAGCGTATACAATTATGCATGTAGTTTCCTCCTCACAGGGCTACATTTCCCCATCACTCTTAACTACAGTTCCCAGAATTCTTTGAAGGTGGTCATGTGCTTTAAATGCATGGTCTGCATCAGCCCTTAGGTGGCTTTTTTTTTTTTTTTAAGGGTAGGGCTTTAAAAGAGGATTAAGTAAATGCATGGAGGATTAGACTGGGGAGCAAATGTGAGGCAGTGCCATGGCCCTCGTGACCTTACGGTGGGCTCCTGTTTGACCATTGTGGGAAGCAGGATACTGGACCAGATAGGCCTTTGGTCTGATCCAATTGGACTCTTCTTCTGTTCTTATATTCCTCTACTGTTTGTTTCCTCCTTGTTAAGAGTTTAAGCAGGCGATAACCAGAGAGGTGGCCTTTTCAGCCATAGTGCCTCACCTATGAAATTTGCTCCTCAGAGCGGCTTGCCTGTTGCCAACTTTATTTTCTTTTAGATACCAAGTAGAACCCTTTTGTCTCCTATGTGTGTGTTATTGTTTTTAAACCTTTTAGGCATTTTGAAATGTTGCTGATTGTTCTGTTTTTGTCTGCTGGGTTTTCAAAATTACGGTATAGGTATCTCGGTTTTGATACTTTAATAGTGCATATTTCCATGGAACCAATTTAACTGAAGCGGTGTATATACCGTATATGCTTAAGAATTTGAGACCAAGTCTCAAACTGCATGCTCAAAAACAAGAAGGGTTCTGAAGATCACTCCTCATTATTTAAAATATTGATTTCATGTTGCGGTTAATTTTCCAAAGTTCCTTAATTAGTGAGTGTATATAAGGATCGAGGATAATGTGCCCTTGAGCTCCCTGTGCTACTTTATTTGTGAGATTATGATACACATCTCAACGTCTTTTAATAACTATCTTGCAGTATTTAATGTGTACTAATTACCTGTGAAACATATAATGCCATAAAGACTAATTTAAAATCTCTTGCTAATTTATTGCTCGCCTTGTCACCAGAAGATAGGGAGCCGGGGGTGATATCAAATACCAAATTCCCCCTCATAGCTGCTGTTCATAGTGTGCTACGGTCAGTTTCGGGAGTTACAAAAAAGCACTGTAGGAGCCAACAAATAACTTATAGGCCAGAGATTCACTAGCATTGTCTTGCTGACTTGTACGAATACAGTAATTACTGAGTTGACATTTAATTGCATCTCTTGGAACCTCCTGGCCTATCAGAGCACAAATTTTGTTCATCTTGACATATATTTTTTTGTTTCTCCTTTTTCTTCATTTCTCCAGCCTGAAGAACTCACCAATGCACTGGAAATCAGCAATATTGTCTTCACTAGTCTCTTTGCCCTAGAAATGCTTCTGAAACTGCTCGTGTACGGCCCTTTTGGCTACATCAAAAATCCATACAATATATTTGATGGGATCATCGTAGTGATCAGGTAACTGGCCTGGAGTTGTCATTTTATGTGAGCAGGTAAAGTGATTTCTCCCAACTGGGCTATTTAAAATAAAGCTGCAGGAAAATAGTAAGGAATGTCTGAAATGTTTATGGGTGTCTCGGTTCTTTTGCTCTCTCTGTTAGAATATGTGCTCCAGAACTGCTGTGAAAACTTCCTAAAAACCAGCGCTGTCTCCCGTCTCTCGTGATTATGTGCAACAGCACCATTTTGATAACTTCTTCAGGGGAATTTCTGGCATAGGGGAACCACTGAACGGCATCTACTTAAATGCTATCTTCTTTCCTTGTGGCAGCCACACACTGGGAATGGCAGCCAAGAATGTACCTGTTTTCTTTAGCACATATTATCTTTAAAAAGTGCATGACAAAAAGTAAGATATTTCTATCTGCAGAACTCTCCAGTTGAACATTTACCACTCATCCATTAAGTAAAGTATCCTCAAAGTGGGCTTATATCTATCTGGCTGCTTGTTTGGTTTTCAGGCACATGCAAAATATGTTAGGAGTGTATGCTGGCATAATTCTTTTTAATTCAAATGCAAGTTCTGGCTAGAAATTTAAAATTTTCAGAAATCCTAAGGTCTTGGGGGGAAAGCTGAAATATATGCAGTACTCAGTAACTTTGTCCACCTTAAACATTAACAGTTTAAGAAAATGAAAAGTGTTGGGTATATAACTTTATTAGCTGTTAACACACCAAACAGGAGCATTTGGTGTATTTATGAAATATTTTTCCCCAAATCATAATTGCATATGTACCCAGTCTCAAAACGTGTATCAACGCTGTAGTAAACAAAATGAGATTGTTTACATCTGGAAGCAGTATACATACAGAAGAATATACTACAGAAAGAGAAGAAATTGATTTTTCAAGAGAGAAAGCTCAGAACAGCACAATTCTTGTGATGTAATTAAATTTCACAGATAACTTTGCAATAGGAAAATATGAGGTCCCCTCCCCCTTCCCAGTTTATAACAACATTTTCAGTGGGTGTTAATACTGAGCCTTTAAAAAAAACACCAGGAAAATGTATGTTTCTCCATTTGCCCCTGGGCCTCCATATTTCTGCAGCAGATACTTGTAGGTCTGTATTACCTGAAGTTCTTGTCTCATGTAGTATGCAGCATCCTGTGAGCACCTCTGTTTCACACCACTGAGCTCTACTAGCTAGTTTGTACTATAGGCCTTCCCCACTTTTGCTATATGCACTCTATGCATGGATGTACTTCTTCCTCACAAGAACCCATTTAACATTATTCTTTTATCTTCTTAGTGTCTGGGAGATAGTGGGACAGCAGGGTGGAGGCTTGTCTGTTCTACGGACCTTTCGCCTTATGAGAGTCCTGAAACTGGTCCGTTTCATGCCTGCTCTCCAGCGCCAGCTGGTGGTGCTCATGAAAACAATGGACAATGTCGCCACATTCTGCATGTTGCTGATGCTTTTCATATTTATCTTCAGGTGGGTACTTAAATGAGCCCCTTCATTCCCTTTTGAAGCCTGTTGTGTCTGTGCTTTGAGGTTGAATTGGCCAATATTAATTTATGTGCCATGGCAAAACAGTACAAGTTGCTAAGATGGAAAGTGATTTAATGTACAGTGCTACAACTCTGCATATTTTGAAAACGGTAGTTATTTCTTTCCCCCACCTGAGTGGTGTAGTATGCTTCTACTTCTGATGACTTTAACCCTGAAACTCCCCAGGCTGAGCAACACTTTGGTTTTTAGTTTGTGAACCCTCAAGAGTCCAACAGTCTTCATAATGTGAGAGTCTTCAAACTTTTTCATTCCAACAAATGAAGCCTTATCATATATGAGCCTTCAACTGCTAGTCACCACAGGGCATGGTGTCAGAGCTCAGAGAAAGTAGCTTACTAAAAGCTGAATTCCCATTTCTTTTCTTTTTTTTCTTTATCCCATGAGTGACGGGGTGCAGGAGTAAGGAACTTCACTCCAAACATTATTTGCTAAGATGGAGGAGTCTCTCTTTCAATACCATCTTGTTCTTGTTCTTTTATTTATTCATTTCCCCCTTTCATTCAGTATTCTTGGGATGCATCTCTTTGGCTGTAAATTTGCTTCGGAGAGAGATGGAGACACACTTCCCGACAGGAAGAACTTTGATTCCTTACTCTGGGCCATTGTTACTGTTTTCCAGGTAATGCAACCATTACGGCTAACATTTATTTATTTCACAGAGTTTATATATTGGTTGATGATAATCAAATCTCAAAGAGATTTAAAAAAATAATTCAAATTGGTTTACAGAAAGAATAAGCAAGCACCTATCCCTTGAAGAGATAACAGCTTGAGATTCTCCAAAATGTCATACTGAATGCTAAGAGAGAGCACGTGCTATTTTTTTCTTGAAAAAGAGGTGCCGGAACTCACCATGAACGCCTCCCTCATTCTCTTATAATGTCAATGGTGCCCACCTGAGAGGCTAAAATGGCAATGGCACCCACTGAGTTCCAGCTGGAAAAAAAGCCCTGGAGAGATCTATAAGCACTTTGGGAGTAGGAGTGGGGAATGCCTGCTCATAAAATACAGAACCTACTTAAGTTTTGGTTTTCCGGATGCAGTTTTTAGAATCCAGTGTCTTTGCAGGATTTGTTTTTGTTGTCTGAAATACTGATGTGAATGACAAGCTTTAAAATGGCAAAGAATTGAAACAATTATTTATTCAAAGAACAAAATATGCTTTTTCACTTCAACTGAGCAGGACAAACTAACTTTAAGAGAGTGCAAATGATCTGTGCTTCTATCTCCCTTAACGTGCCCTCCCCTCCCCCCCCCATCCAGATACTGACTCAGGAAGACTGGAATAAAGTCCTGTACAACGGCATGGCTTCTACCTCTTCCTGGGCTGCCCTCTACTTCATTGCCCTCATGACATTCGGAAACTACGTTCTCTTTAACTTGTTGGTTGCCATCTTGGTGGAAGGTTTTCAAACAGAGGTAACGCCTTGAATAACTTATTTATCTCATGCTTGCTATTAGGTAGTATGGAGGATTTAGAACCCCCATTATCTTATGAGTAGATCTGGAAAACAGAACAAAAGGGAACATGTAGCACTAACATTGCCTTCCTTAACAAATACTTCAGTACAGTATAAACCAAACTCTTTAGCTTCTATCAAAGGCTAAACTGAAAATAGCCAGCATTATTATAGATGCAGAATTTATGCAATAACTACTGGATGGAATGAGTGCAATGCCAGTGCCTTTGAAACAGGCTTTGTTGCATTTAGGAGCCAAATTAAAAGCAACCTCATAAAAGCATGGACAAAGTTGGAATAGGAGTGGCATTGCTGCCTTTCTTGCTGTTCCTTAGTGAATGTCTTTCTTCCTCCTTAAGTGCAACACTTTGGCATATATATTTTCAGTTCCAATTCCCCACCCCCCACCTCCATCTCTATGGACCGATTTGCTAGAAGCTGGATCTTTTGCTAACTAAACGTCCTCTCTGCCACCATCTGCAGACAGCTGGAAAGCAAATCTTTGAACAGAGTTTGGCCTCCATGTTTTACTGGCAGGTAGCTAAGTCCTCTTAAAACTAGCCCCCAAGCAGTTCTCCCTGCAGCTGGGGATGGTGAACAAAAATCTAGTCTCAGAGCAGTAAACTGTCATAGTGAAGGTCGAAAGGCAACATTATTCTGCATGACTTCCCAAGCATGCCTTTGATTTTGGGCTTTGTTCAGCAGCGTCTAGTGGTAGCATGGGTTCTAAATTAAAGTGTTGTTGATAATATAGGTGTGACAGGAGAATAACAACCATTGAGGTCTGTCACCTTTTTTGCCATCATATTCATTCACACTATAAAAACCCATTTAGAAACGCTGCTATGCTTTTTATTTCTTTCTTTCAAGTGCAGTTTAAGGAGAAGATTTATGGGGGCCTCTTAGGGCAATGCAGCTAGAGTAGCTGTTTATTTGTTTTTATTCATATCTTTCCCAAGTGCTTTTATTTCATTTATGTCGTTTCTGCTTGGTATCATGCCCATGTCTCCATGTAATAGTATTTTTTTCGTCTTTGATAACCTAGGAAGGGGTCAATGCGCCAATCCTTTCTTTCTCAAGGAGTGGGAAATATATCACACTTCAGGCAGTAAATGCACAACCACCTCCTGGCTCTTGCCCAAATGGTTCCAGGATTCTTTACTCTTGAGTGTGTTGGTCCTAGTCTACCTGCCTAGACTGGTCAAGTTTACCTGCCTAGAATGTCTCTTACTGATAGTTTTTGGTTTGGTTTGGTTTGGTTTGGTTTGGTTTGGTTTGGTTTGGTTTGGTATGAATTGGTTTGGTGTGAATGGCCTGAAATTAATATGGTGCCCAGTGCTATTTTCTAGAAAAAGGGATGCCAGAACTCACCACGAACACCTCCTTTGTTCTCTTCTAATGGCAAGGGCACCCACCTGAGAGGCGCCAAAACTGAGTTCCGGTGAATTACAGCTGGGAAAAAAGCCCTGATGGTACCCTTAAGTCTAAAGGACACATGAGTGCAGCCCAGGGGCAACTGCCCCCCTAAATCAGTCAAAATCAAAACAAATCTGAGGTCGCCCCCCCCCCATAAAAATACTGGCTACACTCATGAAAGGACATGTATAGAACACCAACAGGTTTGCTGTTTCTTTGTGGTCGGAATGTCCTCTGAAGTGAGTCTGCAAAACTCTATGAATTCCTACACAGTTTACACAGATTTAGGATGTGTCCTTCTTTCTTAATTTTTGTTCTATTTAAAAACAAATCAAACAGCCTTTGAGTTTCATTCGGGCTTTTCCTTCCTTAGAACGTGCTTTGCATACAAGTAACCCTCTTTCAAATAAAGTAGCAAGGTTTATTGCTGTCTTGTCATGTGAATCTTTAAAAAAAAAACCAACCTCAAATACTTTTTGCTCCTTTAAGTGCCCCGACCCACCCACTTATTTGAGATTTCTCTCTGAAAACTTCTCTCGATGTTGCGGTTGGTTTTATCTTTGTGATCCTCAAGTGCCTTTCTTCAACTCTGGAAACACTTTGTTAATTTTAGTGCCTGACTGTGCAGGACCCTTTCGTTGCTAAGCAGCAGGCAAACATACAAAGGAATGGGGCTGCTCTACAACACACACACACACAAACTTTAAAACATAAGCCTCGCTGGTGCCTCATTCAAGATGCACACATAACACATTCCCTGCAGCGTGCAAGTGGCTTATTTATTTATTTATGCTCAGTCTGAATTTTGTGTCTGAATTTGCAGCAGTTGTAAGTTGTGCAATAAGAGGAGTGCGACTCTGTTTGACAGAACTGGTAATGCAAAAATTACTGACTGAGCTGTCAGGTCTGTACCCTGGGGGATATATCGGGGGGGGGGAGGACATTGGCTTCTGGCGAGAGAGCTTTCTGTCGGAGATAAAGCTTCTCTCCTGAGGGACTTCATGATAATATTATCTATGAAGCATATTATTCCATTGGTAATCTTTTCATGTTACCTACAGTTTCTGCGCTTGTCTCAGACAATCCTTAGTGGCTGGCTCATCTCATATCCCTCTTTTGTGTCAGTTATTCTTCGAACTTGTACCCTACCACAAAACAACCTATGAGCAAGGGAATGGTAGCTGTGTGTAAATAATTAAGATTCATAATAGTAGTCATACCGTGTCTAAACTATGTGTGGGAACAGAGCCTGAGAAAGGAGGAGGGAAATTATGAGCTATTTTACAATCATCTCTTGGTAGCGCCTTTGGAATGGGTTGGCCATGCCTTATACTTAAAACACACTTCTATCACAAAATTGTCCTTTAAAAAAAACAACCCAACTTTTAGCATTTTCTGGCTTATCCTTGTGCTTTCCTTTCTACAAGTGAGTTTGATAATAGTTTAGATTGAGCAGCTGATATATGTAAGTTTTACTATTCTGCTTAGGTCCAAATTTTTGATCAGTCATCCTTTCAATTGGTTCTAACTTACTGACATCATTACCCTGGAAATTAATCGTACTGTCACTAACTATGGCAGGCAAGAGAAAATTAAATCCTTAGCGAACAAATTGAAACTTGCATGAAAACCTTGCCTGTTTTTACAGCAAAGTCAGACTGATTATATTTTCTCCCCCTTGAACAGCAGACACATACCCCTTTCTATATCAAAACCTTAAAGGTGGCTTACTATGTGGCATTGGGGAGTGGAGGTGGGGGCTTCTGCTTGAGAAACACACTTGATCTTATGAAACAGATATAAAAATGCATTGCTGTTAATACTGTGCTATATACAAACAAGCAATAAATGAAAGAAGAATTCTTTGGAACTCTTAATTTGAAGGTAAGGTTGATTTTTTTCCCCCATGAAGGATGTTCAACAGCTTGAACTATCCTTTGTACAGAGCAGATATGAAGGCATCAGACGACTCAAGTGTAGTGTGACCTGTTCCACTGCTTCTCCTTAATACGAAATTGACCCCAATGGGTGCCTTCCCTTTTCTCTCACTTTTCCCTTTTTGTTTCCATCCTTTTTATACCGATATCGTTCCCCCTTTGATCCACTCTCTCAATTTTGATGTTGAAATTTGTAAAACCTGTAAACCCGCCGTCCCTTCCTTCCCTGCCCCTTTCCTCACCCTCCTTCCTCATTTTTACTTCAGGAAATCACCAAACGGGAAGCAGCGAGTAGGCAGTTAAGCTGTATTCAGCTGCCTGTCGACTCGTCAGTGGTATGTAAGACCTTGGCATGAACACCCCAAACTTCGTCTGATAGTTGTCTCTCTCTCTCTCTCTTTTTCTCTCATTCTCTCCCTCTGTGGTGAACAATCACATCATCGCCACTGTTCTCATCATGGTAGCTGTTTGGTTTTGGACTTGTTGTTGTTGTCAAGTTAGCCTTGATTTAAAGTCTCTTCCTTCTTTGAGGGAATTAACAGAGTCCCCTTAATAATTGAGAACCTGTTCTGGATTCCTTCCTTCCTCCCTAATGGTAGATGCCATTTTAAATAATATTTGCATATGGAAGTTCAGTTTCATGCCTTGGCCAGTGCTCTCCAAGCATTAGATAGGCTTGAGCAACATGCTGCCTGTGACTCCATGGATCCAGGTTTTGCTTTCAGTCGGGATCACTGGGATTTGCTTGCATCTACTACGCTAATGCACTTGCCCTTATGCATGTAGATTTGTTTCATGTTCATGGAAAGATACAAATTGTTATATCTACTTTCTCAACATAAAATTGTTTTATCTACTTACTACCAATGGCAGGGGTGTACTAGTTTAGGCCCAGAGACCATTCAAGTCACTGAGAGACTGCCCATTGGATTAAAGTGAATTCTAAGATAACGTGACCCATATTGTTTTCAGCATATTCTTGACCTTGCATGGGGTTTACAAACAGGCTGTTAACTGCTTTGCATACCACACCCAGTTCTTGTTAAAAGAGAGAGAGAGAGATAAAGAAACCCCTCAAAGACAGAAGAGACCTAAAATCAAGCACGTTTTGTGGATGCTCATGTGTGAGACAACTCTGTTCTAGAAAAGTCAGTGCTAAAATCGAGGCAGCTGCAATAAATGCTGGTGTCTTTAAAACAAAAAACAAAACTGCAGATAACTTAGGCAATAATCTCTGAGTGAAATCCCCCAGTCTAGGGTATGTAGGAAAGGTCAGAAGAAGTTTTAATACTCCTACTCTTTCATAGAGTTATGATGTGCTGATGGACCTAAATCTGAACAATGTTCTGTATGCTAACAGTGTTTTCTTTATATTAAAAAAAAAAAACAACCCAGAATGATGACACAAAAGCTATGTCAAATGTTGACATACTAAAAGTCTACAAGGCTGCATTTATTTCCATGAAATCAAGCACTTCATAAATTGTGCTTCCCTTTCCATAGCCTATTTCTGCTATGTGTCTATCCCTTCCCATTTTTTCTCCATTTCCATTCAGCATTGGAAGCAGCAGCTTTTATTTAGATGAAAAGCCTCTTGTGTTATAGCCAGATACTGCTTTCCCTACATTTGTATATCTCTAATACCCTGTAGGCCATCTCAAAGTACTTGTGCTTCTAGGGGAAAAAAGATTTAAACTCTACATTCACTCATACGATGCCTTTTTCATCCAGAAAGGCAAACTGGGAGTGCAAAAACAGGTAATTTCTATTGGAGCCCTGGTGGATGATGCTTCTCTGCGGCTAAACTTAGTGCTTAGTGTACTGACAAAGGTGCTGGTATATTATTTGGCAGGGGTGCTTTATTTCAAAGAAAACATGGGGTTTGGTGCTGCAGGGCTGGAGGATAAAAGTATCTCCCCCCTGTTCTTTATTTATAATTTTAGGAACTCAAACTAAATCATGAAAAGATATAACAAATTTCAATCTGAGGATCTTAATCCAGCTTCCCTCTAAAAACCACCAAGTAGTTAATTAATTAACCTCTATTTTATTCATACTTTTCCATATACCGGTACATAGTGGTTTGGCTCTAGACATTTGTGCTAACATAGTTGCTTGCAATGTGATATTTTATGCAATGTCGTATCGTGCTTTGGCACATTTCCTCATCAAAAACACTTTATTTTTCTGAAGCAGCAAGTCTTATAAAGGCACATATCTGAACAGGAATTTATCTCATTTTTGCTTGAAGCATTAGTGAGAAATTGGAATTGCATAAAAATGGACTGCCAAACTGAAGAAACCTCCCATGGAGTTATTTCAGGGGTTTCCCAGGTTTAAACCCAGCCCATCATACTCCTGTATCATATTCATTTTGAAGCATATAAACACAACTGACCTTTTAGAGATAATTAAGTGAGCCATTTATCTCCACTAAATAGCATAATAAGTTATTGTTGAGAAAACGTATTTAATGCATTGGCTGATTGAAAGAAGCAATGCAGCTATTTTACAGCAATGCTATTAATTCTGGGCATCATCTCAACAGGGGGCAGCTTCAGTTAAGACTCCATACTTTAAATCTCAAGAGATACAAAATAGATAAAAGATGATACCTTATGCTGGACCAAATTCCTTTGGTGTTAAGAGATCAGTTGATCATGAAGCTTTGTGATACTTCTGCATTTAAACTGGGGATGGAGAACCTGTAGCCCTCTGGAAGTTACCAAAAGGCTACAGAGTAAAGAAAAAAAGGGGGGAGAGGTAAAACTCCCATTATCGCTGACTCTTGGCCATGCTAGCTAGGGCTGATGTGAATTAAAGCCCAACAAAATCTGAAAGGTTTGAGATTCACCACTCTGCCCTGACTTAAAGTAATAAGCATTAGATCAAGTAAGAAACATCACCCTGTCCTTCCCTCTTGCTATGCCTCTTGTTATCTGTGAAAGCATGGTTAAATCATGTCTAAACCACTAATGAATTGACCCATTAATTGTGGAGATTAATAGATTACTGCTTCTAATCCTGTTTTAATTATTGTCTTAAATAAATCAGTTCATCTTTAGTATACTGTTGGGAAACTTTCCAAGAGGAGAAGTCAGGTTGATTCTCTGTCACAAAAAAACTAATTAGTTTAAGTCCCTTTCAACGGAATACATTCCTCAACAATCCTCACCTACCATAATGGGGGAGTATTTCTAAATAGACCTGATGCCCTACATACAGACCTGGTGAAGATGCAGGATTTTGTGTTTATGTTCACTCTCTGTTTTGATGAAGAAGCATCTTTGAGAAAAAGTTCAAAGCTTGATTGGAGAAAAAATACGTTATGTGCTCAGCTACATAGATAAACAGACACAGGCACTTAATTAGAGAAAATAAAGGTCATTTATGTTGATGATGTGCCTTGTACTCTTTAATCAGGCAAAAATTGTTTTCAAAAGCCAGCCATTTAGCATTATCCTCCCAACTACTGCCCATTCTGCTTTTCATGTTTTGCCCACGCACCAAATGTCATCAGGGTGAGCCAAGGCTTTTTAGAACAGCAACGTAGACTTTGTTGTACTTTGCTGTGGTAGTTGCCTTACTTTAGCTAGAAAACTAGGAAAGTAAAAATTTGCTTGGCTTCTCTGTTATCGCTGCATCAACTTCTTCCACTGACCACATCAAACTCCCTGGAGACTACTTTTCTCTGGAATTATGATTTCTTCAGGAAATCAGACTGGAATAGTTATTGTATATGCTATTCCTAGCTTATATTTTTGGGTTATAACACTCTCCCATCTACCACCACATGTGCCAGTGAATTGGATCAGAGGACTGATGGGGAAGGTATTGAGGGCCCTTTGTTAATGATGTCTGATCTTAGAAACCTAACAGTGAAGCAAATGGCAGAGGCTAATGAGCAAGTGAATTATTTAACATGGAATTGGAAGAAGCTCTGGGCCACCCTCTAATAGGGACAAGCTTTTTGTCAGCTTCAAGCTTCTAATTTGTTAGACAGGACTTGCCCATGGGGTAGAACCCCATTGCCTATAACCAAGTATCCAGATCTTACCATTTCAGTCATGTAAACCCATGTCACTGCTCTTCATTGGCAACCAGATAGGATATATATATATTTACTTCAAGCCATTCAAATAAATGAATTCACACTACTAATCAATAGATTGTACCAGTCTAAATTTTGTAAAAGTCTATCTTTATTATTGAACTTGTATTCTACCCTTCCTCCCAAAGGATAGCTAACAATAGAAAGTGTCCTCCCCAAAAAGGTTTTGACTGCAGATTTTTGTATTGTTAACTATTTTTGAAAAAGCTGCATCCAGCAATCAGATTAGTTGGACTTTCTTCTATATATTCCCATTTTCCAGTATCGTCACCCATATTCCCTTACCCACTGTAATCACCAAGATACCTTTTCAGATTCCTGGTTAAAATCTTGATTATTTTGTATATTATCAATAATGATAATAATTAGTGAATTGCCTTCCGTGTATATGTCTCAATGCAATTTGCAAACATCTTATTTAAAAAATCAATTTCAGCAAGAAGCATTTTGACTTCCTGTGAATGTAGGTGTATGAGGAATTCGTCTGAATAGCCAGGAAAGTAAGTTAAGAATAGAGTCTAATTTTACTTGGCCAGTAGAGCTTTTAGCTGTGTTTCGGTCTGAGATTCCAACTGATGGAGGTTAAACAGTTTGTTCCTGCCCCATTCAAGTCTTTAGCTGCTTTTGAATCAAATGTAGCCTCTCTGCCCTTCCTGAAGGATTACTGCATAGTGAATTGATGTGCTATCAATATATGCATGCATCATTTTGTGGAAGGTGATGTCCCATTGTGGTAACAATTTCAGTGGAACAGTGGATATCTTGTTGGGTGAAAGGACCCTTTTATTCAGAAGGGGAATCCTGAGTTAATTTTTGCTTTTCATCCTGATTGCTAAAGCACTTTGTTTTGATCTAGGGTGATGCTACTAAATCTGATTCTGAAGGGGAGCTTTTCCCCCGTAGTCTGGAAGAAGACTGTGGGCTTAAGAACTTTTCAAATCCAGCCTGTAAGTAGCTGCTGCTCCTTCAAGGAGAACTGTTTTTCATTTTAGTATGAATAGCGGGTGTTGTTTTTCTTGAACTTCTAACTCCAGAATAGTTACTTTGAACTAATGTGATTTTGATTCCAAAGAGAACATAATTGAATGATTGTAATCAAAAGAATTCAGAAAGGAAAGTCCTGTTTGGTGGCCTTAAAAATTTCATACATGACTTACAGACCATTAGCTTAATGGGCCGGTCTCTTTCCCTTCTCATGGTGGGGGGGGGTGTAGGGAAGAAGACTTGATACTGCTGTATATCAGCTGGGATCGATGGGTATTGTAGTCCAACCTCATCATGACATCAGGTTGGAGAAGCCTACTGTACATTATGTTGCTCCTTCCCCTGCCCAAGCTGCTTACCTTTAAGGGTGCCGTTAAAGACTATCCACCAGAAAAGGGAGACTGGCCTTGTTGGTATCTCTCAATGGGAATGGAAGAAGCAGAGCACTGCTACTTGTAATTCATGTGCATTCAGGAAGAGTGATCAAAGGTAAATGAAAGAGAGTAGAGTACAAGAAGTATACAAACAGAAAAACGTGAAACTCATATTATACAAGGGTGGGAGAGATGATGAGGAGAAACCCCTTTAGATCAGAAGCACATGGCATCAAGTTGGCATCAAGACCTTGACACATGCATTCACGTGCCTCCACCCTTAGGGTATGACCTAAATGACCTTTGTTTTTCTCAGTGATGGCTCTTTGTGACCACCCAGAGCTAAAGAAGAGCTTAACACCTCCGCTCATCATCCACACCGCCGCTACACCAATGCCCATGCCAAAAAGTGCCATCTATGGGGAAGCGGCTCAAGGCTATGATTCCCGAAGAGCTAGTAGCATCTCCATGGATCCTAATACATATGATCTCAAATCTCCGGTACGTGAGTTGTCTTTCTTGTCACGCTGTTTGTTTCTTGTCTTAGCGGTTGTTTCCAAGGGTGTGACATACCAGAGCACCTACTGCGATGTTTGATGGCTTGAGGCCTTGCTAATTGAGTGCAGGCCCCAGATGGTTATTGTTTAGCACCTGGCTTGGTTTTCTTACCTGTTCTTCACTGCTTTGCCCCAGGTGAGCGCCCGGAGTTCCCCACACAGTCCTTGGAGTGCCGGAGGTAGCTGGAACAGCCGCAGGTCAAGCTGGAACAGCATAGGGCGGGCTCCCAGCTTGAAACGTCGCAACCAAAGTGGAGAGCGCAAGTCACTTTTGTCCGGGGATGGGAAGCAGAGTTCAGAGGAAGGGGAAAGCTCTGATGAAGAGCAGTCCAGTCGGACTGGGAGCATTAATGGCACTATACCTCACCGCATTGAGTCACTGGAAACCAAAGGCTCTTTTGACTTCCAAGATACCCTTCAGGTGCCTTCTCTATACCGGACCAGCAGCATACACAGTAGCCACACCTCCGCATCAGAGCACCAAGATTGCAATGGTAAAACAGCCTCCAGAGTTCTGATACAGCAGCTTCATTTGGAAGATCCGCTTCCTGAATGTGACGATATGGATGATGAAGGCAACTTGGTAAGTGAGAGCCAGCACGGCTAGACCCTTTGCTTCAAAGGGTTTAGAAGAGAGGGGAAAGTTCTGCTTTTTCTTTGTTTAATTTTTGGGTGTGTTGTTTTTTAATGAGCACAAAACATCACTGGAATCCATGTTTGTCAAGTAAGGAATCCATTGGGGGCCATGTCTCCTTCAGTCACTGGAACGGAAAGTGTTTAATCAAGGGAAGCCATAGCAGCCCAATGTAAGATGTGCACAGGATCCGAGGCCCTGATTACATATTATGTTAAGTGAATAGCACACAACGCTTTCTGTGAAAGGCATAATTTTCACTGGGACTGTGGCATGCAGTGAGGGGAGGCTTATTTAACACTTCATCCAATGTGGTCCCCTTAAAAATCCCCCCATAAGGCAATTACCTTATGGGAGGTAAGCTCCTGTTGACAGCAGTGGCTCCCCCCCCTCAATCCCAGTAGGAAGCCCCTGGAGTGACCTATAGAAATCCACCTCCACTCCAAGTAGAGGCTGGATTGAAGGTGGTGGAGTGAGGGGAAATGCTATGGCATACCAGGTTGCTGTGTGAGTTTGTCATGTTGTGGTTTTTATCCAGCACAACCCCAATGTCTGTGTATTGTGAAGCATGAAATCACAGAGGGAGGAAGGGAAGGAAGCTAAATCTTATCATTTTGCCCTGCATGCCCTTCCGTTCCCTTGCTTTAGACTCCTTCAGAATTTTCAGAAGTCATTCAGAATTTTCTGTGGGTCTTCATGGGTAGCCAGCCCAGACTGGTAAGCCCAGCATTAGCAAGTGGATTATCTTCAGCTATTCAGTGTGCATAGTTAGCCGACAGAGAGAGAGAGATAGAGAGAGAGAAATTTCCCTTTTTTTCAAAGACAGAGCTATATCCTGTGCTCGGTTTCAAGTGGATGATTTCTGCTTCTATATATTCCCTTTAGAGATTCCTAAGGAGAGAAATTGTCCTATTAGCCTCAAATTATAAAGAGGCAGTACTCTAATGAATGTTGCTCTTTCCTAGGCCATGGAGGCCATTTAGAAAACGTTAGTTAAAAGGAACGGGTGGGGGTAAAACAGGAGAAAAATCAGCTGCAGTTTGGAGCTGGATAGACTGATGAGGCTAAGTTATCCCTGCATCTCTGCTTGCCAATGAATACCCACAGTTAGAACAGGGGCATACAGCCAGACTTATGTAAATTCAGGTGCAGCTCCTGAGCACACAGAACAACACATACATACAGCTGATTCCAAAGAAGTAAACTGCAAGCTGACAGGCATCTCCTTCAACTCCATCAAGTGCAGTTAGAGAGATTGCACAGAACATCCATTAGGAAGGAACAAGGCCTCTGGGCACCCAGAAGATGCAGAATGTGACTAATCAAATCAAAACCTGCAGACATTGTTCCTTGTATAGCCTTGGCTCCTGGAGGGGCATACAAGGACTCATGGGACCATCTCTTCTCTGCAGTACAGGTGAAAAACATGACATGAACATCTGCAACTATTAGAAACAAATTCTAGAGAAGTAGGTGCGTTGGTACGTAGCTGTAAAAATAACAAGTTTTGTGGCTCCTTTAAGACTAATAAATTGATTGTGACATGAACTTTTCATAAGCATCCTTAAGGATGTGGAAATAGATGAGTTTGTTGTGTGTGCATGTGAGTCGGGTGGTAAATAGATAATCCACCCATACATAGGACCAGCGAATGAGTGAGGGGGACTATCTTGCAAGGTGAAATTATAACAGGAATGAACACATGCAAAAAGCAGAACTGCTATGTATGAACCAATGATTTGAAGCAAAAACGATTTGGTCACAGGGTGTCAACAAACCTATGAATGAGTCTAGTTATTGCAGGTTGGATCTCAGTTTGCATATACCAGGTGTGAGATTAGCATGTATCATGGTGTGTACCAAATTAAACAAATGAACAAAACAATAAAAATCCACTATAGCATCATAAAATTACAAAGTACAGTGTCAAGTGACCTAGAATGAATAAAATCATTTCTCTAAAAATGCTTGACAGAAGAATAACCTTTTCATTAAAGGACAAAATGTGAGAATTGTAGGTGCCTGTTTAATTTCAATAGGAAATATATTCTAAAATGCTGGTGTCACTATGCTTAAAGTCTTGGTTTGAGTAGCAGCCCATCAAATGTATGGCAGTCAGGATGGCTTCTCCGTGTGTTTACTTTGCTTTCACCACTGAATAAGGAGGAAGCTGGACCTTCAGGTAAAAATTACACTGGGCCTCATCTGCATGTCACAGTAAACCATAGTAAATATTGCCTGCTTTGCTCCTCCTTGCTAGCATACAGGAGAAAGAAACCAGGATCCTAAGCTAAGTGTTGAGTCCAAACCAGGGATTGTGGTTTGTTTTGCTCCAAATTAATCGGAATGAGTAAGTAAATAGCAAACCATGATCCCTAATTTTGACATAACACTAAGCCAGAAATTGTGGTTTAACGATTAACTATGGTTTACCAAAACCCTGAGCCATTGCCATCCTATAGTGATTAAGTCAATGAAAGTCTTAGGTGACTGCAGGCCAAACTAGACATGATTTTAACTGTGCAAATGCATTCAACATGCACATTTTATGGTATGTAAAAAGGAGCTGAGGGGAAGCTTGAGCAGTTTCAGGACTATTGGCAGCTGAAACTAGCTTTTTTTCTTTTCCTGCCTTAAGTCTAAACAAAAATGACCTCTCTGAAGCTATTATTTGCATTGCAAGGGAAACCTCAACTGGAGTGAAACAAAAAGCTTGTGTTACTTGCCCATATGAAGGTTTTTCTTTGCATCTTTGTAAACTTAGAAACTTGGACCCATTCCATCGGCAGACATTACATGTTCATTGGGATCCCACTTCCAGCTTTACTTCTGTGACCCATTAAAACCTGTGGTTGTTTTGGTATTAAGTTCTTGCATTCAAGGTTGTAGAAAATTGCTGCTTTAAAAAAACCAATTTCATAAGTCTTTGAACAATTGGTTTTGCAAAGCTCTGGGACTTGTTCTTAACCTTGGAAAGTTAAACAATAGCGGCCACTTTTTTTCTGTAAGCTTTTCCTTGTTCCCTCCTTTTTATACATTTTCCCCATTTTTCAGAAACCTATGTGTCATTGGCCTTAAGTATACATTAAGAACATTGGACACCCCCAATCAGGGGATTATCAATACTCTTACTTAAAGGAATCACTGAGACGCCTTTCTAAAACCCCGACCGTCATTTCTAAGTAAAACACCAGTTGATATCAAAGGGAATGTAGTCCTTGGATAGACATATATTCACATCTGCATCCACAGGGACTCTGCTTGCATTTGTACATTACAGAATCCCTTCATAATATTTACTATCAGATGTGTTTGTTACAGTGTTCTTTTCTTCCACATCTATATTCATACCGACCAGGTGTGTCTTCTGAAGTAGATGTGATTAGAATAACATAATTGAGCCATCTCTTTGAACATAATGTGAACTTCAGAAGCAATCAAGCTGATTGTAAGCAAGCCTCCATCTCTGGCCTCTGCAGAGAAAGAATCTTATGGATGGGGGAGAAGGACTCTTTTGAGGGGGGGGGGTGCCCAGCAAAATCTAGATGTAGACCAGCTTCTTCTAGGCCAGCTCAACACTCTCGTTTCAAATTTTATTTTGTTACCTTTCTTTTAGTTCCTTTGTCTCAGTTTGCCCCTAAAAGAAGACCGTGCATAAGCAAATATTTGGTCGAGTCGTTTACCCTCTCCTACTGAGCAGGCGGTATGGAAAGTGAAATAATCTCTCTCCCCCCCCCCCCCCAACACACACAGACTTTTTCTCAAAGCCCTTTGACTGACTTGCTTGAAACAATTACACAAACTCAAAATATCTCTGGCATTAAAATTGGACAAAAGGGAGATATAAAGGGGCATTCTAGGCTGCTGACACATTCTGATTTAACTACAAAGCCTCAAGATAAATACCAAGCGATGCTTTGAATAGCAGATGCTTTTGGAACCCATCCAGATTACAAAATTATCTGGACCAAGCTATAGCTGTTACTAGATGTCTCGAGGGAAGCCTCCTAGCTAGGACTTGTGGACATAACATCTTTAAATAACCCTGCCTAATTAAGGCCTTTCCCCCCTGGTATTTGGGAATCAGGTGATACATAGTAGATGTAGCCCATCAATCTATTGGGAAGGGGAGGAGAGGAGTGGGGAGTAGAGCGATTCACTATAGTAAAGAAGAGATTCACATGTTCTCTAAACAAAACATAGATTTAACTGTGGAACAGAGAGGCAAGGATCAAGAATAAATTTGTCCTTGTTATCTGAACTGTTCTCACCTTGCTTGACAGGTAGTTTTCTCCTTCCTTAGTTCATTTGTCACTGAGCATTTTCATTACAATAGGCATTCTTCCACCTATTACCTGGGGCTAATGAGAATCCTAGCAGTGCGCATGACAATGCAGAATAGATTTTTTTCACTTATTCCATTCAGTTATACTGACCGATCTAGTTTTTACTGTCCAAATGACCATATAAGAAACTCACCTCTGCTTATTTTTTAAAGAAATGCTAAGAAGGAGCTAAGGAATTATGAATAGCGCTGAAGTGGGGGGGAAAGTTTGCTGCTGCTTATGGACATTGTTGCCAGTGTCAAATGGTATGTGTGTGTGTGTGTGTTTTACAATTGCTTCAAAAGTGCTCAGCTATTCAGAAAGCATTGTCCTCCCTCTGAATTTAATAGTTTATGCCCTTGGTGATGTCAGTATACTACCAAATTTGACCGGCTTAGTCAAATGCTGTGTGACATCATCTCATTGCTGTATGAACCCCCATTGTCTAGAATTTATATATTAATGATCCAGGAAAATGTTGCTGCTGTATAATTAGTAGAAAAATGTGGTGCCAAAGCAGCAGCAAATAGGGGAACTAATGGCAATGAACCGGGTTGATAAAAGGTGAGCATTCACAATTCACACACTAAGAGCCTTATCAGGAAATAATAATAATAATAATAATAATAATAATAATAATAATAATAATAATAATAATAATTTATTTCTACACCGTCCATTATATTTCTGCCCCCCCCCTCTATTCAGGAAAGCACAACTTTTGACTTGAAAATCAAAATGAGAGAATAATTGGAAAGCTTTAGTTATGACTGAGTTGGAAATAGGGACATGTAGGTAATATGTCTGGTCATCCAGCTTTTGAAGGAGGACTGGAGCTATCTTAAGGGGTAGAGCAGGTTTACTCCCTGCTTCTCATTCCCCACCATGCATGTGGGACAGACATCATCTGATCAGACCACATATCTGACATTAGATGGAAAGGACCAAAGCCCATTGGTAGGGCATCTGTTTTGCATGTAGAAGGTTCAAGGTTCAATCCCTGGCATCTCCAGGTAGGGCTGGGTGTCATCATCTGTCTCCCCTGACAGAAACCCTGGAGATCAGCTGCCAGTCAGTGTAGACGGTGCTGAACTGTATGGACCAGTGGTCTGACTCAGTGTAAGGCAGCTTCCTGCATTCGTAATATGTGAGCAGGTCATAAATTCCTAGTGACAGGAAATTCATTTAATACTTCATTGTTAACATGCAAATTCATTTCATACAACTGCGTGCATATCAGGGGAAGGATGGACAAATAAACAACAATGCACAATTAGACTTTTCAGATCGGAAACAGGGAGGGATTTTCCAGATTGTGACTAATATCCACACGCTCAAATTATTTGACATATCTTGTATCTTTGCAATTGTCTCCTTGGGAACGACGTGATTGGTTTCATCTCGTGTGCCTTAATTTGCTTTCCTAGCAGACTGTGGCTTTGCATCTTTGTGACCTGACCCACATAATAGCATGAGCAAATTAGAGTTTTGTTTGGCTTGATTATTTCATTCAGTCATTTTCTCCTCGGTGCATTTGGTCATTCTGCTCAATGAGTGCCCATGAGAACATTGCTTGTAAACTCCGAGATCAAGTTGTAACCAGAATTATTGTTCCCATCACTTCCTGTGTGGGAATCTCCCCCTATATTTTACCTGTAGAATCTGTCCTTATATAACATGAAAACCAATCCACTGAGAAAAGGTAAAACCTAGCTACTCTTGTAGGTTCTGTTATTTGTTACTCTTCTCTCACAGAGGAGTATATCATATATTAAAGAAAATGCCTGTCCATCTTTCCCCAGAGATTCCTTCTTGCCGCCTTTATGTTTGCTGTGTTCTATTTTTCCTATCGAGTTGTTTCTTGACAGTTTTGATACTATCTGAGATTGAGAGACAATTATATTTATTCTTTCTTAGCTGCTATGTCTGCATTTTCCACCCAGTGACTTACTTTTAAAGTGCTGCTGTCGTGCTGGAGTGGTCTTTAAGCTGATACTGTGCACAGCAGTGCATATCTCTACAATAAATTTCTCTCAATCTATGCCCCGCTAGACACCCATCTCTTTGCGCTGCTTCTGTAAGTGGAGGAGCCTGCCTGTACTGTAAGATACCATTAATCCATTCTTGAGCAACACAGCATGAGCGACATCTCCGCGCAGTCAGATTAATTGTTTTAGTCCTTGTTTTAAGGCCAGGATGTCCAATTCAGAGACGGCCTCCAGCTTGCAGCCTGCAAGGTATCTTCAGGGCTGATGGGCAAGGGTGGGAATTAAAGTAGCATAAGAGCTCTTCACCTGTCTGTTTTCCTCGTTACAGATTACAGTTTGAATGGCTGCTGCAGCCACTCGAAGGAGCTGATTGATGTCTCATTTTGTTTTCAATTTTTGTCTCCCTCTCTTTCTCTTTAAGAGCAAAAAGGACCGTATGAAGGCTTGGATAAGGGCGCGCCTCCCCACCTGGTGCAAAGAAAGAGATTCCTGGTCTATCTACATCTTCGCTCCTCAGTCTAAGTAAGGCAACTTAGTGTGATTGATAACACTGTGGCAGGCAGGGCTCCAGGATTCTGTGCTCAAATAAATATTTGCAGAGCATGGCAGTTGTAGAATTCCCGCAGACTTAACAGTTGCAAGGGGAACTGGAAAAAAATGTTGCCAGCTGAAAGATTTGAACTTGTGCTAATGTCCAATGGCTGCCAGCACCCAGCACCTCTTGAAATCAATTATTACATTGTGTAGCATTAGCTGCTGGCCGTCAACATTGTGGAGGGGCAGTGGGTGGTATCCAACTAATACTTGTTTCATCAGTGCAAGGATTTCTGCTTGTGCAACAAAATAGATTCTGAGGTTTCTTCAAACCCTCCAGAGCAGATTTGGGCAGTGTTTGTGGCACTAACAGGGAACTTCTATTGTATAAACAGAAATCCTTGCACTGGCATAATGAGTTAGTTGGATACCGCCCTCTAGCTCAAAGGTAGAGCACTTGTTTTACATGTGGAAGATGCCCTGATCTCTGGCAACTCCAGTTAAAAGGATCAGGTACCAAGTGATGGGACCCTGGAAAACTCCTACCTGCCAGAGTAGGTCATTCTGGCAAGAGTGTGTTCCTTTAACATTCATTCATATACCCAGAAACAACAGCAAGAGAAACTAAAGTGATTACATGCAGGGATTAGTGTTTGCAGACCGAAACATTTGCTTTAACAAAAATAATTATAATTTTTGCTGCAGTTGCTATTAACAAGTCCATCTTAAGTGTGACTATTTTCTGCTTTCTACTCAATAAACCCTCATGGTGTTGTTGTTTTATAAGTCAACTAGTAAGGAATTCTGCATTAGATAGATGCAAGGTCTCCTCCCTACAGTACCTCTGTAGCATCAGCCATACATTTTGGGACTGGTAGCAGTAGTGATTTTAATGTGATTTCAGTAAGTATAATTGTTTGAATACCACCCCTTATTTTTACTTTGCCCATTGGCCTCTCATACTCTCAGTTGCTACCCTATCTTCACTTGTACACCTGAAAGATTTGCTTTTTGAATGTGTAAGGGTAAGAATTACACTTCCTGACCTCAGAAAACACACACACAAAAAGAAACACACACAAAAAAAAAAAAAACATTTCTGCATGGTTGGTTAATCTGGCCATGTCTTTGACTAGGCATGTCTAGAGCAGTGGTGCATTCAGGCACACGGTGGACAGCCTCTTCTGCAGTAAGTCATTCAGCAGCACACACTACACATCAGGAGCTCATTAATAATCCTATTGCACCCAATGCAGAAACACTGCCAAACTGATTAGCCATCTCCAGCAGAGGCCAAGTAGAAGGGAGTCCAGGTGAGAGTGGTGAACTGTACAGAGCCACAGCAGACAGCCTCCTCTATGAACTCACAAGAACTATTCATTGATTCATTGACTGATTGATTGGTACATTCCTTGTGGCACACTAGCAGTTTTTTCTCAGGCATGTAATTTTGGGATAATAATAAGGTATAACAAACAACTTTAAAAAAAAGTGTGATGTTCCCAACAGAAGATCTTTCTGAGAGTGAGATGCCTTGAAATAAGCTTTGCTGGGAAAAGTTTGAGAGAAGAATTATGCCAACAAATCTCTGTTCCTGAACAATTTGAAATATCTGCAGTTACATTCTAATGAAAGAAATGTGTAAGAGTGGGGATTCAGTTTCCCAAGAGTGGGGGTTGGGGGAGAGGGGATTGTTTCAGACATTTGGTTTAGAAAGAAATGGCAGTCTGCTTAAGGCTTGTGATGACAACTACCGGTATTTCCTAAGTCTTCTTTTCCTCTTCCCTTTCCTAGATTCCGTGTGATATGCAATAAAATAATTACTCACAAGATGTTTGATCATGTCGTCTTGGTAATCATCTTTCTGAACTGCATCACCATTGCGATGGAACGTCCCAAAATTGAGCCACACAGTGCTGTGAGTAGTCGCCAAGCCTCATTGCTTCCTGATGGTTACCACCTTGCTGATCAGATCAAGCTGATGTTGTATTCTTAGCAATGTCTGTTCTTGCCTTCAATCTCTTTAGCCATGGTGTTGGGAGGGGGCTAATCTCAGCTGGTTAAAGGTGATTTAAGTAAAAATACTGGGTCTTGTACTAGTTTTACCAAGAGATCAAAGCACCTGTGGGCAATCACCTCAGCACACCCTCTCTCTTTGGTGATCTAGAGATGATCCTATTTCATGAACAGCCTGAAGGCCACTGTAGTTTCCCTGTAGCTTTTGTAACATCATGAAAAAGTAACACTGGAAGAATGAATACAGTTCCTCAAGGAGAAAACTTTCTTTTTCAACATCACTTTCAGAATTTTGCTTTATGCAACCTTAAGAGGCTTGTGGCACCATAAAGCCCTTTTTTTTCCTTTTCATAATCTTTCACTGACTAGAGCCCACTTCATTGGATGCATCACTCTGATTGAATTGTCACAGCAAGTACTTTCTGCATTCTATTGCCATATGTCTCCAACTTTAACTTCGTTATTTACATATTTTCCCCTTTATGCAGTGTGTATATATAATTACATACCTAATGTAAAGGAGTGCCTCTTCCTTTATGAACATGCTTTTGCCGTGAAATCTGTAGGAGAGACCTTTTTGGACATCCATATATATTGGTATATAAGACAGCAACTCAAGATAGGGCCTTTTCTGTAGTGGCACCCAACCTATATGAAACTCCCTCCCATCAGAAATGTATCTGGTGTCTACTTTGTATGGAATTTGATGCCAAATGAAGACCTATCTCTTCACCAGGGCACTTGGCAGTGGTTGATCAGTGTTGCCCAACTGTAATGGCGGAACTGCTTTTTGCTGTTGGCTTAGGATAGATTTTTGTACTAGTTCTAGCACATTGTGTTTTGCAGTTTTTGTAGCTACATAATAAATATTTATTAATATTTCATTATTGACTTAATTAAATGCAGAATAGTTATTTGATAACTTCGTTGTTTATGACAAAGGACATAATTTAAATTTATTGAATGAATCAAAATAAAGATAACACTCCATGCATCTGATGAGGTGGGTTCTAGTTCACGGAATCATTTGCTGTAATAAAAATGTATCGGTCTTCAATGCACAAGACTCTTTGTTGCCCTTCTAATATGACTGCTTCACACATCTAAAGGGATGAGTGTTTTCAAACACTCATACTTTGCTTCACTTCTGCAATTCCTCCACGTGTTGAGAAATTCATGGCAGCCTTCCTAAGATAAGCTTTTTTAGGACGAGAGGGAGCTAGAGACATCGTGTCATCCTAATAATATGTTTCCACCCCTCACCGTACAAATGTACATATTTGAGCAGGCGTTATGGGGTCACAGAAGCAAGCACACAAGCAGTGCTAGTATCTAAGCAACATCGGCACCAAACTTCTACTTTCAGTGTTAAGGCAAAACTGCCTTCAATTCCCACCTTGGCAAATCCTGTTCGTCGGCTGCCTGGCACATCTGGCCATTACAGATGCACAGCTGACCTCCAGATTTGCATTTATGTGGAATTTGCTGCTGCTTGTCCTGCTGCCATGCTATGCTCTTGGGTTTAAGCATTGTAGTTTATAACAGAAGACAAGGTCTCATCAGTTTATCACTGGCTGTGGCTTATTCTTTTTTTAGTTCTTCACGTGCATGCTGTTACTTTGAGCAATAAATGCCCCTTCCCAGCAGTGGGTGCAAAGGGCTTTCCTTCCTTTTGCCCCGTCAAGCTGTCTTTTATTCCACTCTGCAATATCCAAGAGCAACAGCCATGTGCCAAAGGCATCAAAGTAAGAACACCCCCTTTTTTTCTTTTTTGGCATCCTATTTCCCAAGGCAGAATCAGCTTGTTTTAATACTTGACACAGCTATGGCATCTGTCACAGTTTTCTTCTTCAATAAACATTCAAACGCTTTTGCTTTCTTGGTGTAATGTTGAGTTTTGGTCCTTTCCATCTGTTCTGCATTGGCATTTGTTGGGGGCACAGCACAGAGGAAGGAAAGGAATAGCTCTTTTTTGCACTTCTTTTTCTCCTCTTTGTTTTGATAGGAACAAACATCTTCATTCTGGTTCCCTGCAACATTTGTTTTGATAGATTTGCATAATTGGGTTTTTTCCCAATCAGATTCTAACCAGATAAAGCACATTAAACTGACAGTTCTATTATTTTATTTCAGTTTCTTACCACCTGATCCTATGCATGTTTGCTTGGACATACGCCCCACTGAATTCAATGGTATTGCATCCTGGTGAGCATGCTTAGGATCTGCAGCTTCAGAGAGGCAAAAAGAGGGGCTGATAAACAAAACACACAACCGTTGGGGGGCTTCTGTAACATTGTCAAATGCTATTCAGGCTGCACCCCTCTAGAATCATCTTCCCTTAGCTTAAAATGAGAGCTGAAAGCAAAGAGTATTTTTCAAATGGTCACATCCATTCAAATTACTGAAATTCAAACCATCAAGGAATTGGTGTCAGTTTCAGACATCCTATTTGGGCTATATTGAATTAAAAACAGAATATACCGGTAAATTCAAACTTGGCAAGTTATATTAAATGCACCCATTTGAATGCTCTGGAGTTCTATTAAATTTGAATATGAAATGACAGTTTTAGTTATTGAAATGCTTTAAAGTCAAAGTACCGGCAACTGAAATTTCTGGGTTTGGAATTGAAGCCATCCATACAACTTAACAGCATGTTTGGCTGATGAACAAATGAAAGGTTTTACATATTGTCATGGGCGAAGGTCTTTTAGGAGTCCAACTGGTGTCACAAAACAAGCAAGAGGTTAAAATAAATTTTCGGTTTTCATACCACCAGGGCCAGATATTTTGCTACCTGGAGCAAAGGATAAGATGGTGCTCCTCCCAATTCCACAACCGAAAGCCAGATAAATTGATTGTTGAATCTTACTTTTAACACTGGTGACCAGATAACATCTTTTTTTAAAATAAAATTTTTATTAGGGTTTTCAAAAAGTTTTTTAGTCAAACGCAACAACAAACAGACACAACACACAACACACACATAACAAATATAATTTTAAAATCTTAATTTCTTAACCACTTTCCCGGACTTCCCCCACCTCCCCTTCTTGCATCCCTATTCCAATAATTAACTCAACAAGTTCTTATCCCCAAATTATCCCTTATTAACATTTTACTTAAATTATCTTAATTTATCGAATTTAAACTTCTAAACCTCATTTTAATACATAACATTTACCCCTTTTTCTAAGGTCGACCCAAGTTCCCTTTCACGAGTTTCCCAATTTTTATAATTGTTACCCAACAGCTTATCCAATAAAAACATATAATTATACCCCTTTGGATTCCAAAATCTCCCCCCCCTTCCCCAGTTTTGCTCCCCAAAAATTGTCTTTCAGTCTATCAGATAACATCTACTACCACACTGGAGAGTAGCATGGCAGAGTAGCTGGTCCAGAACAGGTCATGTAGCAACAGAACAAAATGGCTCGAGGCTCAGGAAGGAAAGTCACAAGATGATAATGCTTCCCCAGGGCAGCTGCCACCTTAGGCAGTTGCCTCACCCTGCCTAATGATAGGGCCAGCCCTACAACCCATGTTGATGAAGCTACCACAAAGGCTGTCATTTCAAAACATGTTGCAGTTAGTCATTAGAAGCAGCTGCATCAAAAACTAGTCCTACCCTGGAGATCAAGCTTTCAGACCCAAGACATTCCAGTGTTAAGGCTGTGAGCATCATTCCTTATGGAGCCAAAACAGCACTGCTCAGCTCACACACAGGAGGGAAGTTATCAGCAGGATTGGTGAGGAGAAAACCCAAAGCTTGCAGTAGTACAAAAATCTTTAAAGGGAGTGAAGACTCTGAAGACTCAGCAGCATGCGCAGTGGGCACAGAATGCTGACCAGAGTGGGGTGGGCAGACAGTGGGAAGGGAGAATAGAATGGAACAGAGCGGCTGTAATCCTAATTAGGAGCACTACAGCATTTTGAAGCAATTCCACCCTGTGTTCCGCTAAAGTTCTCTCTTTTCTGGGTCACAAAATCTGCATCCCATAGATTTCAAGGAACTACCTCCAGATGTGTGCCTTTGTAGCTTAGCCACTTCACACCGACTAAGATTTCCATAACTGGTAAAGCACATAATTTTGTTTTAAATGATTGCGTGACCCACAAAGAACTGTGGCATGAAAACAAATTTAAGTTTCTGCTTTTTCTTTTCTTTCTTTTTACTTCCCCTCCCCCCACCCACAGAAACTGAACATGTGTGTTAGTTAGTTAGTTAATAAAATGTGCTCTTCATTAAGGCTGGGAGTTTTCAAACTTTTGTCAAATGGGGCTTCACATGAATCCCTTTCCAAATATTAAAGTAAAAACGCTCTTTTAATGAGCGAGCAATCATTGACACTGTTCTCCATTAACTTGCTTTATAAAACAATTCTTACATGAGTGATTTGGATAGGGCGAGAGCTATTTTGAGCTTGTGGGCCATTATTAACTTTCAGATGCTTTTCTTAAAAAAAAATAAAAATCCCTCTATTGCATGTTGTCAGGGAGGTTATTAGGAAACAAACTCACATCTGGTTTGGTTGAATTTAGCAATTGTTCTTTGCATGCAGGACCTATGAAAGAATTAGCCGTTTTAAGAGTAAATAGTCATAGGGTTTCAAAATGGTGCCTGCCAGCACACAGAATTCAGAAGAAACCACTTAATATCAAACAGGCAGCGGCGGGCGCCCATATCACTGCTATATACCAGGACTGAAAGGAGGAGGGATGAGGCATTGGTGAGGTCAGCATGGTGCAGATGCACTGGTGGAACCAATCTGGTGTTCCCACCGTATTATTCACACTGTGCCAACCTCACAACCACTTTGTCCCTCCCCATCTCTGTCCTGGTATGCAGAAGCTATGAGGGCAGCTGGAGGCCATGTGGGTGCCATTGCCCCAGCCCTCCATCCACTACTGAACAGAGGTCTTTTAACTGGCATTTTATTTCAGGGGGGGGGGAATAAGGTGGCCCAGGTACAAAAGAGGACAGGGGTGTGTGTGGCTCCTGCAGCTTCAGTGGTTGTGGAGAAGAGGGAATTTCAGTGGGTGTGACTTCCCCTCCTGAGCAAGGGCTTAGGTCTGGGGGCCACGGGAAACGTAAGGATAAAAGATGGGCATGGGAAAAGATTTTGAAGTGGGGCTGGGGTGGTGTTGATCAGAAGTGTCAAGTAGAGCAACCAGGAAGATTAAATGGGAAACGGGGTGGGGTGGAGAAAGACATGCCCCTGAAGCTGAGGAACAGAGAAGCAGCTCAGAATTTGTTCTCAAGTTCATGGAGGATAAGGCTTTCCATGGCTACTAGCCATGGTGGCTATGTTGGGTCTCCACTGTTGAAAGCAGTGCTGCTGGATAGTACAAGTTGGGAGATCGCTGTTTCACTGAGGGTCTGACTTCCTGTAGGCATTTTAATGGCCACTGTAAGAACAGGATGCTAGTCTAGACGGGCCTCTTCTTGTGTTATGTGTAGACCAGCATGGCTCTTATGTGCAGAAGAATAGTCTTTGAATTCAAGTGTGAGAAAACTGAATAAATTTTGGATTAAAAGTGACCAACTCAGACAGGATAGAAGAGAGCTGGACCATGAATCATGGGCTTACAAAGGATTTCAGTAGTCCTCTACCTTGGTATTGGGAGTGGAGGACAGTGTAAAAAGCCCTAAAGGGAGTCAGGGCTCATATACTAACTTCTCCATGGAAAAGACTTCTTGCCTAGAAACCAAAATAGATATTACTTGAGCTTCAGTCGTCTCTACCAATTATTCTTTGCCTTCCAGAGATGTGGATTTTCTAACCGCCTCAAGCCAGTTCTCTTGCTGTCCCAGATCCAGCCAGCCTGTCACCGCAGTGGGGGAGGGAGGGAGCACTGCCTCTAGACAATGTGCAATCCCTTTCTGAGAATTCTCTCTGTGGTCTGCAGAGATTACACTCTAAAATTGCTGCATGCTTCACGCGAAGGAGTCTAATATTCCAAACCTTTTCTGACTGCTATTAATATTTTATCTGCAGCCCTTAAAGCAGGACCTTATCCAGTCCTCCAGCAGCTCGTCTGCATGGCATGCTTGCTGACCTTGTAGAGACCCATCTTTTGTGCAGTACTCTGAAGAAGGCAGGGAATGTTTTCCTGGTGAAGAAACTTGTGTGGTCACAGCAGGAACCTGCAAGATTTGATTAATTACAGAGGCCAGTCTGGAAAAGTGGCTATTAACTGATTCCCGAGTCATTCTCCACACATCACGATCTATCATGTTTTGAGTTTTGAACAGCATTCTTATCTTAGAGGCCTCGTCTTCTTCCTCAGCATAATCAGAGATTGCAAAGAGATTAGTCTGAAGTGTGATGTCTTTAATTATTATCATTGCAAAGTCTCTTTTCCACTGGCTACTTCTGTGATCATTTGTAAATGTGATCCAGAGAGGATCCTTAGCCACCCCTGGGGAACCTATGGACTTTGGCTAAGCTATAGGGATGTCAGGTTAGGCTTGGATTTCCCACAGGTACCCTTTGGGGAAATGACTGGAGGTTTTTATGAAAAATGAATTAGATAAGGACTGTAATGCAGTGGTATGTAACAGCTAAATGCTAACAAATTTTGGTTGCTGTGGAGTTTCCCAATAACAACATGGCCATTAAGGTGTACTTTGCATAAGTAATAGCTTTTGGTACTATCCTGTTTCCAAATATTCAGGGTTCAGCATTTCGCACTGGGGAGGTAGAGACCACCAAGAGGAATATATATAATTCCCCTGAAGGTCACAGACAACTTTAGGCAGCTATATCAGCCTTCCCCTACCTGGTGCCTTCCTAATGTTTTGAAGTTCAGCTCCCATCATCTCTTACCATGCTGGCTACCGTGGAAGAGAGAGTTAGAATCCAAAACATCTGGAGGGTACCAGGTTTGAGGAAGACTGAATTAGAAAAAGGATGAGGTTTGTTTCTGTGTTCATTGCTAATTGAGGTTCAGCTGTGTACATTGCTGGAAATGAGTAGGTTGGCCTCATGTGCTCAAAGGTAACGCAAGTGTGGACCCTGGGTTGATACTGCTTGAAACTTGCATTGTTTTTATTTGTTTCATTTCATATTACAGTGGTACCTCAGGTTAAGTACTTAATTCGTTCTGGAGGTCCGTTCTTATCCTGAAACTGTTCTTAACCTGAAGCACCACTTTAGCTAATGGGACCTCCCGCTGCTGTCACCGTGCAATTTCTGTTCTCATCCTGAAGCAAAGTTCTTAACCCGAGGTACTATTTCTGGGTTATCGGAGTCTGTAACCTGAAGCGTATGTAACCCGAGATACCACTGTACTATAATTTCCCATAAATTAGCAGAGATGATAGATAGATAGATAGATAGATAGATAGATAGATAGATGATAGATAGATAGATGATAGATAGATTAGATGATAGATAGATAGATAGATAGATAGATAGATAGATAGATAGATAGATAGATGATAGATAGATAGATATAGATATTAATGAAAGCACAAAAATCTGTTTCTGTTCTCACTGCATTGACTCTCCTGAACTACACCTTAAATGTAGAGAAAGGAAGAAAATTCACAGGACTCGGGTCAAAAGAAAAAGGATACTCACACATCTTTCAGATTCCCTTCACACATGTGGATTAGGAAACCCAGCTCTGCACGAACAGCAGTCATAGAGGAAACTGAGGTGGACAGCTGTGGTAATGTGGCAGATAGGAGGGTGGGATCTAGATTTTCCTCCCCTTACAAGAACTGCTTTGCATGCCTACCTCCAGAAAGCTGGTGCTCAGCTTGTTTGTAAAGCAAGGATGGTACCAAGACTCTCAGCAATGTATTTAATATGTCCTGAACTTTACATGGAATGCACAACAGCCCCACACAACACACACTATTTCTGGTGCCTTCCACTTTCTATCAGGCACTTCCATGTATTCTGGAATTCTTAGTACAAGTAAAAAGATGTCACTGCTCATTCTAGGAATATAGAGAAAGATGTGAGATGGTACTGCGGGAAAATGATTTGCAGTGCATATCCCACCTCAATGTATAAGAGAGCCAGCAGCTGTCCATGGTACTAACACAGATAAAAGTGCATAAGAAAAAGCAAAGGGGCGTTCATGAAATTAAATGTTATCCTGTACATATTTGGACTTGTTTCTTCTTTGATAGCAAACATTGTGGGTATTTCGGCATGAAAGCAAGAAACCATTTAGCAGCTCCCAGGTATGTAAATATGCACAGCTTGGCAAATGAGATTAAAATATTGCATCTCTCTCTCTCTCTTTTTAAATAGGAACGAATTTTCCTCACACTCTCCAACTATATTTTCACAGCAATCTTCCTGGCTGAAATGACCATCAAGGTAAATTACCCTTTGGCCTTTTGGCCTCATCCTGAACCCTCATGAAACACATCTTTCCTACCTACTGAACTCATTTCATCAGTATAAGCTCTATGCCAGTACTCACATGTCCTGTGAAAACGGGCTTCCCTACTGGGACATCCCAGCATGCACATGCAAAACCTCTGAGAGTGTTTGGAACTCATATGCACTCATTGAGTTCTAAACAATTAAGCTACATGTTTGTAGCAGCTAATAGAGCAAGAATAGAAACCAGATGGTGCTGGACTACAGTTTCCACCATCCCTTTTCCTTGGCCATGCTTGCCTGGCCTGATGAGAATTGGAATCCAACAACATGGGGAGCCACAAGTTCCCCATCCCTGTTAACTGAGGTTGGCTAGTGGAGTGTGTTCTCCCATCTGTTGACCTTATGAACCACAGAACTGAGACCCTGTGCAGCAGCTTGCCATGTAACCTAAATGAAGACCAAGCACATTCCACAAGGGCTCATTTTCGACATCTCAGTTTGTATCTGCTATATGCTCTTTTAAGAGATTTACCATTCAGACCTGCTTGCCTCTGAAAAGGCCAGAGTTTTAAATGCTCGGCTGAAACTTTCTAACTTGCTGGGAATTGGTGGGGATGTCACCCTTTCCCACCAGTGTGTAGGAATAAATGCTTCCAACGAAGCTAGCGTGTGTGAAATTAGCAACCTCTCAAATGATTCATTTTAGTTGTTGTGGTGACCTTGTAGCACCTGAAAACTGTTTGAAAGCCTTGTGGCTCAGGATAGCATATGGTCAGCAGCTTCCAACCATTTATATCTGCAGTCAGCTGTAAGAAAATATTAATCGTGTGTGCCATTCTTTTATGTAATTTCTATACATTATTGCAGACACTTTTGCGCAATTAGGTTTTAACTGCATTAAAAATACATCAGCTGTTAAAGGCACAATCTGGGATGTTTCTGCATAGTTATTTTTTACGAACCTTACATTATAACACTTTGCAGGATTGGCTTAGTTGTGTTTCTATAACTGGGAAGCCAATGCATTTGCAGTCTCATATCTGTAAATAATGCATTCAACATATTGACTCAAGTCGTCTTCTTTTGTTGCAATTTTGACATCTTGACAGGTGGTGGCGTTAGGCTTGTGCTTTGGTGAGAAGGCATACTTGAGAAGTAGTTGGAATGTGCTGGATGGGGTGTTGGTTCTCATCTCAGTGGCTGACATCCTGGTTTCGATGGTTTCCGATAGCGGCACAAAAATCCTTGGAATGCTAAGAGTCTTGAGGCTACTGCGAACTCTCAGACCATTAAGGTAAGGAAACTACAGAGGGTTATGTAGGATGGTCAAATGTTGTTGGGCTAGGTGTCGGGAAATGATGAATCCAGTGTGTCATGGAAAGAAATAAGGGTGCTCTTGAAGAAATAAGGAGTGGAAGGACACCTATACTGGGGGAACATACCATTAAATGTTTGCAGATGAAATCTGTACTTGAGAGAGCGCCACAGGCCTCAGCAGAGATGCTAGAGGCACAGCACACTGCTTCAGGATGCTATGTTCAGTGACCTTTGGCAAAAGCAGTCTGTTGCTCATGCTAAATAATAAATTGAATTTGTATGAAAAGAAACTGTCTGTCTCACAGTGGATACACATGACCAAATATCTGGGCTTTTTTGTTTAATTGATAGTCCTTTCCTTATGTTGTCAACTGCCCTGTGATCGTTGTAAATAATTGTGACAGTTTTACTGTAAACAAAATAATTTCAGACAAGTCTCCAGTTAATAATAATAATAATCTTTAGCATACACCTGAAAGAGTAGTTTGTTGGATAATGCCTTAGATCAGATGGTAGTGAATGCCACACTGTGGTGGATGCAAGGCTAAAAGTAGGAGCTCTTAGGGTCCTCTACCATCAAATGTAGTAGCCAAGCAGGGTTGTAAAGGAAGAAGTGGTCTCTCAAATAGCTGGGTCCCAAGATGTTTAGGCAGTGTAAATAAGTAACAACACCATGAACCTGCCTGCTGGTATACAAACAGCCAGTGCAGCTGCTTCAACAAAAGTGTAATATGGTGTCTTGGGTTTTTCCTTCTGCCGAAATAATGTTTTTTGGGGACAGATGAGTGATGAGTGATCAAGACTGCTGTTACAACTAGCATGCTTCTCCCTGGAGAGACCAGGGATGATTAGGTGCTTGTTTACTGAGGTCTGTTGACAACCTGCATTATAGCACTCTGAAAAGACGCCGTTTAAAAGAAGAGAGAAGGAATTCCAAGTGTTGTTTGTAGATAACTTTCTGAGGTGCTGTGGCATTAACTACTCATTTAGATTTATTTATTTTTTTAATGCTACCCTTCCACAAAGTGTTCTGTACAGTTTATAAAAGTTATGAATCGGTTAAATAAAGACACAAGAAAATAACATCAGGGTATGTATTAACAGGGACACGGGGGGCACTGTGGGTTAAACTAGAGAGCCTAGGACTTGCCAATCAGAAGGTCAGCGGTTCGAATCCCCGCGACGGAGGGGAGCTCCCATTGCTCGGTCCCTGCTCCTGCCAACCTAGCAGTTCAAAAGCACGTCAAAGTGCAAGTAGATAAATAGGTATTGCTCCGGCGGGAAGGTAAACAGTGTTTCCATGCGCTGCTCTGGTTCGCCAGAAGCGGCTTAGTCATGCTGGCCACATGACCCGGAAGCTGTACACCGGCTCCCTCGGCCAATAAAGCGAGATGAGCGCCACAACCCCAGAGTCTGCCACGACTGGACCTAATGGTCAGGGGTCCCTTTACCTTTACCTTTACCTTTATGTATTAACAACAATATCAGTGCAGCCAATACAAGATCATAGGGAACTTCCTACTGAATCTATTTGTCCATCATGCTCAGTGTTGTCTACACAGACCGATAGAAGCTCTTCAGGGTTTTAGGCAGGGGGCCTCACCCAGCCCTACCTAGAGATGCTGGGAATTGAGCATGGGACATTCTAAATACAAAGAAGATGCTCTACTGTTGAGCTACAGCCAATCATTAGGGGGGCGGAATAATTATTGTGAAATACCTAAGATGCATATAACTAAAAAAAAGTAAATTTTTTTTTGCAAAATTAAAATAACTTTACCTGGTGCTGGAAAGACCACAGTGTAGGTATCAGGCAAAAGGCCCGCTCCTTAGTAACCACACATTTCATTTAGTGGAGGCATCTAGAGTACAACCTCTAATGAAGATCTTAAGGCATATGCAGAAAAAGGTGAACCTTCCAGTAGCATGGCCCCAAGCCATTTAGGAGATTAAAGAATAATATTAGCACCTTGAATTCGGCACAGAAATATATTGAAGCCATTGCAAATGTTAAAGTCCTGATGTGATAGTTAATATTCTCACTGCCCTATATTGGAACAGCTGACTTTCCAGACTGTTTCCACAGTTAGCCCCATGTATAACTGTCAGGGAACTGCCATCGGAGGAACAGGTGGAGGGGCTCAGGGAGGAAGAAAGAGACTCAACAGCTGAAGCAGGAACCAGCAGGGGGAGGAGTGGATCTCTGAGGGAATGCGAGCAGGAGGGAGGGCTCAGAGACGCTTCCAGCGAGAACAGTGGGGAGGTATCTGAGGCGCCCATGGGGAGACCCACGCCTCGCCGGAAACTGTCACGCCGTGAATCCAGGAGACGCGTTTCCGTTAAGGAGCTTCTTTGCTGGAAGCGCTTCCGCAGGCAGCCACTGTCAGACTCTACTAGTGATTAGAGCAGACATGTCTGAGGAGCTCTGTCACACACAGAGGTTTGTGGAGCCGCACAAACTCTGAGGGAGCACGATTTTACGCACAAGCAGCTAATCATCCCATCATAGCAGTCTGACAGTCTCTGTACGCTGCCTGTGCAGGAGAAAGCATCATGAGCGACCCAGCCGGAACCGGAGGAGCAGGGGTTGGGACTGGTCCAAGCTTGGAAGAAAGATACCGAGCGTTGGAAGTCCAACTTGCGTTGCAGACGGCGAGGCTTGAGGAGAGGAGGGCTCAGGATGCAGACCAGAAGGGGAGAGCCACTCAGTTCCCCAGAAAGGTACCAGGATTGGTGCAGAAGTTTGGGGGGGACCCCAAGGATTACCATGCCTTTAGGACAGAGATGCAATATGCCCTTAATGTGCAGTTTGATGAGTTCCCTGATGAGGAATCGCGAGTTGCTTTCGTAATTGGGCACCTTGAGAAAGGGGCGCGGGACTGGGTTCGACCCCTAATGGCAACGCACAATGACGTCCTAAAGGACACGATGAAGTTCTTTCGTGCAATGGATATCATGTTTTCCAGCGATATTGAGGAAGGGGTGGTGCGCAGACAGCTAATGGCTTGCAAGCAGGGAAGCCGATCTGTCCGTGCGTACTGGACTGAATTTACCATGCTGGTTCACAGATTGGGTTGGGATTTATCGGCGGCACCCATTCAGATGCTATTTGAAGAAGGTCTTTCTTCGGCTGTGAAAGATGAACTGTCCCGGAGCCCCAGGGCGGTGTCTATGGATCAGCTGACCAAATCTGCGCTGACCATAGGAGCGCGCCAGGAGGCAAGAGCCTTGGAGAGGCGGGAAGGGAGAGGGGAACGTTGGAAGGAGTTCCGCATTCCAGACATTCCTGAGCCAGCTTTCCCGCCGGCAGAGCCGATGGAAATCGGAACAGCGCGCGCGCGCGCATTTTCAAAGCCCAGTGAGGGGGCTAAGAAGGAGGGAAAGGGCGCCCGGAAATGCTATCTCTGCCAACAGCCAGGCCACTTTGCCAGAGTCTGCCCCCAGAGGAAGGAATGGCAAGGGATGGTGGGAGCTGTTGAGGGAGGAGAGCAGGGAGAAACAGAGCAGGTAAAAGCCAACGCCTGGTTGCCACAGTCGGGGCACTGCAGCCAGGCCAAAGAGCAGTGAAAGTGCCCGTGCCAGAAGCTCCTCAACCTGCTCTAGTGATTGAAGTGTCGCTAGAGCTGCAAAATGGACACCCCCTAAAAATAAAGGCGCTGTTGGACTCAGGCAGCTCCTGCAATTTTATGAGCAAGGAGTTTGCTGCTGAACACCAGATACAGACTATCCCTTTAAGCAACCCCCTGCAGGTGACCACGATCGATGGCAGGGAGTTGTTGGGAGGAGGAGTCAGCTTGCAGACCGTCCCAATGATAATGAGGGTGGCAAGGCACACAGAACTGATAGCGTTTAATGTGGCCACCTTGGGAGGCGCTCCCATTATTTTGGGAATGAGCTGGCTAGCGCTACATGATCCGCTGGTGGGCTGGCATCAAAGAGTGGTTTCCTTTGGTTCAGCACATTGCTTAGAACACTGCAAAGGGGAAAAGGGTTCAGCAGGGGCCCAAGCCACCCTAGCAGGGACTGAAGTAATGGAGAAGGTGAAGGTACCACCACAGTATGCAGATCTCAGCGACGTGTTCAGTGAGAAGGAAGCTGACCAACTACCCCCGCATAGGCCCTTTGATTGCCAGATCAATTTACTCCCTGGAGCACAGCTTCCTGTAGGCAAGTTGTATGCCATGTCAGACAGAGAAATGCAGGAGTTGCGAGAGTTCATTGACAAGAACCTGAAGAGAGGCTTCATCAGAGAGTCCAAAGCAGCGGGGGGTAGCCCAGTGTTTTTTGTGGATAAAAAGCACACGGACAAGCCGAGACTTGTATGTGATTTCAGGCGGTTAAATGCAGTGACAGAACCAGTGGCTTTCCCTATGCCCAGGATTGATGATATTTTGACCAGGGTGCGGAAGGGAAAGATTTTTACAAAGCTGGATCTAAGGGGGGCGTACAACCTGATACGTATAAGGAAAGGGGATGAATGGAAAACCACCATGTTCACCCCTTTGGGGGCATTTGAATATCTCGTTATGCCTTTTGGATTACAAGCAGGCTCAGCGTGTTTTCAATCGTTTATGAACCACGTACTGGGTCCTTTGCTCTACAAGAATTGCGTCGCCTTCCTAGATGATGTGTTGGTGTATTCGGAGAATGAGGAGCAACATGTGAGAGACGTCAGAGAAGTGTTGAGCAGGCTGCAAGCCAACAGGCTGTGGGTGAAACTGGAGAAGTGTCAGTTTCATACCAAGGAGGTGGAATTCCTGGGGTACCGCCTGTCAGACAAGGGATTGGCCATGGATCCCGGCAAGGTTCAGGCAGTGCTGGAATGGAAAACACCCAAAACCAAGAAGGATGTGCAGAGGTTCCTAGGGTTTGGGAACTTTTATCGTAAGTTCATCTGAAACTTCGCCCACCTGACGGCGCCCATTACGGACTGTCTCAGCAGTAAAAAGAAGTTTGTTTGGACGGCGGAGGCGGAGCGAGCGTTTGAGGAACTGAAAAGGGCCTTCGCCTCTGAAGAACAACTTCTGCATGTGGATTTACAAAAGAAGCTGAGGGTCGAAACAGACGCATCTGACAGAGCCATAGGGGCGGTGCTTCTTCTGCAGCCGGGGAAGGAGGAGTCAGAGTGGCGACCGTGTGCCTTCTTTTCGCGAAAGCTGAACAAATCCGAGAGGAACTACACGGTGTACGACCGGGAACTTCTTGCTATTCATGAGGCTTTCCGGAGATGGAGGCACCTGCTAATTGGTGCACAACATAAGGTGCAAGTGTGCACGGACCATAAGAATCTAGAGTATTGGAGAACTGCGCGAGTGCTCAACCAACGGCAGTTGAGATGGGCCCAGGAGTTCTCCAAATTTAACTTTGAGATTTGTTACGTGCCAGGCCCAGAGAACGTTAGGGCGGACGCTCTCTCACGCAAACCCGAATATTTGGAGGGGGAGGGGGCACCCGAAGAGACCCATGTCATTCCAGAGGACCGCTGGGTGTGTGGGGCGGCATTGGTGGGGCAAAGGGAATTGGTAGAGGGAACGGTGCATGATGAATACGCCCAGGACAAACTCAGGGGTCTCAGGAGGGAGGGAGACAAACCCGGGGGTTTTGAGGAGAGAAACGGGGCGTTGTACTACAAGGGAGCGTTATATATACCTGAAGGGGAATTAAGGGAGAAGGTACTCAAGCAACTGCACGATAGCCCCACAGCAGGGCATTTTGGGCAACACAAAACCATGTGGCTGGTTACCAGGGAATTTTGGTGGCCCAAGGTCAGGGAAGATGTGCGGGAGTATGTGAGAGGGTGTGACCAATGCCAACGAGCCAAGGGGGAGAGGCGGGCACCGGCAGGTTTATTAGAACCACTACCCACACCTGAAAGACCATGGGAAACAGTGGCAATAGATTTCATGACTGATCTGCCAAGGTCTAGAGGGAAAACAGCCATCATGGTTGTGGTAGACCTGTTAACTAAAATGGCCCATTTTATAGCCTGCTCACATGCGGTCACAGCAGAAGAAACCGCTAAATTGTTTGTAGAAAATGTGTTTAGGTTGCATGGCGCCCCCTTGAGGGTGGTTTCAGACCGAGGGAAACAATTTACTTCCAGGTTCTGGAGGAAGCTCATGAGCTTACTGCATGTAGAGGTTAATTTCTCAACTGCCCGTCATCCAGAAACCAACGGGCAGGCGGAAAGAGCTAATGGTGTCCTCCAGCAATATTTGAGGTGTTATGTGAATGACAGAGAGAATGATTGGGTGGAGAAGCTGGCGTTGGCAGAATTTGCCTACAACAATGCAGAGAACGTGTCCACGGGGATGAGCCCCTTTTTGGCTAATCACGGGTGCCATCCCCGAGCCTTCCCAGGGGGGGAAGGGGAGAACTGGAGCGTTCCAGCTGCAGAACAGTTCGTTGAAGAAATGGAAGCGATCCATCGCCAGCTCCAACTTAACTTAAACAGGGCCAAGGAGGAATATAAGAGGCAGGCAGACAAAAACAGAAGGGAAGGTGAAAGCATTAGGGTGGGGGACCAGGTGTGGCTGTCAACCCAAGGGTTACCATTCAAAGGGGGTTGTAAGAAGTTAAGACCCAAAAGGCTGGGCCCATTTGAAGTCACGCAGCAGGTCAACCCAGTGGCTTTCAGACTCCGGTTACCGAACCACATGAAGCTGCACCCAGTTTTCCACAGGTCGTTGCTGTCACCGTATAAAGGAGACAGAGAAGGGAGGGTCACTAGGGGGCCAGCAATGGAGGAGAAGGAACACAGCTACCATGTTGCGGAGATCCTCGATTCCAGGTGGAAGGGAGATCAAGTAGAGTATTTGGTAATGTGGGAAGGGGAACCGGAGTCGGAAAACACCTGGGTTAGGGCAGAGGATGTCAATGACGAAGTTTTAATAGAAACTTTTCATCAGAGGTTCCCACGTAAACCTCAGCCCGTAGCGAGGTTCCGGAGGAAATACTTTGCCACCACCGACGAAGAAGAGGAGTTGGAGGGGTTCACAGATTCCGAGGAGGAGGAGGATTCAGCGAGCCAAGACGGCGATCAATGGAGGGAATTGTTCGAGACGTCTGAAGATGAAGAAGATTCTTTTCGGGGTTTTAACCCTTCACCTCCCAGAGGAGAGGAAATGGGAGGGGTGAGGGGGGCCCTGGAGGGGAGGTGGATGTCAGGGAACTGCCATCGGAGGAACAGGTGGAGGGGCTCAGGGAGGAAGAAAGAGACTCAACAGCTGAAGCAGGAACCAGCAGGGGGAGGAGTGGATCTCTGAGGGAATGCGAGCAGGAGGGAGGGCTCAGAGACGCTTCCAGCGAGAACAGTGGGGAGGTATCTGAGGCGCCCATGGGGAGACCCACGCCTCGCCGGAAACTGTCACGCCGTGAATCCAGGAGACGCGTTTCCGTTAAGGAGCTTCTTTGCTGGAAGCGCTTCCGCAGGCAGCCACTGTCAGACTCTACTAGTGATTAGAGCAGACATGTCTGAGGAGCTCTGTCACACACAGAGGTTTGTGGAGCCGCACAAACTCTGAGGGAGCACGATTTTACGCACAAGCAGCTAATCATCCCATCATAATAACACATTGTAGTAATCCACCAGGCCCTTGTAAATCTGGATTACTTGCAACTAATTTTTTTTTCCTGGCTGCTATTGCCAGGATCAAATACAAGAGAAACCAACATTTAAAATGTATTCAGAATAATTGGGGGGGGGGAGGGGGTTGAATACTATTCTGTCCTGGCTTTGGCTTCCAAAATAGATGTATGAATTATTCACTCTTCATAACACTACGCTACAAGTCATTTTTCGTGGCTCTTTTCTATCATATTAACACTTCTCTGAGTGTTGAAGGCAAATCTGAATTTCCCTCACTTTGTGACAAGTGCTCTGATCGGACTAGTAGGCTTAAAGCTGGCAAACGTGTTCCAGCAGATATGAGACTGACAGGTGTTTAGGATGGAGCTGTCTGCATGGTGCAAGTTTAGCAGAAAGAATCGAGACTGCTGAGGCTAGCAGAACTGGGAAATACTCCAGGAATTAGATGGGGAGGTATGTTTTGGAAGGGGGAGTAACACATGCCCTGACTTCAATTTTCTTCATTTGTCATGCACTTGACACTAGCTTAAAACCATTCTCACTACAGCCTCAGGTAGCTGAAATGGATGGGTTCTCTACACGGAGAGCTAGATCACATTCCTGATCTACAGGAATGCAGCATCCCCATTCCCAAATATTAGTGCTACCTCTAGTCAGCCTCAGCTGCTGCCCCCCGCCCACCCACAACCTCTTGGATACCACTGAGCTTCTGTTCCTGCCTACCACCTCCGTGGTCTCTGATCCACCACACTATTAATTTAGAGCCAAAAAGCCCTGCTGATTTTACCATTAAGGGTCCCTGGAGCCCTTAAGCAAAAACATATTGCCCTCTTTCAGTGATTAGGGATTAGTTGTATTCTGTAAAAGTCTTTACATTTTTGTTTCCTGAAGACATGAGAACTGCATTAGCATTGAAGCTGAGTAGGAAACGACAGAGAGGTTTTTAAGCCAAAGCTGTGCACGTTTTTGCACCAAGTAATCCAAATGTGTTTTGGTGCCCGGAATAAATAGTGCAACTTACATAATGCATATTGCAACATTTGGATGTGATTGTTTTTCATTATATAGTCTACTTCAAGGAATTTGCAGGGGGGGGCCCTTCCCACGCCAATGAAAAATATAGAAGAACGTAGATCTGGTGGGGAAATGGTGAAGCAGACTAGAGAATAGAGCCAAGGGAATGACAGAAGAATCCCTGTCCAGCCTTTCATCAAAACATGCCTGCGCACATCCAAATCTTCCCCCACCCTAGCACCAAGTGTAACTGTACTCTTTGCTACCAAAAGGAAACAGCTTAGACAAACACGCCTCCCTTTTTATCCAAAGAGGCGCCACTTCATACATGCACTCTGTGATGTGGTGTCCGCAACGGATGCAAACCATATGGGCACTTCTCCACATGGTATGTTGTTTGTGTGAAGCGCTGCCCTTGTGATTCAAGCCAGTTTTAACCGCGCCAGCAAAGCCTTGGAGGTTGTGCAAGCTTTGTTGGCCAGGAACTATGTGTCCAAGGCTTTACACAAGGTTTGCCATGTGGCAGGGCACACATGGCTCACATCCTTGGTGGCCATCACACCACGGCCACACGCACATCCATATTAACCTCTACCTGGACTAGACTTGCAGAAAGCAATCCATTCGCTGTATGTGTATGTATGTGGTATGTTTATTTGCTGGAGGAGTTATATAAAGATCATCCATCTGCTTTTTTTAAAAAAATGAAGAGAATACAACATTCTATTATTAACAAAAAGCAAAAGCAGTCTTCTGTGTAAATTCTTGTTCTAATTGCTCAGGGAAAATAATGGAGATTGGAAAGTGATATTTCTATTATTGTACACGGGGATTTAGTGAGAGGCAGTGGCGAGCAATAAAATCTGTGTTGTAGTTTCCTGCTTCCAGCGTTTAGGGACATACCTGCTTTAAATAGTTCACTAGAACACTACAGATCACGCCTAGTGTTAAGCATGACTAATTTTATTAGCAGGAGTACTCTGGTGATTGAAGACTGACTTGTGATTGGCTCCAGCTAAAAATGAGTAGGCATATCAGAGGTGAGTGTGACAAATAGGGTTTTTTTAATATAAAAAAGATGAGAAGAGGAGGAAGGAGACATTGTGCAGAAGTCTCAGAGGGAGACATGAAATGAAGACCCTCAACAGGAGCTACTCTAATAAGACCTGGAAGCAAAGGGCTGGCAAAGGAGAGTGCATCCCTCAACCACTGGGACAGTAAGGGGAGGACAAAGGAAAATGGGAAGAGCACAGCCTGGAGGGCCTTGTAAGGTAAAATACCTGAAGGAAAGGGGAGAGAACCCTAGTGAAGGATTAAGGACAATTGCTGCAACATTGTCTGGATCAGGGCTGCTTTTATATATGGAGTACTAATTAGTTGTGGACTTAGCTGATTTAGGCAGGAATGGGAAACCTTTGGTTCTCTGGATGTTGTTCAACTCCCATGAGTCCTAGCCAACATAGCAAGTGGTCAGGGATGATAGGAGTTGGAGTCCTACAACATATGTCCACCATTTCCCCATCCTTGAGCTAAGGATAGAATGGGGGGGGGGGAGAGAGAGAGACTTCCAGTCCCAGCTCTAAGCTAGTGTTCAAGTGTGATGCTGCCCATTACTCCAAAGATAGTGACTCTTGTCCAGGTAGGGTGGCACTCCCACTATAGGAGGAATGTATGGGTTGCGCCTAGATCTTGCTTTGTCACTGGAGGCACAGTTGACCACAGTCGCATTGAATGCCTTCTACCAGATGCAGCTGGCATGCCAACTCCGATCCTTTCTGGATAGAGATAGCTGAGCCTCAGTCATCCATGTTTTGGTAACCTCCAGGTTAGACTTCGGTAATGTGTTATATGTGGGGCTGCCTTTGAAAAGAGTTTGGAAAGTACCATTAGTTCAAAATACAGCTGCTAGATTGCTAACGAGAACCAGATGCAATGGTCACAAAATGCCAGTGCTTCGTTAATTGCACTGGATCCTTGTCTTGTTCTGAGTTCAGTTAAGTTCTTAACTCCTAAAGCCCTTAATGGCTTAGGTCCAAGTTGCATGATGAATCTTATTCTTCTTTATCAGTCAAGGTCATTTTCGAAGGCCATCACTTTTGGATGGCCCTGCCATCAGAGATTCAGTGGGCCCTGGTTGTAGAATTCTCTCTCCAGGGGAAAAAACAAAAACTTGCCTGGTACCTACTGGCATCATTTTTATTCTCCCAGGCATTTTAACTGGGTTTTATTTCGAGTGTTTGGTATTTATACTGTTCTGTAACCTGCTCCTGTTCTTGTTTTTATTGTATACCTGTTATTCTTTTCTATGGTATTATTTTATTTCTGTTTTGATTATAATCTGCTCCTGGGAAGTTTCTTTGAACTGCATGGTATAATGTAACTAAAATAAATAGGCAGGAATGCTAGTTTATTGCTGATCTTGAAAGTGGAGCTGCCTATATGGATGGGAGCTGCCTGTGCAGACCACACTAAGCTGAGGACTAGGATGGTTGCTTTGGAGGATAAAGGGCAGGCTATGTCTGCAGGAAAGCTTTCCCCACTCACAGTGAACACTTTTGGAATGCACTCAAAATATGGGAAGCAGCCTTGGGAGAAAATGAAGGAAAGCACCATATGATATTCTAATTTTTTCATGTCCAGGTGGTTTTCATGCCTTGGGTGGACTGTGCAAGGGTGGCAAGTGGGTCTTCTTGGATGCACTTAATGAGACCAAAGAAAAATGTTCACTAAAACTTCCAGCAAGGCTTCAGAGCCATGCTTTTACAACATTCACTCTACACTTGTTTTAGTGTACACCCACAAAGGACAGTTTATGTTCGTTTACAAACGCAGTGTCCACTAAATAGTAAAACAGAGTACTTGTATTAACTACTGTTCACTCTGTATGTCCACATCCATTCTTAAGACTTTACTCCCAGCTTGTTAAGCATGGCAAGCTGCTTTGGTCAATTTTTTTTAGGGGGACATTGCTTAAGGACTTGGTAGCTAACATAAGGCAAGCAAGCTTTTTCTTAATTCTCTTGGTAAAGTTCTGCCCTTGGTAAGACTTGTCCTTGGTAAGGCAGTGCCGTAATTCTAGCTGCTTTGTTTTCCTGCTTGCATCTGTCTCACGTATCGATTGCTTGCTCACTCTCTCCAATTGCAGCAGTATACTCTAATTCGCAGTTATGGAATTTTGTGCCGTATTCAGGAGTGGTGCTGCATCACTGAAGGTCACTGATTAGTGCGGTAGTTGTGCAAAGTCCCAATCAAGGCTTCCTGAGTGAGTTTCAACTCAGGGAAGTTGGAATGTATATGACAGAATGGAGGTAGGAAAGTCAAGAGCAAAAGCATTTTAAGCAACGGTGTTATGAACAAACAAAACACAGGGAATTGCTGTTATCATTGGATATAGAATTTAAAGCTACTTATAAAAGACAACTATTTTCTTAAAGCTTTTGTACCTCTTTCTTCAGCAAAAAAGAGGGGGTTCTATAAGAATTAGAAGTCATCCACATGGAGAATGATAAGCTGACTTTTAGTTGCTCTGTACAGATGTGGAAGGTGAAGCCTGTGGAGATATGTTATTCCACTATGCTCTTTGGAGAGTGAAGGGCTAGGATAGCATATACTCCATGTGGTGAAGAAGATCTCAGGTATATGGCAGTCCTACAGACCAATGGGCCAATGCCTGATTTGGTATTAATGCACTTTTATGCTCCAGAGAAATTTGTGGGGATGACACTTATTCCAGGAATTTGATTTGATTATTCTGGGGTGCTCTCCATTTATAAATTCCACACTCTATGGCTCAGTGCCTAACAGGGCTTACTGATGGTCTCTTACCCAGGGCACCTTAAAATCATAAAGCCAACTGTGCATTTATAATGGTGCTGTCACTTTTTCAGGGACAGTGTCATGCTACAAATCTGCAAGAAATGAAGTGGATCCATTAAAATTGGGGCGGGGAATCTCTGGTGCACAATCCAAGCATGGCCTGCTAGGCCTCCCCATGCAGCTGGTTGGTCTCTCCTGCAGCCCCACTCCTTCCAAAGCCCATTTCTCCTTCTTGGCTGCTTGTGTGAAACAGAGGACAGGGACAGGCTGGTGGTGCAGAAACAGACCATAACACGCACAGCAAAGGAAACGCAAGAGATGTGTATGAGAGGAGGGAGTGTGGGGATAAATGGATGTGAGTAAATGAGTTTGTGTGTGTGTGTGTTGGTGTAGAGATGTGTGAAGTGGGAGGATTGTGTAGATTAATTGGTGTGTGTAGTCTTGGCCCCATCCCCTTCTGGATTTGGCCCTGTCTATTGCTGGCCAAAAAAAGAGAAAATTTCACCACTGAATCAATTTAAGGATACCTTTCTTGTGGAACCAGCAGAAATATAAGTAAATATCTTTGCTTTTTACCTTGAGAATGTGAATGATAACAGTGTATTCAGAAAAAAATACAAACTGCTGAAGCTTTGCCGAAGAGCAGAATACATAGAGATTTTCTCCAAATGGGTAGCAATGTTCAGAAATCCCAGTCAGGAAATAAGGCCACAAGTGACAGTGAGTTAGATTAAAACCATACATTCAAACTTTCAGAAGTGAACCATTGTCCAAGGGCCTACATCTGAAGAATGACGGGTTATACGGTGCCAGACTCTGTTTACAGGAGCTTAGATTGTTACCCGTGAGGTCAAACGGGATACAGTTTAATTTCTCAGCCAAGGAGCATGGGGTTTCCAGGGAAGCACTACTGAGGCTACTGCTGTATTTTTAAAAGTTGAGCAAAATTAAAGACATGTTGACAGGATACATCACAGGCAACTGAATTCAGCACACACACAAATAAAACTATTTTATTTATTTTTATTAGATTTATATACCTCCCTTCATCACAAGATCTCAGGGCAATAGCTCAATTGTCTGAAACCAGAATCTGTAAGCCAATGCCCTTAATTGGCATCATTATACCATAGACTTTTCCTCATCTTTTGCAGAAACTGGAGTTTTGGTCAACTGTTCTGGTCATCAGGGGCCATAAGGGGAAGAATGTATGTTGCAGTCACAGCTCTTGATAACTTAAGGCCTTTCTCCATTACAGTGCATTTAAATAGTCAAGCTAAAGGCATCTTGAAAGCTTTCTCACCTCACAGAGCCCCACTCACCTCACAGAGTGTTTGTTGTGGGTGAGGAAGGGAAAGGAGAATGTTAGCCGCTTTAAGACTCCTTAAAGGGAGTGAAAGGCGGGATATCATCCAATCGGGGTGTGGATATCAAATCCAAACTCTTCTTCTTCTCTTCTTCTTTCTCTCAAAAATTATCCCATGAGTACTCTGAGAATCCTAAACTGTCAGTTGCTTCAGATTACCCATCTCATTCATTGTTGTAATTTTTTTTTTAAATCATTGTGGTAGCAAAGATGCATCCCCATATTCAGTGATAACCCAAATTCAGCCATAGCTCTTTCTTTACATCTAGCTTCACATTTCTATGGCTGTTTGGAAGACTGGTTGTGTGCCCAGCCACAGAGTCCACTCTCCTGGTGTGCCTAACTGCTGAGTGGGAAAATGAATGGATACAACAACCACCTGGGATTTAAACGGCCACAACTTTATTGATTTCAGATGTAGGAAGCTTTGGCATAGGCATTGGGCGTGTATCCCTCTCAGCCCCGCACCCCCTTGCTCGGGAACTGAGGCAAGACAGGGTCTATTCGGGGGTGGATCCATCGCAAAACGCAGGTTTACGCAAATGGCCCCCAAACGCTGTGGGAAGCTCTATGGCCCGCTAGCCCTACACACTTTGCTCTTTGGACAGAGACTTCCCTCTAGACCCGTCTAACGGGGTACACCACCCCAGGGAACAGGGGGTGGATGAGTCACCACTTCACCACACCCCAATTGGATGAAAGACTATAGGATTCCGCCCAAGGCCTAAACTGCCAAAGTTGTGCTATGGGAAAAATGAAACCTGCTGAGCAGGGGAAATTGCTTCCCAGAGCCGAATACAGCAACCGCCAAAAGATCACAGCAAAGCTCAGCTAGCTGAAAAGAAATGGTTAGAGCGGTAATCAACTATTAATGAAGGGAGGGGAAGAGTGGGCGACGATCATGGCCAACTGGATGCTGTGCTGAGTGGTCAGCCAGGCTAAGTAGATGGCCATCCCTCCCTGGGCCGCTGCGGATTGGCTCATTAGGTGGGAACCTGTGAGCTTCTGCAGTGGCCAGAGGGGACAGGGAAACAATCTAAAATGGTGCTGCATGTCGAGGGGAGAGAGGAGGCGCCGCGTTGGGCCACAACCGCCACTCACCTGCAAGATGGTAAGCGGCCATTACATCGTATAAAGCACAGGGTTTATTACAGCAGTGTGGAAGAAAGCATGGCAAAAATACATACAGTGGTGCCTCGCAAGACGAAATTAATCCGTTCCGCGAGTCTCTTCGTCTTGCGGTTTTTTCGTCTTGCGAAGCACGGCTATTAGCGGCTTAGCGGCTATTAACGGCTTAGCGGCTATTAACGGCTTAGCGGCTTTAAGAAAAAGGAAACAAACTTGCAAGAACTCGCAAGACGTTTCGTCTTGCGAAGCAAGCCCATAGGGAAATTCGTCTTGCGGAACGACTCAAAAAACACAAAACCCTTTCGTCTAGCGAGTTTTTCGTCTTGCGAGGCATTCGTCTTGCGGGGCACCACTGTAGATGTTTTAAGGTGAAATGCCACAAATTGGTCATTGTAAAATGAACAATACTATTCAGATGTCCCATTTATGCTGCTGTGTTTATATCTCTATGGGATAAGTGCATTGTGTAAAAGCACAAAAATCCTGTAATTCACACAAGTGCTCCCCCAAATGCACATTTTCAGTTCCATTTTACCTTTTCAGATTGGAGTCACTTTATTTCTTTGAAGTTCCTGTATTTGAGCTAGTTGCTACTTCAACTTGCCTTTTCCCCACTCCCTTTGAATGAATAAAGATATGTTGTTAGGATGCTATTAACATGCTAGTTTTGTCTTTCAGGGTCATTAGCCGAGCACAAGGGCTGAAGCTGGTGGTGGAAACCCTGATGTCATCCCTAAAACCCATTGGAAACATTGTTGTCATCTGCTGTGCTTTCTTCATCATTTTTGGCATCTTGGGAGTCCAGGTAGGCTTTGCACAGGATTCACTGAAAGTAGAATAGACTAGATGGTCCATGTGATCAAATTCACTGCATGGAATTGGAGACTTTCCTATACACAGACTCTCACAACCATATATGCCTCTGGAAAGGTGCAAGATTCAACAGGTGCTTATAGAACAAATAATAAGTCCATATGTTTCATAGCTGCTTCACAAATTACTTTTTTCTAGAAATGCAGTCAAAATACTTGATTTTAGCTGCAAAACCGTTTTGTATCTCTTTTGTAGGAAATGTACACTTTTTGTGCATTCCGCTGTGAGTTTCATTAAGCCAAAGTGTGTTTTCAGCATCACGGGAGCACATTTGGAGGGAGGGGGCTGGTAGCCTATAATGGACGGTTGTTACCCTTTTCAGAGCCTGAGGGCTTGCATTCCCTTCTGCGCAACCTTCCAGGGGCCCACATGCAGAACAATACATGTGAATTTTGCCTCTTGTCTAGTCTGTGTCCTCCATCCAGCCAAGAGGCATAGTCAGAGTCCAAGGGTTCATTCTAGACAGGCAGAAACACTGCATGATGAGACTGGTGACGGGGGGTGCATGGGTTGGGGGGAACCCCAAGGTCCAAACAGAGCCCACATTTGGTCCCTGGGCCTGAGGTTCTGTTTCCCTGGCCTGTAAGCTCCCTGTTGCATGTACATGCGTGGTAAGCTCTCCAAGATACATTTAGCAGCTTTAATGTAGTATTGCAAGTGATTTGTTTCTTAATCAATTGCACATTTTATAATGGCTTAGTAATATCCAGTGGTCCCATTTGTTCTCTTCATATTTTCTTTATAGAGCTATGCCTTGATGCATAGGTTGGAATTTGTATTATATCACTATAACTATAAAACGTCTCATTATTTTTTTGGAAGTCATCCTGAGCATTTACCTAAAGTTTTATCTCTCCAGTCTCCCACTTTCCAGATACCGAAATCTGATTTAGTAATCTTGTTTTGATCTCTTCCCTAATGTGCTGGTTTCAATGCCCCATATTTGCTTCCTGCAGTTCCCAATATTTGCTTCAACTGCTGTAGAGTAGGCACTAGTAACTAACCTGTCATGGAGACAGAGGTGATGAAATATAATAATGGAAAGTACAGGGTGTAGCTTGATCCCCTAGTCCCTAAGCCTTTCAGAAAATGCTGTGTTGGGGGAAATCATCAACCTTTGGTATGCATCCAGTGTTGTGCTTTTCAACACTTCTACCCCCCAAGTATAGTACTCTTAGGTTAAAAAAAAATAAATGATTAAATGTCACCACCTATGAAATATATGGGTTTGCATTGATCTCTATTGTTTGGCTTGCTCAAACAGAGCCCTAAATGCTTGGCATCTCTTTTCGAGTTCAAATAAAGAGGTGATGTTTAAAGAGTCCAGTGGGAAAGGAACCTTGCCATAGGGAAGCAAAGCATGATAATGCCAATAACTTTTGTCACTCAATAAAATAGTGCAAATGTCTCAACCTAGCCTGATGCAGGCTGCTGCACTGACATCCATCATAGTAGCTGTCACGTTCTGCCGCTTCCTGTTTGCCATTGAGAAAGCGACAATATTAATCATCTGGGGTTTCGATACCTTTCACCCTGCTGGTAATTGTATCTGACGCTGTTGAAGTCAATGCCTTGGGGTCACCAGATTCACAATACAGTGTGATGCCCATGCTTCAAGGGTTGTGTGCACCACAGAATTTCGATCAGTGTAACTGCACAAGCAGGAGAAGCTGCACCTTTCAAAATTCTTCTGTCACTTTAAGAGATGTGGAACACCTGTCCCTTATTAAATCTGGCAGTCCTAGACAGAGTGAGTGAGATCTCACAGAAAATGTTGGACTCCTTTGGGAGGAAGGGCAGGATACAGATTTAATGAATAAATGTAATGATGGGAGGCCTTTCCTTCATTCTACTTACAGGCAGAGGTATAGAATCAACTGGGGTCTAGAAAAGGAGCTGATTTCTTTATCCATGTATATGATTTAACTAGCAAAGGTCTGTGCAAAAGTCCTCCCTCTAGTAGTCTGAATAATGTCTTTGTCTGATCAAATGCATGTGTAGACCCAAGGTGATTTCAGGAGCATGAAAGGGCATAACTGTGAAGTCAGCAAGGTAAATGGACCCTGATACTGGATAAAAGCAAGCAAATACTGTCTTGTAACCTAAATAATAATCCAAGGTAGGAAATGTATTTCCAAGCAGCTATTCAGAAGTTGACAGAACTGTGAGGAAATGATAGCCAGGGCCGGATTTAGCAGTAGATATACACAGACACCAGGGTTGTGCCTTGCAAAAGAAGGTACAGTTGTGGCATTCTGTTCGGTGGGGAGGCAGATTGACAGGAGACCAACTCTAGCCACCTCCATCTCCTGAAAACATGCTCAGCACAATTACATTATAGTGCTACTTGGATATTTATAGGGCCCCGACTGCTGGATGATCCCAGGTAATTATGTACAGCATGCATTGGAAAGGCGAAATTTCTTTCCAGTTAGGAGCAGCCACTCATGTGGAAGCTTCCAATTACACATGGCTCTTAATCTTCACTGGATTGGGGGCAATTGTTTATGAGCTTGTGTATACTACAGGCTTCCTGTACATTGGGGCCGAACTGCAGTGAGCCACATCTGTAGCAAAAATTAGCCTTGGGCATGACTCGTGGAAATATGGGAGAGAAATATTTATAATAAACAAATAAAAAGTGTGGGTACCACTGGCAGTTATTTGCAGCATTGTTTGCACCATCCAGGTTGTTCGGGTTGTATAGTCCCTGTCAAAGAGAGTAAGATATTCTTGCTAAAACTGGACGTGGTACAATATTCTGTGTATGGGCAGAAATCATGAGTTAGTCCACCATCAACCAAGTACCCTTGAAGAAGAAGATTTGGTGGCTTGTTCCTTCCAAGTCCATCAAGCCAACTCTTAAAAATCATGCTAAATAATCAGCTTTTTCCTCTATCAGTTCCTAAAACTTTGAATGTTATTGTGGAGACATTTTCACTTGTATCCTGATGACTTCTTCCTGCAGCATGCAGTGGTCAGTGATGACCGTTAAGTAACTCTAGACTCTGGACTTCACAGTCTTATAAGGCGCTGGTCATATGTATTAATTTAGTTGTGAAGGACACAGTTGACATTTCTCTTCTCAACATGGCAATTCCATGCTTTGTAACTGCTTTTCCATTGCTAATATGTTAGAGCAAAGTCAAAGAAAAACCTGTTTGCTAGCCCTGGTAAAAGAAATACTCTGAACTTGTGCAGTTTTGCATTTTTATGGTACCATCATGGCTACAGAAATAAAATGGGGTTTCCTTTTGCTGCTTCATGCTAAACACATTTACTTGGGGGAAAGCATCGTTTCTTCTAGAAAAGGATAATAATATCTTTAAGGAATGAGTAATAAAACGAACATCTGTAACCAAGTACATGCTTGACTTGCCACCTCCTAACTATAAAATATTTTGTTAAAAATAAGAAGGAAGGATGCTGTAGTGACTAGCATCAGCCCTGGTGTTCCCTGGCATGTCCATGCCAGCACAGATGCAGATGTCAGGCCTGTTTGGAGCTGGCTCCATTATCTGCTGCTCCCTGGGTGGTGATTTGGGGGCCTTTTTGTTGGTTTTTATTTAAATGTCCTAGCTTTTAATTATTCAGAAGGCAGCTCACAAATAGAAGGAAAACCAATTAAATCAATTAAAACAGCAGCATAAAACCGCAAATAAAAATAAATAAAAACAGCAGGACCAAAGCACCATTCACTAAAAGATGGTGTTAATAAAACATTGGGGGCCTGGTGCCAGACCTCAGGGCTTACATGGGGCAGGTAAGACCTGTCCCTGATGACCACATGCCAAGTGTCTGAAGTTGGGGGCACCCAGACAAAAGCCTCCAGACATATGTCAGTGACCGGGCATTGTAAAGTCACATTTGCTAATTATTTTGCCATCTCTTGGTTTTCACAGTTGTTCAAAGGGAAGTTTTTTGTCTGCCAAGGGGAAGACACAAGGAACATTACCAACAGGTCGGACTGTGCAGAAGCCAGCTACAAATGGGTCCGGCACAAGTATAATTTTGATAATCTCGGCCAGGTATTAATGGAATGGTAATCTGCTTCTTTGCTCCTTTATTTCCCTGATTCTAAGTGTTCTTGCCGATTTTGCAGCTACCGTGGCAAATGACACATTTCCTAGACGCAAAATGTGCACTTAAAATCCCCCATTTTAGCGTTCATAAGTCTGCACAAGTTCCTTTCTGAATTAAGACAAGGGCTCGCACCTTCTTGGACCATTACACATCATACTACATATGTCTATCAAAAAGCCTCATATTAGAAAATTTGACACCCTGTACCCAGCACAACCTAATGCTTGCCTAAGTGATACACTCCAAATGTTTCTGGACTATAACTCACATTATAGTCAATATGGTCAATAGTAAGCAGTTGATTCCCAACATCATATGAAGGGCGCCGCATTGGCTGCTAACATCTCCATTCATTTACAGGGTCCACTGGAAATCATCCATACTTTATCAGCATGGCAGGAACTAATTAGAAGTGAGTGAGGGAAGCCTGTAGGGTGAAAATGGAGCTGGCTGTCTCTATTTTTTGAATTAACCCTCATTGTTGGACCAGTGTCTGACACTGATAGGTTTTCGCAGGCGGGAGATGTTCGGCATCAAAGCACATTATTTTTATCACCAAGGTAAAATAACAAGCTAAAATGCAAGTTTAAACTTGAGCAGATAGGAGACCAGAGTAGAAGATGGGCACATGAAAGGAATTGTTTTCTTCCGACCTAAATGTAATGCTGTGTTTCCTCTTGCCTTTCTAGGCCTTAATGTCTCTGTTTGTTTTGGCCTCCAAAGATGGGTGGGTGGACATCATGTATGATGGATTGGATGCTGTGGGAGTGGATCAGCAGGTACGTGGTTCGGCATTAAGTTAATAGAAGAGATAGTTCTGTAAAAAACAAAACTGTAAGGGGTACAGCTCCTCCCCGTATCTCACAATCTTCATGGACAAAGGATGTTCCAATCTTACTTTGCACATTTATACAGCCTTGTCCCCGGTACCCTCATAGGTTGTAATTTTAATGGCTTTCTTCTCTGCCTTGTAGCCAGTCATGAACTATAACCCTTGGATGCTCCTCTACTTCATCTCCTTCCTGCTGATTGTTGCCTTCTTTGTCCTCAACATGTTTGTGGGAGTTGTGGTGGAGAATTTCCATAAGTGTCGTCAGCATCAGGAAGAAGAAGAAGCCAAGAGACGAGAGGAGAAGAGACTCAAGCGGCTGGAGAAAAAGAGAAGGAGTAAGGAGAAACAGATGGCTGGTCGGTAGTCTTTCCTCATCTTTCTGAGTCCTGCTTGACCTTTGACAGTCTCCCCGTAACTCCCTGCCTAGCACCTGAGGCTCAGATTCCTTTCAAAAGCATGTCCAGCTATGAAATTTGCATGAAGGATATAGTTCTGGCATAGGCTAAATAACGAGCCGCAGAAACATAGCAATGGCTGCATGATTCGCAACTACTTTATACGCTAGGTGATTTTTAAAAAAGAATAATTTTAAATGTATTTTTTTTATTGCACAAGCTTAGCATTACCCAAATAGTGTCAAATGCAAAAACCAACAGTTCCAGAACAGGCCAAGAATCTTAGGCGTGTCTAGCACTGTTGCTGCGAATTAGCTTCACTATTTGGTTTATTACAGCCTTGTAATGTCACAGTGAAATCACTTTTGTCAATTTCTGAGCCAGTTTTGCATATCGATTGATGAAACTGCTTCGTGCATTCAAGGATGTAATAATAAAAAGCAGCCTGGTTTTTGAAATGCTTGAAAATATAGTGTATTTGCTTGAGAAATACAGATTTTTTTTCTTTAAAATGATGAAGGAAATAACCAGACAGAAATTAGCCAAATTAAGTAGATCCACTGGCACACAACCTCGTCGGACCACTTAGAATAATTTTTTAAAATCCTTTTGTAACCATAGTAGATGTGTCTATAAAAATCTGAGAAACTTGACATACATATTGTCTTTTTTATCTCAGTTCTGTTTGATTGAAAAACAGGAAATTACATTCAGGTCAGAGGTCACAGGTCAGAGGTACTCTCCTCCATCTTGCATGCCTTCTATTCTGCTTGGATTTTTTCCCCCAAATGCCCCTGCGTTCATTCATGGTATCACTCTTGTTACTTCCATCTTTAAGTGTTCTTATGGCTTTCCCCCAACCCATTATCCTTTCCACATTTATTTCATCCCTTTCAGACTGACACCAGTAAATCTGTAGGAATCTCTCTTTGTTGTTGTTTTTGTTGTTGTTGTTGTTTAATGGTTACTAAAAAAAAAAAAAAGGTGCAATTCCCTGTATGGTTGTTTTATAGGTATAACAAGATAGGACCATGATTTGTGTTGTGTGTTGCTGTTTTTTGAGCATTAATTGTATGAAATCAATATCTAGATACTTAAGGACATTCACAACTAAGAGAATTATATTTTAACATTATTTACTTGAGGGTAAGGATTCCAGATCAGAAGATCTGAAACGAATAAATCATGATGAAACTGTGGTTTATTAATGAATTTTGTGACACAGTTCAGAAATAAGAGAGCTCCATGATGAGCTACAAGGTTGTGGTGTTCACAAGTGACCTTTCAAAGTATTTCAGAACTGACATGATTTTTTCCAAGACAATGACTATTTCGGTTTATAGCTCAAGGAACATACAATCATGTTATAGGAAGGACTGCCCATGTATTGGGGTTCATGTTCTCTTTTTAGCCAAAGTTCATGGGATTTCGTACACATGAAACATCCCATGATGCATAAAGGCACAAAGGTTTATTGCAGATACTTTGGTAGTATATCAATCATTGTCAGTGAAAAGTATGCATGCACCCGTGTTTTGCTGGTATAGCATCTGTAAATATTTTAGTGGTAATAACATGGTAAACATGGTAAACAGACAAAAAGCTTCACAGACTTTTGTGCATAAAGCAGTCTTGGCCTCCCAGCCAGCGTGGAGTTTTGTCAAATGCAGCTTCTTGCTACAACAAAGGAAGCCTTGTAAAGTAACTCTGGGAACAGGGAAGATTTAAGAATGGAATTATACACTACTTAAAGAGTTCCATTTTAAAGGAAAGCTAGCTCTAGTCATGCCTGTAACACATTTGGAAAGCAATGCAGTCCCGTGGAATCTGGCACAGAATTGTGGCCTACGTAGGATTAGCTTTGACATAGTAGGACCTTATATGGAAATATAAAATGGCATGCCTCCTCTCACCCACCCCTTCTTGTTCAAGGTGAAAGGCCCGCCCCTTGTCATCCTTTATGTTTACTTGCCTTCAAACCTTTCAGTGGGCCACAGCCCTGGGGAACTTATTAACCATCTTATGCATTATTCCTTGGTTCACTAGACTCCTTGCCTGCCCCTCTGTCTGGCACAGTGTACTTACTGTAACTTGCCTGTTCATTACTTATTTCCCATATTGTCTTGAGACACTATGGTATTTCCCCCCCCCCCACTGCCATATTTCTTAGCTTCTCTAAAACCTCTAAACAGCTTACAAAAATAAAACATTAGAATAATCAGTAAAAAACAAAAAACAGATAAGTACAGGTTTAAAAAACACTCAAAAGATAATTAAAATCAACAGTAAGCAAAAGAGATTAAAACACGCCAGTATTCTACATGTCTGGGTAGGGTTGCCTAAATAGAAAATGTGTTTTTACTGTCAGAAAGTTCTTCCTGATGTTTAGTTGGAATCTCCTTTCTTGTAACTTGAAGCCATTGGTTTGAGTCCTACCCTCCTCCAGAGCAGGAGAAAACAAGCTTGCTCCATCTTGACCCAGAAACGCCAGCGGGTGCAGAATGCTGCAGCGAGACTCCTTACGGGGTCCTCGCTGAGAGATCACATTCATCCAGTGCTATACCAGCTGCACTGGCTCCCGGTGGAGTACAGGATCAGGTTTAAGGTGCTGGTTTTAACCTTTAAAGCCCTATACGGCCACGACCCTCGTACCTACGGGACCGCCTCTCCTGGTATGTCCCTCAGAGGAATTTACGATCTTCAAACTAAAACATCTTGGAGGTCCCAGGCAACAGAGAGGTTAGGCTGGCCTCAACCAGAGCCAGGGCTTTTTCGGCGGTGGCTCCTATCTGATGGAACGCTCTGCCACAAGAGATTAGGGCCCTGCGGGATTTGACATCTTTCCGCAGGGTCTGCAAGACAGAGCTGTTCCGCCAAGCCTTTGGCCAGGGCACAGCCTGACCCCCTCCTTTGGCAATTTTCTCAGAACTCTACCCAATGGTTGCCTTCAGTTTGATTTGAAGTATTTTATTTTTTATTTTTAATGAAATTATTTTAAAATGTTGTCTTATTTTATTGTTGTTAGCCACCCTGAGCCCGGCTTCGGCTGGGGAGGGCGGGATATAAATAAAAAAATTATTATTACTATTATTATTATCTTCCATGTGACAATAAAATTATTACAATGATTATTTAAGGCTTGGTTTCCAGACCCTTGAACGTCTTGGTTGCCCAACTCTGCACATGTCTTTCCTTGATTAAGATATTATGGAGAAATAGAACTGATTGTCATCAGTATATTGATGGCAATTTGCCCCAAAACGCCTAATGGCCACTTCTAGAGCTTCATATAGATATGATATAGCATTGGTCATAGAATAACATAATCACCAGTGGGCCAAAAAGGAGTGTGTTTTAAGCAAACACTGGAAAGAGTTGGGTTGATGGGAGTTGGAATCCAGCAATATCTGGAGGGCCACAAGTTCCTCACCCCTGCCTTAGATAATCACCTAGTTTCCTTATGCAGCCTTTGATGTAGGGATGACTACAAAACACATCAGTTTACAAATGATTTATGAAATGGTTACTCCATTGATGAGGAAAAGGTGGACCCTGGATATTACGAATACCACTTAAAATGGATGTTCTTATAAATTATTCTGACACACTTATTATTGTGAAAATACGTTTTACAAGTTAAGTGTAAAAATCGAACCATAGTTAAAAGTAATGTGTGGCATAATTTTATATGGTCCAGGCAAATTGTAAAACACCTTCAGCTTTCTTCCTAAGTTTGGAAATTAATGTAGGTATTTAGGGATTTAGTATTTGCTACAATAAAACTATAAACATAATTCATAAATCTTATAGTTATGATTCCACTAATGATCCTCATTACAAAGGGCTTCAACAGAGAAGTGAGGATTTTATAGCTTCTTCCCTAGCTGTAACATATTGAACACCCTTTCATTTAATGTGAGCTCCCATTGACACATCATAATTCCTTGGAAAATAATTTCACTTTAGCTGTGATTATTGTTATTTTTTAAAGAACCGCTTGGAAAAGCTTAATATTTCACCGTGTTCTCAAGTTTTCAAATAAATAAATAAATCCTGAAATACTTTGAATTATGTCAGCTACAACATCAGATATAAAGGGGGCGGGCACACATGAAGTATTAGGAATTTCCTAAAAGAAAGTTGCAGTCCACTCTATGCATGGAATGATATTGCCAGTTAGTTCTCTAATGTATTGGGGCATGGGTTGAAATAATCTGCTGAAGAACGGGAAGTTCTTGCAAAAAAAAACTACCATATAAAATTTACAGAAGAAATTGTCCTCTTATAATCATTTTTGAACCATAACATTCATTTGCAGTCTGTTGGGTTGATTGTATGGAGTGAAAATTGCATTTATTAGCGGACAAATCTCTTGTTTAGTACTATGAGGAAAAAGGTTTTTTTAAGATTGTAGGCACAAGTGCCAGTTGAGTTTGCCCTGGCAGAACACTCTTTGACTTGTGTGCAACAAATGTGCCTAAGGGCAGAACTATGTGTTGTGGAAAAAATAAGTGCCTACAAATCTATGGTGGCCACTTCCAAAACATTGGGTAGCTTTGGAAGGGAGCAATTGGGGTGGGGAAGTTGTGTGCGCTGGCAATGGGGACTGAGATCAAGGGCACCCTGTCAATAAGGCGATGTGAAAGCCATCTGCCTCAGGCAGCAGATCCAACCGCTGCCATTGCCCCATTGCCAGCCTCCCCGGGGCTTGGCTAGTGCAGCCACCTCAACACCATTGCCCTCACTGCTACTGCACTGTGGTGGAAGTGTGGGCACAGCCACAAGCAAGGGTAGAGTTGTGGTGGCAGAGCCGGTGGCAACGTGAGTGTGATGGCAAGGATGAGGTGGGGGCCTGAATTGGGGGGGGGGGGCATCGTGGCATTTTGCTAATAGCAGCAAAATGTCTCAGGCCAGCCCTGGTCAGGATGGTTATCTCATCATCAAACAACTGTTTTCCTGCTCCAACTAGCCAACCCTATTTTCCCCTCACACAGTTCTAGTTTAGGGATGGATGAATTACCCTCTTTCTGGTCCATGCCAGTTTTGCATGTAGGGAATATCCTATCCCATTTGTTGCTATTTTTTAAAAAAGGAAATGCACTAAATATATGCATTTAACTTGTACATATTTTGCATGGACTTTTGTATGCAGTTCCCCCTAGAAGTGCATATTTTGTGCATTTTTCTGTAAAATACACATCTTTGTATGCTTTTTTTAAAAAGCTGAAACTGATTTGTCAACTGTGTTCTGAACTGCATATAAGTCCAGGGCTGGCCTATAAGGTTGGTTTGCTTAGAAATGCAGACTGCACAAATTTCTCCTCTATCTCTTGTCTAGATTCATGTTTCCCCTAGCAAACATGTCTGGAACTCTTAAAAGTAGTTCAGAGGAAGGCACTGAAGTAGAAAAGCAATGAATATTGGGAGTGATGAAGAGCCCTTCCCTTTGCCAGCTCTCTACTCCAAATGGGTTCCTAACAGATGTGGTCACTGGAGTTTTGTTCTACATGTTCGCACATAATGTAGCATTTCACCTCTTAAAATATTTATTTCTAAATAACCCATTAGTTATACAGTTGGTTGAAATGGTGAGATTCCTCTGGGGTAAGTGGCATGAAGACTGTATAGTAACTAGAATTTTCCCACCCAACTCCCTGTATGTTTACTTATCACATAGGGACCAATACTGATGCCATGCTGTATTATGTTGCCTTGGGGCCAGTACCGACCATGTGACTAAGTAGTTATTTGAGTCTAAACTAGTCCTGGCATAGCCCCACTGGTTTTAATGGGATTTTGTGGGTACTGCTTTGGGTCAAAAGACTACAAGAAAGCAGGTTTCAGCTTCTCCTTTATATTTCTTTAGAAAGGATTATAACATTCATTTTTTTCCCTGAGGTGATGCTATCCCAGATGTCATGCTGATAACTTTAATACTTTATTGACTTGAGAATATGGAAGGAATGGTCTATAGTTACATTTGGGGCTTCCCTTTGCCTGCCACTGTTATTTACCCGTAATAATCCTAGTTTATTCCAGTGTAACATATAGTTCCCCTGAAGGCTACATTGATTTATGAGAGAGGACCATTTTCCCCTTAGCTGTCTGCCAGTGCATCACAGTGGATAAGAATCTCATATTCTGCTCACCAACCGTTACATTGCTCAGGATCAACTAGTTCTGTTTATCTCAGAGGTGTCTTGGGTTTATGTTGCCCTGTATTCGTGTGCACACTTCCCAAATGCTGCATTGTGAAAAGCGTTTGGAAACTGAAGAGATTTCTGAACATAGGCTTTGATGGTGATGTGCTGCTGCTGCAAAAAAGTTACTGTACAAATTCCTCTGAGTGCGAGCAACCCATTGGGGTAGCCTCTCGCAGTCCCAGCCTATCAGTATTCTGAGTGTTTTCATTCTTAATATTATTGTTTAATGACATTAATAACATTATTTAGTTTTATATTATAATGTTCTTAATGCCAATCTTGGGGCTTTTAAACTCAAAGGCAACATGAATTATACTACTATGAATACTTAATCTCAAATAGCTAGGCACAAGTGTTAAATCATAAGACCACATCGTCCTTGCCTACAAATTTAAAAGGCTGATTTGCCAATACAGACCACCCTCCTTCTGATGGTGTAGAATTGTAGAGTTGGAAGGGGACCTGAGGGTCATCAAGTCCAACCCCCTGCAGTGCAGGAATCCTGCCCACACCTGTCCCTGGCTGGGCTCAAACCACCAACCTTCTGGTTAACAGCCAAATCCACTGACCCATTGCACCACAGGAGGTATACTCTACATTGCTTCTATCTAAACTCCACTGAAATGTGAGGGTGCGTTTGTGGGTAACGGTTGTAGGCAGGCAGAACTCTTGTTTCGCCCTGCCAGGGTGACGGTGTGCTTTTGTCAGAGTGACGGGTGCATGAAGCGATGAAGATGGAATGAAGGATTGGCCTCGCATCCTCTCCAGTGATTTAATGCCCTTTCGTTCTTCTAGATCTAATGCTGGATGATGTAATAATGGACAGCTCAGCCAGTGCACTGCCAGGTACTGGGAAGTCCTTGCTGTCTTTGTCTCACGTGAATGGCAGTGCTGTGTGACTTAACGGCCGCCCACTGGTCCTATGAGGCAGCTTGCTAGATTGTGTGTGGTGGAAGGCCTTTTCTTGGTTTCTCTGCATTTCACGCATGTTGTTTTTGTGCTTGTTTTTAAAAAATTAGAAACGTCTGCAGGTTTGACTTATCACTGACACATTTTTGATGTTATGGTCTTAACCTTACCTTTTTAGCAGGTTTTCTTTTTCTTTTTCATCACAAATATTGCCAACTTCCCTTCGATGTTCTTTTCTTTGTTTTTTGGTTGTTTTCAGGAAGAGATTTTTTGGATAATGTCTGGGTCATCCACTTTGGAGCTGTTTGATGTGTGGTGATTAACCTTGTACAGATGTGCGGAGACTCGGGGGGAGGTCCCTCATTTTGTACTGACCAAGAGAGGTCACCAGAGCTAAAAATAGTGTCGCCTCAGGTGACAAATATATTTTTGCAGAATATTTTGTATACAATGTTCTGTAATGGGCTCCCCCATCACCACCAAAGTCCTATAGTGTTTCAAATCCTTCCCCAGTACAACCTTGCTTAAGATAGATCTGGAGACTGGGGAGAATTTTTCAGAAGAGAGTTTTGTAAGAAAAATGGTTGATAGAATTCATTCCTGAACCCAAAAGAATATTTGGCAAAATCCCTTCCCCATTTTGCAACCCTAAAATATCAGGAGATAATTGGGGAGGGCATTTCAGCTCTGCTCTATTAACTGTATTTTGAAGTAAAATGTAATACCTGCATCAGCTATCAATGTTTTACTTGCCTAGATACTGATCTGTGCATGTGGACAATTCTCCTCAGCTATGTTATTTGGGAGGAAAGAGTCCACCAAAATCAGTTGAAAACTTATTCCAAAATGCATTTGGGATCATGCTGTTAGGTATACAGTGGTACCTCGGTTTGTGAACGTCTCCATTGGCGATGGTTTCGGTTTTCGAACGCCAAAAATCCAGAAGTAAACGCTTCCATTTTCAAACATGCCTCGGAAGTCAAATGGCTTCCGCTGAGGTGCCACTGTATTTTTCTCAATTTTCTCTATGAAATTTGCAGACCACCCTTTGCGCCTCGGTTTTCAAATATTCCAGAACTCAAACAGTCTTCCAGAACAGAGAAATACGTTTGAAAACTGAGGTACCACTGTATACCTAACAGTATGATCTGTTTAGGGGACAGCTCCTTATCTGTACAGGGCCCAAGCCTTAGCCCAACTTCTTAATAAGGTGATACCCTATTGTCCAGGTTCTGCTCCTTTAGACTGCAGTGGGGGCTCCTGCGATTGAATGTTCCCCCACTGAAAAATAAAAAAACCACACGTTTAAACAAATTAGAAAGGAGAACTTTTGTGTTGTTTTCAGTGTGAGAAAAAGTGATGTCATGTCCTACTTCATTAATCAAGACCTAGCAAGAGACAGATAGTCATGTAGTCCAAATCAGATCTATAGCTCTGGGCCCGCTTAGCAGATTCTTTACTTTAGCAAGCACAGAATCAAACATTGCCTAATAAAGGACAGTCTCTTTAATCCACCTTTAGAAAAACTCAAAATAGCAACAGGAATTTGATCGCTCAATTCAAGTCCACATCTTTACATAGCATAAGATAACTGAACCTCTCATTGGCTGCCAGGAAATCCTTCTAGTCACTCCAACTCCATGCATTTGTAAAACCAGACTGGGCATATTTTGTGTGAGAGTCTCAAGGACTTTTCCACCTCAGTGACCCTGGTCATAATTGCCAAACATTGAATCAGCTGTTGGGTTGTAAGCCAGAAGAACACATCACTGGCAAGTGTTGCAACTTTGGAAAACCAGGAAAGGTTGCATACATTAGACAAATTGTCTGCAGCAATCTTGCAGGGAGACTTTTCCAAATTCTTCAAATTATATGGTAGTTCCAGGGGATAAGTGAATATGGTGCCTATTTAAGCATGATGCACATTAACACAGACCCTGATAGGTATACTGTAGGGCTAATTTGAGGTGCAACTCTAATAATACAAGTTGTGTAAAAAAGTAAATAAAGAGCATTACAGAGGAATAAATCAGAAGGGGGTTTTAAAGATATATATGGCTTACAAAAAATGACCCAGCTCATTTTAATAAATCCTGAATCTCCTCAACATTACCATTCTTTATGTTCCATTTCTTTGCATTCACATGTTCATATTCTCTGTGTGGGCTAGGAGATCAGTCCTGTCCATCCCCTTGGACAAGAGCTAGAGGAAAATCTCCTGAGACTTGTCCTTTCACTGTGATTCTAATCTTAAAATCTTAGATGTACATTTGAGTGTTCCGTTGCATTTGTTTGTTTTGAATGCTTTGGCGTCGTCCCAAGTGGGCCATTCTTCAGTGCAGGCTCACAAAGAACCTCTTAGTTTGCCTTTTCTTGTGTCTGATTCTCAGACCTGTGCTTTGTCTTCCCTTTGTTGTTGCCTCATACTGGTGCTCACATTATTAAACACAATGTAATGCTCATTGGTGTGAAAGGACAGAGAGAGACTCTTTTGTGAAAGTACTTTAAATGTGTGTGACAGTAGGAAACCAATGATACCCATGCTCTACAAACTAGCCCTAATGAGTCATTCAAACCTGAAAACCCAGGATGTCTTTCTTTCTTTGCATTTTACAAATTGTAGAAAGAAAATGGTGCTATCTATCTGTATTATTTACTGGTATAAAGTCAAGATTTTATTTTTGGACAGGATGCTGTCTGTCGCAGCTGGAAAACTCTCAGTGGGAACAATTTAACCATTTTCCACTTTGCTTTTAAAAAATGCCACTCACTAAAAAAAAAAAAGACTAATAAAACCACTTGTTTAAATGTCAGTGTTACTCCCATGCACATCACTTTGAACTCAATATTCTCTGGACAGTTTGTAAATCCAGCTGCTTAGTAAGAGCTGCATCCCTGACCGCTTATCCACTTGAAGAAGGCTTGGGGGAGCATTCGACCCCCCTATTTGTGAAACGTTATGCCATTCAAAATGATACATAAATGCCAACACTGTTACAACAGCTGTTTACAGCTGCCACACCAGATCACTTCAGAACATCATTCTATAGAATCCAAAGAAAAATAGGAATATGTTTTGCCTGCTTCGGGCTATGTCCTGCGTAAATTGTGAATAAAAGGGTCTCTCAGTTGGCATGTTTACTCAGTGGGGTTGCCAGTCACTATGAGGTCAATATGGTGGTCGTATGAGCCTTATTGCTCTGACATACTATGCACACTGGACAGTATCCAATAATCCTTTGTCATGTTCCCTCCTTCCCTCTGGTGTGAAAGAGAGCTAGAGTTGTATCTAATCTTCCAAGATGAGAGGGAAGACTGAAATTACCTTAATACTACCAGCTCTCTTATTACTATCGGCATAAAATGCAGTCTGAATCGCCACCACTCTGTGTAACTTGATGATGGTACACAAAAGATGCTTTGCCATTTATATCCTGGATTCTGGTTTCAGATCAAATCAATGTGACTCCATAATCAACCAATAGAAGTTCATTCCTTGTTTTTTACTGAGCCCTCCAAAGCAGCTTGATTTAGAACCTGTTTCCCCCCTCTCCACCCTTGCTGGTGCCTGTTGTTTTATTATAGGCCTTCTTGTCATTATTTTCTTGCTTTTCTTTGCCTACCATTTTCCTCCCTCCTTCCCCCACCCCATACACACGCACACCCCATTGATACCCTCGATGTCAGGATGTTGTCTTAATCTTTCCAGTATCTTCCTAACTAATTGCGCATTCTTCTTGTTCTTGACCCAGTCACTGTATTGTAGCAGTATTGGTGGTGTGGTGTCATTTTGTGTGATGATTCATCACCTAGACTTGAACAGATGTCTGTATTTCCCAAGATGTTGGTACCTCTCAAAAATTTCCTAGAACAAATAATGCTGTTGCATAGGGGGGCACGGATGTCAGGTCTAGAACAAGACATTTTAAGTACTGTACCAAAACTTACAAACAATCAGAAATGTGGCTTCTTTATAACACCAGCAAAAAGAAATGATACTTTTATTTTCAAAAGAGAAAAATGTTCCCTGCCCACCTAAACTCAGCAGCTGTTAATTTAAAGCCCACAGGAAGCATGGTGTGACTGTTTGTGGTTCATTTTAAGGTAAAAGCTGTAATTTCCAGTAATATGCATGACAGCATGCCAAGCATGGGGAAGCTGGTGGTGAGCAGGATTTTGAAACAGGGCTGACATGTTTAATAAAGTTATTGGCAGATACCAAAATGTTTATATCAATTATGTTACGGATTTATCAATCTGATGCACAATTTAAAAATTGGCTAAATTACTGAAAAGGAATCTGTGATTTTATTTTATTTTTGACTTAACCAGAGAAGAATTTTAGGAGAAAGCCTTACCAAAAATAAGGTGAAGACAGATATTATCAATTATAGGAGCAGGTTTGGAGGCACCTTCTCATTCAGTCCAAAGACGTAGCTTTTTTTGCTCCAGAGCTGAACTCTGGTTCAGCAAACCTGGCTATGGCCAGTGCCTGCATCATCGTCCGATATTTCCACTCTTTGTCCAACCTTTCCTTCCCTGATATGGCAAAGAATTAATATAAAAACAAGTAGATGGATATGTGGCACTTAATTTTTTTGAGAAGGCCTAAATCAGCTAAATCATGAGGGAGGGACAAGACAGATGGTGCTCCAGTGTTCAGCTTGATAGACTGCATACCTCTCAAGCAAATGTGAAGCTGAGAGGAAGCTGAGCTCATGTCAGAGGTGAAGAACCAGCTGAGCCATCTCTTTAAATATTACATCTGTCTTCACCCACAATATACAGAATGGAAAATGGGCAGCCCTGCTTATAAGGTTATGCTGCCACATGCTTTGTTGCTATGCAGGTAACATTCTACAATCTCTGTGAAAATCCCTGCTGTATGTTAACAGCCTCTTTTGTTACCGTGTGGAGTTCTGAATTAGTCTGCCAGTCATAGCTGAACCCTTGGATTCCAGTGTAATTATTCATAAATAAATCCTCCCAAATAAAAGGCAGAAATTGTGACATTTTTTCATGCCTGAATGTGAATTATGGATAAGTATCGAACAAAAAGAGATCAGCAAATTATTATGGGGTTTCTCTTTGAAATTATAACTTGGTTCATAGCCAGGGCCCCAGTTCAAACCTTAATTGTATTCAAACATTTTAGTTAATTTCCTCTTCATAGTTTTGCATAATGCCATCGAGATATCTCAAGTTTTTAATGGATATTTATGCAGAATGTAAGAGCTCTGATGAAAGTTGTGAGTCAGTCAGATACCAACCTGTGTAGCTTTTGTTGTTGTTGTGTTTTTTAAGAGATGCTGAATAAATTCAGCAACAAAATTCACTTTTTAATATTATGCCATGGCATTCAGGGTCAGATTATCTATAGACTGGCAGCTCCTAATGCAAAAAAATATCAATTCAGCCTCTTTATTTCAAAGTACTGGAGCAAATGTTTGGGATCACTTCACCAAACCTCGCAGGATAAGTTGCTCCATTATTAGTCTTCTCCCTGATGCTCAGACTTTGTGGGTTGGGGATATTGGAAGTCATAATGATGCAGCTAATCACTTACCCAGGTGGATGATCATTTCATGTGTAAGAGGCACAGGCCCCTGTCCTCTCCACTGCACACCTATAGTAATTTGTCTTAGGTTTTCCTTGTGCACACACACGTGATTCTTCCCTCCCAAAATAGGGAAATGTTCCCCAAATTGAGCCCTCGGGCATAAGGGGCCTGTGCTACATATTTCTTTAGGTCAGGAGTGGTTAACCTCTGTCCCTCTGAATGTTGTTAGACTCCAACTCCCACAGGCAGCTGTTGGCTGTGCCAGCTGGGGCAGATGGGAGCTGGAATCCAGCAGAGCAAAAGATTCCCCACACCCTGCTTTAGGTGCCTGGGTGAAGGGAAGAGGCATGTGCCTGCACCTCCACCATACAAAACGACTGGCCAGCTGCATAAATGGCTAAGAAGATTGCAATTTTGACTATCTGAGAATCAAATTGTATACATACTCCCTGCAAAAATGTGATCTAAAAATTAGCTTTCCCTCAAGATCACAAATACTCATACTTCACCCTCCCCAAATTTCTGTTCGGACCAATATATGAAATCCTTTTTTGTGTGTTCAGAGTAGCTAAACACCACACCATTCAATTCTCTTGGCTCAATAATTTTCATAACCAGTTGATCATCTAATTATGGTCATAATATTACACTCTGACATCTTCAAGACAGTCCTTTTCATTTTATGGTACATTATAATGCCTATTTGAAAATTGCCCTGAATTATAGACTCAGACTTGGCATTTCCTCGTTAGAGATTAGGTGAGTAAATGAGTTTATCTGCAGGAACATTCAGGCCTGAAGAGTAAGTGTCATCCCTGATGCAGCCAAACATAGAAGACAAACAGGGACATTTGCACTTTGGCAATCACACACAAATGAGAAGATCATTTATTTCCGAGACAGAAATTCTGACTGAGCAATCACTTGCATTATTTCATAAATTGTTTTCATAGCTCTGACAACTTTGGGGTTGTTCCCCCCGCCCTCCATTTCCCTACCTTGTATTTCAAAATGCAGTTATATGAGTTCATGTCTGCTATTTCAAACAGTCCATTATTCCCTTTTTAACTTTCTTCCCCACTGCCTCTTTACATTTTCCCCTTACATCACAGTATATTGCTTGCCCAGTCAGTATCTACTAGTATCTTTTTTATACTATCCTCTCTGCCTGGACTCCCATGTTACTTTCCTACTTACTTACTTAATCAAACCTTTATTAGGCATTACAAATATAGGCCATCATAAAACATTCATATATAACATTTCAAAATATATACAAATAAACAGCCATGTAAAATATGTAATAAAGAGGACTCCCATGTTACCTTTTTAAACACTCACCCTTATATTATATATTATGCTGAACTCACAGCTAAGTAGTCAAGCTTTACATGCCCAATGTTAACTGGGCACTGTATTGCAACAGAACACATATCCCATTGGCAAGCAAACATTCCTTCACATTTAGGCACGCTCTCAAAATATATAGGGAAGCCCTTAAAATATCATATTACAGTGCTTTGCTATTCTCTGTCAAAAACCACTGCATACTGTTTCCAACCTGCCTCAAGTCCTTTCCAAACTCCCTTTTCAGTAGAGATTGAATGCACGCTTTTATGCACTGTTAATACAGGCCTTGTAATTATAGCTCACATACTTGCAATTCTGATTGAAAGTTCTTGTTTTTATATAAATTAAGACTGTTGTTGTGTAATAATAGATATCTAAACAGTGATTTTTTACACTAAACATTATGTTGGAACCTGAAATGATTCCATGCCATACTCACCTTATCTCTAATCCTGAAAGCCTGGCTGTTGTGCATGTTTTATTGTAGCTGCTGGTACAGATAGATGATCCTGTAGTCTTGCTATGCATTAATGATGGTTAACATACAATCCCCTTTACCACACCCCATTTGTTGCTGAAAACCTAATCATTATGAATTTGACTGAATGTATCAATTTGGATTTTTGAAAGCCAGTGCTGAACTGGTCTTAAGACAGGGAGAAATTACCTGATCTGCTTCTCCACTCTTTTCCTTTTCAGAGGCACAGTGTAAACCCTACTACTCTGATTACTCTCGCTTCCGACTTCTGATTCATCAAATGTGCACCACCCATTACCTGGATTTATTCATCACAGGTGTGATTGGGCTCAATGTCATCACCATGGCTATGGAGCACTACCAGCAGCCAAAGGTAGGGCAGGAAAAGTATTTGTAGATGCTGTGGGTGGTTTGCAAACATTGTTGTAGCCTTGATAAGGAATTGGCATTGCATCCATTAACATGGAAAGAAAGAATGAAACAGAAATAAATATGCATTGACTATTCTACCATGCTGAATGGGAGATGATCGTGATAGAGGGATCTAGTTTTTACTGAGTGAGAGTAGTGTTTGCACCAGCTAAAGAACTGTGGTCGATAGCAGTCATTCAAATCATCATAAACAACACAGAAAGAAACCAAAATAAAGCAGTTGCATACAAGGATTATCTTTACAGCCCATTTGTTGTTGTTGTTTAGTCGTTTAGTCGTGTCCGACTCTTAATGACACCATGGACCAGAGCACGCCAGGCACTCCTGTCTTCCACTGCCTTCCGCAGTTTGGTCAGACTCATGTTTGTAGCTTCGAGAACACTGTCCAACCATCTCACCCTCTGTCGTCCCCTTCTTCTTGTGCCCTCAATCTTTCCCAACATCAGGGTCTTTTCCAGGGAGTCTTCTCTTCTCATGAGGTGGCCAAAGTATTGAAGCCTCAGCTTCAGGATCTGTCCTTCCAGTGAGCACTCAGGGCTGATTTCCTTAAGAATGGATAGGTTTGATCTTCTTGCAGCCCATGGGACTCTCAAGAGTCTCCTCCAGCACCGTAATTCAAAAGCATCAATTCTTCGGCGATCAGCCTTCTTTATGGTCCAGCTCATAGCATTGGCTTTAACAAAAATATTTATATTTTTTGCTGCAACTACTGCTAACTCAGTAAAAACACTCTGCTAACTCAGTAAAACACTCAGGGTGTTCTTGTTATAAGCCAACTAGTAAGCAACTCTGTATTAGCTGAGGTGCAAAGTATCTTCCCTAAGGTACCCATATAGCATTAGTCATACATTTTTGAGTTGATAGCAGCAGCAGCAGCAGCAAGGCTGTACTTCCTGAAATACTTCTGTATGTGCTCAAGACCAAATCCTATCCTAGGATTTTACTCAGAGTAGACCCATTGAAATTAATGGACCTAACTTAATCACGTTTTTAATTTCTGATCTGAGTAAAACATAGCTGATTACCACCCTGATTTTATGACCTTCCTCTAATCAAGCAACATTAGCTGTTGTTGCATTGCAAAGCCAAGAGAGGTTCTTTGGAAAGCGAGCATATGGCCCAATCTCTAGACTGAATCAAGATGTGAAGTTATTTACTATCTCTTTGCTAGGTCAAGTAGCTTTTCAGAAGATACAGAAAGAACTACCTGTTTTTATTTCCAAAAGAGAAATTCATAATCTTCATCAGGCTTTTGAATTTTATATTCCCCCATTAGAATGAGAGGTGCTAATCAGGGAGATGCTTTCTTTGGATGCTGCAGAAGGCACTCAGTGGCAGACATTCCTTGAGTGTTGTTTTTACTATGATAGGATTTGGATCTGTTTCTAAGAACTACTGCAAGGTGCTTTATCATCATGCCTAAGACTATGGTGGAAGCCAGTGGTTTATAACTGTTTCTTTGTACAATGGAGCAGGGTAGGGTTGCTCCATCTTGTCTCTCATGCTTTCATTAGAACTGTTCACCATTAAGGGCTATCCAATTTGGATAAAAACAAAGGAGTTCAAAGTAGGGATATGGGAGAAATTTGGTTCAATTCACAAATTTAATGTGAGCCTGCCTAATTCACACTTCCTGAAACAATGGATGAACCAAAATCCTTCAGAACTCACCCATCTTTGAATTTTGTAATTAAAAGATATTAGGGGAAGTACACAGAGAAATCCACATATTAGTGAAAATAGCATATGAAAATTCATTACATAAATCACATACAAAAATGTGTTATATTAGGGGAAACTGCTTGGAAAAATGGGGCATATTGCAGAAAATTGCATGCAAACATGTAAATATTAGTGGCGTGATCTCTTAGAGTAATCAAATAAAACTTTAACACATGGCATGATGAAATTTTATCAGGACAAGTTATTTGTTGCTTACTGTTATAACAATTGTTTTCTCAAAATTTATCTTCTGTACCATGAAAATAAATAAAAAAGTATAAAAATGTAAATATTAGGAAAAACACACTGGAAAGCTGGTGAATTTTCATGAGGACTTAAGACTGGGAATGTTAAAAACTGGGAGAACCTGAAATGGACTGACTTGGCCATTCCTAGGGTTCTGAACATTGAAAGCTGTATGTAAATTGCTGGAACCCCAGGCCCTCTTGCATTTTACAATTTGGAGAAAGAACATAATGAACTTTGTTTCCCAAATCTTCAGTTACGTCATCCACTTACAGTTACGTCAATACAGTGTCTATCCAAACAACCAAAGGGAACGTTAACAGTGCTTTCTTTCTAGAAAAATAGGTATCAGTATGTACCATGAAGTTGTTATAGTAAGTGGCACACTTTTTAACAACAACAAAAAAGAGGTAAGAGGTACCAGTACTGCGTCCCCTTGAATACTCCCTCCAAAAAAAAGCACCAGTGTTGACTCAGTTTGTGGGTCTTCTGACACTTAATTTTTTTTTCTCCCTGGCAAACTTATTTCTGTGGGAAATTCTTTCCCAAGGGATGCTTTGTTAATCTTTTTTAAAACTATACTGAAGCTGGCCTTCTAGATCACAAAGAGGCTTTATCCCTTACTTTTAATTGCTGCCAAAATAGAATTGGCAGAGATGTGGAGATTATACTCTTTGTCTACTCCTGAGCACTGATTCTGTCAGATTCAGTGGCAGGGAAAACACACACATCATCTTCAAGTTTCCCAAGGAAGGGCTAAACCCAATGACCTTTTAGTTGCGCTGATGCTCTTTCTGTCATTTTCTGGTAGCAAGGACTAAAAAAGAGAGAGAGAGAGAGAACTCGGCAAGTACCGGGGAAAAATTGTTTCTTAAAGTGTCATTATAGGAAACATGACATTCCTGTTCACTGTGGCAGTCAGTTTTGGCACCATCTTTTTGGACATGGCTTTCTTAGCTCTTACTGTCACTACGCCACACAAGCACATAAGTGTGTGCATGTTTATCCTGACAGCTTATCTGCTTTCTTTTCTTCCTTCCCTACATGTTCCCCTTTTCGGAAGCAAAATACAAGGGAATAGCTAGCAAACCATGTCCTGTTTTTTCAGCTTTCCACATGCACCTGACTGACCCCGTTGGAGAAAGAACGTTGATCTAGAGAAACACCCTGGCAATTCTTGGGTGGTTCATGTGCATTGTGACACAATTCGCATATGTGACACAAAAGCTGTTTTGTAAACTGCTTAGGGGAATACAGTGGTACCTCGGGTTACATACGCTTCAGGTTACAGACTCCACTAACCCAGAAATAGTACCTCGGGTTAAGAACTTTGCTTCAGGATGAGAACGGAAATCATGCAGCGGTGGCGCAGCAGCAGCATGAGGCCCCATTAGCTAAAGTGGTGCTTCAGGTTAAGAACAGTTTCAAGTTAAGAACAGACATCCAGAACGAATTAAGTTCTTAACCTGAGGTACCACTGATTAGTTAAATAAATAAATAAATGAAGACATACAGTGGTACCTCGGGTTACAAACGCTTCAGGTTACAGACTCCGCTAACCCGGAAGTAGTACCTCGGGTTAAGAACTTTACCTCAGTATGAGAACAGAAATTGTGCAGCAGCAGGAGGCGGCCCCATTAGCTAAAGTGGTACCTCAGGTTAAGAATGGTTTCAGGTTAAGAACGGACCTCCAGAACAAATTAAGTTCGTAACCCAAGGTACCACTGTAGAATCGTAGATGGTCTCTCGGGTCATCTAGCCTTACCTTCTGCTAATGCAGGAAATCTGCAGATCCAGCATCCCTGGTTGGTTGGTTGGTTGGTTGGTTGGCCATCCAGCCTCTGCTGTAATGTAGGCATGTCTGCCGCCCTCCAAATCAGTGTATTTTGCTTGTTTGACAATCTCCCCTCTCCTCCTTCCATGTGGTGTTCTGTGTGTTCTCTTGGCCCTCCTTTAAGTGGATTTGAAGGAGGAGGAGAAGGGGGGAGCCCCATTGCACTAGTGCAGGCATCCCCAAACTTGGCCTTCCAGATGTTTTGGGACTACAATTCCTATCATCCCTGACCACTGGTCCTGTTAGCTAGGGATGATGGGAGTTGTAGTCCCAAAACATCTGGAGGGCCGAGTTTGGGGATGCCTGCAGTTAGTGGGAGTACTTGCATTGGCTTCCACTTGTGGGATAAGTTTGTTGAATCTGGCCCTTAGATTTTATCACGGTCTCCCAGAGCAATTCGTGGAAAGGTGACTGAGAGAGCAAAGAAAATCAAGCAGCACAGAATGTCCTCCGCTAACATGAGAAACAAAACAGTGTTTGAGGCCATTTATTTTAGAACACGATGAGTAAAGAGAGGAGGGTGCATTGATTTTAATGCAAAGAGATTGGAAGAGGCAAATGAGAGGGCTGGAAGGGACTTCCAGAGCTGTCAGTTTTATCTCTTTTAACTCAGAATAAGTTTTAACTATAGCAATAGGCCATAAAATTTAGTCATCCTCCACTGATTACCCTGTATTCCAGTGAATCTCCGGCCTGAGCAGCCAAATTATTATAAGGGAACTTTGCTGGATGTCAGTTTCCACATTTCCATTTCAAAGTGCTGCTTTAGATTTTCAAAGCCCTAAATGTCTTTGAATGGCAGCCCTCATTCCCCCCGAAATGAAGCATGTGCCAATGAACTTCTGCTTTTGGTGCATATTGAAAACTTCTCTTTTCACGAAAAGCTTCTTGGAGTTGCTGTTGGGGTTGTGTTTTATTGTATCTTACTGCACTCTGGGAAGTTTGAACAGTATTTAATGCTGTTTTGTTCTGGAGGCATTGTCTGCCTTTTACTCTTCTGTATTTCACTTTGAGGGGAGGCCCTTTTAACATGAGCAACATGAGCTGTGGTGGTGAAAGAAGAAATAGAAGCCCAGTTAATTTCCCCCCCAAAAGGAGCTAAAAGACCGTTAGGCAGAAATTGTGGCAAATCTGGGTAATCTGAGCACACTATGAATGCTGCAGGAACTACAACAAAATATGATAAAATCAAAACAATTTAAAAACTACAATTAGACACTTAAGTTAGAATTGGAAGATCTCAATAACACAAGTAGGCGGTTCAATCTGCATGTAAAGTGGCAGATAAGAGAGAAGATATGAAGAATTTCATATCAAAATGGCTGGTATCCTTAACAGGAGACTACCAAATTCTGCCCCCCAAAAAAGCTGGAAAAGGCACTTGGGCTTTGGGTCTCTCTCTCTCTCTCTCTCTCTCTCTCTCTCTCTCTCTCTCTCACACACACACACACACACACACACACATTCCATGTTTCAGCAGATTCCCTAAAAAGGAGGGGTTATTTAAGAAACTGAGAATAATAATATTAATAATAAATGATCTATAGATCAAATCCTGAAATCTTTCAAATCTTACTGCATTAGATCTGTCGGCAGCCTGAGGGATTTAATATGCAGCTGGACCAAAACCCAGTTGCCTCTCTTTATTTCTGCTGTGGTGACTCAGCATTTTGGCAAGGCAGCAGGTCCCTGATACATTAGCATGCCAAACTCCTGTATTTAGGATCACATTCAAATTATAATGGCAAACCGCTTGCAATGATCTGCCAAATCACTTGCTTATGATAGCTCGATGGAAATGGCTGCCAATTAGCGTAGAGTTGCTTATTTTTGTTCCCTACTACTTTGAGAAGCCAAGGAATAAATGCAAGACGAAAGCAAAGGTGAATCAGTCAGTGTAGCTAAATAGTACTTGAATGTGTAATGTGAAACAATTAAAAAGAAATCAACGGGAGAAAACGCCATGTTTAAGGTGGCAGTGCATGACCCACGTGACAGGAGCATCTTGTAAATACTATGGGAAGCTTGTTATATGATCCAATTACCTTGTGCTAATGTTAGATGTGTTCTGAACTATAGCATTGCTCAGTGGCATGTACTGATTATGAACCAGAAGGGCACAAGTTAGCTTCTGCTTTTCACACAGTTAGTTTTATTAATTCTATCAGGCAGTCTTGCTACACATTTCTCTAATTCCGTGTACCTTTGATGTGCTCTGCTGCCTGCCCTCCTGGTTGTCTTTCAGTGCTGTGTTCTAGATTCTCCCCACTCCCAGCCCAGATCGTTTCAAGTCAGCTGAGACTATGGCAGGTGACGGGACGGGGGCGGGCAGGGCTTAGTACTAAGGTTTTGGTTTTAATTGTATTTTATGGTTTTTGTATATCTTATAGATATGTTTGCCACAATCCTAAATAATGTTATATTATCAAATATTGCCCGGTGTAGATACGTATCTCCAGTCGCAAGCATGGAAGGCGATATTCCTTATATGTGTTAAATAATGCAACATGGGAAATACTGCATGTGCTCCAAAGAACAAAATCACATTTTCTCTTGTACTCAAAAGCAGCACTGATACCATGATCCAGGATGCCTTCCTCTGAAATAGTAAGAAATCAATCCAGCTGTACAGGAACTCAGCTCCTATCCAGCTGCAAATCATTTCTGTTATACAGGTTTCATGAAAAATAGGAGAGCCTGGTTTTGTCACTGCCACTTGGAAAGCCAGCAGCAGTTTAAATGTTAACACTGTGCAGGAGTTGTGATATGCCTGCGTTCCTGCCCCTTCTTCATTTTGCCATTTCAGATTAAAATAATAATAATAATGGCTCCTGTTGAAAGCAGGAAGGCCAATAACTGCAGGGAGCAAAATCCTCCTTTGCAATAACCTGTGAGTTGTCTCCACATTACAGGTTCTTGATGAAGCTCTGAAGATTTGCAATTACATCTTCACGGTCATCTTTGTCATGGAATCTGTTTTCAAGCTGATTGCATTTGGGTTTCGTCGGTTCTTTCAAGACAGGTAAGTCCTAAAGAATTTTAGGTTTTGCATTTTCTGTTCTAGTCAGTGATATATCCAGACTTTACTAACTCTATAATAGTACTCTATATAATAGTTTTAAAATTGTTTGACGTGTTTCATCACAAAAATTGCTTGAGGTGGTGCATCGGTTCATGAGTCAGTTCCGGAATAACTGAAATGACTGGAATCCTTTTGTCACCAATGCAAATATTTTAGCAGTTTTTTCTGCTTGATTTCTGTGTTGCTTTCAGGTGGAACCAATTAGACCTGGCAATAGTGCTGTTGTCCATCATGGGGATTACGCTGGAAGAGATTGAGGTGAATGCCTCACTGCCTATCAACCCCACCATTATCCGCATCATGAGGGTCCTGAGGATTGCTCGAGGTCAGTCTCCCCTTACTCCTGGGGCATTCCAGCCACACAATTTCTGTTCCCAGTGGAACTGTTAATTCCTGGCATTGTAAGGTTTCCTATGCAGCACAGCTATACTTCCAAGCATAAACTGCCTAGCTAATAGACACCTCAATGTGCTTCGTCCTGCTATTACCTGCAAGTCATTTTGGGTTGGGTTATATTACACTCCCCCCCCCCAGGAGCTCAATGTGATGTGCAAGGTTTGATTCTCCCCAATTTTGTCAATGCAACAACACTTTGTGCTGAGAGAGTGAGTGCAGCTGGCCCAAGGTCACCAAGTGGCCTCTGTGACTGCGTGGGGAGTTGAACATGGATCATTCTAGTCCTAGACTGACAGTCTTGTGTTTACTCAGAAGTAGCTCTTTCCATCACTGCTATGACCAGTTAGTTGTGTGGCAGGCATTACATACAGGGAAGGACCAGAATTGCTTGGCCTTCAGGCACTCTAGATGAACATCTGCCATCTATATTCCCAGTAGGGTGGTGGTACCAACTCCAAGCAACAAAGCACTAAAGGGTTTTGTTACAGAATGTCTGGAGCTGGTGGCATTAGTTCTTAGCTTATGAAGTGCTTAGTTCTGAAGGTTATGAGTTCATGTTATTTCTTATCCAGTCTTCTTGTGATGGAAATCGATGGGGATACACTTGGCTTCTTAATTCTTTAGCTTGAAGCTGAATTCTGTTATCAGTATATCAGATAGATTTCTGACCTTTCCAAACCAGTTTACTTTACTCAGCAGCGGTAGTCACCACCAGGAGAAAAGGTCACTCTTGTATTCCTGCCACAGTGTCAGCAGCACCCAATTTAGTGAGTGAAGGAGATGGCCATGATGTTCACAGGTTTTTCTACTTGTTATGAACATTCTGACAACAACAGAGCGCTTCATTATAATGCGGCCTTGCATTTTCACCTCTAGTGAAGGATGCTTGCCACATCACTTGGGGAGCCTGATATGCTTTCTGAAATATTTATTTCCTTTTCACATGCCGATTGTGTGACAATAATGCAGAGGACATTTCATTTTCTGCAGTGTTGAAACTGCTGAAGATGGCTGTAGGGATGAGAGCTCTGCTGGACACAGTGATGCAAGCACTGCCTCAGGTAACCTTTGTGTCTTTATCATAAAGACCTCTGCTGAGTTGCCCTCATTTTCTAATTTTCTTGCGAAATCTGTGAGTTGTTGTTGTTGTTGTTGTTTTGGCATATCTCCCTTATGTGTTTTTTCTCTGTGCTTAGAACTACCTTTACTATGAATTTAGTAAGTGTTCATTCTAATGGTTGGGGGGGATCTCCAGATTGGGCAAGATGCTTTATCACAGTTCCTCAAATCTCGTTTTAGTTTAGCTTATCCTCTGCTCAGCCTCATTCTTCACATGCCGCCTTTCATATGGTTGGAGCAAATAAGAATGCTGCTGGATCAGGCCACCCTTCTAATCCAGCACTCTGTTCTCACCATGGCCAACCAGCATGGGAAGCCCACAAGCAGGACATGAATGCTTCTTCCTCTCAGTCGTGGGATTTATTTTTATTTTATTTTTTAAAGCTAAATACATGTTAAATACATGTTTTGACAGCTGTGTGCATACACCTCAAAACAAACCAGTAGCTCAATGCAATGAACAGTGGCAGAAAGGAGTAAGAGAGGAAACTTCCCTGTGGTAAAATGGCTGGGGTCGTGCACGGTCAGAAACAATCCACCTTAAAAAAAATAAAAATAACAATTTATTATTTATACCCCGCCCATCTGGCTGAGTTTCCCCAGCGACTCTGGGCAGCTCCCAATCAAGTGTTAAAAACCACAGAACCATAGAAAAAGGAAATTAATACATGGGATTGCTTTTAAATTGTTGGAGCAGGAGAAAATATAAAGGCAACATTACGTATGACTGCCAGGGTAGCTCAGTCGTTAGAGCACGAGACTCTTAGTCTCAGCATTGTGGGCTTGAGCCCCACTTTGGGCAAAAGATTCCTGCACTGCAGTGGGTTGGACTAGGTTACCCTTGTGGTCCCTTCCATCTCTATGATTTATGGCAGGATCAGTGCTCCTCATGAACAGGAGGCATTGTAGGGAAGTCACTGAGTGGCACTTCAAGGGTGAACTAACTTTCAGGGGGGGTGGACTTCAAAGTAGACTATTGTGTGACCCACAGCAGTTTGCAATGTGGTGGACTGAACAAGGTATTTGCTATCTTTCTAAGCAGAAATTAAACAAATAAATCAGATAGTCTAGAGCAGGGTAGCCAACATGGTGCTCTTGAGATGTTGTTCCCATCAGTCCTGACCAGGTTGGGGTTGATGGGAGTTGGGGTTCTGCAACATCTGGACAGCACCACCATGTTGGCTATCCCTCATCTAGAATTACTCTGACTTTGGAATGGAATTTCAATGGCCATCTGCTTTTCTCTTAGAGGTGGGATAGAAACTCTCAAAACCAGAGGAAATTGAATAGCCTGGAGTTCTAGGTGGAACTGTTCGGGAATGGCAATGCAACATTGTGGGCATAAGGCAACAATCTGTATTGTGCACGATCTGGTATTGTGCTTGTGCAGCAGACAGTGCGCAACATTAAATGACAGTCCTTGACAGGGCAAGACTATGTACTCTGTTTATAAAGTTTTAAATGCATAATTTTTTTTTTTTTTTTTTTTTACTAAAACTGTTTGCCCAGTAGAATTGGGAAGCCACTTTTCCATCAGAAATAGGTTTTGACTATTCAGCCAAGTAACAATACAAACTTTCTTGAAACTATTTCTATCTGTTTGTATGCTTTTTCTCCACCTGCCTAGGATTGAAGCTTTTGTATTTATTCACTGGCACAGTAAATCATGAGACTGGGCTACTACTAGTGGTTAGACAGGAGTTGTTAAAGTTACTGAGGGAAAAGAGACAAAGGCAGCCTATACAATGGAGGCTAATGTGGTACATCTCCGATAATGGGGGTTACTTAAGAGAAATACATCAATGATTTTTTTTATTTCCCTCCTTTTCTTTTCTCTTTACAGGTGGGGAATCTGGGTCTTCTCTTCATGTTGTTGTTTTTCATATTTGCAGCTCTTGGGGTGGAGCTGTTTGGAGACCTTGGTAAGTTCTCTGCTCCACCAGTTTGTTGCACAGAATTGGATAAGGCAGAGTAACGTAGTTATTTGTCAAGAAAACAAATAGCTAAATTGCCTTTATTTTTGGTTGGTCATACAGAATGTGACGATACTCATCCCTGTGAGGGCTTAGGGCGGCATGCAACTTTTCGCAACTTTGGGATGGCTTTTCTCACACTCTTCCGTGTATCCACAGGAGACAACTGGAATGGGATAATGAAGGTAAAATCCCCATTAGAATGAGTGTTGATATAGTAAGACAGATGTTCTTATGGTTTGAGGAATTCATGCTAGGACAGTGCTGAATAGTTCCATGTTGATGTTTGCACAGAAATCAGCTATTGCGGCAAGGTTGTGTGCATTGGCCATTTGTATGAGTGAGAAGCCTTTGTGTGCCCTCCACATGATAATGGGGTGTTTAGGAAGGCTACGTTTGGCAGAAAAGGTTTACCGACATCAGTAAACAAGTTCCAGAAATTCCATATAAACTCTGTGGAGGATGAAGGAAATTAACCTGAAGAGATTCTACAGTGGGTTTTGCTTTTGGACTTGAAGCTGAAAAGCCCAATCTGATTCATGGACACAGTTGCCCAGAGCTCTCTCATAAGCCACGACTATTCCCACCTCCCGTCCCTCTGTTCCTTCCTTTAGGACACTCTGCGAGACTGCGATGAGGAATCCACCTGCTACAACACCGTCATCTCGCCAATCTATTTCGTGTCATTTGTGCTGACAGCTCAGTTTGTCCTGGTGAATGTGGTGATTGCTGTACTCATGAAGCACCTAGAGGAAAGTAACAAGGAAGCGAAAGAGGAAGCAGAACTGGAATTGGAACTGGAGATGGAAATGAAGACAATCACCCCGGGCCAGCATCCGCCCTCTGACCCTTTCATATGGGCAGGCAGTAATGCAGGAGAAAGACCTGAGAGCCCCGGAGGATATGCCAATCCCATGCAAATCAAGGTGGATTCTCAACTCTCATTGGTTCATCCTATGGTGAGAATCTTAGGTGGTGGGTGAAGTGGGGAGTAGCTAGTACTTTCCTCAGATAGCATTTGCACAGATTCCAAAAAGTCTTGAGTGTATTAATGTATAAGGGAGTTGTATTCCTTTTTTCCTGTGAGTAAAAAATCCCTATTCAGCTAAGTGCAGACAATGAAATTGAATGTCCATATAGGATTGCAATGATGAGAGCCATGAGAGCATGTTATGAGTTGGCAGGTTATGTTGATGGGAGATGAGGGATGTGCAGCAGGTGGCTACAAGAAGTGCATTAAACAGGCACAAGATACCCACTCACTCTCTCAGCTATATGTCTGGTATACATATAATACATTTATTCAGATGTGTCCCAGCCATAACTTTGGATGAATGACTGTCTCGCCCCACAGAACTCTTTTTTCAGTGGAAATTTATGTGTTAACATGGTTATTTGAGCACATGATGAAAGAGGAATACAGCTCCTAAAATGTAAAGTTATGTGACTGGCAGCATGCTTCTTTGCTTGCATGTTCCGTAAAGTATATGCACTGTGTTCATAAGGGTATATGTCATCATACATACTTGCCTGCATAGAGAGTACTGCTTTTAAGTGATCGGCCATCATATTGCTTGAGAAGCTTTTATGCTATGTATTAATATTCAGGTGTAAGCACTTGAGAAAACACTTTTGAAATTGGGAGCCTGTCATTTGGAACTTGGGTTAAAATTTTCAAAAGCTCATAGGTCTTCCGAATCCCAAACTTCCTGCTGGACTATCTCAGGCGCTACAGAATCCTAAATTCACTTATTCAGCAATATGTCCCATTGAAGTTAGTGGGTCTTACTGCTGAGGAAGCATGCATAGGACTGGACTATTCAGCATCGCACAAACCCCAAAATTAATCATCATGGAAGTCAAAGGGAACTAGGTTATGGCCATGAATAACTTAAATCAGAGTATTTAGATTTCATCTGCGGTATAGAATAATTGAATTTTCCCCAACTAGTAGCAAAAGCCTGAGGTGTAGTTCAGATTTCCAAATCAGCTGGGTTGTCACTGGATCCTACACCAATCCAGTGACATTTGGGTGCCAGACTCAGGTAGGTACTCCTCATATCTGTGTTTGTGATCTGATGCAGGGTGACAGATTCACTGGCAGCCATGTGATCTGTCACACAGGCTGTGATCTGTCACACAAGCGACTCCAGCCTTCAAAGATAGTTTACACAGTATAGGACCTAGCCTTGGGAAATACCAACCACACTGCAAGCACTATGCATAACAGCACCAGCAGACAAAACAGAAGTCGAAACCCACTGAGTTTTGTCACTTTTTGTGCTTTTGAAAATTTAATCAGTGGCCTAATTTTCAGAGGGGCCAACACTTGAGTCACCGAGCACAACTGCAAATCATCCAGCATCTCTCAAGGCCATTTCTGTTTCTTACATGGTTAAGTGATGCCAAAGTGTGGATTTTTTTTTTTCAGGCTTAATGCTGGGCTCCCATCCCCACCTCCATTTTAAATTGTGCATATTGTTGTTTAGCTATGCTGCAGTTTTGTTCCCTGCTATCAAGTAGGATGGCTCTGCAAAGTAGAAATATTTCTATCAGTAGCCACTTACGAATGAATGAATGAATGTAATGTGTCCCACCAGTCTTAGAGCACTATCGTGTTTAGTTTTGGTCTAGTGTGTAGCAACGTCTAAGAAAGGTTCTGACTGTGGTATTACTGCACTGTTCTTTTTCCCCTCTCTGTCTCTGTCTTCCCTTCCTGGCCATTTCAACAACTGCTGTTCTGTCTGAAAACATTCTTTTTCTTTTTCTGTCTCTTCTCCTCTTTTCTGTCTCTCATGCATTCATTATCTCTTCTTTCTCTTCTTCCACTCCCCCTACCTTGCCCCGCTTCTGCCCCTCTCTTTTGGCCCGGCTTATCCTTTTCTGCATGCTATATGGCACTCCTCCCAGGAAAGACACTTGTTTGATACCATATCACTGCTGATCCAGGAATCTCTAGAAGGAGAGTTGAAGCTGATGGACAACTTATCAGGCTCTGTGTGCCATCATTATGCCCTTCCAACTACTGACAATTACAACTCTGAGAAACAGGTTAATATTACTAATTTCCTGAAAAGTTTCTATCTAAATTTAGATTGAAACCTTTATTACAAAAGAGAGAGAGGGTTTCTTACTTTTATCTAATGTAGGCGTATCAAGGCCGAAAGTGACTAAAAACTACTTTTGTAGAATGGCAAATGCATTTCTATTTGTTTAAGAGGAGATGGGTATTTACTAGGGATGGATGGATCAGCCTATTGTCATTCTGTGTCAGTTTTTCACGTGTTCAATCATAGGACCAGTCCCCCTGTTTTCTGTGCCTGTGTTTAAAAAAACAAAAAACCACCATGAAAAATGTGAATTGAAAATGTCCACATGTTCTCCTAAAGTATGCGTTTTGTACATATTTCTTCCCCATAAAATATGCATTTTCCTTGCACATTTTTGTATCCATTTTTGGAACCAAAATGACATTAGATTTCAATCTGCAGATAAGCTTGGGACCAGCAAACTGGGTCAATTCGCTTTAAAAATGCTGACCAAATAAATTCCTTTTCCATCCCTAGTATTTACCACCCAGTCCTATGCATGTTCAGTTAGAAAGCCAACTGAATTCAGTGGAACATACTCCTCCATCAGTATGTATAGGACTATAACCATAGCTAGATTTATGTTTAGACAAGTATTTAGTGCATTGGCATTACAATCCTATGCATACTGACCTGGAAGGAAGCCCTGTTAAATACAGTGGAGCTTATTTCTGAGTAAGCATGCATAGGATTACGCTGGAAAGCTTATAAGAATGTCATTAAGGCTGCAATCCTACACTCAATTTCCTGGCAGTAAGCCCCATTGTACTCAATGGGAACTTACTTTTGAGTAGACATGTATAGGATTGTGCTGTAAGGTAGCGTAGAGATGAGATGCTGCTCTTGTGAACATTTCCATTCATCTGCGTGGAAGCCTATGTTGAATTTCATGGACCACTTAGGGGTGTTGAAAATAAGCTGGCCTGCGTGAAACCAGATGTGAAGATAGTTCAGTATGTGTATGGGGGTTGTCACCTTGCTTAGTATATTCCTTGTGTCAAAGCAGATTATGTAATTTAAAACCTAGGACAATTCCAGTACTATCAGTGTACCTGATTTCTGATTAGCTCCATGTGAATATAAAAGGTGTATTTGTTCAAAAGGTGTATTTGTTCAAATCCAATTCCAGGTTGAACCAAAATATTATAATATAAAATATTATAATCAATTAAAGCTTTGATAGCATATTAAAAGGGCATACTGATTAATCAGGAAAGTCAGGGTAGCTTTGGCATTTCTTGTGAGAGAGAAAAGGGAGATTGCCTCTTTTAAGATTTGCCATCTACAGTAAGTACTGGCACGTGTGCACGCACACACACACACAGTGCCAAATTAACCAGGGGGCATTTCTGGTCAATTAAACATTTTCAGGTTTTTTAATTATTCTAACCAATTAATTGACTAAGCACTGCAGCCTTAATATGGGTTTAAGTTTCTAGTTAAGTTTCGATTTAACAGCTTTTTAAGCAGCTCACTAATGAAACTTCCTTGTCTCTTAGGGTAGGGCAAATATATTGTAGATATGGGTGTAGGATGTGGCAGTTCAAAAAGGTGGAGGCATCTATATAGCTCCAGGTCTGAGTCAGTTGATTGCCCTGCAGTGTAGGCGTCACATACTTGCAACAGCTGAATGGTTATTATTTTCCCACATGGAACCAGCCACCTATGTCATTAGTTCTTACTGCCCAGCACAGTCTATCACACCGGGACTCTCATTAGGTTGATGATTAGGATGACTGGTTTCTCCCAAGGATGAAAGAGGAGGCACATTTTTAAATAATGGCAGTGTAGCCTGCCACAAACAGCGCATACCGAAAGTTACACTTTTTCTTCCACATGTAAACTATCATTGTTGATTCTCCTGGCCACTGGCATTTCTGAAAATGGAGCTCTCTCTATTGAAAACATGGTATCCACCATGGGATCCTTTTTCTGTTTTGTGTGAAGCAATTATCAGGCTGAGAACATTTACTAAGAAGCAAATCCTATTGAATTTGAGGAACTTTCTTCGTAACTGTATTTAGAATTATGCTGTGTGGTCCTTTTCTAATTTTACATTCAGCTGCTCTTGCCAGCTACTCCCATATCCGAAGAGACATGAGAAATGTTGTGAAAACTAAAATCCCTCCCCCCTCTCTCTTTCTACCTGTCTCGGTGTCTGATGCATGGCAGGAACAGGCATTCTATGGCCCTCCAGATGTTGCTGGGCTCCAGCTCCCAGCACCAGTCAACATGGTCAATGACCAGGAGTGATAGTAGTTGAAATGCAGCAATATCTAGCAGGCCCCAGACTCCCTGTCCCTGGTGTTTGGCAAGGAACATGTGGATCTTCTCTCTGAGATAGATACACACATTCAGGTTCTCACATTATAGTTGTGTATTTGGCAATGAGCTATCGAAGCAGTAATCTGTTTGTTGCCACATCAACTGTGGCCCTGCACCTAGTTATCACACTTTCATTAGGTGGCATGGAATTAGTGATCATATTTCATGCTTTTTTACTGAGCCTGAGGGTGGGATTCAACTAATGAGTCCCTTCAGTGGAAGTCCTGAACAATGGGGCTTCCCCCTCATTCCCACATTGGCTCAGGGTGGGGCTAAATCGTGGGGAGGAGGGGGGGGAAACCTTTCCATATGGTGAGCCAAAATGCTTGAATTGCTAGAATGATTGCCCTGCACAATGCTGAATTCCTCCGAGAAAGTCCTTCTCGTTGTGATAGTTCAAAGTTTTTTGCATAGTATTTGTTCCATTCACAACCAACACAGAATTGCTAGAATACCACAATACTACATGCTATGCCAGTACTATCATTCTTATTATTAGAGAGCTGTTGGACACAGTGTTACTGAATTTATTAACATGTTAGAGATCAAAATATTTAAATTCAGAAAACGACCAGATTTATAGATGTTCATCTAAATAGACCGTTTCCTGAAATCAAATGAGGTTAACTCAACCATTACTGACTTCCCTAGCCCTCTCTGAGATTCTCTAACATTTCTGGGTTAGATACAACTAGTCCTGGTCTCCACACTACATCCTGAAAGATTCATTACCATTGGACACAGATGGCTTGAGCACTTAAAGTAAAAGCGCTAATTCTTTGGCATAAAAAATGAACTGCTGAGGTAAAGGAGGAATTGGAAGACATGGAATAGACATATATCTTTATGTAATAGTGGCCATTGGTATAAGCCAGTTTTATGACACGATAAATGTTTCCTGCAACAATGAAAAAAGCCTATGGTATTGTGAAGGCACACATAAAAATTTATAAATAAGATGCCAAGCTTTGAGAAAATTACTTGGAAATTTAACACTCCATATTAAGACCAATAAGCATATTGTTTGAGGATGATGGCTGCAGTGGGCCTCCTTTATTAATGGGGCCACCTTGACATGATATTTGCAATAGATTCTAAAAATTGTCCATAAACTACAAAACAAAACATTTGTCACTGATCTGTTATAGGGCCACTCTGAGGTCTTAAAATGTATTTATTTAGAGAGAACTTTAAAATAAAGAGTTGGATTTCATTTTTTAAAACAAGTGACAGCGTTAGACCATGATCCCATTAACGGTAGTGGAAAGAGCTGGACCAATATCCCTCAGCTTTGATATGCTCAAGTCTGCTAATGGTATATACAAGAAGGATACACCAATTTTCTTTGGATTAAACAGTATTGAAGAATTACTTTTATTTCCTCTGCTACGTAGATTGGAACCCCCTCTTGTTATATGTGCACTGAGTGGCTGGAAGACACCCCCCCCCTTTTAATCACCCTGATTGTCTGATTAAAGGATAACTAAATCTGCATTTAGTGCTCTGAATCTTACTATTCAGGATAGGCTACCATCACTATTTCATAGAATCAAAGAATTGTAGAGTTGGAAGGGAGTTCAAGGGTCATCAAGCCCCAACCCCCTGCAATGCAGGAATCTTAACATCCAATTTTTAAACCATACTGTTAAAGATAGCATTTAGGTTTGCTTGTTTATTGGTTTGAAACAACTGATTCTCAAATTTAAAGGGATTAGCAGTACATTATTATTTTATTGAATGTGACACAGAAAATGTTCAGTGCATGTCCACTAGTATTTGTTTTGCTTAATTGCTTCAAATAAATCTAAGGAGCCATGAAAGTCAGCAATTCCTCAGCCGTTCCACTGATTCCATCAGACTTTTCTAAACTAGGGTACAGAAGTACTCCTGAGATGGTAATCTCACCACAACAAAGTAGATCTGTAATGCAACTATAGCATTTAAAAATGAGAAGACATAATATACTGAACACCTAGCAGGGTTCAGGCTCCAAAGAGCTAGGCTCAGTAGTTCTGAATGCCCAAGGGGGCTTTGGGGTTGTGGAACTTGAACTCCAGCTCCCTTGGCCACTGAGCAAGCAATTTTGAAACTGGCAGGAAAAAATGTGCTATTTAAACAGTGAAAGTTGTGCCTTTTGGCTAGCAAAACCCATCCTAGGTACATGTGGAGATGGGGGAGAAATTCAGTTCACTTTGAATTTAAAGGCAAACTAACCTAACTCACTTTCTGAAGCAATATACTCTGAAATTTGCATTTCCCTGAATTTTGCAAAAGTGTGTGAAAATTTAATTTTTGTACTCTATGAATATACTGGGGCAACGTTTGCCTAATATATATATTAATGAAAATAGCAAAGAAAAATACATTATATATTAGGGGGAAATTCTTTGGGGGGAAAATGTGTTTGTCAGACAAAATTATATACAAACTCATAGGAGAAATTCACACTAAAATGCTAGGGAACGTTCTTGAGGACTTTTTTTAAAAAATGCACATTGAACTGGAGATGTGGAAAAGTGCACTTATGACTTGAAAATGAGGAAAGGAGAGAATCCAAAATTGATAAATTTGACCATCCTTACTTGGGGTGCAAATAAAGTAGCTGTTTGGACCCCAGCTTGCCAAATTCATTTTTTAAAAACAGCAGCAGCAACTACAACAACAACAACAAATTCAGAGCCGCTGACCAAACACAAGCAGAATATTATTATAACATTTAGGAGTAGAATTTCTGGAAGCATGGAACATTTAAATGGTTTTAAAAAGTAATTCAAGAGCAGCTGAAGCTTTAGCTCCCTCAGTTAGCACCTCAAAAGACTATATATTAATCAGTGCATCTTTATTGTGCAGTTGGTGATTTCCACCTTGCATTATATGTAAGCTTGTTTAGAACTTTTAGAAAATTAAACTTTGTCTCCATTTCCTTTTAGCTTTATCCACAAAATAATATGCACAATACAAATGCACTTATTTAGAAGGGGAGTATTTAGTATTTAGGCGGTAGTATTTAGGCGCCTTAGTATTTAGGCGGTAATGGTGATGATAATAGCATTTCTTTTCTCAAAGACATTTACATGTGTCCTGGTTTCTTATGTTTGATCATCTCTCCCTTGTTTAGATCCCTCTAGCTGAGATGGAGGCTCTGTCTCTGACGTCAGATATTCTCTCTGAAAATTCCTGGTCCTTAGCTCTGACGGATGACTCTTTTCCTGATGATAATAACACACTCTTACTTAATGCCCTGGAGAGCAATGTACATACTCACTGGTCACTGTATATTCTCTGATGTTTACAGGGTTCTAAATACTGTTCTCAAGTGGGAAATAGCTATGGCATTTTCAGATAAGCAATATTTCTAACCAGCACATAACTTTTTTTATTTGAACAAATAAAATACCTGTCTAGTACCATTCTATTTGGGCTTACATTCAATATTACCTCTGAGGTGGCTCCCGGATGTTTTAATTTTACTTATTTCACATACTAAACATGATAGTATTTCAAGCAACGTCAGAGAGATCTTCTATTGTTTATGGACTTAAGGAAAATGCCATGACACAAAAGATCCCACTTAGGTTTTGCTTCTTTGAACTTAAAATGATTCCAAAAGCAGATGCCTAGAAGGTGTGGCAGCAAATCCCAGTTACAATTTTCAAGCATAAGCTATCAGACTTGAACCTTTGGCATTGCTGCTTGTGTTGTAGACTTTTTGGTCACCGCTTTGATCAGACTTTCTAGAATAAAGAGTGACTTTTTTCCATTGTGAAACATTTAACCAGTATTTTGAGCCCTGCTTTAACCATCTCCTCCTGAAACATTAGACATTTATAGCTAATGTGTAGCAATAAAGTGCTTTATTTCTGCTGTACAACAGACATAACTTCTCTTCCAACATTTAGTGGATTCATCCTTATTTTCTCTTGTTCACATACCTAGCTTTAGCTGTGCGTTGTGTTGATGAATTTTCTCCATTCTAGTAGATTGTCATCATAGTTATTACTTATTTGGAACACATCTTTAAACCGTGACAGTATTTCCCATCATGCTTCATGGCATCATATGCAAAAGACTCAGAATGCTACAATGAATGTTTTTAAATGGGCCATTTTCTTTCAAACTGAGATACTAGGATAGAGAGAACATCCTGACCTCCATCAACATAAGTCTTAAAAATAGATTTCTGAATCTGAGAACCCTAACAGTTCAATAGGTTACTTTCATGAGGCCATATATCAGTCAAGTCCCTTGGTGGTCATAGCAAGACATTTCAGTTTTGCAAAAAGATATCCACGGGTACAGAGAACTTTAAATTTGAAAAATAAAGTGTGCATACCTTCAGTATTTAACATTTTCTGCAATGAGTTAAGTTCAATGGGCTGAATCCATTGGTGCCTTTCAGTTGACGGTAAGACTTCCATCAGCAGAGCATGGATGGAGGAAATCATTTTTCAGCTAATTCTCCCTCTCCTCTGCAGCCCCCAGCCACTCTCTAAATCTGCTCTGGGGGGGTCCTCCAATCCAGATTTTAGAGGGTGGGGCTGCAGGGGAAGGGGGAATTGCAAAATATTGTTTTCCTTCCCATTCCAGTGATAGAAACTTTACCGTCAGCTGAGCAACTCCATTTGATATGACACCATTTCGGCTTCAACATTGTACTTCATTTGAAAAAATGCACACATCAGTAGATTTTTTTTTAAAAAAAATGCTATTAAAACAGTTTTTGTGACATCTGGGTAGGGAGTCAATTTTGTGATAAATTTATCAAAATACAAATTTATGATTTTTTAAAATGTTGTCAGATAGTACACTAGAATTAGTGTCTGCTTAGAAAACTGTGGAGATGGCTGCACCATCCAAAATTTCATGTGAATTTCAGTAGCAAATATTGTGAATGGCTTCTGCAGTCTACACCTAGTCTCACGTAATGCCCCACTTGGTATTCCACAGCTGGCTTTCTAGCGCCAGAAACACTGCCTCATAAAACTAACCTTACATTGATGTCCCTAAATATTAAGGGGAGGGGTACTTTTTGCAATGCTATGCATCCCAGCCATGACTGATATATCAATCTCATCTTGTCAGAAAACCACCCAAATTTCAAATACATTTGTTGAAGCCATCTGAGCATGGGCCAGTTTCTACAATGAAACGTGAAAACATGTCATTGCACCAGTTGTAATAGGATGTCTTCTGTATCAAGATTCGAGGGGGAAACCCTCTTGGTATAGGTAGACCTATATGTTCATGAGAATTCTTAGATACAGATGAATTTCCTATCTAAAATCATCAAAGAATAGTGAAATTCATTCTACATGGCAAGGAAGTCATATATGACTGGCTAACCTTACATTGGTAATTTTTCTTCTTTTTCTCTTTTTAAAAAAATATTATATTTTGGGTTTTATCTTGTTTTACCATGCACACTAATTATATTTTGCTCTACCATTAGAGAAATACATTAGAAATTCCTTAGGAGATTTGTACGGTAATACAAAAGATTTCTTGGTAGATAAATTTTCACCAACTACAAAAGGCAGCATGGGATTGGAGATTGTCTTCATTTAACAGTGTTGTAATAGCCTATTTTAGCATTTAAAACTTAATCTTTTATTTAAAGGATGTATTTTTCTTGTTGTTGGAAATACACCAACATCCCTCTATAATTCTTCTTTTCTATGCGGCCTGTTTTTATCAACACAAAGTCAATGAAGGTCAAATAAGGATTTGTCTTCCATAAAATGCACATACCCCCCCCCACTTGTTTATATTACGCTAGGCTTATATTATGTACATACCCCTGTAAAAATATCACTTGGTTGGGGTCAGGGTGGTGGGAGATTTTATTCCTCATTTTTAATGACCAAAGTTTTGCAAAGCATGCAGTTGTTATACAAGACCTTGAGGCATGATGCTTGTTCAATGACTCCTGAAATAGTCATGGTTTATAATTGCAGTGTTGTTTCTCTGTTTCCCTGTATTGTAATTTTTTGTTGTTGTTGTTCTTTTTAAAAATGTGGTTCATTCTGTGTGTGGTGGTTTTATTAACAGTGTAAAAGTAGGGCTTTTACCTCCTGGTCAACCCATCTGTGCAAATTTCATTTGGTTTCTGTAGAATTTGTACACTCAAATGACATGCATGCTCACTGTGTCCCCTGTATGTTGCAGTGGTTATCACGGCAAGATCCAGCATGGACAGCGTATTTTTCCATTCTCTGATATCCGCACTTTCTTTTCTTTTTCAGGCCAATCTCCCCTCTAGAAATGTCCCCCTGACTCTCTCACCAAGCAAAGATCTGCTAAGTGTGAGGAAGCCTTCTGTAGGCCGCACCCATTCTTTGCCAAACGACAGCTATATGTTTCAGGCTCCAGATACTGGCATCTACAATGACTCTTCTGGAGAAAGGAACACATCACATCAAAAATCTCAGTCAGGTACAAAATGTTTTCCTCAGAAAATTTTTTAATCCTCAGATGTATGTACTTGCCCACAGAAGACTTCAGTCTTGATACTGGCTAAATTTCTATTTCCTTTTTGGCTTTGAGGTTTTTCTTCCATACATGGGAAGAACTTCTGATAAACTTTACAGTCTTTATCTCATTTCTTCCTAAATGGGGGATTTCAGTCTTGTGGCCAAAACTGGATGAGAGTCTGGGCAACTTAATTGCCTTAACTGTCTTTCTTAGGGCTGAACAGAACATTTCATATAAAACTGTGTAAGTCACCCTTCATCTAAAGAGTTGCAAGTGTGCTGTCGTCCGTTCACTTGCTGATGCCACCCCAATCTTTAATAACATCCAATTGGATAAAGTGGGACATGTTTCTTAGCAAAAATGCTTCGGAGGATTGGTCTGTAAGTCTAGTTTTATCTACATTAACTTCTCTCACAGAAGCATCTTTCTGGTTCAAGAAGGGGGGGGAGAATCCTTCTAAGTCCCATCATCCAGGGCTTTCCCACAGAGGCATAATTTCAGAATACTGTTCAGAATGATACAAAACATGAAGAGGTTACTAAAAGGGTATCGAAATTTGCATAGTAATGGGAACATTTACAGTTTAGCAGCAGGAATGGGGGAAAAGCAGGAACAATCGCTATCAGGCAGAGCAAGTGTAGCTCGGCACTCTAGCATAGCATGAAATAATTTAAGATCCAAGGTAACTTGATTTCAGATCCTCTCAAAAGAGCATGATCCAGCAGGGACAGAGACTTCAGAAACGTTATGACCTTGCTCCCTAATTCAGGTAGTTTTGGTGCTGACACTGTCCCTTCATTAGGCAGGCCCTTCTTCTATAACTTGAGAAAGCATGACAAAGTGAGTGCCCCAGGCAGTATTATGCTAGCTGGCAATACAACTGAACACTCAGTACAGTGGTACCTTGGGTTACATACACTTCAGGTTACATACGCTTCAGGTTACAGACTCCGCTAACCAGAAATAGTACCTCGGCTTAAGAACTTTGCTTCAGGATGAGAACAGAAATCGTGCTACGGTGGCACAGCGGCAGCAGAAGGCCCCATTAGCTAAAGTGGTGCTTCAGGTTAAGAACAGTTTCAGGTTAAGAACCAACCTCCGGAACGAATTAAGTACTTAACCCGAGGTACCACTGTAATGGTTTTTACAGCTGGAGTAAGGAACCTGGCACCACCCACACAATTCTCACCACAAATCTCACCAGCCCCAGCCAGCATGTGCAATGGTCAGGGGTGATGTTAAAGGCCAGCAACATATGGAGGGCTACAGTCCCCACTGCCCATCACCATACTTTAAATGTTTAAGGTGTATGATGCCCAAAGTTCAAAAATACAAAGTGAAGGCATACTCTACTTCCACTGTCGGAGGCACTATGAATCTCAGTACCGGTGGCTGAGAATCCCAAGTGGGGAGAGTGCTGTTGGCTTCCCACAAGCATTCTTGCCTAAGAACATATGTGCAGCCTCTCTAGATCAGATCATGGTCAGACTAGTCCATAACTCTTTGAACTACGCTAAGAATGGAGCAGCTTTTTTCTTTCACGGTCCTCATTCCTTCAGGGGTAATCTGGTAGGGCAGGGCGCACATGTCATCAGTGTGCAGGTACCCCTTCTCTTTCTCCATCTTCCTCTCCTCCCACATCAGGGGGTGAATTGCATTGTGGAGAATCCAAATGGTGGCTGGGCTGCTAACACAGCAAAACCACTTTGGGGAGGGGAAGAAAGAGCCCATGCTTCTGCCACTGAAGAATAATTTATCTTTCCACTGCAGAAATTCAGCGAGATCCCATTAAAAAAATATATCTTGCTATAAATAGGGTGGAGAATTTTGAGAAGCCATTTATGCACAACTCTTCTTTTAAGTGACTGAGATCATAAAACAGATATCCCAGTTGGGGGAGGCTTATTGTGGATCCATCTCAAAATGGTGTTTATATTGTTCTACGCAATCTCGTACATTGGATAAATGAGATGCAGAAAATAAATCACCAGTTTGCATGTGTGAATCATCATAACTGTTCCTCACTTTCTCTTTTGAGATATTACTTCTGTTCCTCAGAATAACTTAGCACCTGAGAAATAGCTGCCTTTCAGAACTCAGTGGAGTGGCATCTGTTAAATATGTGCAATTCTCTAAAGTGCTGTGAGGTTTGTAAAAGCCATACATCACCAATAAGGAATATGAGTAACGTAACATTTCAAGTTAGAAAATAACTTTTGTGTTGTCAGTAAACTTAGAAGAAGGTTTATTTGAATAACCCTGAATAATAGAACAGATATTCTGGGAAATATTCCAGGACAAATGAGATTCCTTCTGTGGGAGATGGTCCAGATTAAATGAATAGCTTCTTGGTTTTGTTTTAAATCACATAAATGCTTTGGTAGTAGATAGGTAGCCGTGTTGGTCTGCCATAGTCAAAATAAAAAAATTCCTTCCAGTAGCACCTTAAAGACCAACTAAGTTAGTTCTTGGTATGAGCTTTCGTGTGCATGCACACTTCTTCAGATAAATGCTTTGGGCTTTGATGGAGAGGGCCGAGGCTCCTCACGGACGTTATAATTCACCACCCAAGAACAAGGAGGCATCTTGGAGAAAAATGCATATGGAATACACACAATATGACATTGGTGGATTGCTCCATAACCAACTCAGAAACGATTTTATAGAAATTGGGAGTCCAGCAATTATGGGAGGCTATGTTATCCTCATCCATGATGTACAGAATTTTATTTAACTCAGTTTGAGTTACCAATGTTCTCAGCTTCCCATCCTCTCCTCCTCAGGCTCAACGACGTCAGTGCAATCTCAGCCTGCAAACATTGGTGCTCTCCTACAAATCCCAAGAGAGCTCTTCTGCCACCTCAAGCCCCAATACAATCCTGACTGGGAAAGCAAATCCAAAGCCCCTCTGCCTGTGCATTCTCCTTCTGCAGAACGGTTACTTCGCAGACAGGTAAGCTGAGCTGCCGATGTTATCATGCAGCAAGTCTTATGTCCATGTGTACTACCAGTCAGTGAAAGGCTGCATAGCAGGGAGGGCCTTAGAAATGATAACTAGCCACAAAATTGTTTTGAAAAGGGAAAAACCAGTGAGGAGATTCTGATTCCGGTGGTAGATTCTGTGAGCATGTCAAGATCATTTCAACTTAAGGAGCTATATGGGCTGTGACACCGCTTCCATTCTTCACGGTGCTTCATGGGCAGTGCATTTCAGCATCTGTTGAGTCTCCAGTAAATCAGTGCAGGTGGTGTTGCTGGCATGGTATGTGCAATCCAGACAACTGGCTTTCTAAAGTGAGCACAGACCTTATATTTTTCGGGAGGTGGCACAAAGGACATATATTTACTTCACCAACAAGAATTTACTCTTTTATATCTGTTATCATCTTGCTTCCTAACCTTTCCTGACTTTGCTCAGTCAGTTGACCATGTGATCAAGTCGCATGAGCCTCCTGAAGGTCAGCAGTTCAGCCACCTGAGTTACAACAAGGCCCCTATAGGTCTGGATCACATTACAACTCCATTAAAAAAACTGGATGTTTCCTCTGTACTTACTCCCTATTATTTAAATAACATGTATGATTTGATTCCATTGCCCCAAACATTTTATTTATCAGGGCTGACAGCTTGGCAGTGGAACTCTTTTGGATGATACAGTTTTTTTCCGTATTTTTAAGAGCTTGAATGATTCAGTGCTAGATTGATATTATGTAATACAAAGTGCAAAAGGCTATTTTTCATTTTCCTGAAATAGCATATCATGCGAGTGATTACTTAATAACCCCGTTTATTCAGGCCATTACATTCCTTTTCAATGACAAAATAATGTGGCTAATTTCTTGAGCCCCTCCACATGAATATGAAGCTCCAAGGTGAGCAGTTTACATTAATCTGGAGTATTAAACTGACAGGCTAAATTCTTAAAGCGTATTAGGTCGATGCTGAGCTAGCCTGCCAGCCTAATGTACACTAACAAAGAATCTAATTGATTTCATGGTTCCAGCCTATGAATATGCTCCTTGACGTTGAAGGGATATCAGTCCAATCCTTTTGAATCAGTGCTGCAGTGATAAGTGATCATTTTAGCTGTCTTCTTTTCATTCTTAGCCGTTAAAACTAGTTGCTGAGGACTAAGCATTTTTCAACGCCAGATTATAATTGGACGTAAGGAATTAGGCTAGCATTTTCAAGAAGCATTTAGTGACAGAATTTGAAATGTGCAGATGCTGCAAGTAGAATACTTATTATTTGCAGGTAGAATATTTTTTATTTCATTTTGGTGGACTCCTAAATATGTTTTCTTTGGGCCCAGGAGGGCACTAATTAATCACACCCAAAATGTGAAGCCACTCAGTATTCATGCAAAGTCCATTCTGATTCCTAATTTGCATAGTGGGTCTGGGAAATTCCTGACAGTCCAGAAGTGCCACAGTCTACCCAAGGAAAGGCATAATGTTGAAGCAAGATACCTGGACCCAATACCATACCTCTTTTTCCTCAAACTGTTCCATCATCTTTCTCTGTGCTGAAACATTAACTGGAAGTACCCTAGACAGCCATTTAGTCCAGAGTCACTATACAGAAGACACTCATAAAGGAATTGATATTATTTTAGATTTTGGGGTTGTACTCCTCCTAAAAATGTTGCTTTATGGCAATGATTAGCAGTTTGCCCAGTGCTAAGTATGTACTTAATGAAGTACCAGACAAAGAACTGCCACTACTTCACTGTCTCAGAATATTATAGTTTAAGGAAGGCATAATTCATGACGGAATGGCTAGTTCAATTCCTTGGCCACAACTAGGATGAAACCTGGTCCTTGGTGCTTTTGAGTCATTGTCATGGGCTTAGTCCTTCAATAAGAGATAAATCACAGAAGACATTTGATTGCATTGAGTGGATAACTTGGAATTGTGATTGTATAATAATAATACCACTTCCCCAATGCAATCTTCACTATGGCCTTTCTAGTCCAGATTTTTCCCCCCTTCTTGCCACTGATACTGGCTTCACATTAAGAATCAAAAAGGGCATCAAATGACTAGAGGTTGGCACATGTCCTAGAACATTCTTAAGGGCTTTTAATGAAGATGCAGAAACTTCTGTACTACACTTTAGATAGGATGGTGTATTTGTTGTTAGGATTCCATCAGAGACTATATGGGGGGGGGGGGTTTCTGGTATTGATTTGTTTAGTCTGTTATGTCTTTTCAGCTTTTCATCTACTAAATGAGAGTAAGGAGACTATGAGCCCACGGGGCAAAAAGTAGCCCAAGAGAAAATTAAAAATTGCCAGTCTTGCCCACGCTGTAGCTTGTGAGTAATATTTCCCAAGTAGCTCAAATGAGGCTACGTCTTGGCCACCTCTCATGGTCCCCTTCTAACAATGGCTGTCATTGCCAACCATGAAAGGGAAAGGGATTAAAATAATGAGAGTGATTAGCAGCATGCTCATCATGACGCATGCCCCTGGGCCTGAGGTCTCCCCCCATCCTGAAAGCTGTCTGTGGGCAAACGCCGGCTCCCTCAGCCTGAAGCAAGATGAGCGCCGCACCTTATAGTTGCCTTTGACTGGACTTAATTGTCCAAGGGTCCTTTACCTTTTTACCTACCTTTAGTGCCACATACCCACAAATACTTTTAAAATACAGGGGTTCTTTTCTTTTCTTTTTTTTAATGTTAGTTTATCCAAGCAATGGGTCTTTGACTATTTTCTCTTCCTCATCAAGATTAATAGTATTGCTATTTCTCTAGTCATTTTGATAGTATTTTTTTCATCTTATTATACTAGTAGTCTCAAAGAAGTTGTAACAGGATATTTGTACATACATCTGCCAACTGCTTTGTTCAATATGTACATCGCATGCATTTTTATTTGATTTTATCTCTCCTTCTCTCTCTCTCTCTCTCTCTTCCTCCCTCTCTCTCCCTCCTTTCCTCGCTTATGTCCTCTCCTTAACCTGTGTTTAGATAAATCTTGTTCACCACATCCCTGGCCCATACACGTTCCTTAGTCACTGACTCTCCTGTCATTCAACTTCCCTCACCTTTTTCAGTGCTGTAGAATGGACCAAAGCCCCTGCTGTAGCTAAAACCATAGATCCCGGAAGGCCTGGCAGCTAGTGACTATGACTAATTCCCTGGTGAAGATTAGTCCATCAAGTGAATTAAAAGAACAAAGCTCTGTTCTCTGTTCAGGAACATGCTCCCTGCCAGTGCATTATAAAGAGTGCTTTTCTTCAGAAGAATTCTACTTCGATTCATTGGTTCGTGGGTCAGGTGGACTCTAAAACAAAGGTGTAAAACAATCCCATTCTACTGCTAATAAAATGTTTAGCAGGGATCAACCTAGCAGTTGGTTTTCTGGGAGTGAACTCAGACCTTTTTTTTAAAAAAAAAAGGATTATAATTACTATCAACAGCCAAAGATGCCTGACAGTATAACCAAAATCAATAATCATTTGTATTATCAAATGCTCTGCAAATTAAAATTCAAAACTGTACATACAATCGTTTCCCTCAACACTATTACCATGGTTGCTATAGATCTTGCCTACATCTTTACATGAGATCAGAACCTGTAATATTTCAATTTTCTTCCATGACAGCTGTTGAGAATATTGAGGTTCAAGTAGGAATATGGTGTTGGGCCTATACATCTGTGTACTGCTTTGCAATTAATAGTAAAATAAGATGCCCAATTAATTAATACATCCAGTATGGGGGAATGACTTAATATTCCTATGTGTGATGGCATCACCGGGCATACATTGGAAGCTCAGTTACAAATTTCACAGTAAAGTCCACCACTCGTAACGCTGAAAATTCACCACCAGGAGCACAAACAAGCTCCTCCTACTAGGGGTGGGCAGTATATAAATAAATTGTCTGAAACCGATTTGAAGTTCAGATTGAGATAACAGTTTCAGAATGGCAATATATTGCCAAAGGGAGCTTGAAAACAGAGCATTCCTGTCCAGCCACTGTGAGGGGCGATCACCAGGAAGGGGGTATCACTACACCTGCCCACTCCGTCCCTCACTGGAAAGGACATGCCAGAGTAATCGCTGGGTGCGCCAGGGCAGGCAGCCCAGCTAGGAGATTGATCCTCCTGCCCACTCCCTCCCTCCACAGCCCAGGACCTTGACATCATGATATACCAGTATATCGCAATGGTTAACGTGTGATATATCATGATGTTGAAAACCAGGTATCACCCAGCCCTATCTCCTACTTAGCTCCAAATATCTTTGCCCACCCTGCAAACTACCTGCAGTCCTAAAAGGCACATCTCCATTTCCCATTCCCTACTGGAGATGTATTGATAATTTAAGCATTGATTTCATCTAAGGAAATAAGGCACTTGTTTTTGTATTGGTACACCCAAATCTCACTTTCATACTTAATATAAAACACACGCACACACAGCAAACCCAGTTGAAATAAAAAAGTGACTGCTTTGTCTGTCTGAGCCAAACACTGACCTTTATCTTATTGTGAGTGTGGTTAAAAAACAACAACACACACAAACCAGTTTGTTTGTTTTTAAATGTAGCTTTTGTAAAGTCCCCTCCTGGTCTCAGGTGTCACAATATAAGCCTGTAGAACAGTTTGCCATAGAAGGCCTTTCCTAGGTCTGGTTACGTTGCTTGAAAAAACAGTTAAGTACAGAGCACGAACTGGTGCAGTAGAGAGCCTTATTAAGGCAGCGTATATTGAGTACTGGACTGTATATCTTATTGGAAGTCAATGATGCATAAGTTCCGGGATGCCTAACAGGACTCTCAAGGATAAAATCTCAGGATCTATTTAGTTTTCCCAGTGTTTCTCCAGAACAAATTGGCTCTGATCCAAAGGGCCCATGGAGGCTGATCTAAAGCCAGTTCTTTCAGAGTTGTAAAGCATGCAAGAAAAGAGGGAAGTGAATGAGTATAATTTCAACCCAGGAACAAGCTCATAAAATCAATGACTCCCCAAGTGCTATTGAAAAAAAGTGGTTTTTCATACCTGCTCATTACACCATCTGAGTTAGGAAAGAAACACTGAAATCATCCATTGCCTTTAATTTGTAATGATGGGTCATATTTGGTTACTGCTCAATTATAGACAGCTATATTTGATCCCAGCATGTTGCACTGCTATCCTTCCCAGACTGACAGTTTCACAACGGCACAATTTGCACCTGTAGGTAATAAGGATGTAGTAGTGCATAACATCATAAATTGGAGAGGTAGCTGTATAATCCGGACTTCATGTGCCTAGATGATAATGTGACCAGTGGTGGTGTTGTGAGAGAAATTGGGAGATAACCACTGATGCTGCCAGAGTACATTTAACCAGGTGGCTGCAATTTATTTAGGTGCTAGAGGTTCTACTGCATTCAAAACTGGAGTTTTCCATTGTCACCTTTGGAGGATCTCTTACTGCTTATGCATTGCCTATACTGACCTGTTCCCTCTATGTTTCTTCCCCTCCAATTCCTTGGCACTTCCGTACAGATGGCAATAAGGAATGATTCCTCAGATACCCATAGCTCAGAAAGCCGAGAGAACATCCATGCCGAGGTGAGTGAGCTCTGTGATCCAAATTTGTCAGCTCCATCCACTGAGGATCTGTCTGTCACTCTGACGCCCTCAGAAGCAAGAGACTCAGCCGGCTGGGGGCGATCGAGCGTTCATACTCAGCAACATTCCCGCAATCAGTATAACATTTCCATGCATGTGCCGGATTTGTGTGCCTGTACAGACTCCCTTCAAGAACTGCCTGGAGACCCGATGGACCAAGAAGTATCAGAAATAAATAGCTCTTTTACTTCAGGAACTTGTTCAGCCATGAGTGCCTCTTCAGTGGTTCAGCCCGAGACCCCTAAGAGAAACGTAGGCAACAGTGGCAATGTCACTTTGAAGGACCTGAAGAAGTGCTACAGTGTAGATACACAGGGTCTTCTTAAAAAACCATCATCCTGGTTAGATGATCAAAGGAGACATTCCATAGAGATTTGCTCCATGGAAAACAGCCCTCAGCATCATTCCACATCTAGTTCTTCTGGCTTCATAAGTCAGGTCTTAAGTGAAATGGAAGGCTTGCAAGGGACGCGGCAGAAGAAAAAACTGAGTCCCCCGTGTATATCAATAGACCCACCTGATGAACAGAGTTTGTTACTGAGGGGGCCACGCAGCGCCACACTGCCTGCCAGTGCAGACGTTTGCTTGCGAAGACGCGCCCCGTCCTGGGATTCCAAGGATTCGGTGGACGCAGGGGACTCGGCCCTTCCAGACAGTATGTCACTAACTCCAACCCCAAAGAAAGACTTGTTGACTCTTCCTAGCTTTTCCTTTGATCAAACAGATGCGGACCCTTGAGTTAGTTTGTTTTCCGTTGTTGGTGCCAAATGTTTCTTTTCTCCCTCGTGTAATAAATTAAACCTTTCCATTCTAAAATGGCACTGATTTCTTAAAAAAAAAAAATCCAAAGAAAGTTTAAAGAGCTAGCTGGTTTTAAGAGTGGTTAAGCTATATCACGCTTACTTAAGCATAAGTTCTGCTTGGGTAAAAGCAATACATTGTTCAGAGTCTATATGTATATTCTATTTTATTAAATTAATTGAACCTAGTATTGCAGGATGTAGTACATTTTGTGGCTTAAAGACATTGTTTATTTTCTTCTTTTTTATGTATCTCAGAATATTCCTGAGATTGCGTTGGTTTTTTTTAATGAATATTTTAACCTTTAAAAATACATATTTAATCCTCCCCTATTTTCTTTTCATTTTGCAAAGCACAAGATGTAGCCATTAGTGCATTACTGAGAAAATGTGTCCCATGGTCTAGAAATGAGAATATTTGCAATTATAATGTACTTCACTCACTGACCCCTCAACTATTTTCTGTAGAAAATAGCCATTTGGAAATTTTTTTTTACAACTGTATTGGCATTAAAAAAAAGAATAAAATAATATCCAAAATGATTTTTATTACACTGTAGAGGAAAAGCAAGTGCACAAGCTGAAGAGCATATGGGGTAAGCAGATAGACTTGAAAGAAGGTTTCTTATAGAGAGAATTCAGCAGTCTCTTAGCAATACACAAGACTGTTTAATGTGCCAGATATTTGCTGTTGCTTACTTCGGTGATCCCTAAAATCATACTGAGCGTGAACACCTAAGGTGAGGCCCTCTGTCCTCTTCCATTGCCCTTCCTAAATATGCAGAGTATGACCTAAAGGCAGAGAAAAGGTTGTGATGCTGCAGGGTTGTCATGATCTGGTACTCATAGAGGACAATCATGTGCGCTTTACAGGGCCGGCCCACCCATGAGGCAAGGTGAGGCAACCACCTTGGGCGGCAGGATCAACAGGGGCAGCAGATCCTGATGTAGATCTTTATTTCAGCCCTTTGTTCCTGATGTCAGTCTTCACTCCCCACGCTGCCTTCCCTAGTAAGGAGGTGGGAAGACCACTTTGTGGTTCGCCTCAGGTGCCAAAATGTATTGGGCTGGCCCTGGTGCTTTACTAAGTCTCATCATTCTCCCCTTCTTCTGGTGGGACAACAAAACCCAGCAGTGGCAGCAACTGCTTACAAAAGCAATCCAACCTTGTACAGTCCATCCATTTCACCTGCCTTAAAGTGCCATCAGCTATCCACTGCCAAATGGCAGTGTTTCTTTTTATTTTCTGTGGGATCAGACATTTCACATAATGACTGCAACTGGATTTCACCCCTGACTGCCATAAACAGCAAATTAAGGGTCTGGAAAATCATTTGCGTTTGTCCTTATTCAATACTGTACATCTGTGGTGCAATGGAACATAATTTGAACAAACAACTTGCCTCTTTCTCTAGTGGTAGCCATACAGTGGCTAAATACACAATTAAATTCTTTCAGATTTATACTGCAATCCTGAACACATTTACTCAGAAGTAAGTTCCCTTTGTTTCAGTGGAACGTGCTTCCAAGAAAGGGCTTAAGCTAACAACTGACAGTGATTTGCCTGGTTGAAAATTAAGGTTGACCTAAACTGAGCAGGTAAAGCTTTTCTTGCCATACAGCTCCACACTAGCAAGCTGCTAACAATCTATGTGTCAGGTTGCTTTTAAAGGCACAAGGATAGGGGCAAGTAAAAAGGTTCCAGTGCTACAAATAAACCTAGTATGTCAATTTCTTTCAGTGGCTGAGAGAACCATTTCTATATAAAAGAACCTATTTGAGGTTTGCAGGTGTATCCCATAAAGTACAGTCGTACCTTGGATCCCGAAAGCCCTGGAACTCAGACGTTTTGGCTCCCGAATGGCGCAAACCTGGAAGTGAGTGTTCCAGTTTGCGAACATTCTTTTGGAAGCCGAACGTCCAACAGGGCTTCCACAGGTTCTGATTGGCTGCAGGAACTTCCTGCAACTAATCAGAAGCTGCGATTTGGTTTTCGAAAGTTTTGAAAGTCGAACAGACTTCCGGAACGGATTCCTTTCAACTTCCAAGGTACGATTCAAAGAATGCAAAGAATTCCTGCAGTAACAGGAAGATCATCTTAGGAGCGCTTTTAAATTTTATTAGCCTCTCATCAGTCTTAACAGGATCAACCCCAGACTAATTTTCTCAGCATAATGATCAGGCATCTGCTCTATGTAAACCTGGAATCATCAGATTTTAATGGATCTTTTCTGTTCATTGTCAGCTGCTTAGGGGTTTTATTTACAGTTCAGTAGCATACTGATTTTGATAAATAAAATCACCCAAACTGGTCTAGCAGAATCCAGTCTTCATCCACATGCTGAATGCTAAAGCCAAACAGTTTTCCATTCACATGGTGGGCTTAATATGAGCCCAAACCAAGACTGGCATTGGCTACATTGAGGACATGTTTTGCTTTGCAATTCTAGGTTCTGCAGCATTGCTGCCATGCTCTTCTTCCTTAAGAAAGGGGGGGGACTCTCTTTATAGTGGTAGTGAAATTGATAATGATTCCAAAAATAAACCAGAAAAACTGCCCTTATAACCAAGAACTCCAGAAATTAATGTGTACAGTTATTTTACATATATAAAAATGTCTCTCCTACCTTTCTGTTGCCTGTGCACCTGTTCCCTGTTCATCAGTCAATATGTTAGCAGGTGGCGGTCATGGGGCCTGTAAAAAGCATAATACATTCTCTGTAGGATTTATATACACAGAGATGGATTCTGCTGTCATGTTGTCTCTTGTTAACCTGTTTTTAACCACTGCTGCTTCCGTGCATTCTGTGCTTGCAACAACTCCCTTAAGTAGGTTAGGCTGAAAGAGAGTGGTTTGTCCATGGCTACCAGTGAGTTTCACTACTGGGCGGGAAGGGAACCTGGATGGTACCAAACTGCTTAATCCTGAAGCTGCCACACACACTGGCTCATCCTCCAAACAGCTTTGGCTAGTTAAAACAGTGCAAAAGGATTGAAGAAAGGGGTGGATTTTTTTAAAAAATGTTTTACTGCAGCTCACAATTCGGGGGGGGGGGAATCACCACTAAAAGCAGTTCTTTGCACTGGTCTAACTAGACAAAATGATCACAAGAGTAGGGAGGGCTAGTTCTTCCTTATGCCTTTGGCGCACAATTCAGTTACATATATTGGTGAAGAGGAGAGCATCACCCTCTAGACAAAGAATGAGTTAATACAGTGGTACCTCGGGTTACAGACTCCGCTAACCTGGAAGTAGTACCTCGGGTTAAGAACTTTGCCCCAGGATGAGAACAGAAATCATGCGGTGGTGCGGCGGAGGCAGTGGGAGGCCCCATTAGCTAAAGTGGCACTTCAGGTTAAGAACGGACCTCCGGAACGAATTAAGTTTGTAACCAGAGGTACCACTGTAAATGTATCATTTCCAAGGATCCCAAGGGTTGCACTGGCATAATTAGTAGTGCTTCTGCAGCGTCCAAGAATGCACTCACACACACACACTGTTGCACTGATAATTGCCTTTTTTTCTACAGACCAGGCTTCCCACCTTTAGAAAGCCTCTCCTTTGTGGTGAGATGGCTTTGCTTTTAACAACATGCTCCTGTTTTTGCTGGAAGAGATCCATTGAATTCAGTTTAACCTGCCTCTGTGTAAATGTAAACATATTTAGGACTGCAGTGTTGGTATATGTTGTTAATCCAATTAAGGCTAAAAGACATTCTAGGCCATGCATTCCTATGGTCCTCATTTGATCAAACATTCAGTCTAAACCTGGAACTGTATTTAAAGATTGATTAAAGGGAAAGACAAACAATATTTTGAAACTCAGATTTTGAATACTTGAAATTCCAAAATAATATTGAAAATAAAATAGAATAAAACTGGAACTAGCATGATTACTAGATTAGACAAGCTCATACTGCACCCTTACCTAAAAGCACATTTCATGTGGACCTTGTCACCAAGTGATGGTATAAATCACTGTAAGGTTGTATAATTTTGAAACGTATCTGAATTAACACCCAGGTATCCTACGTAGCTCTCTGAGCCAGTAGAATCTTGGTTCAGTATCATCCCTGCTTGTGCAATATCCTGAACACCCCAATGCTTTTGTTTCTCCAAGCCATTGAGTTTGAAATAGAATGTGAAATTTTGAATTCAACAAATTCATCAACTAAAAGTTATGATTTTTGGACCTACTGACCATATTACCACAATTATGGTAATATGTCAGTCTATCGTTGTAATTTTCTCTGGTTAACGGGGGGAGGGCAGGATAAAAAGACAGCACAGTAAGATGGAAATATGTTTAATTCTTTGCTTTGGTTCTGAGGTTTTTTCTCATTCACCAAAGCCCTATGCAGATATTCAAAGCTATGCAAGGACAATGTGTCAGGGACCATGCTCCTTTATTCTGTTCCCACTCCCACACACAGGCAACCCTGCCATTTGCATATTCATCTATCTAACTTGTGTGCATAGGGGGCTAGACACATAGAGCCCAACACATGACGTTCCCAACCTCACAATCTATGTACCCAATATTAGAACATACAGATGGCAGGCAGGGGTGACTTTCATTGGCCTCTGCATGCATAGGCTACAGTGTTAAATATGGCAAAGTAATACACAGACAAGTGAGTCATGCAAAGGAACATGGTCTTGATCTCACTATGCTTAGCTTCAAACATCTGCATACAGCAGAGGTGAGGGAGCTATGGCTCTCCAGATGCTGTTCAAACATATTTCCCAACAGCCCCATTCAGCATGTCACTAGTCAGGAAATATGGGAGTTGGAGTGCAACAACACAAAGGGCTGCAGGTTCCCCACCCCTGGCAAAGGGATTCCGATAATGGAATAGCGAGGTGTCAATAAAATGATGGTACACAATTTCAGCAATTGTTAAAATGTACAGTATTGATCTGGCTGCAATCAAATCTACAAAGACTACAGACAAAGAGCATAATGTGCAATATTTCAGAGGGGAATGTGGTGCAAAATGTAATGTACACTGAAATCTCAATAACTATAACAAGTATCCTAAAAAAAAATGTTTAAAGATGTTCTGTTTTCAGCGCTTGGGGATTTTCCCACTCAGAAACTCCATGTGCATATCAATAAAGCAAAGATTTGCTTCATAAAATCATATTCAATAAAAAGATCAATACAAAACTTACTGTAACCTAATGCATTCAGGAAAATAATGCATGTAAACTACTTTGTGATACAAATATTTTCTAGTTGCCCTTTTGAAAATCCAATTACAGTACTAAAGCATGTGCAATAATCTTCGAAGAATTTTAAATACCTTTGGGATGGGCTTTTTTGAAATATATATATAATTTGACTTTTTTTAAGAAAACAAAAAGGTTCTAAAGAGAAATACACAAATTCTGTAGAATGGTTATGCTGATTTTTTAATATATATTTTTGTAGAAATCTCTAGAGCAATTGTCAAGCCTGCCAAGCATCTTGGAAATAGAAGAGGCCTAAGTTCTGGCATTTTAGCCTGAGGTTTTTGAGACCAGAGCTGATACGTTTTGAGATACATGTTTTTACCTGTTTTTCCAATATCAAGGGTAAGGATTTGAGAACTTAATTTTAGCTCCCAGTTCTAAACACATTTCGAAGAGGCCAATCGCTTGACAATTTCATAGTAGATGCACTACACAAGCAACCTGCTCTTGCCCAACTATCATTCATTTCAGCAGCTATTATTGAAATGACTGCACCTCAGGCATTAAGGTTTTTTCCCCTGCTGAATTCATTTGGATGTGGATTGCATGCACCCACGAAATAAATTCAGCTACATTCATGGCTCTTTTCTCCACTGATTTGTTAATGGCTGACGAGGGTTATAAAACTTCATTTTTTTCCAGTGTGATTAGTAAACCAAGGCTTCAATCCTTTACACATTTACCCTGAGTGTAGGCATGTAAAGAATTACACAGTAAGGCTATGATCTAAAGCACACTTTCTACTGAGTAAGTCCCACTGAATTCAATGAGCTTTCTGAATATATATCACTGGGATTGTGTTGCATAATTTTAGTCACAGTTTAAGCATATGTGTGTGTGTGTGCGCATGCACACAACACGCTCTAACAGCAAGGTAAACAGCAAATGAAAGCTCACACTGGGACCCACACAACCTGGCTCAAGTTTCTTGGGTCTCTGCAGATGTTAAAAAAAACACGTGTATTTCAAAAACTTGGTTGCAGAATTCCATTTGAACAAAACGAGTAGGTTAGCTTAGAGAGCAACTAACTAAGATTTCATGTCACAAATTAATTTTATTTGCAAGAAAAATGCTATACTAATGAGTTTTTTGTAACATGCTAATTTATGAACATTTAATCCGCCATCTGTTTTAAAGTCCATTATTGATCAGATAAAAATTCTGACTCTATTGACAGCCTTCCTGGCAAGTAATGGGTGCTTCAAATGATTGCAAGTTGCAATCATTAGAGGGTGGGGACAGTTATGTGAATTTGCCATTTATATGTATGTGATTCCTATTGACTTCCCTGGGACTCTGGTGCATCTGAGTGTATTTAGAACGGGATCTTTCCTGTTCTTTGATGCTGCAGTTCTTAGTTCTTAGGTTGTTGTTGTTATTTTAAAACATACTAATTTAAAGCATATTGCCCCTAGTAAACCCAAACGAGAAATGCTATCCAGTTTGTTTTAAAGCACACCAGCACTTTAATATTGTGGATTTACTGTATACTGGTAGGAAGAGAGTATTCTGCTTTTGCCAGTGTATATTATGAGGGTAAACACTTGCTACCATGTCTGAGGGAGGAAAAAGAAAAATGTAAATTCCATACTTGCAAACATTGCACATGGTATTTCTATAACTTTTAGGTAGATTACAGGTTATTTAAACTGTAGATAATTTGGAAGAAGATACAATGTTTTTGGCTTCTGTAAATTGCACTCAACAGAAAATCTGGTTTTGGACAGGAAAGGGGGGTTTATAATTGTAAAGTATGCCTCAGTTTCCCCTCAATGCCTCACTGACTATAATAACCCACATAGAATCTTTCACAAAAATTACTAGAGTAGCCGCGGTACCAATGTCCATTAACAACCTAGTAACTATTTTAGAACTTTGTATTTAATAGATAATATATTGTTAAACTGTATCAGGTATAGAGACCTAAAATTGGGTGTTTGGTGAGGGCAACAAAAGATGGTACTATTGGGGAATACTGGGTTAAAATGTTTTTTTATGAGTGTAAATCTTTACAAATGACAAAAACAAATGTGTACTATTAAAAGCTTTTGAAAAGAAAAGGCATGAACCCTGATTCTTTTATTCTTAGTTATTTGATCTGTATATGCAAACAGCACATATCCATTATCAACGCTAGGCATGATCAGTGTCAGTCTACAAATAATGCACATCAATTTGTACAAACACGGGCAGTCGGCTTCAATGATCCAAACATTTCTTTACTGTCAACAGCAAGGGGTTCCTATGATGCACTGAAACTCCCACAGAATCTCTGTCTGGTTTTTTGTTAATGTACTGTGACAAATAATAATTAGAACTATTTTGGTCGTGAATGTTGCTCGTAGAGTACAGAGCTGTGGTGAAACCTGTGCCACTACGTTTCAGTTGATCTTTCTGCATGCCAACTTAAAGGAACACTTACCCACAGGAGCGGATGTTTCTTTTTTTGCAATGTAGGTTTGAATCACAGCTGTGCGTTGTCTGGTGGACAGCAACACGAGAACGGGCCTTTTCTGCAGTGGCTCCCCATTTGTGGAAGGCTCTCCCTGGGGAGGCTCGCCTAGCGCCTTTGGCTGATGAAAAATGCTATGGCCTTAAAAAAAAAAAGTATATTATTATTATTCATAAAGAATTGTTATTGACATAAATACATACAAAATGCAGAATGAATAACGAATGTAACAATAAAAATAGAAAAATAACATGAAATGAGAAAACAGAGGGGAGGGGAAACCTGGGAGACAACTGAGAGTGCAATGACACATACAATTATCACATAAAAGAAGAAAAGGGTGAGTCAATTTTGTTCTCAGCAGAGCCTCTCTCCACATATTTATCTGTGGAGCAGGGGTTTTAGTGGGCTCTGCAGACGAGTTAACATAGAAGGAAAACTTGAATAAATGTGGTCTGTTTCTGATGAACCATTAAGGGCTCTCTGTTTGTGTGTCAGGTGTTCTGACAGTGCAATGTACCATACAGGTTGAAAAACGACACAGTACAGCTAGAGAGCAAGAATCTTCCCTGGTCATCAGGTGAAGGACCCTCCTTCAGGGAGCATCCCCATGTTTCCAGGAAGTAACTGTCAACTGAACCCCCTAAGCACCTGTGCCCCTTGCCTCCACGGTAGCTGAGTGAGCAGGCCAGTTCCCCTTCCTCCCTCCAGAGAAGGAACTTATGTTTGCCCCATCCGTCCCCACAATCTGCCAGACAACAGCAGTGGCACCCAAGAAAGCACTGCCAAATTGCTTTTAAAATAGCATTGGATGGAAAGAGAGAGATAATCCTGTATCTACTCAAAAATAAGTCCCATTGGTTTACAGAACAATCCTAACCATGTCTGCTAAAAAGCAAGTCCTATTGAATTCAGTAGGGTTCACTTCCAGGTAAATGGTATTAGGATTACAATTTTACTCCCAGGAAAGTGAGTATAGGGTGCTGCGAAGGGTCGGATTCAAAAAAAGGCTATGAATTAGACAAACCACCCTGTTCAGCAGAACAGAAAAAAATAAACTTGTATAGCTCTTCATATTCAGAAAAATAACCATCAGCACATTTTAATGGCATCATAAGCTGCGTGTACACTTTTATATTTCTCTTCAAAATTATTTGACAAATAAAACATATCCTTTGCAAATAAAATTATTATTTTAAGCTGCATGCACACATTATCACGCAGTACTGCACTGAAACTGATAAACGTTACATACAATTTGACTTCCATCTATGTCAGAAGCTTTGAGAAGCAACCTGATCTGTTTTAAAGCTGCTCTTTAAAATGTCACACACACATGCATGAACTCAAATCCAGCAAATATGCTGCTGCCTCAGAGGTCATTGGTGGGGGTCGGCTTCTCCCCACATCATAGATTTTGAGAGCTACAGCCTCTTCTCCCTGGAAAAGGTAGACCTCTCCACTGATTTCCATAGGAGAAAGTATAGATTTGTGTGCAAAACAAACAGCTTTTAACCTCTCCACCAAATTCTTCTGAGTGGAGTACCCTGGGGAAATGTGATTAAAATCTAGACCTGTCTGTCAAAATTAAAGATTCCACCAGCACCCCCCCCCACACACACCTATCTATACCCTCCCTATTCAAACTCAGGGTGTTTCTCCCATCAGCTTAGTTTCATTTCTCAAAAGGGAAAAATGTCTGAGCATATTTTTTGGATAGCCGAGGAAGTGACTCAGGAACTTAGGGAGTCCCTGATCTACCCCAAGATGCCTTGTCAACAGCACAATCCAACTCAGAAACGTGAGAACCTTTCCCCAATCACCCTGATTTGCCTTGTAATTCAAGGGCCACACAGTGCCACACACTCCTGGTGAGTTTTCCCTCTCAGTTGTGCCTTGAGGACCTCTTCACACACTAACCAAGTAAATGTGAGCCCATGTATCAGGGGGCCATAACACAATCCCACAAGTGTGGTAAATATACAAACAGTAGAACTATATGGGGCTTCCCACCTGAACGCTACCATGCATTTCAGTAGCCAGTGGTAGGCCCAAATGTCACAAATGTATTGGGGGGGGGCAGATCTTCCTTTCCCAGCAAGAATGTAGGTTACATTGCTGCCATCTAGAGGGTATAATAATTATATTTTACTAAATTATATAAAGAAAGACAAGGCAATACAGTGGTACCTCGGGTTAATAACTTAATTCGTTCTTTACCTGAAACCGTTCTTAACCTGAGGTACCACTTTAGCTAATGGGCCTCCTGCTGCTGCCGCACGATTTCTGTTCTCATCCTGAAACAAAGTTCTTAACCCGAGGTACTATTTCTGGGTTAGTGGAGTCTATAACCCAAAGTGTCTGTAACCTGAAGCATCTGTAACCTGAGGTACCACTGTATAAGGCAGAAACACTACCAGTACAGAAGGAATCATGCTGTTTAAGCTTATCTTCAGCGCTTGCTTAGTTAAGAGTTGCTATTTAATTCCATTAACCACTAACATTAAATAACCAGTTCAGCAAGGGCTGAATCTATCTAGCTAGAAACCCCCAACTGCCATTTCCCATAGAACCAAAAGAAAGACATGCTGTTGGATGGGACACCAGGGTCAACTTCTCCTAAGGAATGTATTGCTTTATTATTATTTTATTATTATTAATTATTGTTATTGCTTTCATTATTCTCCTACATAAGGCTGTCATTTGGGGTAAAAAAATAAATGCTGCCCTCTGCCAAAATTGCAGTCCAGGTAAAATGTATATGGGGCAGCAGATTGGCCTCCAGTAACTGGGACCCATGAAGGTGTACTGTGTCTTTGTACAGAGCAAATGAGAATATACATACAAGGGCCCTGTGATAAACTGGTTGCCCTTTCACACACACCCATCAGTCAGGATGAGGGGCATTTTTCTGGCGTAAAGTATGAAAACCCAGTGTGTTTCAAGGCTTACATTCTGTTAATGGTTAAGAAACGTTTGTGATATCTGGAGCTATTCACATGGCGCAGCTCCTAAGTTGGCCTTCGTCTGCTGTTGCACAGCACTTTTCCTGTTGCAGTTCCACCCTTTCATCAATTTGTATTTTCAAACCGTGCATAGTCTCCAACATTTCTCCGATGAAAATAGGAACGTCCCATTCCATAACTACTTATACCCCACACATCTTACTGGGTTTCCCCAGCTACTCTAGGCAGCTTCCAACATATACAAGAACATAATAAAACATTAAACTTTTTTAAAAAAAAAAAACCTTCTCTATACAGGATTGCCTTCAAACAGCTCAGCGGTCGGATAACTCCATACCCTCCAACATTTCTCAAGTGAAAATAAGGACATCCTAAGGAAATGTGGGGCATTCTAGGATCAGATCAGAAAGCACGGTGGCTTCTCTAAATCAGGGACTTCCCTGGAAAATAGGGAAACTTGGAGGGTCCGACGGTGCCTTTCATTTTTACTGTAGTGTCAAGGAAGGTCTGCAAAAAATGAAAAACCTTTTGAAGCATTGTTCCGAGAGAGAGAGAGAGAGAGAGAGAGAGAGAGAGAGAGAGAGAGGTTTTTTGCTTTTATTTTATCTGTTCTGTTCTGATGAGAGGCAGATATAGTTCATCTAGGGGGGAAAAATGCTAGTCCTGCTCAGATACACCATTCTGCAAGGATAGATAAACCTGCCTGGTGTCACGGTCACTGTCAGTGGTGGCACTGCCTGTCTAGGCCAACTCTGGCTTTCATGGCTTCAACCCCTAAGTCAAAGATAGCATGGTTCCAGCACAGTCTAAATATTGTTGTTGTTATTGTTGTTGTTGTTGCTGTTGCTGTTATACACTTACACAACATTTCAGAGTGGTCAAAGCAAGGTAAAGCAGAAGTGGTAACTGCAGGTAAAGCAGTAATTGTGTGAGACTCTCCGGTGGGGTATTTTCTCCTCATGCAAATACTGTAGTAGCTATGAGGGTGGTCCGCCTGCCCCCCTACCCTGAGTACAGCCCTCAGCATTTTCCCACAAGGAAGCAGGTGGCCAGATTCAGAGTTTGGAAGTGGCTTCTTAAGCCTCAGAGGGAAGGACATACCGGTAAGTATATCAGTCTATTAAACGACGGGCACAAACACAATAACAAGAGAGTTCTTATCTCATAAATCCAGCACCTCTGACAAACACTACCCCTTCCCTCCCCCCCCTCCAAATTTAAATTAGCATTTGCTCAGTGGTGTGTGTGGAGCCAACAGGTGCAACACATTCAGGCAACATTGCTCCGTAACAACTTCACACTCAAGATTGCCCCCAGCCTAGTAGATTGACCCCATAGACCTCTGTCCCCCTGCTTCCCTACAGTTCCTGCTCCCTGGGGTCATGCATGTTTGTTTTGTTTTGTTTTAAAAATGCCTTTTCTTTTTAGCTCAGTCACCAGCACAAGCTATTACTACGATACCATCTGCATCTTGCCTCTCTCTGGCCCTTTTCAGAGTAGGTTGCTCTCCATCTCTGGCGCCATCTGCTGGCTAATTGCAGTTTGTGGGGAAGCTGAAGCGCTCCACAAGTGCAAAAATATTGGTTGCGTTATTCTGATAATTACAGCCTTGTCGGTGATTGAGACAAGCCTTAACCGTTGCATGCAATTTGAACAGAACCCTTCAGAGCGTACCTCCTTCCTTTCTCCAGAAACACTTCACTGTAATAAGGCACGTTTGGCATAATTGGTGCGCACTTGTATTTGAGTGCGTCTTGTGGCGCCTGCATTCACTATTCACTGCACTTGTATCTGCAGCTGCTTTGTCCACTGATTTAATGACTCGTTGCTTTTCTGTTTCCCCAAATTCCTAAAAACCAAATACTTTTCTTGCATGGATAATTGAACAATATTTCTTAATTTCCAGATAACCCAAATGTTGGGGGCTGTAGGATGATGCAAAACTGTGTGATTTCTAGCAGGGGGGCAAAGGGAGATGTGTAGGAGTAAACTGCCCATTTAATCTTAGACACTCTCTGATATTTAATCACATGGATGTAAAATTAAAAAAGAAGGAAAGAAAAAGTCGGCACAGCATTTGCTCACATTGAAGGCTTTTATAGAGAAAAATCTAAAGTGTGCTAAGGTCCTTCTGGCAGCTGCAGCAATAAGGTCTATGGACCAACCAGTTGAGTTGATATTATATTATGGAATCTTTGAGAAACAGATGCTGGAGAATTACTGGTTGTGCAGCCATTGCTTGTTTACTCAGAGCAAAATCTCCTGTTGCATTCAAAAGCTTCCAAGTGAGTGGGCATAGACATTTGTGAAATCCCATCTTTTATTTTATTAAAATCATTTTTATCATTTTTTATTCCCCCTCTCCTCAAAAAGACTTCAAGGTAGCCAACTTAAAGTACCAAATATCAAATAAAAGTACTTAAATTAAGAATGTTTATATGAGTTGAAGGAAAGGGTTGCAAAAAGTGCAATCAAGTAATTCTATGCCAGCAGTGCTTGTCTTGCTTCCGTCAGTCTTTGTTGTTTTCTTTTCTCTCTCTTTTGTGAGGTCAAAATGATGTTCCTGAACATTCCAACGCCTCAAGGTGATGCATCAGAATCTACTGTAACAAAAGATGCATCTTTTATGGCAGCAATGAAAGTTCCATTTGGCTGGGGATATGAAGAGTCTGTGTACTGTTGGCAGGACTGGGTGGGAAGAAAAGGTAGGTATGGTGGGTGATGGGCAGAAAGCCCAGCTGAATGAGGACTGAGAAGGAAGTGGTGTAGATTTTCCGGAAAAGTTTGGCACATGTCTGAAGAGCTATTTATATACATGTGCTTCACAGGAACAGTCAGCAGGGAAAATTAATTACCAGTCATATCTAATATCAAAGTTGTATTGTATTCATGCCAATTGTCCTGTCTTGGTTGGACTGTACCCATAATTAGCCTTTGGAGTAACCTCTCAGATTCAATACCCTCTACTGTAACTAAAGATATGCCATTGTAATCATCATGTATTCTTCCCCTGTTTAATCTCTGCGTCCATTTCCTTCCCCTTCCTTCAATTCCCTTGTGTCAACTTTTAGACTGTATGCCTCTTGGGGCAGAAACCTGTCCAACCATTCTTTGTAAAGCACCCTGGACATAGGTGGCATTGTAAACAAAACAGAAAGGAAACAAGCATACTAATGTTACTGTGGGTGTGGGCTTTGTATTCTTTATTTTTTATTAAAATATATTTCTAGAAATGGAAACTGTGAAGTAGAAAAATCTAGCAGTAGAAAATTTCCCCGCCCGAATGAGGTTGTGGGGGCAAAGGTGGCCAACCTTTCTTCTGCCAAAGGTCTCCTTCTTTTAGGAATAATCTGTCAGGGGCTGCATACTAGATCTAGATCTAGATATGAAAAGTCTACCCGAAGCCATACAACCCAGAAAACAGTTTTAAACCAATCCATTTATTTTTATTGAACAAATAACAGTCCCTTAGGATTGCCCTGAAACTACACGGGGGGGGGCAATTTTTAAAGCACAGAAAATATAAAGAGGAAACGTCTGATGGTACTGAATATTCAGGCAGCTTTTGGAGGCATCTGGGGCTACATAAAATGAGGGTGGTGCTGTGGTCTAAACCACTGAGCCTAGGGCTTGCCGATCAGAAGGTTGGCGGTTCGAATCCCCACAACAGGTTGAGCTCCCGTTGCTCGGTCCCAGCTCCTGCCAACCTAGCAATCCGAAAGCACGTCAAAGTGCAAGTAGATAAATAGGGAAGGTAAACGGAGTTTCCGTGCGCTGCTCTTGTTCACCAGAAGCAGCTTAGTCATGCTGGCTACATGACCCAGAAGCTGTACATTGGCTCCCTCGGCCAATAAAGCAAGATGAGCGCCGCAACCCCAGAGTCATTCGCGACTGGACCTAATGGTCAGGGGTCCCTTTACCTTTACCTTTACCGAGCTACATAAAATGAGATTGGTGGGTCACAGGCTACCCACCCATGGGGAAGGGGTACTAATGGTTTGGAAGTCTGAAAGGTCACTGGTTGAAGGAAGGAAAGAACAACTGGCTAAGGAATAGGGACTTTAGTGAATGGTATGTAGCCTGCCTAGCCACAGTCAGCAGAGCACATTGAGGAAACGGTGGTAGCTATTAAGTAAATCAAAAACTATGGGAAATATGAGTGGCCATCATTTGATCCCTTGCACATAATCCACAAACTGCAGTTAGTGCAGAATACTGCGGCATGGTTGCTAATGGGAGTGAGACCCTGTCAGCATACAATACCTGTGCTCAGAGACCTGCATTGGCTACCAATTTGTTACTGAACCATGTTCAAGGTGTTGCTATTGGTGTACAAAGCTTGGACCAATTTACTTGTGGGATTGCCCTTTAAGACGACTCCACCACTTCAATCTGCAGAACTGGTGCAACATAATAATCATTCTGCACTTATAAGAAATCAATCTCCTAGCATCTGCACTTTAGAACTCCTCACCTATTGACACCAGGCAGGCATCTCTTACTGTGGAGATGCCTGCCTGGTGTCAATAGGTGAGGAGTTCTAAAGTATTTTCATAGAGCCGCCATTCGCCCAGATTTTCCTTTACATTACTGTGATTTCCAAAACGTCTGGGGGAATATCCAAAAGGCAGCGCTTTGTCCTGGATCTTAGTTAAGTCAATGGAAAAATCATTTTTGGCTCAACAATTTTAGGGTCTTCTTTAAAAAGGTTCAACTTTTGGGGCGTACTGGTTTTTATAGGCAACCCTATATTGTGGTTCGAGGACCCGACCCCGGTGAAGTGAAATGAAGACACAAGGACACGTGATATAAGGTTAATGGGCTAGAGAAAGGCCACAACTTTATTGGTTACAGCATTTGAAAAGGTATTGGCTTAGGCATTGGATCGAAACAATTGGGTTCTTCACCAGTAGGTGGAGCCTGTCGATGCTGATACGACTATAGGCTCACCCCTGCTGTCACCGAGGGTCGTGCCAAGGCCTCCCGCCAAGCAGGCATCGGACGGAATACACGACCCCCAGATTCCTTTAACGGAATACCCCTAAAAATTGAAGGCATAGGCGATGGCCACACCTAGCACTTCCACACAGCGCAACACATTATTCCAATGCCTAACCTACCCCCAATACCACAAAAAGAAAAAGTTGTGACGATTGCTACGAGGTAGGCGAAAAAAACCAATTAGCCTAGTGCCAAATGGAAAAAACTCCTACCAGGCCCCCCAGCCAACCAGGGCGACCAACCTAAGGTCCATAGCAAGGCCGAAAAACCTGAGCCCTAACTAAAGGGAGTGGAGGGTGGGTGACTCGTGAGGGGCGAAGGCAGGAAGAATGAGGCCGGGCGAAGGCTGGCGCTGCAGCAAAATGCTGCAGAACACGCCCCCACTGTGGCCCCCGGTTGGTTGGCCACCGGGGGGGCGTGAGCGCCAGCCAGGTGAGTGGGCAGCAGGGGGCCACGCCCCCTGCTAGCCGGAGCTCGAGCCCCGACCACAACCCCTCCCCTCCCCTTCGTGGAGGAGAGTCTTTGTGGTTCGAGGACCCGACCCCGGTGAAGTGAAATGAAGACACAAGGACACGTGATATAAGGTTAATGGGCTAGAGAAAGGCCACAACTTTATTGGTTACAGCATTTGAAAAGGTATTGGCTTAGGCATTGGATCGAAACAATTGGGTTCTTCACCAGTAGGTGGAGCCTGTCGATGCTGATACGACTATAGGCTCACCCCTGCTGTCACCGAGGGTCGTGCCAAGGCCTCCCGCCAAGCAGGCATCGGACGGAATACACGACCCCCAGATTCCTTTAACGGAATACCCCTAAAAATTGAAGGCATAGGCGATGGCCACACCTAGCACTTCCACACAGCGCAACACATTATTCCAATGCCTAACCGCCACCCGAGCTAAAGGCTCGCCGCCAATACCCTCAAAGCTGCAACCAATCCCAGATGTTTCTAATGACACTAGCTAACCAAAAATCGTTCCCCAGATTCGATAGGTGGACACCGTCATCCCGGTATAAAGCCTTGTCGCTAATCCGGATACGGTCATGATAAATCACTTGGCCATCCATAAAGCGCACCCGACGGGCTACCGCCCGATTTACGAGTTTCCTGGTTCTTTCAATAGCCATCAAGTTTTGCGCACCGCGCCACACAGTTCTTTTCAGGAAGGAGGACCAGAATACTGTCGTTCTGGGACACAAGGCAGCAAATGCATCCAAGTCTCTTTTTATGCTCGACAACAAGTCCACACTCCTTTTGTTGACAAGGTCATTCTCCCCTAAATGAATCACCAGGACGTCGGGAGAGCCGAGCTTGGCTACTTTCTCCCGCAGCAAAGGCATCAGTTCTTCCCAACGCATGCCTCTTCTCGAAAACCAGGAAACTCGAACATCACGCGGCAGACCAAGGTTGGGTGCCAGGCCGCAGTTCACCGCTCGCACACGGGCCCAATGAACAATGCTGTGACCGCAAATCCACACGTTTCTTCCGGGCATAGCTGGGAATAAAGATAGAACAAAGGAAGGGTAAGCAGACTAAGGGGTAGGCGCAAGGTTGTGAATATATGACTTATAAACATTGGATTTCCACCGGCCCAACTCTTTTATCCTTTCTGCCGGCAGCCCCAGGTGCGCGGCCGTGGTGGCGGCCCCGATCCTGAACGAATGTGCAGCGTACTCATGGGGGGGTAGTCCACAAGCCTCAATAGCCTTGCGCATTACTCTAGTGAATTGGCACCTCAACAGGGGCGACCCGTCCTCGTGTATCAGGAACGGTCCCGGGACGGCTGGTCTAAGGCGGAGAAACCGCCTCGTGTCCTTCACCGGACATGGGCCCTGCTGGGCGGACGCCGTGAGTTTGAGCAGGACACCCTTGCCAGTCTGATCGGTCTTGGACTGACGCACCAGAATTGACACAGCAGATTCGGATAGCTGTACATCCTCACACAGGAGGCCGCGAGTTAAACCCCGCGCACTAGCTTCACACACAACTTCACCAACTCTGAGCGCACCAAAAAAGGCTATAGCGTAAGCCGCAGAGAAGAGCCGTGCCTCAAACTTGGACCCACAGATTGTCCTGAGCTTTACGCGTATCTGAGATAGCAATCCATAAGAAATAGGCTTACGACCAGCGGACCTGGGCGGTTGCAACCTGCCCCAGCCCTCAATGGCTCTACGGATCAGAAAATCGCTACATGGGTCTTGCGCAAACGTCGCCTTTGAAAAGAAGCTGATGGCTGCTACGTGGATCTTTAAGGTTTTCGTAGCACGTCCGAGATCATCCAGGTGGGACAGGTACTGCAGGACGTCATCAGTGGTGGGGGGTATGTTATGTGACAGCCCAGACAACCCAAACCTGAAACCCAGGAAATCACACCAAGCCTTCTTATAGGACCTGAGCGTGGAAGGTGCCACGGACGCTAATACTCCCTGTATCACTTTGCGTCTCCAACGTTCCACAGGTACTCCGGAAAGGGTTCGGGCAACAGTTGTGCTCCAGGTGCGAGCGACCGGAAACGAGGAATCTGGAATCGAGACAAGGCGTCGGCTATATCATTATTGGCACCTGGTACGAATTTGGCTGAAAATACGATATTGTACTCAAGGCAACGGAGGACGAACGCCCGCAGGAGAGAGGAGACCCTCGCAGACCGCGATGACTGCCTGGCAAGAATGTTCACCACCGCCAGGTTGTCGGTCCTGAAGCACACTCGGTGATCTCGGAACTCCTCTGTCCAGATGTGCACGGCCACTACTATTGGAAAGAACTCGAGAAAGGTGAGATCCCGCGTGATAGCCTGACCCTGCCATGCTGCGGGCCAGCGTTGCGCGCACCAGCGCCCTTTGAAATACAAACCGAAACCTAAAGACCCTGCTGCGTCCGATTGTACCTGAAAATCGGATGATAGATTCAAAACATCCTGCCAAAGAGAAACCCCGTTATAGTTTCCCAAAAAGGTTGTCCAGACTTCGAGATCTGCTTTGACCGACCTGGGGAGGCGAACCCTGTGGAGGGGGTGTTTCAGACCGACTGAAAGTCTGGCAAGGCGAGCACAGAAGGGGCGTCCGGGGGACACCACCCTGCACGCGAAGTTAAAGTGGCCCAATAAAGATTGAATTTGCCTAAGGGTGATCTTCCTAAGCTTAAGAGTGTCCTGAATTAGTTGTTTAAGAGCTTCAATCTTTTCAACAGGTAAGCGGGATGACTGGGCCACTGTATCCAGCTCAATGCCGAGGTAAGTCAAGCGCGTGGCTGGTCCCTCTGTTTTCTCAGCCGCAAGAGGGACCCCAAGGTCCTCGGCCAGGGCTGAGAAGGCCTCCAGCAAGGAGGCGCACTCACCCGTGTTGGCTCCGCCCACGAAAAGAAAATCGTCCAGGTAATGTGTGACCCCAATGGTATTTGCCTTGAAACGCAAGGCCCAGTCCAAGAACGTGCTGAAGGCTTCGAATGCCGAACAGGCAACTGCGCAGCCCATTGGCATAGCCCTGTCCACATAGTATTTTCCCTGAAATTTAAAACCCAGCAACCGGAAATCCGCGGGATGCACTGGCAAGAGGCGGAAGGCCGATTCGATATCACACTTAGCCAACAACGCCCCGGGGCCGAAGCTGCGTATCAACTTAACTGCCTGATCGAAGGTGGCGTATTTCACTGTGCATAACTCGGGCGGGATGGCATCATTGACCGAGCCGCCCTTTGGGAAGGACAGATTATGAATGAGCCTGAATTCACCGGGGGTCTTCTTGGGCACAATGCCTAGCGGAGATATGTGCAAATTTGGTATGGGAGGACTATCGAAGGGGCCTGCAACCCTGCCTGCACTGACCTCTTTTGCTATCTTTCTTTCAGCAACTTCCGGTCTCTCTCTAACTGATTTTTGATTGGGTGAATCTTTCGCAATTAGTGAGCCCGCTATGGGAATACGAAATCCACTGAAAAAACCTTCCCTGAGGTAGGAAGCAGCATCTTTATCCGGGTAAAGAGACAGAAGATTACAAAGAGGGACGAGCTTGATAGGGGAAAAAGCCAAACCCAAGACTAACTCACCGTCTGTTCCCTGCTGCAGGGGCCCCCCTGGAACTGGGATGATGGAACCCCCGGCCTCCACGAAAGGGCTGCTTCCCCCCTTTTAAGCAGGATGTAACGGGGTGCCCCCCGGCGCATCTCTCGCATTCGTGAGCGAATTTACAAGATGGCCTTTGGCAAAACCCTTTGTTGAACTCCCAGCACACCCGACGCTTAAAATCCTTCCTTTGGTCACTTCTGGTCGACCGATATGAGTCGACTGGCCTCTTTTCCACGTACGGACCGACGGCCACGGACCATATTCCATTCTCAATCTGATCCCAGCGTGCTAACGGGACTCGTGAGGGGCGAAGGCAGGAAGAATGAGGCCGGGCGAAGGCTGGCGCTGCAGCAAAATGCTGCAGAACACGCCCCCACTGTGGCCCCCGGTTGGTTGGCCACCGGGGGGCGTGAGCGCCAGCCAGGTGAGTGGGCAGCAGGGGGCCACGCCCCCTGCTAGCCGGAGCTCGAGCCCCGACCACAACCCCTCCCCTCCCCTTCGTGGAGGAGAGTCTTTTTCAGTGCCTAACCAGAATGCTGACATGTCTTAATCTCTTACCATTGACTTCAATATCTTTTGAATGTTTTGACACAACTGTTTTATTACTAACAATTTTAATGGTTTTTTTAATTAAAAAAACCCACTTAAGAGGTTTTATTACAATTAAGCAGTGTATAAAACTGTGAAATTAAAAATGAAAGAAAATAAATAGCATTATTTAAAATCGTTCACATTAAGGCTTCATAGCCATTAGTCCATGGGTAGGCAAACTAAGGCCCGGGGGCTGGATCCGGCCCAATCGCCTTTGAAATCCAATCTGCTGACAGTCCAGGAATCAGCGTGTTTTTACATGACCAGAATGTGTGCTTTTATTTAAAATGCATCTCTGGGTTGTTTGTGGGGCATAGGAATGTGTTCATTTCCTCCCAAAAAATATAGTCCAGCCCCCCCACAAGATCTGAGGGACAGTGGACTGGCCCCCTGCTGAAAAAGTTTGCTGACCCCTGCTTTAGTCCAATGGTAGTAAAGTGCAGGTTCAGAGAATATACCTTTGTGAGAACTACGGTTCTGCTGAACTGGCACCCTGGAACCTGAAATCACAGTGGGAAATTCCAAAAATTGTTCAAAATGTTTGATATCCTGCTTGTGTTTACACATTAGTGCATAAATTGCAATGTGGCTTTTCTTTTAACAGGTGCCAGGGAGATTGGCTTGCTGTACCACATTAGCAAGAAAGTGAATGACTAGCTAAAGTCTGTACTGGATATTAGCTACTGTGCTCTGGCCCATTAATTTAGTACAGTAAACAATGTATCTGTTCTGGGCATGCTTTTGACATCTTGACTGAAGCCATTCTTTTGGGAAACAATCCCAAATCTCTTACCTAAATCAAAACATGGAATTCCCATATCACCAGGGTCTACTTTGGCCCCACTGAAATGAAGGAACCAGCATGGACAATGGACAGGGATGAAGTGAGCTGCATGGGGAAATAAGCATATTTCCTAGGTTTCCTTTCCTTCCTTTTCACCTTCTCAGCCCTTATCAAAATATCTCAAAGTCAGCAAATCCAAACATTTGCTACAGGAATAAACTAGGCCAATCACAGGAGCCCCAACAATAAAATATTTTAGGGGGCTGGGTCCCCACAAAGTTGATGGGCATTCCCATTCAAACAGTGTGTGTGCACTGTGTCATGTGATCGATTAAGCGGGGTGGGACTTACCTGCCCCCCCCCCAATATTTTATTTAAGTTGGCACCCAGAGGCCAATTGTAAAGGAATGCAAATCATCCAGGGTTAAATTATGAGCAGGCTGACCCTAAAGGTATATACTGAACGCTATTGAACCCAAAGGAATTTATTTTCTGATAATTTGTAATATGCTGGGGAGGTCTCAGGCCAGGAACTGTGGCAGTCAGAATCTGGAAGCCTTTCTCTTACACTTTGACCCATGTGAAAGCTTCTACTAGAGTACTGGCCTACCATATTGTTTTTAGCTATTTTTAAAAACAGCAAAAACGCCACTGTCGACATGGGATGCCATGTGTTGAGATTTTCACAGACATTTCCCCGATGTCTGCACGGACACTGCTGCCGACTGCAGTATTCCAGATATGTCCAGGGAAATCAGGACATATGGCAACCCCACCTACTGCTGCAGATGGCCAGAAAGCAGCTAGAAGCTCAACAGAGTCACACCAGGGACCAAGGGAGTTCATCCCTGCCTTATTTCACCTCCATCCACCTACTTCTGAAAAGCTTTATTTGCCTCTGGTCTCCCAGCTGTGATAGCAAGTATCCTTGGGAATGTAGCCTTGGTCTGCTACACTAGGGGAGGGTCTCCGTGTATATCTCTTTTCTACCCTAACGTTCCAGTTATATATTATTTTCTGAACTGACAAAAATGGCACCTCTTGCATCGAACGGCATATAGAGGTGATGAGGCAAACACAAAGCGGAGCAATCAGCTGAAGAACATGCTGGTCACTAGAGGGCAACAATATTCAGCCTGTAACTAGCAACAAGGGATGGGCTGGGCTGTGGTTTTGATGGGCTCTTTGAAAATGCCAAACTTCCTATTTCCTAGATTTGCATGAATTTGTAGTGTGGCATAATGCTTCCCTTTACTGTATTGACTCCTATTATTTAAAGCCCCTGACCTTCTAGTGCTCTGACATTTGAGATTCATGGACATTTAAGTTACTTTAGAACTGGATAAAATGTTTTAAAATTCATTCCTTTTGGATGTGTTTAAAGTAAATTAAATATGTAATCCTGCAGCTCCTCTGCTCTTTTATTGTATTATTGCTGAAAGTCAATGTGTGCTATAATTGGCAAGCGTTCAAAGGGCCTGAATGGATTATCTTTTGCTAACTAACTTCGTACACTGCATAATATAACAAAAGTCCCCCTGGAGCTACAGCAGGGAGAATGAAAGAGGTTTTTTTTAATTATTTAAAAAAACCTGTTTAATTACTTATTGTGTTTTCATTGCTTTGTACTGCCACAATGTAGATAAGATTATTCAAGCTCTTCTAAAAAGTAGTCTGAAAAGAGTTAACACCACATAAATTGGTTATCTGGAATATTGTTGGAGGGAGTATGAGAGGAAGATTAGAATAACGTATTTTGGGGCCAAACTCTTTAAACCTCGTATTTCACATGATCCTATTTAGAAATAGATGCCCTAAGCAAAATGTGGGACTCGGAGCCTGATCCCATGAAGGTGTACTTCAAATTGAGTCCCACTATATAAGATACCTAAAGCTCTTCTGTGAGTGCCACTGGGCCACCCAGTGGTTTTCTCATTAGCCTGCACATCCATGCAGGAAACCTCAGCACCAGTTTTGACTACCCATGGCCTTCAAGAGAACTGTATCTACCATTGGCCCTCAGTGTGCTTAGGGACAGCCCTACCATTATGTCCTTTGAAGGTTAACAGTGAGGACACCAGCTGAATGTCTACTGGAAGAGAATTCACATAGCGGTTTGAGTGTGCTCAAGTAAGTGTGTTAATTTTCCAGTGTCTTCTATTTCTCTTCTTCCAATTTACAACTATGAAAGGGAAGTTGCCATGTTTTGAAATAGCTGCAAATGTTCCAGTAAAAAAATAATTTCCAAGTAAATATTTGTTTCAACATAAAGGTTAAACCACATTAACGAAGGGTGCATTTATAAACTAATGTGCATTAACTCACATTTGTTTATAAATGCATCCTTCATTAAGTATCGCTGTGTTATAAATGCAGTCTTCAAAAATATAGCTGTGTCGTATGGAGGTAGGCAAGCCCGTATCAGTGTTGTCTTACTGATATATATTTTATGCTGTAAATTGAGACCAGAAGACTAACCAGATGCCTGTGAGAAAAACCCACAAGCAGGATTCGTGCATAAGAGTACTCTCCCTTACTGTGGCTTCCAGCAACTGGTATTCAGAACCATTGCTGCCTCCAACTGTGTAGGCAGAGCATTGCCATCACAGCTAGTAGCCATCAATCGCCCTCTCCCTCCATGAATTGGTCCAAATCCTCTTTTAAAGCCATCTAAAGGTTGGTTGCCACCACTGCCTCCTGTAAGTGCATAGTTAAACTATGGAATTTGCTCCGTGTGAAGAAGTACTTTCTTTTACCTGTCCTGAATCTTCCAACATTCAGTTTCATTGGTTGTCCACGAGTTCTAGCATTGTATGAACTTGTAATGTTTGGTTAATGCTACTGATGAAGACCCTCCAGGGAGCTGTTTAAAATACTACCACTATCTTCACTCCAGCTGTTTGCAGACCCTCCAAGTTCCCCTTTTTTCCAGGGGCATCCCTGATTTAGAGAAGCCATCCTGGCTTCTAATTTGATCCTGGAATGCCCCATTTTTCCTTAGGATGTCCCTATTTTCATTGGAGAAATGATAGAGGGTATGGAGACGTCTGAAGGCAATCCTGTATAGGGAAGTTTAAAAAAATAAAACTGTTTTATTATGTTTTTATATACGCTGCAAGCTGCCTAGAGTGGCTGGGGAAACCCAGTAAGATGTGTGGGGTATAAATAGTAAAATGGTCATTATGGAATGGGATGTCCCAATTTTCATTGGAGAAAGGCTGGAGGGTATGTGTTAGTGATTGTGCCTTATGTTGCAGGGATACTGCATTCAGTGCAATATTCTTGCAGGTTGCCATTTTGCTATTAAGCGGGGGAAAGGATTAACATTGGCTGTCCCATTGGGGAAAGAAAAGTGATAAACCCATCCTGCTAGGCCTACATGAGCTGAGGAAAGGCAGCTTGGATGACTTCCACAGCTGAAATGAAGGAAACCCCTCAAGTCAGCAGAAGGGATACGCTCCATTGACTTACAATTGTTCATTCATCCAATTAATCTCCCTTCACAGAAGCAAGACCTCCTATGGCCAGAGGTATGTTAACACCTGCTGTGAGTTTAATTAACCTCTTAAGACAGTTACAACAAGCAAGCAATTAATCCATCAAGTGACACTGAGACCTTACAAGTATTCAGAGATTTGTTCAGCCAGGCCCCTGCTTTGTCCTTGCTTGCAGCTACTGCTAAAGCCACAGAAAGGGGTGGTGCAGAGGCAGTTTTAGGGAAGTGCAACTGGTTTGGCCACACTGGGCATCACAACAATACTATAGAATGAAGCGCAGGGGCGCACGTGCCAAAGTTTAGTGTAGCACAGGGCGCCAATGAAATTTGAGAGCCCAAAGTCCACCACTAGGCAGTGGTTGATAGTTTATGGAACATTCATTTCATGCAATGGAAATACAGTGGTACCTTGGGTTAAGAACTTTATACGTTCTGGAGGTCCATTCTTAACCTGAAACTGTTCTTAACCTGAAGACCACTTTAAGTAATGGGGCCTCCTGCTGCCGCTGCCGCCGCCGCATGATTTCTGTTCTCATCCTGAAGCAAAGTTCTTAACCCGAACTACTATTTCTGGGTTAGCGGAGTCTGTAACCTGAAGCGTCTGTAACCCAAGGTACCACTGTACAAAAGATGGCAAGCCCCATTGAACTCTATGAGTCTTCTGAGTCTGCATAGGATTGCACCATGAATGTAGCAGTGGTGCTGGAAAGACAGATTATAGTCAAGTCCCCTTTTCATCAAATACCGTATTTTTCGCTCTATAAGACGCACTTTTCCCCTCCTAAAAAGTACGGGGAAATGTGTGTGTGTCTTATGGAGCGAATGCAGGCTGCGCAGCTATCGCTGAAGCCAAAAGAGCAAGAGGGATTAGTGCGCAGCGATCCCTCTTGCTCTTCTAGCTTCAGGGATAGCCACGCAAAGCCTCTTGAGCGCAGCGGGAGCGCTCCTCCCTCTTCACTCAAGAGGCTTTGCGTTACTTTCTTGTTTCTTGTTTACCTCCTCTAAAAACTAGGTGCGACTTATGGTTTGTTGCGTCTTATAGAGCGAAAAATGTGGTAGTTTCTGGAATAGTCCAGGCCCAAACCCTAAATCCACTCTGCTCATTGTCCTAGAATTCTGGTTTCCAGTCTGAATTCCTGCTGGGGCAGAGCTCTCTGCCATCTCTACATCCTGGGTAATCAGCCTTGGTTTAAGGCAGATTCAGTTCCCATGGGGTGGATAGTAGCTGCCAGAAGCCAGTTTGAAATTGTGGGGAGTCAGTTGAATGGGAGTGCCGCTACACACAGAACAGGCTCTTTGTACCCTGAATGTAGATTAGCAGTGTCAAGTTAAAAGCACAACCACATGCAGAGGACACCTGCAATCAGTTTGAAACAACTAAGTTTGTTTTTATTAAGGAAAAGAGTATTATCTCTTGCCGTCATGATTTTTCATGGAGAAGGTGTAGTGTAGGTGGTCACACAAAACTCTGAGTGGGGTTTTCTCAGAGCAAAAAGCAAACAAGTCTCTTGCACTTTTCGCTTACTTCTTCTCCTCTATGTGACGATGCACCCTTTAATATTGCCTCCCTCATAATATGTCCCGTATTTTCATCCTTTCTGCCCCTGCCTCTACTTTTTCAGGGCCTGCTGTGAATCTCTACTAATTTCTCCAGTCCAAATATATGAAATAAATTTAAGGAGAGACAAATTACTGAAGAATTTGGACATTGAGAAGAATGTGTGCATTTTTAGTTCTGCACACACACCTGTGGAAGATTTTGCTCTGTATGTGCCGAGAATTCTAGACTTCTCAGATTTGATTTAACCTCAGATGACTTCCTGGAATCAAAACACATCCCAATCAATGACTTACACATTCTCTCAAAATGTACTAAGAAACAAAGATCTTAACACTGCCATCCTAAGTAGAAATAAGTCCCATTGAACACAATGGGACCTACTCCCAGAAAAGTGTGTATAGGATTTCTGCTCTAAATAAAGAAGCCTTTTTTCATGATCAAAGCTTTTTAGAAGTCCTGCTGCTTTGTGGAGTAGAGAAAAACCACAATTGGGGGGAGGGGGAGGGGAGAGCACCTAAGTTCGTCACAGCTAAATAATGCAGTATGATTAATAGCAGTCTGAGCGGCATCCCAGGGAAAGCAGAGAGAATGAATTATTCAGAAATATTCAAAACCTCCAAAGACAGAGTTACAATAATTCAAAATGACAGGCAGAAGAACAAATATATACAAGTGAAGGAACACCAAGGAAAATTTGGAACACTGACAAGGGCTCATCATGGTAGTCAGGAGAAAACTGGTAATCTGTGAGTGTTTTTTATAAACCTACTGGGAACCCCAAACTGAATCCTGCTTGTGATCTTCATCCCTATCCATACTCCATCACTGCAGCTGAATTGCATGTGCTCTTACCTCCAGGCAGAAGTGAATAACAGTCAGGTGTTGTATTTGCAGAGAGAAGGGATCAGTCATTAAGTGGCTTTTCCCAGGAGGCCAGGGTGCAACCTGACAGCTGTAAAGCACCTGAAACAACCTCATTTCGATGTCTGCTACTTCCTCACAAACTTCATCTTAAGGCTCTTGCTAGATACAGACACAGATGGCTTGAATCAGTTGCGGCTAGTGCCCATTAGACCTGGTGAGGTTGCTAGGTCACAGGAGATGGCAAATGACACCATATAGGTGTAGCCAGGTTGTTCTGGAGAGCCAGTGTGGCATGGTGGCCTAGTAACTGGGAGATACGGGTTCAAATCCTTGCCCGGGGATAAGATTTCTTGGGCTACAGTCCACTCCATTAGATGCATCATTCTTGGTTTTTAAAATTTAGATACTCTGCAAAACAGTCAACAAAATGCCTGGCTACTTAAAGTGGGTTAAAGTTTATTAATCACATAATGAAATTTATCAGTCTAGACGTGGGTCAAAATAGCTACTGAGGCCATTGTTTAGTAATGTGAACTGTATCCTGTCTTGCACCATGAGACAGCTGGGAATTTTGGAACATTTGAAATTGGGGGGTTTAATTACAGTCCCATTGTAGCCAAACTATTAAGTGGAAACCTGACATGACAACTTACTGTTTTCATTCGTCCTCTAGCTATGATCGTCAGCACAGAAGAGAAAATGGAATAACATCAAGCAAGTGCAAAGAGCGCAAACAATGAGCATTAAGCTTTGATATAAATTGGAACAGTGAGACAACACTATGCATCTTATGAGAGCCTGAATTCCATCGAGGGGAACAAGTCCAATATCCTGCTACTAATTGACTATTAGGAATTAGCAGAACTGTTGATAAATGCCACATTCTGCAAAAGTCATAAATGAGAACATGCACAGAATATGCAACATTCAGATGAAGCTGTAAGTGATCAAGTGAAGCAAACAAAAAAAGTCTACTGATTTGCAGTTGTGGGGACATTAGTACAAGGCCTTAGAATTGGCACGGATGTGATTTACACACCACCACTGGGAATCACAGACAGAGGACCACACCCCTCACTGGTTCTGCACTGCACCCTCCTCAAATGCTCTCGCTAGTCTGTAATCTGCCCTTGCCCTTAGCCCTGGAAGCCAAGGCCCAAGTTTGGGGCATGTTCACTTTGGGGAAAGAACCCCAGCAGAGATTTAACATTGCAAAACATGCAACAAAGAAGAGCATGGAGATTTAGGTTGCAAAACCTTTAAAATGTCCCCTTTAAAGGTTATTTCCAAACTTTTACATTTCCCTAGCACAGAGATAGACCACATGTTTGGGAGGTTGTAAAATGGATTACTTACAAACCCTTCAAAGGCCAGGTTCTTGTTCTTTTCCATATAGCAGTCAGAAAAAATGGGCAGGCAGTTGATGAGTTACAAAAGGTAAAAATTTATAAACTACTGGTAGAGAAAAATCCTAATTTCAGACTCCATTCTGGTCAGAAACAAAAGAGGCTGGTTAAAGCCATGTGGATAGAATAATTAGTTCAGAACTCCTTACATAATGAAGTCCACATGTAGGGTGAGAAAAACAAAATGCTTGGCTACCCATTTCCTCCCAAGGTGAGGGGAAGTGACAAAGGCGAAGCCTGGCAGTACAGCTGACTCTATGGTTTTAACCCTTTAGGCCAGGGGTCAGCAACCTTTTTAAGCAGGGGGCTGGTCCACTGTCCCTCAGACCTTGTGGGGGGCCAGACTATATTTTTTTGGGGGGGGGGTTAAATTCCTATGCCCCACAAATAACCCAGAGATGCATTTTCAATAAAAGGACACATTCTACTCATGTAAAAACACACTGATTCCCGGATGGTCTGCGGGCCGGATTTAGAAGGCGATTGGGCCAAATCCGGCCCCCAGGCCTTAGTTTGCCTATCCATGCTTTAGGCACTAATTAGACACAACCATGCTGGTTATATGGGGCTGGTTGCCCTACAGATAATCCCTCTTATCTGCAAGGATGGAGATGTGGAGTGTACAAATCTCTGACTTTTCTATTCCTAGAAAGCATAGTAACATACAAAGGTAAGAGTCAGTCTAATTCTCCACCCATTTTTGTCTCTGTTGCCATCCAGCGCTTGTAGGTGGCCCCTGGAATGTTCCAGTGGTACCTCGGGTTACATACGCTTCAGGTTACAGACTCCGCTAACCTAGAAATAGTACCTCGGGTTAAGAACTTTGCTTCAGGATGAGAACAGAAATCGTGGCGGCAACAGAAGGCCCCATTAGCTAAAGTGGTGCTTCAGGTTAAGAACAGTTTCAGGTTAAGAACAGACCTCCGGAACGAATTAAGTACTTAACCCGAGGTACCACTGTATTAACAAATGATTGCAGGCTAGTCCAGTCCACTCCATTGCCTGTGGGGAAGGGAACAAGCAAGTTCACACTGAAATGTCCTGTTCTTTTTCCTTCCTGCTTGCCGCCATTGACACATTTGGGTTATTATGATCTTTCTATTTGAGGGAGATTGTTTGTTTGTTGCAGTCGTATATACTATCTTTCGGCAAAGGCACACAAGGCAGCTAACCATTTTAGAATAGTACGACAAACAAATAGTCCAAAATATAGAATAAGAAGTGTTCTCTCAGGCTTACTGATGTGCTTGCTCTTCAGGAGCTGATAGGTATATGACCCTAACTTTATATATATATCTATATACAAACACACATGCACACACATTCATAAAAACTGAAAACATAGCTCACCATCTATCACAGGAAGAAATTTCTCTTCTGCATACTCCTTGTAGCATAAAAAAAAAAGTTTTCAGGGAGACAACCAGAGATTTTTCCTCAGAGGCTTGGTTAATTTCATTGTACACAGGTTGTACATTGACAATAAAGGTATCATTATTATCGTTATCATTTATTGAAAGATTATCCCAGTTATTGAACTGGGACATATGAGTTCAAAGGTACCCTGGGCCTAAGTTGTTCCTTGTCCAGGGCTTCCTGGCTTCTGCTTTTTCTGCGTTCCCTCAGGTCACACAGCTGTTGTTGTTTTTTTAAATCAGCCCCAATAAAAGCAGGGCTGAGTCTGCTCCAACTGTTCTCTCAGGCCATTGATGGTTTTGCCGGAAGCTGGCAGTTATGTGCTGCCTGCCCTGGCCTTATCCTTCTCTCAGGGCACACAGGTTTTATACAAAACAAACACACCTCAGTTTCAATCAATATTGTTTAGAAGATGTCCTCTGAGGAAGACAGGAACAGCAAGAGACGGATTCTTCCCATAATATCTCCTGCTGAAATCATTCCTGTTTAGAGAAGCCTACCCAGTTGTTTAGAAAGCTGAAGTAAATTTAATCTGGTTTAGTATTTTTATGTTTTAAAGAAGGGCTTTAAATTTTTCTCGATTTTCCTGTATTATCAGATAGATATATATATATATAGATATAGATATATATACACACACACACACACACACACACACACACACACACACACACAGAGAGTGGTACCTCGGGTTACATACGCTTCAGGTTACATACGCTTCAGGTTGCAGACTCCGCTATCCCAGAAATAGTACCTCAGGTTAAGAACTTTGCTTCAGGATAAGAACAGAAATCGTGCAGCGACAGCAGCTGGAGGCTCCATTAGCTAAAGTGGGTGCTTCAGGTTAAGAACAGTTTCTGGTTAAGAACATACCTCCGGAACGAATTAAGTACTTAACCCGAGGTACCACTGTACACACACACACACACACACACACACACACACACACATGCATTCATACATACACACACACACACCACAGTGAGGATTATTATTTTTTAAGCTGTGTATACGTTTCATGAAACTAAATAAATAAATAAATAAATAGCATTTCCCCAACAAGCCAAGGTAGAAAAGGAAATATGCCATATTGGTTATAGTAGCTCTGGCTTCATTGCCTGAATCCTCCATTCTTCTGGTGAATAAAAATAAAAAAAACAGCTTTCTGGAGCTGTCCAACCAGTATATATTTTTTTTCCTTTGTTAGTTGCATCAGTCCAACTTTGCTTCACCTTTGCCTCACAAGACTTAAATATGCTGTTAGGTGTATCACCAGGTGTATTCCTGGGTGTGGAAGTGGGAACACCCGCCAGCAGTTGAAACAGCTTTTGACCTAGAATACTTAGCAGGGAGCTCCCTGACATTCTTTTCTTTTTCTTTTTCTTTTTCTTTTTGCTCTCCAGGAGGCAAATGCAGGGCGGGGTAGATTTACCCCAAGCTTGTTTGTCTTTACCTAATGAGCCACCAACATTTGAAGACCCCTGTCCATAGCTGATCCATTGGCCTGGGAGTAGATGGAAGAATGGCCAGCGTATTCTAAAAGCGGCAGACGGAACTAGGATGGGTGAGGGGTTGTTTATGATATGCAACGGTGACTCAGCTAATGCTGCACCATAAAAGGGAAATGGATGCCAACAAAAAATTAGGAATCTCATCTCCAAAAAAAAGGGGGGTATCTTTGTGCACTTGGGATTTAGATAAGTTTAGATAGTATAAACATTCAGCAGATGTTTGGTTACAAAAGAGGGCCACAGTTACTAACAGCATGCTACTATAGCATAGTGAATTAAGATTACCAATGCTATACATACTTATCTGGGAATATGCCCCACTGAGTGTAATAATATTTACTTCTGAGTATAATAATCATAATTTATTACTTATACCCTGCCCACCTAGCCGGGCCTCCCCGGCCACTCTGGGCAGCTCCCAACAGAATATTTAAAGCATGATAAAACATCAAACATTAAAAACTTCCATCATTATTATTATTATTATTATTATTATTATTATTATTATTATGAGTAGGCATGTACAGGAAAACACTAAATTGTGAACCAGGAAGCCCCAAGTTCAAATGCTTAGCTCTGGCTTAGAAGGTGAGCTAGACAAATTTTAGCACGCTGACATAATCTGCAATGTGGCCTAATAAAACTGATCTACCTTACAACATTGTTGTAAAAAATTTTTAAAAAAAATGTTTATATGCCCTTTAAACACTCTTAAGGCTGAAATAGTGCACACATTCATTTGGGAAAAAGCCATGTTGAATCCAATGGGATTTACTTCTGAGTAAACATGTACAGAATCGGTACAATTTAAATGAAAAAAAAAGATGATGAAGATGATGGGAACCATAATTTCACATCCAGACCCGCCGCACAGCCATGAGCTGCAATCCAGTTCTGTACTTACAGAGTCATTCTGCACTGACACACAACAACATGCAACTTGTGCCCCCCCACACACACACCCCGATTGGTATATATATTATCAAGAATGTAATGCAGACACAGCTAACAGGCAATGTCTGTACCAAGTGACAGCTACTTGGTACCTGCTAATATTAACATTTTATTGAGTTGTGCTGTAAAAGGTAGGAAGTTATTGATAAGCACTGATAAGACATTCCCTGTGTATAGTTTCTTTATTTGGTTCATAAAATTTATACACCACTTGATTGTAAAAAAAAAAAAAATGAAACAGGTTGTAGTTTATGGGATATTTTGCAATTACTTTATACTGATGGCATAGGGAAATAAACATTTTTAAAAAAATAATAATAATGAATGCACTAGTTTACCACTAGGTGCGTGACACTCTGATGATGACTGCAATGTGAGAAAGAGATGAGGCTGGAAGGGATGAGGGGAATGTGAACAAAGAGGCGAGAGTAGGCAGCAACATTGGGTAGCACAAAGTCCCCTCTTCTTTCATGCTTGTGTTCCATGCTTTTCGTGTAACGAGCCTTTGTGAGGGGTCTCTGTGTTGGCTATGAATTCTATACAGCACCTAGTGCCTATTAGACACTTTATAAATAATAAATGATGGTGATGATACTTCCAGGAAAATGTTCCACATTCTTAACCATTCTTTTGAAGGTCTCTCTTGCTATATACAGTGCCTTTGATTGTTCCTAGAGTGTGCTCCAGTCATTCATACTTAAGCATAGCTTATATTTCCATTTCTATAATACAGCATGGGACGCAGGTGGCGCTGTGGGTTAAACCACAGAGCCTAGGACTTGCTGATCAGAAGGTCGGCGGTTCGAATCCCCGTGATGGGATGAGCTCCCGTTGCTCAGTCCCTGCTCCTGCCCACCTAGCAGTTTGAAAGCACGTCAAAGTGCAAGTAGATAAATAGGTACTGCTCTGGCGGGAAGGTAAACGGCATTTCCGTGCGCTGCTCTGGTTCTCCAGAAGCGGCTTAGTCATGCTGGCCACATGACCCAGAAGCTGTACACCGGCTCCCTCGGCCAATAAAGTGAGATGAGCGCCGCAACCCCAGAGTCAGTCACGATTGGACCTAATGGTCAGGGGTCCCTTTACCTTTTTATAATACAGCATTCTGGCTTTCATAATGAGTGATCTTGTGGCCCAGGGTTGTTACTGTATTATTATTATTATTTAGTCTTCAGCAAATATCCATTAGGTTAAGAAGTGAGTGCTTAGCTTGGAAAAGTGTTCCCTTCCACTTCATGCACAGATTCTAAAATTAAGACCAACAAGGAGCTGGAGGTGTCAGCCAATATCTATGTCAAGTGAATTAGATTGACGCTGTCTGTCAACACCCACATGTGCACAATTGATGATATGTCTAATTAACAATATATTTAATAGTCTGTTTCACTGAATGTTTATGCTGTAAGTATATATTTAAAGAAATATATCACAAGATGTCAGAGCAGCCTCCAAAGCAGCTTTTTAATAATGAAAATGGAAGGCATGCTTTTAATAAAAGGAACCATTAAGTCCTAGTGCTAATAAGCAAAGGCCCTAATATCTTAGAATTAGAGTTATGCAAATTTTAGCTTAGAAAAGCAATGCCTGACTAGATAGATGTATAATAGAATCATTTGAATGTGATGACAGGCAGGAAGAAAATGAACTTGGTCTTTCTCCAAACTTGGGAGTCAATGAGCCAAATTAACAAAAGTACTTTTTTAAAACGGAAGGAAATATGCTTCCATCCAATGTGAATTAACTATTGATCTTTGAGGGTGGGAAATAGACCAAACCTACTGAAATTTGCCCACTGATTGAACAAAATGGTTGGTAGGAGGGATTTCTCAATCTCAGATTGTCACTGAAGAACATCTAATTTATTTATGTTTCCTTTGAAGTGATTACTCTTTAGATTAATGGCATGTTAGGCTATGTTGGTTAGCACTGTTTTCTATTAAATGCACCTAAAACAGGTAAATGTGGGCCATTATTATTAAAGCAGTGTACATTTACATTGAATATGAATAAGGAAAGCATTCCAATACGACATTTGAAAGCTGGATACCTCTATATGGCATAGCCCGTCTAAATTAATTTAGATTAAAAAAAAAAAAACTACAGGAAGCAGTGTTACAACTCAGGAAACAAAAAAACAAAACAAAAACAGAGATAAATGGTTTTGTGTCTTTTGGAGATGTTCTACCTTTATAAGCAGCTTCTTTTAAATGGCCTCTTTTGGATCAAACATCTTTAAGAGGTTTCATAACAGCCAAATTTATTTTTGTCAGTGCTGTGGCAACTAATGGCCTGTTAGATGCAGTCCTAAGAAAGTATTTAGAATTCATCTTGCTCCTTTACGGTGTCTGTTGTTCTTCAGTCCAGTTATGAAAACTAGGGGCAGGGCAGAGGGAAGGGGAAGCATTTTGTAAGGATAATGGCATCGTAGGAAGTTTCTAAGCTAATGACATTTAATGTAAATGTAAATTTTGAGTTTTACCTAGCAGGAGGCATGCACATGACTGACAGATGTTTTGTTTGTTGATGTCCTTTTGCAACAGATGTTCCTTTGAGTGGTGGAGCCCAATGGTGCGCTGTTCCCTGCAGTCTGCAGTGTTTTATGGGCAAAATTGGATGTAACGATATATTCAGTGCCTGTAGGCCCAGTGCTGTGTCCACAACATAGTCATCAAAATAATGCACCATTTTTAATGGACACACCTATAGGTCTGTATGAAATGAAATTAGAGGGGGACAAGTAACTGAGATGAGCACTGCGATTGCCTTAAGACAGCCTTCCTCCAAGTGCTTTGGACTAAAACATCTGAAGAGTGTCAGGTTGGCAAGTGCTGTCTTAGTTTGTTCTAGATTAAAACCATGGGTGTTGACTTTGTGGGGAATTTTACCCTCTGGTTTCTGCAAAGACAATAATTCACTGAAGAGTCCATGGTTAAAAGCTATTCCAAAATCTTCCTTTAGAAACTTATTAGCTGTGTATATATTGTTATGCCAGTGAAGTGGAAGTCCAAACCTGTTTTCAGGATAGCTTTAAGTGCTAATTCATTGTTGTTTTCTCATTCTCTCCTCCCATCCTCCCAAAACTGTAAGTAGAAAAAGAAGTAAGAGATAATGGCTCCGAAATTAATGTACAAGAAATTGGAAGTCCATGTTAAACAATGACAAATCAATTTATTTGTCATTGTTTAACACGGACTTCCAATTTTGCTGGCTAGGAGGTACAACTGAATTTACCTTGGGTAGGGGTTAGATCCCATATTCCCTTCCATGAACAGACGGGTTCATAGTGTTTGTGATCTAACAGAAGAAGAAAGGAGGAAGCTGGCTATTCTGCCACCCAAAGTACAGTGGGAAGATGGGATAGACTTTTCAGCTGCAGCGCTGTAAGCTGCATCTAACAAAGTCATACCGTTAGTTCAAGGACTTCCACCTGTGCAACAACACTCCCCCCCTCCACTCACAGTGTGCCCCCCAAATCTGCTCCAGAGGGTTGGGGAAGCCCCCAAAACTGATTTGGAAGGAGCAAGGAGAATGTTTGTTGAGGTGAGCTAGAGAAAACCCCACTGTGGAAGCAGAAGACCTTGTGGTGATGGGATTTTATTGGATACAATCCCTAGTTGTGGAGCACTTTCTAGGAATAGTTCCCAATATCCATCACATGGATGACCTTTCGGTGTCTAGCCCAAGCCTGACTTTCCAGGAAAGCCTTTGGGCTATGATTCCGCCGCCGCCCCCCAGTTTGTTGTGGCTTTTTTCTCCAAATACACATGATGTTTCTTTGATTTTTATTGTTTTGAATACATGGTTTTCTATTACGTTACCACAGGCTGCCTTTAGTGTTTTTAAAGAAAGGTAGAATCTAAATATTGTACCAGATAAATGCCTGTTCTCATTTGCTTTCAGTTCTGTCACCTAGCAACCAGCAAAAATACACCTACTTGTCACAATGTAGAAATCTAATTAAGCATACCTGGCTTCCACCTAAACAGAAACTTGGTTGTGCAGGAGCTCACTGCCAAGGCACGTTGGATACAGCCCATTTACTTTATGTGGCTTGATTGCCTTGGATTTTTTTTCAAGTAATCATTTGCTACCTTGGAGGTCCCATTAAGGGATGTGGCCTGAGCAGAGTTCTGAGGGCTGAAGAGAGAGGCTTCATTCAGTCCACAGGCTTGAAGTCTCCCTACCCCTGCCATAGCAGTTACTGTATAACAAAACACTCTGTTCAGTTCTCCAATCAAAGTCTGTTTCAGAATTGTGTGTCAGTTGAGTGGTTAATTTAGCACTCAGCATGGATATTTGACTGAACATTGGTATATACCAATATACCAATGTGAGCACATGGAACAGTAATGCAGCCTATTTTAAAAAAAAAGAAAGTACGTGATCTTCTGAGCAAACATGAGATTATCTTGTTTGTAGACCATATTGGATTTTATGTCCAAAAATCTCCAATTCTGTGTCCTACTTTCTGTGCCTACGGCCACTGGCCTACAGCCTCAAGTTCATTTGGAACTTGTGTCAGCTCTGTCCTCCTATCCCATGAAGTTCAGCGATGTAATTCAGCTGTCAAGACATTGTTTTGAACTCTTGTTTAACAGGTTATGACTAACCAGGGTCTATTTTTGTCCATACAATGTGGTATTTCAGAATTTCTCCAGAATTTAAAAGACAACAAAATCAACAGCAAGAGGAAACATGTTTGCAGATTTGTGTGCTTCTCTGTGACTGCTTGGCAGACTTGACACTGGAAACAGTCAGCAGGACTGAAGAGCACGTCAGGACCAAAGCACAAACCAGAAGGTAGGATCAGAGAATAACCAAAGAAAAGAGGATCATACGTGAGCACAGAAATACCTTGATGCTCTCTAACAAAGCTCAGCTAGAGCAGGAACCCCCCTTTATATTTTCTCATGCCTGGAAGGATCCAAAGATCATCTAAGATGGGCAAAGTCAGCCCAGATCAAGTTCAGTAGTTTGGTAGTTTACTTTACAGGGCAGTGAAAGAGATCCAGTGTGGTGTAGTGGTTAAGAGCGATAGACTCGTAATCTGGGGAACTGGGTTCGCGTCTGTGCTCCTCCACATGCACCTGCTGGGTGACCTTGGGCCAGTCACACTTCTTTGAAGTCTCTCAGCCCCACTCACCTCATAAAGTGTTTGTTGTGGGGGAGGAAGGGAAAGGAGAATGTTAGCCGCTTTGAGACTCCTTCAGGTAGTGATAAAGCGGGATATCAAATCCAAACTCTTCTTCCTCTTCTTCATCATCCAGAAGCTCTTGGCACAGTGTGACAAAATTCCATGGATTTCTTCAGAGGTTACGTAATGTGATCATCCTGTATAGTTGGATTGCTATCAACTTAAAGGCAAAAATTAGAGGGTTACTAATCACTAGCTTGGTTTATGCAACATGGTGAGCCACACTATGACTCATCATGACTGTTTAAACATGCAGCTAGGTGGGGGAGAAATTTGATTCAGTTAACATTTAAAGGCTAAGCTGCCAGATTTGTACTTTCCAGAACAATATGGGAACCAAAACACAACTTTGAAATTCACAATTCTACAAATTTTGCAATGCAGTTCTCCGAGCAAGCAATGTGTTAAAAAATGCATTTTTAAAGAATTGTGTGTATAAATATGCACAAGAGTGAAAATAACATACATTATATTTGGGAAACGAGCTCTGCAAAAATGTGTGTATAAAGCAAAATATATGTATATTAGGGAAAAATCATACTAATATGCTGAAGAATGTTCTTGAGGTATACAACTGATGTGGAGAATTCAACAAGGCTGGAAAAATGAGAAACTGACTGAACCCAAAATTGACAAATCAGCCCATCCTGACATGCAGGCTCTGAACTGGGCTCGTCGTTAAGCTCTCACCGCACTTACCAGGAACAAACCTTGCAGAGAAAGCTTAACCACAAGTTCCCAGCTGGGTGACAGGATAAGCTAAACATTGGCTTGGCTTCACTCAGTATGCTACAGCGCAGGAGGAAAACGAACCAGGTAAAAACATAAGAAAAGCAGCCCTCCCGAACTCTTGCACTTCTTCTTGCACTGTTGAGGTGCAACAGTCACCTTTGAATCTTCAGGTTTACTTTGAGACAGCATTCACGAATCATCTCAAAGCAGTGTCAGAAAGCAGGGGGAAAGCCAGCTCATTTGCTACTAAAAAGGAAAGGGGAAAAGAGAAGTTCGGAAAGTACCACAAAACTGAAGATATTAAAAGTCTAGATATTGCCAAAAGCAACCACCTGCCAATTGGCAGTTTGATTATCACTTGCAATAGGAAGAATGCACTTTCAGTAATAAAAAAGGTTGAAAGTTAAAATGCTCTGCGATGTTGCTAATTCCATTGTGATTTTCCATATTAATCATCATAAAGGCGATGTGGTCTTCAAAGGCAGGCAAAGCTATGCCCAGTTATCGTTCTGCATTGTATCATTCATAGCACCAGAAGTGCCCTCAGATATAAATGTCAAATGCATCTTCCTTAGATAGATGCAAGATTCACTACATCCAATAGATTTGTCCAATATTTTCTTCATAAATGTAAAATGGAGCTTCTAAAACATTTTTAGGCCATTCCTAATTGTTCGTCTGATTAGAAAGTATCCCGAATCTAACATGGATCTTGACTCAAACATTCCCACAACTTACATATATATATGTGCTTGCTCAACTTTGTGCTCTTTCAACAAGGCAATTGCAAAGGGTTGTGGCTCTCTGCCAGAGCACATGGTTTTTGTACAGAAGGTTCCAGGTTCAGCCAGTCTTGGCATCTACAGGTAGGCCTGGGAGATACCTGTCTGGAGAGCTGATGGCAGGCACTGAGCTAGATGAACCAATGATCTGACTCTATATACTGCAGTTTCATATGAATTTCACATCTATTAATTTCCTTCCACATACACTTCCCATTAGATCTTGCTCTTGCCTTTTTGTCCTCATTGTTTTTTTTCTTCCATTATTCTGGAATTTATGTCAGTCTGTTAATGAAGAGTATTGTTGTCCCCACCACCCAATAACCGTATTTTCTGTCTTTCTAAAACACGTCTCTAGGTGACTGAATGTGCACAAAGTTCTCCCGCTGAAGCACTGTGCTTTTGTGCCTTAAGGCCATTTCACACATTTCACAGCATAAACACGCGTTTGCACAAAGTTATGTGCAAAGGTAGGGAGACTCAACTTGTTGTGATTTACCTTGCACATGCAATTATCTCTGAAAACTTGCTCTCTCCTTTCAGATGCGGAGTGGTGAAAATTGGGCCCAGTGAGCCCAAGTCTCCCTGCTTGGCCATCTAAAGGAGGGGGGAGGTAAGCATGCAAAGGCACAGGTTGTGCTTCTGATCACTTGAGTCACCCTTGGCACTCCGCTGGGCCCAGCTGCCCAACATCCTTAACATGTCCAAAGACAGAGGATAATGCAAATGACTGGAAGCAGCATGTCTGCTTCTTGCAACCATGTGTCCAATACTCCCCCCCCCCTAGACACGCAGAAAGGGGGGGCAAGGCAAGAGGAGGCAGTAATTAGTCTTCTTGCTCAGCATGCCTTCTGTCAGTGAAAGGCTCTGCCTGCTTGCTTAGCTCTCTCTCTTTGGGCAGTGCAGTAGGGAGGATTGGGTCCTACAGTAGGTGGAAATAGCAGCTGCTCCTTACTAGGGATAAAGGAATCTGTCAAATTTCGTTTCTCCACATTTCTGCATCAGTTTGTAATTTTAAAAAGTACCTCAAGAAAATGCATCAACATTTCAGACCATATTTTTCCTAATTTGCACATTTTTGGAAGCACTTTCTCATAATATAATGTATTTTTGTATGTTATTTTCACTAACATAGGCAGTATTATGCATGTTATCCCCCAAATACATGCATTTTACTACACATTATTTTTGTTAAAGAGCTGCAAAATTGAAAAAAAGAGAAACTGCATTGCAAAATTCTGAGAAGTGTGATTTTTCTAAGAACAACTGTTTCAGTTTCCCCATTGTTTCCCCAACTGTGGATTAGGAAGTTTTGCATTAAAATGTGAACCAAGTCAAATTTCTTCTCCTTCCCTTCAGGCCCTTGACAACTGCTTGCTCACCCTCCCTCTTTTTTTTTTCTAACAAGGAAGGTTGGGCTCATCTGTTAAGCCAAGCAGAAGAAAGCAGTTGAGTGAGCAAGAGAGTGGCCCATTGTCACCCTCCTTTTTTAACCTTCTCCCTGAACCCAATATGCTTTGACTTACCACCCACCGAGAGAGTGCAGGTGAGTGAGGGGAAAGACTGTTCCTTGTACATGCAGTTGACTCCCGTTGGAAGCCTTGGTGGCACAGACTGGACAAGTTGGGCCTCATCTTCTCTGTGACGCCACCAAAAGAGCAGATGCAACAACCTTTACTCTTGGCAGTTTCACAGGGCCCAGTCCTCCCCCCCACACACACACACACTTGTACTGTCTAGAGAAACCAAAGGTGAACAAGTAACAGGAAAGGCAGCCACTGTCTTCTCTGGTTCACTCACACACACCCTCATAAGCCACTCGGCTGGCTCCAGTACTCCTAGAGGGCTGGCCCAAATCATTTTGACACCTGAAGAAGAGCAGAAAATGGCATCAATCTCTGGGTGTCAAGGTACATAATACCCAGAGCCCTTTTAAGTGATTTTGCACATGGTGTTCTGAATTAATCTTTGCAAGGCATCCCTAATTGTTATTACAGTGGTACCTCGGGTTACAGACGCTTCAGGTTACAGACTCCGCTAACCCAGAAATAGTACCTCAGGTTAAGAACTTTACCTCAGGATGAGAACAGAAATCACGTGGCGGCAGCGGGAGACCCCATTAGCTAAAGTGGTACCTCAGGTTAAGAACAGTTTCAGGTTAAGAACGGACCTCCGGAACAAATTAAGTTCTTAACCCGAGGTACCACTGTATCAGATAACTGTGTAAGATTGCTGTATAATCTTACCAGGTGGCATAATCTTAGAAGAGGCAGAACTGTGAGGGGGCCTGGCTGTGGCTATCATGAGGGGGCCCTGTGCTACACTATTGGCTTCAACTTCTCCAATGCTAAACATATTTGGGGATAAGCAGTGTGTTTTGTTGTAGGAAGAGAGAGAGAGAGAGAGAGAGAGAGAGAGAGAGAACATGGTGTGTTGTACGCCATCCCCAATCTCGAGCGGTACAAGATTCCAGGGGTCCCAGGGTTCGGTTTCCTTGAAATGAAGGGAAGCAGAGCCTGTGGTGTCTGTATAATATTTGTTTTATTTACACACACAAACAACCTGAGCCTACTACGAAGGGGCACACAGCATTAAGAGCCGGGAAGGTATTGCTTCTCCAATAGCCACAGAAATCAGGCATGTCTCTCACTCTCAGGCTTCTGCTGGCAGTCAGCTTCCAGCCCAGCGCTCTCTCTCTCTCTCTCTCTCTCTCTCTCTCATACACACACCTCAACTCTTGCTAATGGCCAGGTGAGGGAGTGGGGTCCACCCATTTGCCCTCTGGCACAAAGCCACTTCCTTTGTTATACTAACAAACTTACAGCCCATTAACTCACTGTCAAATTTGTCTGGCTCCTTCACCAAGGGAAGCCCCCCCCCCCAAAAAAAAAACACTTCACAACACTGTATGTATAACCAAGTACATGCCCAGCCAGCTGTCCCCTAACTATAAACTGCTTTTTAAAAAGGATGTTGTGGCAGCCAGTGCCAGGTTTGATGGGTCCTGGCAGGATGCCCATGTTGTCCCAGGTGTTGAGGAGGGGCCTGTTCGCAGCTATCCATATCACCTGGCTCGCTCGCTCTCTGGGTGGTCATTCGCGGGATGGGTGGTCCTTGGACCTTTCCCCCTCCCCTCGCTCGAGGTCCAGCCCTAGCTGCCCCACTGCAGAGAGGGGAAAGGTGGTGTGTTGCTGTGTACCACGGAGCACCGCCCAGCCACCCAAGAGGGCCCAAGTCTCCCAGCAGCTGGTCGGGCTTCCGTGGCCTCGCTCCCCTCATACGCCGAGGCCCGATCATCCACCGACCCACCGCCCTCCTACGGCGCGCGCGCGCTTTCCCTTCCAGGCGCGGGCCTTGCCCGAGCTGGTCCGCAAAAAGGGAAGTTTAGTAAGAGCGCAGCAGTAAAAGACCCCCACCCGCCAGCCTTGTCGCGGCTTAGCCTGGCGCCGGCACTGCCTGGGCGAGCCCTTCCCCGCCCACCTTTCCGTGCGAGGCAAACATCCGCCCTAGCGTGGCGGAAGGGAAGCAAAAGGCGAGCCAGGAGCCGCTCAGAAAGAAGCGGAGGCAGCGCGGCGAAAGGGACGGTCGCCAGACTGCTCTGGCCGGCCGCTGCACCATGGACGCCTTCTGTGGATCCAGTTTCTGGGTAAGTAAGCATTCCTCCCTCCTCACCGCCGCACAATCCGTGATCACCCGGTGGCCCTCGGAGGCCAGCGCATCCCTCTCGTTTTCCCCAAATAAGTAAGGAAGTCAAGGGAGTTTCCGCTCATCTGCCTTCAGAGCATGTCTCTTGTTTCAAGAATGGACGATCATTTAATGAAACACAGGCGCGGGCATCGGGCATCGCCAGGCTGCAACTTTCGGGCACTTCAGTGAACTTTAAAGGGATGGGGCATGGAAAGGTCGGGAGGAGGGGAGTCCCAAAGTTTCTGCATGCGCAACTCTCCTCCTGCCGATGGGTTCTTGTTTTTGATGGGGGTGGATTGCCTCCAGAGTCTGGGGTGTAGAAAAGCACCCGAAAAGAGGGAGAAAGAGTTAAGAGTTGTGTGTGGACCAGCAGCATGACGCGGGGATGCAGACTCCTCAGAGGGGGGTTGCCGAGGGCGAAATGGCAGGAGCTATGCGATGTGGGTTAGCAGACCTGGTTGGAGGCGCAGCCTTGCAGTAGATGAGCACAGTCACGCTTACACGTGGAACCTCGCAACCTGGACGGCAGAAACTCGCGGAGATGACTTGCCTCACGCATCCCAAAACTTCCAAGTAAAATATAATGGGGTTACGAAAGAAAGGGGGGGTCATCTTTCTCAGTTCTCAGCGTATTATCAAACAAGCGTGGACCCGAAATGAAATGTTGCAATTCATCCCCCAAAGGCGCGCTCCTCCGTTGTCTTTCGAGACAGATGGATGCCAACAGTCCCTGTGTATTGGGGGACAAAACAAAAACTTGCCGGAGGCAGGTTCAAACCCATGAATGGCACGTGCTGGCATATTTCTGCCGGGTTAAAAACTAGCAGCACTGCTCACACAGATGCACGTGCCTTCATGCCCACTGGAATCGATGAAGCAAAGTACTTGGGAACGTGTTCAGCACTCAGACACGTTGTTGGCATACCGTAAAACAGTTGCATTTTTATAGGAATACAAAAAAGAAAACCTCTTCCCTACTGACTTCTAAAGGCAGGTGAGGCTACTCCCTGGTGCTGCAAACCTGACTAGACAGGTATTTTTTCAATCCCTTAACTGCCACACCATTGTATTGCTGGGCAAAACCAATACACAAGCTTGAGCAAGGCAATTGCTAGAGGCTGTTAGAGCATGTGGCTGTTTCTTCAAAGTTGGAGTCTTACTCATTCCAGCCCTGGAGAATATCTCTGTCCACTAGAAGATGTATGTTGATGCCTGGGTCCTGCTTTTTTTGGGGGGGGGACCAAAGCATATTGTTATACAGCTGTTTATTGTGCAGCAATTCATTGTTCCCTCCACAGAAATGGAAGTATCACAGGCTGCATTCCTAGACCTATGTACTTGGCTGGAAGCACCATTGTGTTCAATGGGCTTTTACCTCTGAGCAGACATGCAGACTCACTCTGTCAGATACATTGTGCCCCAGAGGAATGAAATGGAGATTGACACAAATTACAAAACTGAGTAAGGCTGAGCATTTTTCAGGAGAATCTTCTTGCACCTTTGTCCAAAATTTAAATGCTTTATTATATAGTCCCATTGAGTTCAATGGGAGTTTTGCCCTAATTAGCATATTTTGGTCCATAGCCTAAATTTTTGTGTGTTATAGAAATGGTTATCTGTGGAAATATATACATGTACATTTGTGTATATTTTGTGTCCATGGTAGGTCACTGATTTGCAGAAGCAAGTTTGTGATGTATTGCCCTGGAGGCATGCTATAACTGTATAGCATGGATGGAGAGCCTATGGCTGACTGTAACTCCCATCATACCTGACCATTGATTATGTTGGGTGGAGCTGATGGGAGTTTGAGCACAGCAGCATCAAGAGGGCCACTGCTGTATAGTGCTTTGTAATAACTGGTTTTACTGTATAATGTATTGCTGGCATTGCTTACCTAGCTTTTCTCGTGGTTTTGTAGTGACTTTTTCAGATTTCAAGGAGGATACCTTCGTCATTCAAAGATTTAAGTCTAGCAAAGTCTGTACAAAAAAATCCAATGATTTTGCAATCATGATTATTTATGCAAAATAAATATGTCGTGCAATTACTATTGCAAGTGATGCTTTGCATAGGCCTAGTTCTCACCGACTATGGTTGAGGAAGAATTTCTGTTGTCTGGACTGTACAACCAGATTGCAGGTGTGGGAAACTATACGATGGACTTGTTCTCTTAGGCACAACAGAAAATAAGCTTGTCAAACCCGGGCCCTTTCTATGAACGTTTGAGAGCTCTCCACTCCGCGGCATAATGGCAGGGAAGGGGAAGAAGAAGAAGAAATGGATTATATTAAGGAGCACTATTAGAGGTGTGAGCACCTTGTTTTCCGAAGGCTAATAGTAACTCTGGGGGGTTACTGTTAGATATAATGGGGAAACAGCACTGAGGAAAAGCATTACCCCTTTCCAGAGATAATGCTCCAGTTATAATTGGAACCATCAGTGGCTGCTTTAATTTGGAAATAAAATATTGGGATATATTATCATGGATCTTGTATAGTTTGGCTTTCCAGTTGGTTACTGAGTTGATTAGAACTCTTTCCTCCCCCTCCCCTCCCCCGTCTCTCATGGGGGGGGGGCTGTTCAGCTGCGGCTCTCCATTGCCTCCAATGGAAGTGTTTCAATGCATTGATGTAGGTGTAACATGATATCAGTACAGTGGTACCTCAGGTTACAGACGCTTCAGGTTACAGACTCCGCTAACCCAGAAGTAGTACCTCAGGTTAAGAACTTTACCACAGTGGCGGCAGGAGGAGGCTAAAGTGGTACCTCAGGTTAAGAACAGTTTCAGGATAAGAATGGACCTCCAGAATGAATTAAGTTCTTAACCTAAGGTACCACTGTACAAGGGGTGGCTCCAATCCTGTGTATTGTAGGACTGATTGCAGACCATACTCCCATACACCACATTCAACCAGTCCTTTCCTTCTTGCTGGAACATAGCCCTTCTGAAAGTCAGCTGTTGCCCAACCACCTTTACCACAATGCGTAAATTCATTATGTCACCGCGTTTCTTTGTGTCTGATGGTTCAAAGAGACTTTGTAGCTACTGTCTTCTGCCCAGCAGAAGTTTAACACAAAGATAAGTCCATTCTGTTAGCCACTTAACGGAATACTCTTGGAGTCTTATACATGTGCTCTGTGAATTTGCAGTATGCTGCCTCACCTTTTAACAGATACATATGTGCTTCTCAGATGTACACTGTGTGCTGTGCTGTTGAGTGGTTCGTGTTTCTTATTAAGAGGCTTCTTTGGGTATCCATAGTAAAACAAAAACAAAACACTTTAGTTTCATTTCCATTATTGGTTTGGAGGAAGATCTCCACCTCCTTAAAGAGTAACCACTCTGCTCGGACTACTCATAAGATTTATTTACAGTGGTACCTTGGTTTACGAACTTAATCCATTCCGGAAGTCCGTTTTTAAACCTAAACTGTTCTTAAACTGAGGTGCGCTTTCCCTAATGAGGGCTCCCGCTGCTGGTGCCCTTCTACCATTCGGATTCCGTTCTTAGACCGAGGTAAAGTTCTCAAACCAAGACACTATTTCCAGTTTTGCGGAACTTGTAAACCAATTCATTCTTGAACCAGACTGTTCTTAAACCGAGGTGCCACTGTACTCACTAACATTTTTATCTCTCACATCCTCAGGGTGGTGGACAAGGTTCCCCCATGCACTTTTACCCTTACAACAAAGCAGTGAGGTAGAGTAGGCCTAGCAATAGTGACTGATCTAGGTCATCCAGTGAGCTTCACGGCTGTGTAGAGATTTGAACCTAGTTCTTTCCTGTCTTAGTTCAACACTCAGAAGAACCACCACTCTGGTTCCAAAGCTAGATAGTAAGCCGCTGGCTAAAGGGAGTTTCTTAAAAAGAAGATGATGATGCTTTTCAAAAGGAACATGAGAACAATCCCTTTTACCTTTGCCCCTGTTTAGGGAGTGTCTTGATCTGCGGTGTTGTACTTCTTGTTGACACTGACAGCCACATTATTATTTGTTTAATGCACATAAAAGTTTCTTATGCCAATAGTATTCTGCAGGCTAGTGGGAGCTAGCCTCATATTGGGCTCAACAGTTTTGTGCAAGCTTTAAACGCTTTCTCGGTTTTAGTATGTCAGACTGGAAAGCAATGGAGCCCGTAACACAAAAAGTAGATTCTACAAAGGCTGTTCTGTCTAGAAATAGAAGGGTAGCTCTCCCCTCTTTGTATCTGCTTAATAAAAACCCCTCTTAGAAACATAGAGTTGGAAGGGACTCCGAGGATATTCTAGTCCAACCTCTGATATGCAAGAATCTCAACTAAAGCACCCATGACAGATGGCCACCCAACCTCTGCTTATAAAAATCTCCAGTGAAGGAGAGTCCGCCACCTTTTATGGGAATCTCTTCCACTGTTGAACAGCTCTTACTGTCAGAAAGGTATTTCTGACGTTTAGTTGGAGTTTCCTTTCTTGTAACTTGAACCCACTGGTTCAGGTCCTAGCCCCCGGAGCAGGAGAAAAGAAGCTTGCTCCACCTTCCATGTGACCGCCCTTTAGATAGTTGAAGATGGCTATCATATCTCCTCTCAGTCTCCTCTTTCCCAAACTTAAACATAATCAATTCTCTCTACAGTTCCCCGTAAGGCTTTGTTTCCAGACCCTTGACCATCTTGGTTGCCCTCCTGTGCACACGTTCCAGCTTGTCAACGTCCTTCTTAAATTGTGGTGCCCAGAACTGGACACAGTATTCCAGGTGTGGTCTGACCAAGGCAGAATAGAGTGGAACTATTGCTTTCCTTGATCAGGACACTATACCTCTGTTGATGTACAGTGGTACCTCAGGTTAAGTACTTAATTTGTTCCGGAGGTCTGTACTTAACCTGAAACTGTTCTTAACCTGAAGCACTACTTTAGCTAATTGGGCCTCCTGCTGCTGCCGCGCTGCCAGAGCACGTTTCTGTTCTCATCCTGAAGCAAAGTGCTTAACCTGAAGTACTATTTCTGGGTTAACAGAGTCTGTAACCTGAAGCGTATGTAACCTGAAGCGTATGTAACCCAAGGTAGTAGACTAGAATAGCATTATCTTTTTTGCTGCTGCATTACACTCTTGACTCATGTTAAGCTTGTGGTCTACTAAGACCCCAAGATCCTTTTCACATGTACTACTGGCAAGCCAGGTGTACCCCATCTTATATTTCTTCCTGCCTAGGTGCAGAACCTTGCATTTGTCCCGATTGGAATTCATTTTGTTGGTTTTGACTCCTTCTCCATTCTGTTAAGGTCAAATTGAATCCTAATTGTGTCTTCTGCAGCATTAGCTGCCCTTCCCAGTTTGGTAGGGTCTGCAGATTGGCTGAGCATCATCTCAAGACCTTCATCCAAGTCATTTATAAAGACATTGAACAAACAACAAGCACAGGACAGAACCCTGTAGCACCCCACTTGTCACTTTCCCCCCAGAATGATGATGAACCATTAGTGAGCACTCTTTGTGTTCAGTCATCAAGAGCTAAAGAAGTAGTACAGAGAGTGTATGTCTGTAATGACATCACAATATAATGCAAGCAAAACAAACATCAGAGCTGAACCCCTACTGATGTGAGTGGAAAGGGGTGGAGTCCCCTATTGGACATCTCTTTCACAGCAATATTAGATTTAAACTAAATTTCCTGATTAATTTAGAAATTTTCATCCTAGAGAAGTACCTAAAAAAGCAAAGGTGTTAGTAAGTAGGAAGAACTTTCCCCATAAACACTGTTGCCAAGACCTGCATACAGAACAACCTGGAAATTATGTAACCAACATTTATTAGGTGCATTCCAGTTTTTTAATACATTGTTGATCATCCCAAGAGAAAGGATTGCTTAACTGTTCAGGAATCCTGTGAGGTCAGAAAGTTCTAGATGAAATGACTGGCTTCTGTGAAAGTTAATTTACAAGCAGCCTTCTGATCAAATCAGTAAGTGCCTCTTCTTGTTTGGTAAATCCACGAGCTAATTCAACTGCCACCCCCAGAGTGGACCGTTTTTCTAGGCTTGACCTATAGTTGCCTTTCTCTTTCAAGAAAGGTGCTGCTCCTGTTCTGCAAGGTGATGGTTGGAGATGCTGATGCAAATATGCCTGCTTCTATATAGGGTGGAGTTAGAAGCAGGGTTAGATGTGAAGAAGCAGTATTCTGAACAATGAGTTGCTTATCTCTCGGGCTGCGTACAATACAGACTATACCATTTGAAGCACATTTTCCCCTCAAATAATTTTGGCGCCTTTAGTTTTACCCCTCAGAGAGTTACAAGTCCTAGCAGCCCTTAACAAACTACAGTGAACAGAATTCTTAGAGGGGTGGGGGCATGTGCTTTAAAGGTACTGATCACTGCAGATGGTGACAGCAGTCATGAAATTAAAAGATGCCTGCTTCTTGGGGAAAAAGCAATGACAAACCTAGACAGCATCTTAAAAAGCAGAGACATCACCTTGCCGACAAAGGTCCATATAGTTAAAGCTATGGTTTTCCCAGTAGTGATGTATGGAAGTGAGAGCTGGACCATAAAGAAGGCCGAAGAATTGATGCTTTTGAATTATGGTGCTGGAGGAGACTCTTGAGAATCCCATGGACTGCAAGAAGATCAAACCTATCCATAATGAAGGAAATCAGTCCTGAGTGCTCACTGGAAGGACAGATCATGAAGCTAAGGCTCCAGTACTTTGGCCACCTCATGAGAAGAGAAGGCTCCCTGGAAAAGACCCTGATGTTGGGAAAGATGGAGGGCTGAAGGAGAAGGGAACGACGGAGGACGAGATGGTTGGACAGTGTTCTCGAAGCTACCAGCATGAATTTGACCAAACTGCGGGTGGCAGTGGAAGACAGGAGTGCCTGGCGTGCTCTGGTCCATGGGGTCACGAAGACTCGGACACAACTAAATGACTAAACAACAACAAATGTACACAGCCTAGGGGAAGAATTCAGTGCACAGCTATAGAAATAATTCCATCAACATCTGCTTTTCAACTTGCCAGGTGGAAAAATCCCCTTCCTCCCTCTACATGCTGTTCTGGGGGTTCTCACAACACACACATCCCGAGCCAATTATTGGGGGTACAAGGAGCACTGGGGGAAAGCCCCATTGCACAAGCAGAAATATTTGTGCAGGGCTTCTACTGACAGAACTCATTAATTGAACATTTAGCTGAAATTTACCTCCCTGCAATCCCTTGGTCCTGCCCTCTGGAGAAACAGAGAATATCTTCTATGTGACATCGCTTCAGGCATTCAAAGATGACCATCGTACCCCCCCTTAACCTTCTCTTCTCCAAGCTGAACATCCCCAGCTCTTTCAACCATTCCCCATAGGGCTGGGTTTTCAAAAGCCCTCGCCATCCTATCTGCCTTGTGCTGGACATGTTCCAGAACACATGTCCATGCAATACTGGCATATCTGATCATAAATACAAATCAAGTAGCCAGAAATGTAAAACAAACAAACAACAACTTAAAACAAGAGAACTATTAGAAGTTAAAGGACACCAATCAATCCTGGAGTTTGAGCAATGAAACTGTGGGAAGAGAAGAAAGAGGTGTTGCAAGGTTATACCAGACCCAGCAAAATTCTGCTTGGGCAATAGTGAAAAGCAGTAAAGGAAAACAACAGAGCTTCAGAATCCCCACATCATTAATTTGGTACCAACATGTTGCATAAAGTAACTTTGATGAGGATGAGGTATGTTGAAACTGCCTCTGCATCCTGAATAGGCTTTTGCATTTCTGTACTGTTGTGGATTTGCTAGTCATGTTGGCACAATCATTTTGGGAAATAGCAAACCACTTCCAACACAGTCCTTAGTTTGTTGCAAGACCAGTTCCACACCCTATCTACATCACTGCCTAACCATTTTGGTGGGAAATTCGCATCAGGTCAGAATACATTTGTATAATGAATGAGATTAACTGTATATACTGTAATTATGTCCTTCTTCCCCTCCCCCCTGCAGTAGTGTATAGTGTTGTTATCTTCTGTGGTCGATGTTTCAGGCATCTTGGGCAGAGTCTTTTGGAGCACGTTCAGAATGCATTTCTCAGGCTGAAATTGTGCGCCCATGCAGCTAGTTGCCATGGGGTGGAGGAGGAAGATGTTTGATCCATTTTTTTGCACGTGACACTCCCAGACTTGTTTGCGTATCAGAATGCAGTTCCTAGCTGGATTATTCTCTTCTCCAGCTTTTGTGCATAAAAAGTCTGTACAAAAAAGTCTTCAAGGAAAGCTAAATCTTGTAAGTGAGTAACACCTGCAGATCTTCTTGCTTTGCATGGAGCCACCTGTGCTGTGGCCTCAGTTGACCATGTGGCCTGTGCAAGGAAGGGGTGGAGGAAATCATTAATCAGTTTACTTCTTTGGAACTGTATAGCCTCAGTACCCTTTTAGGCCACAAATGAGTTGTTTATTACTTATAAAAATCTCTTGCAAGGATCCAGGGCAGAAACTTGGCCTGGTGCAATCTAATCATATTAAGATATTTTTTTTCATTTGCTTTGGGGCTCACTTCAATATCCTGAGATGATTATGTAACAACTAACCACACTGTGTGGGCAATTTTTATATCACATCACATTAATATATATAGATACACGAGAGAGAGAGAGAGAGAGAGAGAGAGAGAGAGAGAGAGAGAAAGACAGACAGACAGACAGACAGACAGACACTAAAATGCTTGAACTTAACAATGCTTATATGAAGTGTTTTGCCTGCCAAAAATTATTGCTGAAAATGCTTTGGGACACAGTACTTTGCAGAAGGCCTCTCTCCCACAGGTTCTTTCGATGTTTACACTGTGCATTCTACACATGCACCTCTTTTGTTCCTCCATTCAGGCAAGTGGGAGGGATTATCAGACTTCAGGAACTTGTTCCAGCAAGGTAAAAGCACACAAGAAGGGTGTGGAGCAAGGCCCGTGGGTGGCCCCAAGGGAGAAAAGGTGTGGAGCGTGGTCTCGAGAGTCCCAGAGGCAAAACAGAGAGGGCTGGAATTTGGTCCCTGGGCTTGAGATTTCCCACCGTGGTCCAGGCAGAGGATTCCTCCCCCCACCCTTTATCAAGTGCTGCTAACTGTAGCCTTTTAATCAGCATTGAGGATGCTGAGTCAGCATCCAGAACAATCAGCTTATTGGCTATTATATCAAAATATAATTTTTGGGAATAAAATATTTTCTAGCTGGGTTGCTTTATGTCCCTTATTGCAGAATAAATCTTATTTTTAAGCCATAACTTTTTTAGTGCTTTTTAATTCTGCTGTTGTGAGTGAGAAACCTTGTTCTATAGCACTAGAAATATGTGTGACAGCAACAGAGTTACTTGCAATTAAGTTAATAATAATAATTATATCCTGTAGGTTGGAGTGCCTATCCATGTGCCATGGCCAGATGTTAAAATCCAAGTTAGGCTTTCAATCAACAAACTTCATGGCATGCCAATTACAGTCCTACGTAAATTAGTCAAGCTCAGTTAGATGAATCAGATTTACACTTGAACATATTTGCAGTGTTTGTGCAGAGTAGATCCTCATTGCAATATTCCACCAAATTGTGTTGTTCGAACCTCTATCATATTTATTTTTTACTCCCTTCAAATGCTCTTCGTAACATTGGGTGTACAATTTGATTAACATTGTCAGCACTTGGAACGAATATTTCAAAGGCTGTTCAAGCCACTTGAGTTACACTAAATGGTCTGTGGTTTTTGGATACTGTATTGGCACATAATTCACCACCCACTGGTTGTGATGTTGGCAAGGCAAAGAAAATCCATCTGTCTGGCTTGATCACTCTTATCACCTGCCAGGTGGGCTGATCATCCAAGCAGTATTGATGCTTCTTGCCAATGGTTTTCTTGGAGCACAACAGCCTCTCTTATTGCTAATGAGCAGGCCTGTATGATGTAGATGACAGGGGAATTATAGAAACAGAAGGTGCCTATTTTGTGCTGGCTTAGCGCAAAGTTTCTTAGCCCAAAATTGAAAATAGGTTACTCCATGGCCCCAGGTTTCCTACATTTCTATACCAGTTTGATCATTCAATCCAGCGAGTTAAATAGGAAACAATGGGATAGGTTTGTTTTGCCCATTAAGTACTTTAGGCAATGGGACATTTTAGACATGACAAGATCTCTAGAGCACTAGCAATGGAGAGAAGTAAATGGACTGACTTTCCATACATTAAGTTTCTTTAACTTCTGCCTCCATCCCTCAATAAACTGCCCAAATCCTGCAAGAGAAATCTATCATGTACTGCCAGTGGAGGTGAATGTGCATCTACATACACATCTCAGCTGCGTTGTGTTTCTCAGTCAACGTCTTTTTGAATTGACTAGATGCATCCTTTTTTGTGAATGAAGATGTGCAGCCTCATTCAAAAGCACCATTTGTTGCATTTTCTATTATTTCATTCAGGAGTAAGATGCTCAAGTATGTGGTGGCCTCTCAGCTCCAGGTTTTCCTGGATGAAGCAGCTTATCTCTTTTAGCCCAGCTTCATGTTTGGTTGTGGGACTGAGACAGCCTTGGTCCCCCCGGTGGATGATCTATGGCAGGGACTAGAATGTCAAGTCCATTCCTGTTGGTTATGCTGGACCTCTCAATGGCTTTCAGTACCATTTCTTGGACCACCTGGATGGGGTGATTCTAAAGGGGCAGGGTCTTGTTCTGCTCCCAAACCTTCCTGGAAGGTGATGCTGGAAAACACCAGTTTGACATAGGGCTATTGACCTATGGCACTCCTCCTGGTTCCAGCTTCTCTCCCATGCTGCTGAACATCTACATGAAACTATCGAGAGAGATCATCAGGAGAAGTCGAGTGTGGAGTCACCAGTATGTGGCTGACACCAATCTCTATTTCTTCATTCTATCAAATTCCAAGAAGGTTGCTGAGATGCTGGACCATTGCTTGGAGACAGTAATGTGCTGGATGACGGCAAGCGAATTGGCACTTCATCCAAACAAGATGGAGATGGAAAGAACTACCGATTTGGGGATAGAATTCCAACCTGTTTGAGATGGAAGAGCAAACCCCTTCAAAACTCAGGTTCAGTTTGGGAGGGTGCTTTTGGATCTGACCTTGAAACTGGAATCCCAGGTGATGGGTGCGGCCAAGAGTGCTTTTGTCCAACTTAGTTGGTGGTGATTATTATCAACAATTTATTGTTGTTGACAAACACAGTTCAGTCAGAACAAACATACACAATTGCTAAGTGTCATCAGTTTTGTTAATGGCAGGGTTTTGTTTTTGTTTTAGGACATTAGTGACTAGTCTCCGTTGTCATTCATAGCTTTTTTTCCAAGTGAGGGAAGCTGAAGAGTAGGAAGTGGGTATTTCAGTTTCCCCACAAGCACTTCCTTGTGCTTGGGGATTGAGTGCATGCTGCTATACACTGGAAGCCTTTGCCACACGGTCTTCATGGGCTTCCAGTTCTGTGGTTGGGTGTGTGGGGTTTTTCAAAATAATAGGAAACACTGTGGTGTTAACGTCTTCTTTATGGTCCAAAGCATATATGTACAAACTGGACATGTACCTATGTACATCCTATGCACACATGCGCACACGCACACACACACAGTATTTCAGAAAAGGCTGAGCTTGTTCTTACAGCAACCCAACTGTTCTTTACCACCCACCTCTGCCTTCAGTAAGTAAGGCTGTGACAATGCCATTTCAGGCATTAAGGTATAATGTTCTTATCTGTGACCTGGTTTTATTTGCGTGCACAAGTTTCTGAAGGAAATGAGTCAGGCGGTTGGCACTTAGAAATCAATGGAGCATGTGTGGGCAAAATAAGAATGAAGGGCAAACTGCCTTTTCAGGGTCTTGCTCCAAAATGTGTGAGCGCTTCCCAAAATTATTACCTAGCAGAGGTTTAGCATTGATTTTTAGGAATGCCAAGAGACTAATGTGTATAATTGACTCACAGGTGTGCACTAAGTGTGGTTAGCAGCTTGTTTACTGTGAAGTGTCACTGCAAGCCTTGACTACTGCCCCACTGTTAAGCAAAAAAATCTTGCATTGCATTTTTGCCATGTTTCCACATTGCACACACCTTAAAATGTAATGTTTGGTGTTCTAAAGCACATGACTAAAATATGTGTGATATGTAATGTGTTGCAGGGATCTCCCAGTTGACCCTGGTTCCTAGTTGTATTTACTATATATGAAACATATGTGTTTTCCAGCGTAGTATATGAAGCAGCCCTTAGTCTACTGGTATATTTTGCATTTCTCCTCTCCCTGCCCTTATTAGCTTCAGTCAGGGACATGTAGGAAGACTATTATTGAAATGCTTCCAAACAGGTCACTAAGCCCATCCCGTGTGTGCATCTTTCCGCCAATTAAATGCATTCTGCAAAGGAGGTTTACTTAGGGTTCTCCCAACCCAATTGGGTAGTGCAGGGGGAAGATGAGGGAGAAGGCGCATTGTGCTAGTAAAAGTCATTGTGCTGGCTTCTGCTAGTGAGACTAGTTAGTTGCATACGACCCATAATGACAATATAATGGAGTATTAATAACCTTGATTATTGTGCAAATAACATAAACGCTGCGTAAATATCCCAACCATTAAGATAAAGGACTGAGAACAAATTGTGTGTATTTCTTGTCTCTCTTTTTGTTTAATGAAGTTGGTAATATGGTTTTCATCTAATTTAAACTTTATTTGTCCTCTTTTGGCTTAGTAATGTAGCAGAGTACAGTATCATTGATAGCTTTTAACAGTCACTTAAAAAAATATATCCTTGTAACACACAAGTTCACGAACAGTGGACAACCCTGTTTTTCTTCTTGCACATATCCAGCTGAAATCAGGATAGTTAGTCATTTTTGATCTTCTTAATTATTCCAGGAATGTTAAGTATACAGGCTTGAGGAAAGGGAATGATCTCCCTCTCTTCCTCCTCCTCATGCACCTTCATTGAGACTTCCAAAGGCTGACTTGTAGTGAACCTGTGGCATTCCTGGTATGCCACCTCCTGTAGCGCAATTGCGAATCCCCGTGGTGATAGAAATGGAGACAGTGGAAGGAGCCTACACCCTGTGCAATTAGTTCCACTTGGAAGTGCAAATGGCACTGTAAACAAGGGGTGTATCTAAAGCCTGTTCTGTTCCTGTTCCTTTCACCTTCACTGGAGGAGAGGGAAGTAAAGAAGGATTTATTTATGGTTATGAGAGAGTTAAGCTAGTAGGTTTTAAATTCACCCTTGTTTGCAGAGCTGTCTTCTCATAGTTCTCTCCCTCATGGTCAAGAGATGGTAGCCAATGTGGTGCGCTTCCAAATGTTGTGCATTGTAACTCCCGTCATGTTTTTCCTTTAGCCACATTGGGGCAGAACAGAGAGAGGAGTCCTTTTATACATGCCACTCACCCACTATATTCACTGTCATGAGTCCCATGGAGATATCTTGGAGGCACTGGTTAAATCAGGAAGCAGGGTGGGAGGAGCTTGAAGAGGTTCCCAGAGGGTTGGGAAGGTATTCATCTGGTACCCAGGAAGTCCTGGAGTTGATGCTGGAGGTGCAGTCAGAGTTCTGCGGGATGGGAGAAATGATAGAATAATAGAATTGTAGAGTTGGAAGGGACCCTAAGGGTCATCTAGTCCAACCCCCTGAAATGCACCACCTCTTGTGGGAGTCTGTTCCACTGTCGAACAGCTCTTACTGTCAGAAAGTTCTTCCTGGTGTTTAGTCGGAATCGCCTTTCTTGTAACTTGAAGCCATTGGTTCATGTCCCACCACCCCGAGCAGGAGAAAACAAGCTTGCTCCATCCTCCATGGGACACCACTTTAGATATTTTAAGTTCGTTATCATATCTCCTCTCAGTCTCCTGGTTTCCAGGCTAAACAAACCCAATGTTCCTCATAAGGCTTTGTTTCCAGACCTTTGATCACCTTGGTTGCCCTCCTCTGCACATGTTACAGCTTGTCAACATCCTTCTTGAATCGTGGCACCCAGAACTGGACACCTTATTCCAGGTGTGGTCTGGCCAAGGCAGAATAGAGCGGGACTATTTCTTCCCTTGAATCAAACAGGATGTTGGGGAGGAGGAATATGTAGCAAAATAGATTGGTCAGAGCAGAGGTTGACTGAAAGGTCAGAATAGAGTTGCCGAGAGTGTCAGTATTTGGGAGCTCATAAGAGCCTTTTAATTATTTAATTGTCCAACCACAGTGCTTAGGTGTAACTGGCATATATACCCTCATTTCTAATTTAAGGGGTTGGGCAACATTGCCCAGGGTGCAAGAAAATCCACCCATGAGCAGATTGTAGCCAGTGGCTTCTAATAGGATTGGACTTAACTAGCATCAATTTAGCAGAAAGTTCTACCCCACTGTATTTTTTTAAAAAATGCATCATCTACATCAAGGCTGTGGGGATCTGTGGCCTTCCCGATGTTCAATCTCCAATCTCCATCAGCCCTAGCTAGCATGACTAATGGTCAGGGATTATGGAATTTGAAGTCCCAACATCTGGAGGGCCACAGGTTCCTCATTCCTGCTCTGTGTGATGGAGTCAGAGGAAGTTGACCTCATGATGAGGAGTTAGTTTAGTACCATGAAAGGTCAGTGGGGTGGCTAGGGTGTCAGACCAGGCCAGATGGGACTGTGGTCCAAATCAGTGGCGTAGCGTGGGTTGTCAGCACCCGGGGCAAGGCAAGTAATTTGCGCCCCCTCTGCCCTAGGGGCAGAGAGCTGCGAGTGCGAGCGCGCCCCCCCAGATGTTGCGCCCGGGGCGGCCGGGGCCCCCCCACACTACACCACTGGTCCAAATCCCCACTCAGCACTGGAGCTCATGGGGCAGCCTTGGGTCATTCACTGTCTCTCCACCTAACCTACCTCACAGGGTTGTTGTGAGGATAAAATGGAGAGTGGAAGAACCACGTGCATCTCTTTGAAGGGAAGGTCGGATAAAAATGTAATAAATGATGAAAATAAAGTAAGTGCCAGAAGTTAGCATTATCTGAGGATCTTCATAGGTCTCCATCTCACTGTGATATCACAATATGCTCTGGGTGATTAAGAAAGACCTTGAATAGTCTTCCATTAGGGCGAGAAAAAAATGTTTAAGGTACCCCGTCTCACCCCACAAGCTGGTTTCATATTATGGTACTTATTAAGTGGCAGAGGCAGTCAGCTGCACATGAGAGAGAGTGTGTGTGTATAACTAGTTCCACTCAGAGATATGAAAAGGCAGGAGGTTATCAGGTGTGTCAGGGCTGAGATGAAAGAGTGCATTGTGTTGCATTAGAGAATGTGGGCCGATATGGTGAATTGTTGCATTATGGTACAAGTAGGCTCAGAGGGCGTTAAGTGCTCGGATATTTGGCTTTGCATTTCCTTCTGGGGTGAAAAACATGTCAGAGTCACTCGGCTCTCTGCTGGTTTGTGATAGAGGTTTGGAGCAGTCAGTATCCCTGTTGTGTCCACTAATGCTTTCCCTATCCTTTCCAGGATCCCAACCTTACGCTGCACACTGACAGCCCAGACCTAACACCATGTTTCCAGATGACTGTTGTGGCGTGGGTCCCGTGCTTCTATCTTTGGTGCATCTTGCCCTTTTATCTCCTTTATCTAAAATGCAACAACCGAGGCTACATTGTACTGTCTGTGCTGAGCAGGTTTAAAACGGTAAGATGCGGCGCGCATGCACACACACACACACACACACTGACTGCAGATAAGGGCAGAGTTTTGTGCCTAATGAGAGAAAATGGCTAGAAAAAAGCTTAATCGTATGCCCTCCATTCAAAATGTCACGAAATAACGTGATTGTGATAATCTGCAAATTGCCCTTGTACTGTCAGATAAGTTTTTGAAGCATGGAATTTGGCTTTACGAAAAAGATAGACCTACTGCTCTGATGCAGCTTTCCTCAAACTTGGGTCCCCTGATGTTCTTGAACTACAGCTCCCATCATCCCTGACCACTAGCCATGCTGGCTATGAATGATGGGAGTTGTAGACCGACAACATCTAGGGACCCAAAGGTGAGGAATGCAGTTTTTTGTGTTTTGTTTAAACAAAAGGAACATAAGAAGCTGCCTCATATCTATCAGACTCTTGGTCCCTCTAGATGGGTACTGTTGACGCAGGGTTTCAGGCAGGAGCATTTGCTGCAGCTGCCAGGAATTGAACCTGCAAAGCATGTGCTCTGCCACTGACTTAAAGCCCTTCCAAAAGCATGAGCAGACCCTTCCAAAGGTTCTGGGTGTGGGTGGGAGAAAAAGGGGGAAGAGCTTCTGCCACTTGCGTAGTTAGCTAGACTCCTTATTTTCTGAGTTCTGGCCTCCCAGACTCTGCACACTTACTAGGTCTTTAGACAGCCTTCCTTCCTTTCACTCAACATTCCCATCCGTAAGCAGGTCATGTGGTGAGGTGGAAACACCTTCCCAAGCTGGTATCACTGGCACTTACCTGGATGGGGCAGCATGGCAGCAAAGTCAGGGCTGCACACATATACCAGTGGGAGCACTGCATTGGCAGCAGTGCTTCCCTCCCCACTGCACTCTCACTGACCTTGCTGCCACTGCCTAACCCCATCCAGGGAAGCAGCAGCAACGCTGGTGTCGGGAGGGTAGCTCTGCTGCACCGCACACTCCGCTACTGCATTTCATCACTCTGTGCAGCTATCCGTTTTTGCTGCTAAAGATCTTTTTCCACTTTTGGAAGCAATCGTTTGGATGATTAAGGGATGGGCATGCATTTTTAATTGGATTTTAATCTCAGCTGTCCTCGGGGGGGGGGGAGAGTTTTGTTTTGGTGGCGTTGTTGCTAATAATTAAGAAAATCTCTTGACCCGGGTGTTACTTTTGTTTCCTGCTGAGTTTCACGTGATTTGACAGGTTTATAAATTCAAGAGAAGGAGGAATCTATTCAATTTATTAGATGGATGCAGCCCATCACTTATTGAAGTCAACAGCCAAATCTCTATAGATTTTTAAAGCTGTACTGAAACAATGTGCTTCCAGCTCACAGCAAATTTAACATCTCATGACTTCCCTTAAGCAAGCCACAAAGAGCACCATCTGACCATGTTGATTTTCAGCAGGTGATATTTGAATGTTGTGAAGACGTGAAACCGCTGTGCCTCCATTCACTTTAGATGTGCCCTTCAACTCAAGAGAATAAAAGCATACAGCCCTCTAAGAAGTGGCAACAATTAAAAGAAATTCATGAAATGATGGGTTGTTACAAAGATTTAACCTCACTGCCATTTGCCATTTCTAAATAAATGCTCTGGTTCCAAAGCTAAGCTCCTAAACCAGCAGAAGATTTAAAGTTCACAGAGTGATGTAGGTTTGCGAGGGGAGAGTTTGGCCTTTTGTCGTCACAAGCAATACCAAGCACTGGCACCCTGACTGTGTAGTTTCCTTCTCTTGTGTTGGAGGGCACATGCAGGGTGAATGGCAGCACAAATAGTTTCCTTCATACTGCAAGCAGATGGAACATCACTTTCATTGATATGGGACTTGCAAAAATATTGCGCAAAAAGTGCAATAGCAAACCATCTGCCCTGTGATTTTCCTGGTGCAGGCATGTCCCCACTCATTGCTCACATGTCTGGAAATGTACATGTAGTTGCCTCTGCATGGGATATTGGTACTCTAAGACAAGCTTGTGAATAGCCAATTGCCAGTTGGCTGTTGCAAGTACGAATCACCTCTGGCTGAGCAGCAAGAAAGCATATGCTTGCAAACGGAAATAAAAACCTGTGCAGTTTTTTTCTGCACTTGGGCAGGAAGAAGCAGATGCACAAATATAAGACGGGGGACATTTAGATTGCCTTCAGATGTCTTCTAAAAATTTGGTGGTAGTTGTTCTCTTTGACATCTGGTGGGAGGGCATTTCACAGGGTGGGTGCCACTACCGAGAAGGCCCTCTGCCTGGTTCCCTGTAACTTGGCTTCTCGCAGCGAGGGAACCGCCAGAAGGCCCTTGGCGCTGGACCTCTGTGTCTGGATGGAACGATGGGGGTGGAGACGCTCCTCAGATATACTGGACCGAGGCCATTTAGGGCTTTAAAGGTCAGCACCAACACTTTGAATTGTGCCCGGAAACATACTCCAAGTTACAAGAAAAGAGATTCCGACTAAACACCAAGAAGAACTTTCTGGCAGTTATTCAACTGTGGAACAGACTCCCATGAGAAGTGGTGAAGTCTCCTTCACTGGAGGTTTTTAAGCAGAGGTTGAATGGCCATCTGTCATGGGTGCTTCAGTTGAGCTTCCTGCATTGTAAGGGGTTGGACTAGATGGCCCTTGGGGGTCTCTTCCAACTCTATAATTCTTTCTCCTCTTCAGGCCATCAATATTGTACAAACAACTGCCATGTGTAGGTGTGGGCAGGCAGGGACTAGTAATTTTTATGACTAACGTGCAAGGCTGCTTTCAGAATATGATGCAATATAAATGCTCTTTGAATACATACATTGACTGAATACATTGCTACTCTTGCAGATGAATTTATTTTCTCTCTCTTTCTTTTGAAGGTCTTTGCTTTTGTTCTCTGGTGTGTTTGCTGGGCCAATCTCTTCTACGCTTTCCATGGAATTGTTCAGAGCAGAACCCCAGCACCCGTATATTTTGTTACACCATTACTTGTTGGCATCACAATGGTCAGTATGCCTTTCTGTTGATGTTATTGATTGCATGGAGGTCAATGTTGACGCTGAAACGTGATGTGAATTAATTTTCTTAGATCAGGCAAGGCTGCCTCTTAGAATCCCAGAGATGGCTGTGGAATTGACTGTTCAGTTATCAGCAGCAAATTTAGTGGAGAGAATGATGGCAATTATTATGGGAAAACACAGGAAGCTGCCTTATACTGAGCCAGGCCATTTGTCCCTCTAGCTTAGTACTGTCTACACTGACTGGCAACAGCTCTCCAGAGTTTCAGAAAGGAGTCTTTTCCAGCCTTATCTTGAGGTGTCTGAGGTTGGACCTTCTGCATTCAAAGCGATTTCTCTGTCACTGAGCTAAGGCCTTGCCATAGAGGAGGCAGACAGAACTTTGACAGATGTGCGTTTCAAATTGCTTTTGCCATTCTTCATCCTCTTAATTTATCTGTGGAGTCCTCAGGGTACTGTTATATGACAATATGTCATATTATCTTGGATTGTACAAGATCAGCAGTTCTGAAACAGCAGCCAAATTCTGAACAAAATAATTATTTGAATGATAATAAGAAGCAATCGTATCCTTAAAGGGTATAATTTTTCCATCTAGTTAATACTGTCTATTTCTCTTCACGTTTTAAAAGTCAGCACTGGAGAATTCTGCATATAAGCAAAGGAGGAAGGGACATTTTTACTGTTCTGCACTGCACAAAGTTTTTCCTTGCCTTTGTGGAAAGAAAGCAAATAATATTTTCAGTGAGCCTCTATGAAATCTAAAGGTTGTATGATGGAAACGAACATGAAAACACAAATGTGGGATATCTGAGTTAAAAGGCAATAGCCATGTCTTCCTGGATGAAAAAAAAACAAGCTGTTTCCTTATTTTTATATATATACAGTAATTATGCTGTTATCTAGTTCTAAAGCAAAGCACTTTTTCTTTTGGTGGGGAGAGGGAACGGAACTATGGCCATATTCATGCCATACATTTAAAGCACTATTATGCCACTTTAAACAGTCATTGCTTCCACCAAGGATTCCTGGGGACTGTAGTTCATTAAGGCAGTGTTTCCCAAACGTTTTTGGGCAACGGCACACCTGTTTACCGGAAAAAAATCTCGCGGCACACCACCATTAAAGCCCCGCCCCGTGACGTCAGCGCGCAGCGTCACGCCGGGAGGGACGCACAAAAGTGAAAGTTTTTTCCCTCCCCCTTGCCGGGGTGGGAGGAGGCAGCAGAGCGAGGGACTGAGGGACGGCGGCAGCTGAGGCGGCGGCGGCTGTTGTGGTGGTGGCGGCGATAGCGGGCGGAGGAGGGGGCGGCGGCGGGAGTTGCTGCTGCTGCTGTTGCTGCTGCTGCCCGGACATGCCGGCCTCCTCCTCCTCCGCTGTCTCGCGCTCCTCCCTTTTGCGCGCGCTGCCCCGCCGCTCGGCACCACCACCGCGGAGCCGCCCCCGGCTCGACGCGGATCCTCGCCGCCGCCACCTCTCGCCGCCCGACTCGCCCGCCTCCCTCCCACGGCACACCAGCCGATGTCTCACGGCACAGTAGTGTGCTGCGGAACACCGGTTGGGAAACACTGCATTAAGGATGGTGAGAGTTGTTAGGACAGCCCTATTCTTTTCACAGAGCTACAGTTTTCAGAGTGGTTTAACAGTCAATCCCCCTTCACAGAGGACTCTGGAAATTGTAGCTCTGTGAAAGGAATAGAGGCCACCAATCAACTCTCAGCATCCTAATACTTTGAGTGTTTAAAGTGGTACCATAGCGCTTTTAATGAATGGGGTGCATGAGACCAATGGAAGTGGAAGAACAAACAAACCGACAGCAGTGTTTCAGATCCAGTCTTTTAAACCAAGCTAAGAGATAAGGAGGCATTCATTCATTCACAGCTGTAATCCATGTGTTCCACCTTTACTTTCTCTGCAGCTGTTAGCCATGTTGCTCATCCAGTATGAGAGGCTTCATGGAGTTCAGTCCTCAGGAGTTCTCATCATCTTCTGGTTCTTGTGTGTGCTGTGTGCTGTGAGCCCTTTACGGTCCAAGATCATTGGTACTGCAGCTCAGGTAAATGGGATGTGTCTATGTTGTTCAGGATGTGTACATTTATGACATGTTTTCCCCAAATTAGTATTTAGGGAGGGAGATGGCATGGCACTCTGTGGGGAGAGGTAGATCTAATGGGAGTTAAGGGTGGAGCAGCTTGTGTTACTTTCTGCTGCCTGCCTCTTCCAAAACACCAAGACCTGGGACATTCACAGGGTGCTAAATACAAATAAAGGCAAGCTAATGGACTGTGAATGTGAGTGGAGGCTATGGGGACACTGCACTGCAGAGAGGAGTGTTTCCTCTTCTCAGAGAAAAGGAAGGAAAGTCAAACTCTGTAAAGGCAGAAAGATAGGGAGGTCTCTTGTCTTATGTGTCTTTGAAAGGAGATACTGGAATGAAAATTGGTGTGTTCAGATTTTATTTCTGTGTTTATTTCTTTAGTGACCTGTACCCCACTTTTCCTTACAAAGTGAACTCAAAGCAGCTCACTTAATGAAAAACAATGCAATGCATTAAATAAATACAGTATCATCACCGCCACCAAAATCAAACACCACAAACAAAACATCATCAATCATTTGAGGTAACGAAGCTAGAGCAACAAAATCTAGGGAAGCTAATCTTCTAAAAGCCTTCTGAAACAGCCGTGTTTTGGCCAACTGCCTGAAATAATAAAGTATGAAAGCCTGGCAAACCTCCTTAAGGAAAGCATTCCATAAAGTGGGTTTAACTGCTAAAATGGGCAAGGTCTTAGTGGCCGTCTGCCATATCTCATTCAGCAATGCCACTTGGAACAAGGCCTCAGACTTTGAATGAAGCATGCAGGATGGAAAATAATGGGAGAAGGCAGTACTTAAGGAATCCAAGTCCCAAGCCATTTAGGTCTTTAACGATCCAAATCAGCACCTTGCATTTTGTCCAGCAGTGAATCAGAAAATAGTTCAAATCCAACAAGGTGGGAGTCATATATCTAGAATGTCTATGACAACCTTCACCACTCTACTGTCCTCCAAATGTTTGGACTACAGCATCTGTCAACCCCCTGCCCCTCTCTGGCTGGGGCTGATGGGAGTTGTAGCCTTAAGGGTGCCTGCAGACATGGCAGAATATTGCATTAGTTTTCCTGATTTTAATGTTGGCACTCCTGTCCCATTTTCCATTGTTCCTTTCACCTGTTGTGTTAGGGAACTGTGACTTTTTGACCAATATACTGGCATGTTGTGTTAAATTTCATTCACACCAGTGGCCATGGTGTGACACCACGAATGTCATTGGACAATGTTGCTGCTCCCCCCACCTTTTCCAAACATCAAACAATCAACTGGTTGATGGGTGCTTGGGAAAAATTGGGCAAGGGGCTTTGCAAACCCCACGCTTGGCACCTGGGAAGCACTTGACATCAGGTGCAGGGCAGGTGACCATGGCTTGGATGAAATGGCCTTGCAGGCCAAGTGGGGAGGCCTTGAGGCTCAGATTTCTAGCCCAGAAGGCAGGATCTCCCATACTTCTTCACAAAGGAAGAGGGTGGGGATTGCAGTTGATTCCAGTGGGAAACAGCTAAGGCACCAGAGCAAGACTTACTATCACACAAGATCCTAAAGAGCTTTATTAGGCTTTGCACTTAATAGCCACCTGAAATATTAAATATTTGTTTTTAATAATAATATTTTATTAATCGAATGGTCTTTTTCCTCATCAATGTCCTAGGGAGACAGCGTCAGTGTTTCACCCCATGAGATGATTAAATAATTTGTTTTTCCCCCCTCAAGGGGAGCATATACATACAGCACTATATTTGTCTGTTGTTTTACCCAAGTTATCCTTTGACCTCATTAACTTTTCCCCTCTCATTAACCATTTAACCTTTCCCTGCACCTTTAGTGTAGAACACTTTCCTTGTGTATTGACTCAAAATCTTGTATCTCTCCCTAGAACCCGATGGAAGACAGATTTCGGATTATCACATTTTATCTATACTTGGCACTGATCCTTGTAGAGTTGGTTCTTTCGTGTCTTAAAGAAAAGCCTCCATTTTTCTCTCCGGTTAACTTAGACCCTGTAAGTAAGTCCTTCTTACAGTGACTGCCTTCTATAGTTTCTCATGAGCAACCAAGCTAATTTAAGAATGCATGTCCACATCCTCTGATTTTCCTGGAAGGTGTCTTGGAATAAACCACTACATCTCACCTTAAGAGTCTCTGATTAGGGTTCTGCCTCTGGACTATATGTTTAAGGAAAGTATTTACCTTAGACATCAACAATTGTAGGCTTCATGTACCAAATCCAGCCCCATGACAACCTGCTCCCTATCCACAACCCAGAAGCAGGCATGGTGTGAGTTTAGACTAGCTGGTAGCCTATTTTGAAGAAGCCAAAGGCTTTGAAGAGAGGGCTGTACTTAATGAGGTGCTAATTTATGTGTGATGTTCTTTGTTAAAAGGGCATTGTGGAGGGAGAGGGCAGAAATTGGGACAGCAGCCTGGTGAAGTAGTTGATTTTTGGTGGTGGTGGGATTGTGGGATGTTTGTTTCTTTGTGTGACAATTAGTAGCTGGCTGTGTGCGAAAGAATGGACCAATCGTACCTTATTTTCATATGGCCTGGAAGCTGATTGTGGATTCTGCAGTAAGAGAAAAGCTTTTCTTTCCATTCTGCCACAACCTGGTCTTAATAAAGTCTGCTGGCAGCAGGACAGAGAGGCTTTTTATTGTCTTGCCTCGTGGTCCCCCCCCCCCCGGCTGGCTGCTCCATCAGCAAGGATCCCCTGTGCTTCCTATCTAGTAATAGCTAAAACACACATCCACTCCTTGCTTTTATGTCTGCTATTAGCAGGATTTGTTGAGATCAGATTGTGAAATCCAGCCATAGCCCTTCAAACACTGCTCAGAGCTGGGGGAAGGTGGTGGGGAGCAGGAAATTGGCAGGAGTTCCAGCACATCCTTAATATATACATCCCAGGATATATTGCCAAATGATTTTGAATGCATGGTAGTCTTTGGCTACAAAAGCTTTGGCTAAAATATTGGATTTTTAAAAAAAACCTACAAATTCATGTCTTCAACTTTTTATTGTAGAATCCCTGTCCAGAGTTAAATTCTGGTTTCCTTTCGAAGATCACATTTTGGTGGTTTACAAGGTAAGCATTACTGAGCTCTCATTGATATCCTCTATTTTGCTGAAAGCAATATTGAAGTGGCATCTGTACAAGAGATTCCCCTCGTGCTCTTGGTTGCCTAGCTACATTCCTATACAATACAGCATTCATTCATGCTCTTCCCTCTACCCCACACCCAGATGTTTTGTGCTTATTAGAGTAGAGGTTAACTAAAGTACTCAGAACAAATTCCAGAGCTTTAGAAGTATATTTACTTCTAAATATATTTCCTTTGCACAATGGGCTGGTTGGTGGATCTCAGGATTCTGGCAGAAAACGAAGTACTGTAGTTGCAGCAAGCCTCAAGTCTGCTCATCCCTGGTGTAGATCACCTTTCAGAACTGAGGTGCAGGAAGTGTGAGACAGCAGCTAAGTTCACAGATGGGAAACTGGAGTGCTGTGTGCTTAATTCCAGGTTGGGAAATGCTAGCTAACACTGTGAACAACTTGCACAGTTATGTTTGAATTGGCAATTAAGGTTCAGGTTTCATTTCCTGTTGGAATCGTATTTTATAGGGTGTTTTTTATTATTCTTACTGTGCAGCAGGAAAAGAAACTTGAGTCTCATGTGTAACATGATGAAACAAATCTTTGTCAACCTTCAACTCTCCAAAAAATGTCTTTTTTTTAAAGGGGAGGGGAAATTGCATTTTCCCCCCTCTCCAAAGAAGAGGGAGATTAGTTTAATAAGCCGTACTTTGTGCAAGATTGAGGAGGGTTATTTTGCCATTTAGGGGGAAAGAATCTAAGCTTTTATCTTCAAGGTTCTCTTTGCAATTAGAAGACATCAATAGTTGTTGTTAAAAAAAAACAGGGCTGAGAATAGAGTTCTGAAAGGCAATTTGCACATTTTCATTCATAAGTCTGTTCCATCTGATTTCCACATTAATCTGTGATTTTAAAAAAGGGAAAAACTATACAAAAATTGTATTTGCATATCGGTGACTCACAACTTATGTGGGGGATACATTCCAGGGATAGCGTTTAAAGGCAAAAGTGTATCATCAAAACACACTGGGTGCAGTGGTGGATGGGCTGGCGAAAGTCTTTCACCCCAGAAACCCACCTACTTTCTGTCCCTTTAAAAACAAAACAAAAGTCAAGCGTGTTTACTGTATGGGCTGAGTAATAAAGTCTGGGCTACGAAAGAAAGAAACAAAAACGAAAGTTATTACCATAGTAAAGTAAAGTATATTGGTGTCATTGGTTTGTCAAGTGTAGTTCCAGATTTGTCAGGCCTGTGATGATGGCTGCTTTTTAAAGCCAAAAACCATATCACAGAATTTTAGATATGTGCAAAATCTTAATGATAATTACTTTCCAGTCTGCGTATTAATTCAGGAGATGCATATTAGGTTGGCTCACTTTTAAAAAGGCAGACCAAACTGAATTCTCCCTAGTTCTGAACCTAGCAGCCTATTCATTGTGCCACATCGTCCCGTAGAGATTCCCACTTAGAAACTGAATAAAAGACTTTCCACCTAGCAACAGGAGGCTCAGCTGCCTCCTTTGCTGCAAATGGCAAATGCATGGATGAAAAACTAAGGCCTCAAGGAAAATAGTTAATATCCGGAGACTTCCAAGCGTTAGCAATTCTGTTGGATAGTAGTTTGATGTCAACTTAAAATGCCACTTTCCTACCAAGATTTAAATCATTTTGTCCTAGTTTTTCCACTTAAAGAGAGATGGGTGAACTTGTAGCATTTGTAGTCAGTTCCCAAATTCAGTTGAGTTTCTGCAGGAGGACAAGAGGTCAACAGAGAGCTATTTAACATCCCTGACAGCAGCAGTTACATTGACGTCAGTAGTGATCTTGTTGCCATGTGGGAAAAGCAGGAGCGGGGAGCCAGAAAAAAAATGCATTTAAGGTTGGCTACGGTCAAGGTTCAACCACTAAACCCCTTTATGTTTGTGGATATCATCACTGTAATAAATGAAAGTATGTGAACAGAGTTGTATGTGAACAGACCCTCTTGTTTGCCAATACTTTAGTATTATGCCAAAGATTAGACAGGATTTTGAGGGTGCCCAAGGTGATGGCAAAGCACAGCAGACATTTATGGTGGGATAATATTGGAGGCATCAAGGAAGTGCTAAAAAGTGTGATGGAGTTGAAGTTCTGGTACCAGACATACAATATTTGCCTGGTGAAACTGCTTTGAAAATGTGCTAACCTCATCTTGTGCACTTACCATCTTTACTCCCAGATCGAACTCAGGGAAAACCTTGTGTTTTGGTTTGCATCAGAAAGCCAAAGCACAGCACTGACTGGCCAGTGTTTGTGTCAATCATGAAGCAACATCCCTCCTTTTGGGGGCAGGGCTGTGCACAGTGCTGATTAGTTATGCCTTGTGACAGCCACAATGCCACCTCCTCTGCTTCTCAGAGCACTTTTAAAGGGTGTTGAGCAAGAATACAAGCAAGGTGTTGGTGCGGATGGGAGGAGGGAGACAGAAAAACAAAGTGGACTGTCTGCTTGAAGGATTGTGGAAGAGGGCAGGACGCTGGTGCATCCAGAGGCTATATGTGTGTCATTATTGAGGCGAACATTGGAGAGTAGATGGGAAGCAGAGCTCACCCCTTAGGAGAAAAACTTGGCCTTACAGTGGTACCTCGGGTTAAGAGCTTAATTCGTTCTGGAGTTCCGTTCTTAACCTGAAACTGTTCTTAACCTGAGGTACCACTTTAGTTAATGGGGCCTCCCGCTGCCGCCACGCCACCACTGCACGATTTCTGTTCTCATCCTGAAGCAAAGTTCTTAACCCGAGGTACTATTTCTGGGTTAGCGGAGTCTGTAACCTGAAGCATCTGTAACCTGAGGTACCACTGTACTCATCTTTGATCACCCCTTTGTACTTGCAGTCAGACCAGAAATTCATTTTATGTTAAACACATGGCCATTGCTGCAAACGGCAAATATGTATTTCTTTCCCACCTCCCTACCTGTTACTTCCAGAACAATTTACCTGTATCCACAGCATTGTGCATGTCCCCCTTCCCCATCCCACTGATAGCAGCATGTGATGTGGGGCAGGGAAATGTACAACAGCCTCTGCCATCCAGTAGCTGGGTAAGTTGTCCTAGATGCCTAGTGTAGAAGAAGGAGGAATTAAATGTGTGTGTGCTCACATGCACTGTCTGTAGAGGTCTTTGCACATTAAGCATAACACTGCAGTACTCTCTTCAGAAAGGTTGAATTGTGTGTCCAAACTGATTACCAACATCCTTGGTTGTTGTTTTTTTAACAATACAGTATGGCAATCCAGGGATATAAGAAGCCTCTTGAAGATAAAGATTTATGGTCTCTGAATGCGGATGATAAATCTGAAGTGATAGTACAGAAGCTGCAGAAAGAGTGGGATAAGCAAAATCAAGAAGTGCAACAGTAAGTTGGCTTTGCCTTAATAAGTCACTCTTAGGCTCCCTTTTGTGCATTAACTCTTGCGTTTTAACTGTGCTTTAGAAAATCACCAAAATTGTGTGCCATTGTAATGTGTCAAAAAAAAAAGAATATTGCAGCCTACATAAATGATGATAACTGTGCAAAATGCATAATTAAGTTAATGTGCATATGTTAAGCTAATGTGCATGTGTTTGCTTGTTTTGCATAATTTGTTATGCTTTTGCTAATCAAAGGATGAGGCAAGGATCCTCAAGGCACTGGAACGCTATCTCAGAACAACCAGTAACCAACCCCCATACCTGCATTTTCTATCACACTTTCAAGATTATCTTAATAATAATAAAGACCAGAACTTTTCTGGGGGTGAGGGGTGAGAAAGAAACCGTGTCCAGGCCCCCAGGACCTTGTGTGGGAGCTGGAGTTGAGCAAATGAGCTGGACCGTAGGGAGCTGTTGACCCAGCAAGAGATTAGGTGAGAACTGGAAGGGATGACGACGACGACGACGACAACAACAACAACAACAACAACAACTTTTATTTATATCCCGCCCTCCCTGACCGAAGCTGATGCTTCCGTATCATTCTTTGGATTTCAATTGAAATTGTAACTCTTGCCCTCTCTGATTCAGCCTCTATATTTTGGAAAGTTGTTTGTTCACTGTGACCTGGACACCTCTTAAGATATCATAACCTTTTTGCATGTGGTTCCTGAGATCAAGGTGCAGCTTTTTGTCTGCGTTTAGATACAATGAAGATGGACAACTGAACCTTTCAAAACTGCACTGTTTTTAACCATTGATTTAAAAACTGTGCTGATTTTGTTTCTTAGAAATTCTGAGCCATACCTGGTATGAGGCTGCTAGTGTTAAAATGCAGAAAGCTGCTTTATGTTTTAAATCTAAACTAGGTCACATACTACAAACATTTCTTATCAGAGTGATGATGACTTATCTGTTATGGTTACAGACCAATAAAAGGGGATGCAAACAGGATAACTATAATAAAAATACTGATATTCACAGAGGGGCCAAAAGGGAGTTCCTGCTTTACCACCTGGCTCTTAATTTATATTTTAGATAGGAAGAATTTAGCTACATTTTCAGTAAAGTAAGAAGAGGAATCATTTAAGCAAGAGATAGCCTAATTTCAGTGGGTCTTCCAGGTAAAGGAAGAATCAGCTTTTCTCTGGGCTTATTATACAAATTGTCATATATAGATTAAAATGACCCACAAGTTTTGTCTCTCTGATCCCACAGGGACAAATGCCTTCATTATGTGAAATGTTCTTAAACTTGCCTGTATGCAAAGCAGAAGGCAGAACATTAATAAAATAAGAACACTGAGGATAAATGCTCTCTATATCTGTAAATAGCAGAGTGTCTGAGGTTTTATCTTATCCGGAGAGATAACTGGTATGCTGAATCACTCAGCTGTGTATGGCTCATGAGCCATCACATGCATACCTGATAAGACACACAGTACAGTTCCTTCCACCTCAGAATGCATGTTGTGTACATAGTGGATCATTTGTTTTAAATCACCCCTATGCCAGCTCTCTCTTTATGTGAGAATACCGGGGGGGGGGGGAGAGAAGATCAGGTCGCTGTTGATGTTTTGTCGTGAGTTAAGCTAAGTTAAGGATCAGTTTCCCCAATCACATGAAGGGGTTCAATTTGCTTTCAAGTCAACAGGAACAGAAGTCCCTGTGGGCCTTTCCCTATTCAACAGGAGGAAGGGCAGGGGCTGAGAGGTGTGTGGTGTGGGACTGGCGCATGCACCCCCTTCCCCGGTCCACACTTTGAGCTTTCATGTGTTTGGGCAAATACCTGACTTCCATTAATTTGTGCCCTTGTCTTGAAATGTCACTGGAATAGCGGTTTGGTTGGGCGCAAAATCGGTGAAAGGATAGTCAAAACTGTTGTAAAGTAAGAGGCTGTTAGACATAAAATAATTGAGGTAAAAATACTGGAAGATGCATGGCAAAACCATAGCTGTAGTGGTAACAGGGCTTTTTGATTCATAAAATACTAAACAAAATAATTTAGTAGGCTTTATCCAACCCCAGAAGAGACCTATTGAAATCAATGGACCTAAATTACTTGTGTGAACTGATTTCAATTGGTCTCTTCTGAGTAAAGCTATCACCCATTAGTTTTATTTCTTGAAAAACCAAAAAACCAAAAAAAGTTGATGTTTGAAATGTGGCTGCTTTCCTAAGCAAGTATGTTGTCATCATTACCATCATCATCATCATCATTTTGCTGAACAGAAAAGGGAAATTATCAGATGCCGAAGGCTGTATTTGCCTGAGCCAAGGCTTTAGACTACAGCTTTTTATTTAAGTAAAACTAAACTAATTTAAACTTAATCATTCCTACATGAACTGGCCAGTCTTCAATTGATCTGATACGTTGATGTGGAAGTTTCTGCCCCTGAATACACCAAACAGAGGGGCTGCAGTAGTAATATCTCATACGACTTAATTTGCAAATCAGGTTCCAAATGTGCTGCCTTATGTCACTATAATTTAAATATTCAGCTTTAACATAGTTATTAAATAAAGTACCGAGTTTAACACAGACAGTACTTTAAACTGAGGTCCCTTTTTTTCATGGGGGAAACTGCTCCCTGCTCTAGGCTACTAAAATGTGGGGCCCATATCCTACAAACATATCTTAGCAGTTCTCACAGAATCAAGGGCACATTTGAGGCCCAAAGGCTGCTATTATTTAAGAGAGTCAATATTCCTAACAAACCCTCCACTTTTTCAGCTGACTTTAACCATGTCTTTTGTTCCCCTAGGAAAAAAGATATATCCTATACGAAAAGCTCGAACCAAATAGAGAACCATGTTGGTGAAGGCCTTGAGGAAACAGAAATCCTGATAAGTAGTAACACAAAGCAGAAAGAACCATCTTTTCTCAAAGCCTTACTCAGGACCTTTGGCCCATACTTCTTAATCGGCTCCTTCTTTAAATTAATTCAAGATCTGTTGTCTTTCGTCAACCCCAAGTTGCTAGGGTGAGTTCTGCACTCTCATTCAAGTTCATTTCACATCATCCATTAGCACAGCGTTTCCAAAACTTAGGTCTCCAGCTGTTTTTTTGAACTACAACTCCCATCATCCCTAGCTAGCAGAACCAGTGGTCAGGGATGATGGAAATGGTAGTCCAAAAATAGCTGGAAACCCTATTTTGGGAAACCTTGCATTAGTGAATAGCTAGTGAAAAGGTAATAGTTTTAAGGCGCCACTTGCTTTCTGCAAGCTTTTGGGGTTTTCGCATTTACTGCACTCCATTCCCTGCATGTCGCACAGTGGCGTAGCGTGGGTTGTCAGCACCCGGGGCAAGGCAAGCAATTTGCGCCCCCTAACCCGTGGATTTGCGCCCCCTAACCCTAACCCCCAGATGTTGCACCCAGTACAGCCGCCCCCCCTGCACCCCCCACACTACGCCACTGCTAAGGGGACAAGGAACACGCGTGGGGTGGGTGGAGAAGGATGTGGCTAATAATGCAGGAGGGGGGTCTAAGGGGAAAAGGAGCTCGCTTGGGGTGGGTGGAGAAGGAGCTTTTCGGAGAGCTGAGCGGGGAGGGGGGAGGGAAAGAGCACTGTTGCTTTAAAGGAGCCAACCGGACAGCAGCCACTTACAGCAGTGTAAGCAGCTCCTTTCCACTCCCGCTTTCCTCCTTCTCTCCCTCTTTGCTGCTTTACGCAGCTAATGGCAAATCCCCTGCAACCCAAGTCCTGCTCAGCAGATCAGCTGAGACGCTGGGAGAATTGTAATTTCCCCCTCTCCCTCATCCCGTGCCCTCCTGTCCCCAGCAGCCTTTTAAAAAACTTTTTTACTGGTTTTCACTGCGCTCGTGGCTCAGAGCCCTCCTGTGCCCTGCCGTCCCTCTGCAGCCTCATTGCTCCGTTTAGAGAGCGCACGGACCTTTGCTAGCTGAGGCTGCAGCAGCTGTTGCTGGCTACGCAGCGCTTTTTCCGGGTCCCTATGGCTCCCGTCTGTCCCTCCCGCGTGTAAGCGGCTGCTGCCCGCTTTGCTGGCATGGCTCTCCTTCCCTCCCTCCTCCTCAGCTCCACCCCCTCCTCCTGGCTGTAAAGCAAGCATGAGTGCTCGCTCCACCTCCTCCTCCTCCTCCCGGCTTTGCTGCTGCTGCTGCTGCTGCTGCTGCTGCGCGGCTCTTTTCCTCCACCGACGGCGCGCTGCGCCTTGGAGAGGTTCCCGCTTCCTCGAGGGGGGCCGGCCAAACGCGCCCCCCAAAATGTTGCGCCCGGTGCGGCCGGCACCCCTGGCACCCCCCACGCTACGCCACTGATGTCGCAGGACACCTATTTTATCCTGTGCTGAGTCCTTGCCTATCTGCATAGCCGATGCGGGGAATCGCAGGGGAGAATGGCAGTCTGATAGGGAAAGGCTGTCAATGAGGAAATACATAATGGATTTTCATGTGTTACTAGTTTTGCATAAGAACACTGAGTGGGAAACAAGGGAGGCTTTCATTTAGACATATCGCTAACGTGACTAAATGGTGTAGTGTCTCCTCCATGCACCATATTTCTTTCCAGTTCACACTTGCATGTCTACATGGTAAAGAATCCCATTTTGAACTGCAACACACAAAAGTTCATCTATGTGTGTTGATTGGCAGATTCAAAGATTACATGTGTGCATGCTTTCCAGTCAGGGAAAGACATTGTGCTGCCTGAGGCAGGATCTGCATCTGTCTTCATGATAGGGGAGGGCTGTAGCCCAGTGAAATATGCTTTGCATGTAGACGGTCCCAGGTTTAATCCTCGGCATCTCCAGGTAGTGGCTGTGCAGAAGAAGAGGGCAGGGGATGATGCTAGAAAACAGTATAGAAGACAGGAAAGTGGCCAGACTATCTTTGTGGCAGACTAGCATGGCAGCTTTGTGAGGAGGCACAAATTTCCCATCACCACCCAAGGCAGTTGCTTCATTTTGCCACATGATAGAGCTGGCCCTATTTTACCGTGCCTTACATGTACTATGTAGCTCTAACTTGCTTCAGCTTTTCAGCCCCTCTACACACTATGCTGGGACGCGGGTGGCTCTGTGGGTTAAACCACTGAGACTAGGACTTGCTGATCAGAAGATCGGCGGTTCGAATCCCTGCGACGGGGTGAGCTCCCGTTGCTTGGTCCCTGCTCCTGCCAACCTAGCAGTTCGAAAGCACGTCAAAGTGCAAGTAGATAAATAGGTACTGCTCTGGCGGGAAGGTAAACGGCGTTTCCGTGCGCTGCTCTGGTTCTGCAGAAGCGGCTTAGTCATGCTGGCCACATGACCTGGAAGCTGTACGCCGGCTCCCTCGGCCAATAAAGCGAAATGAGTGCCGCAACCCCGGAGTCGGCCATGACTGGACCTAATTGTCAGGGGTCCCTTTACCTTTACACACTATGCTGGCACAGTGAAATCCAGGTATGCCATTTGACCAACACACAACAACAATCAACATACAGGTGTCTGCCCGCCTCCCGCCCCCATTTTCCACAATATTTTTTATTTTAGATTTTTAAAATTGGATTGCTGTAGAAAAATGAAGGGGATAAAACAATTAATAAGATGTTTGAGGTGGTCTTATGCCTTCTAGGCATGTGTCCAGAAGAATGGTTTGAATTATTGGTGCTTCTACTTCACTGTGGGTAAGAATCAGTAGTGTGTTGTGCTTTGCCCCACTAATCTCATCATTTCTTCCCCTTGTTGTCTATTTGTTTCGTCTCCTCCTTAAACAGTCTGTTAATTGGCTTCATTAAGAATAAAAGCGCTCCCTTATGGTGGGGATATCTGACTGCAGCTTTGATGTTTTCCTCTGCTGTGCTTCAGACGATAATCCTTCACCAGCATTTCCAGTACTGCTTTGTTACTGGGATGAGACTGAGAACGGGCATCATCGGGATGATCTACAGAAAGGTAGAAGCAGGCTAATGTTTTTCCAAGCACAGGCAGTGAATATGAACAAGAGATTTTGCTTGAGGGGGCAGAAAGAAAGCACCGTATTTTCGTAATGTTGTAAAAAGGAGGAGCCAATAGGACTTGGCAATGCACTGAATATGAGGAGTGAAAGAGAGGGAGGATTCCAATGCACAAGCCCTGGACTGTGCACTGCATGCAATGGCAGGAAAAGACTTATATCAGCTGTCTCTAATCCTGCACATACACATTCCATGTTTCTTCTCAGTGTTCTGGCATTTGCAGTTTATTCATAAATGCTTCTGTTGCCACTTGCAACATTAAATCTTAAAGAATTAAGGATTTTTAATCTAGCTCTCAGCCCAGCTTTGACCACCCCTAGTCCAGAACTGTCCTTTTATCTGCATTTCCACAATTCTGGCATCATTACTTAATCCTGCCCTTTTTCTCAGTTGGCTCTCATCAACCAGTGCTTGGGTGGCTGACATCTCAAGAACAATCCTGTAACTATTCAACTATCCAACCCCCACCACCACCACCACATCTCCTTCAAAGACTTGGGCTCCCTTCACACGCACACATTCAGCCATGTGGAAGCAAGCTCAGATGTGGCTGCAGTCTTTGCATGTGAGATTACCAGAGGCATGCGGGTGCGGTTTAATGTGTGGGTCTTTCCCACCCATTAATTGCTTTCCTTCTGGCTTAGAGCCAGCTGGATGGAAAAGATCCACATGGATATGTAGGATTTTGTATAAATTGGTGTGCTTGTGAAGGTCTCCCTAATATTATGTTAGCAAGTAGAATGAATATAAACCCATATTCTTTTGGTGTTTGTAACTGGATAATTAGGACCATCCTAACCATGTTCACCACAGTTTTAAGTTATTTTTGAATGTAACCCAAATTGCCCTTGGTATTGCCCAACACAGGCCTGCTTTTGTGCAGGAAAACACATTTTGCTTACCTGCTCAACACTAGATACATCATGCTGAGTTTTTATGGTACTAGCCCGCTAGATGTGCCATACTGCCATGCTTTATTTATTAATCAGATTTGCTTAAAAGCGATTGTGTAAAAGCTAAACGAATTTGTGGCAGTTGAAAATCATTCTTGAAAGAATAGTTCTTCAACTGGTAACACTAACCATTGCACACATGTAAAAAGTGGATTTGATGCTTGGTGTGTTACATACTGTGCACATTTAGCTCTATTTGTGCATCATGTGTTTGTATTCTTGGTACCCCAGCTACAGCTGCTTGTGAAATCCTCACAAATATTTCCCCTTCATACCAAACCATTTTAATTCTTCCTCTGTTTTACAAGTTCCCCAAGTCATTTGTATAAACAGGATATATAAAAAAACAAGACTGTATTTGAGTTTGCTTATATTTGCATACTCAAATGAGTGTAGTAGTGGTTGGAACAATTTTATATCTTTAGTTATTAATGAGTGGCTAATGTAACAATACAATGTATAATAGAAGCGCCGCCGCCCCCCCCCCCGTAAGTACCAAGCTGTGACATATCTTTGTTTTGTGGAAAAATCTTACATGTGGAAAATCTTATATGATGAGCCACTATGCAGAACAGCTGCCACAGGGAGGGTCTTAGACTGGCAGACCCAAGCTCACTTAGAAGGAAGTAAGACCCACTGGACACAGTAAAGTCTTACTTGCTAGTGAACATTCATAAGATGGTGTTGTTAAAGTAGCTTCTATATAATGGTGGTGGTAACATGAACTGATCCTTAATATACATTTCCTGAAGAGCTTTCTTTCAATTCAAAACACTTAATATGGAAGGTTTGCATGTGGCGATATTTCCCTATAGTTTATTCCTTTTGGACTAAAGTCTTTAGCAAGACACAGTTGATTGCTAACCAAATAAATTATTGCCTTAGATCCAAAAATTTCTTCATTATCTGTTTATGAGGGAGAGGCACAGGATCTTACCTAAAGAGATCTCTTGAAGGCTGCAAGACATACTATAGCGAAGTTTGGGAGGTCTTTAAATACAAGAGCCATGGTTTATGGAACTCTGGGACTTGATGCTCATGGAAAAAGTAACTAACAAATTGCAGGAACAAAGAAGTAATAAGAAGTCAGGCAGCTTTAATTCACCTGTATGCTGCCAAAACGCAACAAGGATACAGGCATCCCATGGGGATCTTTGGAAATACAGTTTTTGTTTGATAAGAGGAATGGTTTATTTTGAATATGGGCTTCTACTGCATGGGATATAGTACTCTTGGGAAGTGGCAGAGAGGATGTTCTTTCTGTTCTGAAAAATAAGAGTTTTAAAAATATGGAAGGTTTTCTGGTGGGAGCTTGGAAATACACCAGGAACCAGTGAAGTTGCCACAAAGCTAGTGAGATATGTTCCCACCAGCCAGTCCAAGCTGGTGAGTCATGAAGCTGTAATCTGGGGTAACTGAAGTTTCTGAATAGTCTTTGGAGGTAGCCCCAGGACTGATGCATTGCAGTAGTCCAGTCTGGATGTTCCCGGAGCATGGATAGCTGTGGCCAGGCAATCTGCCCAGAATAGTATTCAGATAAAACACCAACTGAAGCAAATGGAAGGTATTTCAAGGCATGGAAGCCTCCAGTGACAGACCAGGATCTATCAGCATCTCTAAGCTGCAAACCTGATTCTTGGGGTGGTGGAAGTACAGGATCAAAATGTTACAAAATGAGGAAATATGCCTAAATAAGGGAGTTTCTCTCATTGTCTCTCCAGTCTTTAGTCATCACCAACTCAGCAAAGCGCTCTTCCACTGTTGGAGAAATTGTGAACCTGATGTCAGTGGATGCTCAAAGATTAATGGATCTGACTACCTTCCTAAACATGGTGTGGTCTGCGCCGCTCCAGATATGCCTAGCTTTAGCCTTTCTCTGGCAGGTACAGAGTCACTTATGTTTGTTCTCTCTGATTTGGCACAATGTGCAGCCAGTAAGCTTAAGGCTGACCCAGCTTGAAGGGGGAAAGGGATTATGGAAAATCATATTGCATGCAACCTGTTGCTCCCAGCAGAATTCCAAGCCCTTGTCTTTAGAATGTTCTGTCTGAATAGATGAATAACTGTGGATGCAGAGCTCAGGTGAGCTGCAATATCCTTAGATATAAAGAGCCATAGCAGGAGTATAATGGGAGAAGGATCCTAGAGATGAGTTTAGGGAATGGTTTTTATTTATATCAGTTTTTATTTGCATAGCTGCTGTAGAACATTGCAGTCCTCAATTCCCCCTTAGCTCAATAAAATAGATCTCTAATGATAAACATAAAAAACAGCTTCTCAGGTTCATTTTTTGTCTGCTTTTGTCTCTGTATAACGATGTGCCTAACATAAACTGGTGCATTTGTGAAGCAGGTTATGGCACCATTTTTTACCAGCTTGCTTCTATGTAGAGTGCCAGTATACAGCATCCAAGGAGCCATTTTTAGCAGTGCATGTGGTGGTTATAAATAAATACCCAAAGATTTTGAATTCACAGTCAATTAGGTTTTACTCAGAGTAGACCTACTGAAATTAGCAGAGCTAACTTAGCCGTGTTCATTAATTTCAGTGGGTCTGTTCTGAGTAAAACTTTGTTGAATACCACCCTTTCTGTTCCCCTGTCCTCCATTCCTTCCTTAGCTTCCAAGTACGCATACGTGACTGCTTGGTGCAGATAAAAAGAGAAGTACCATAAGGATTTTGCAGAGCTTCTCTAGGTTTTTGCACTTCATGTTGAAAATATATTTAGTCAACTTTAGCCATGTAAACATTTCTGTGCTTTAGTGGTTAGAGTGCTGGACATAGCTTCCTGTGTGACACTGTAAAATGAGAGGAGGATCATGTATGGAACTTTGAGCTTCTAGGAGGGTATAAATACAATAAATTCCAGTTTTTTAAAATATTAATTGGAAGAGAATAGAATAATGACTGATGTGTTTTGCATCGTTTTGAAGGAATTAGGGCCGTCTGTACTGGCAGGAGTTGCTGTGATGGTCTTACTCATCCCATTTAATGCTGTAATAGCTATTAAAACCAGAGCACTCCAGGTAAGTAAACTCTAGTACATCCATTCCAAACTAATTTGGATTGTCTAGCTGAGGCTCCCTGCAAAAGGAAGCAGAAAGAGGGTGCTGGCAGATTAGTCAGCCCTTAGAGCAATTTGACTACCGTGTGCAGAGCATGGCTTCTTTGCACCTGCTTGTCTGCCCTGGGATTTCTGACTTGCCTTGCCTTCAAATCTCACCGTGAAACTTTACCTGAGCTGCTGCCTGCTCAAGGCCCTTCTCCTGTCTGTTTTTTTCCTGAACACGGTCCTGATTATCTTGTGCCCTGGACTTTATTCTCATTTGCTTTCTGTCTAGAAAAGATTCTGCAAAACCTCTTCTTGCAGATTTCCCTTTTTTTCCCAGAGCAGTGGGTAGAAGAAAAATTTTCCACAGTGCTTTCTTTTTCTTGTCAATACAGTGGTACCTCTGGTTACAAACTTAATTCATTCCGGAGGTCTGTTCTTAACCTGAAAACTGAGGTACCACTTTAGCTAATGGGGCCTCCCGCTGCCACTGAGCCACCAGCGCACAATTTCTCATCTCATCCTGAGGTAAAGTTCTTAACCCGAGGTACTACTGTACTCTGTGTTTGTTACCTGAGGTGTTTGTAACCCGAGGTACCACTGTACTCTGCTCAGAAGCAGCATGAAGGGTGAGATTGCCCATAGAGTAGAGGTCCACTGTGCCCTCCACTCAGTATAGTTTTGAATCACACAGCTGCAGATCTCGGATATCATCTGGATCATTTCTGTGAACTGCTTAACATCCCACCCTGTGATTATTATCAAAATTATAACATGCCCTACACAGTGAGCAAAGGAAGCCAAGAGCAATTAGACAAGTGTTTGGAATATATCCACATATATATGCTAAGGATACTGCCATGAGCACCATTAATGGATGCCTTTGCAACGAAAACTTTCAATGCAGCTTTATTCCCAGGTACATGTAGGATTGCAGCATTAAGAGTTTTGCAGCCAGTTCTAATGGGAGTGATACTAAAATTCCTTTTCTTTCACCGAATGCTAATAATTGACTCATTTTAATTGTGAGGGGATGTTTAAAAACAGCTGATTTTTATTTACATTTTAGTGATCCTGTGTTGGTGCTGCTTATTTTCTGCACTGCATTTCACTTAAGCTGAGCATGAACTTTAGCTCTGCAGCTGCTGCTGCTGTTTCTGTTTTCCTCATTCTCCTTATACTTCCACGGTGCAGTTCTTTTGTAGCTTGTCAGTTGAACAAGAGCACACGATGAAAGGAATTCAGTGAAAGATAATTTTCTTTTGTGGGCGGGGGGGGGGGATACAACCACCACCACCATCTAATGGTGAATTGCCTGATGCTGTAGGCTGCCATGTCTCCACCACCCCCTCCACCGACCTTAAAAAGTCACCTAAATAGTAAATAGGAACCACATTCCTTCCCTTGGCTGCTTGACAGTGGTTTCTGTAACACCAGCAAGGACAGAAATGTGATGGAAAGAGTCCAGAAAAAAGCCTCAGTGAGTGATTAATGGCTTTTCTTTCTGCTTCCTTTATGATGATGAGTCTGCTGGCAAAAGAAGCACACACAGAATATCAGGCTGGTTTCAGCTTTGTTCTAAGTACATAAAGATTAAAATGCAACCTATGTCCTAGTGACCGAGAGCTAAGCTTCACATATTACATCTTGAACATATTCGAAAATTGGGAACAGAGAAAATTGCCTTACAGTGAATCAGACCATTGGTCCATCTTGCTCAGTATTGTCTACGCCCACTGGGATTGTGCCCAGGGTTTCAGACAGAGAATCTCTCCCAGCCCTACCTGCAGATCCTGGGGATCAAACCTGGGACCTTAGGCATGCAAAGCAGATGCTCTGCAACTGGGCTGTGGCCCTTCCCCTATCCTATAAGTATTGCATATCAAGTAGCCAACGGCCAGTGGTAAGGAAGAGTCCAAATAAGATCTTATTGACAAATGTTTCTCTTTCTCCACTAAACCCAAACAAGCATGAGTTACAGCTCATAAGGAATAATTTGCAGTTCTCTAGGGTCTCTTGCACATGTTTTTCTTAGAATGTCCTGCCTCAGATCCTTTTAAATGGACGCGGGTCCTCGGGCTTGCCGATCAGAAGGTTGGCGGTTCGAATCCCCGCGACAGGGTGAGCTCCCATTGCTCAGTCCCAGCTCCTGCCCACCTAGCAGTTCGAAAGCACGTCAAAGTGCAAGTAGATAAATAGGTACCACTCCTGCGGGAAGGAAAATGGCGTTTCCGCCGGCTCCCTCAGCCAATAAAGCGAGATGAGCGCCGCAACCCCAGAGTCGGTCACAACTGGACCTAATGGTCAGGGGTCCCTTTACCTTTACCTAGGGTAGAGAAACATTAATGATTAAAAAATAAAAATGAAATGGACTTTGTTCATATGTATCTAATGGGTTTTTTGGGGGGTGAAACAAAACAAAACTAGAAGCCAGTACTCCTATCTTAATAAAAGTGCTGTGAGTACCAGTGCAATATGCCAGTCCTAGACAGTGAAAAGGGGATTATGGTTCCTGAGATCAAGAAGCGGGATTTTACCTACGTTTGGATAGAGCTGTATGCCATTTTGAAGCGAGGTCAAAGCTGTACTGCTTTTTTGGCTTCTTAGAATTCCCAGGCAACACATGGTATGAGGCTACTAGTAGTAAACAATTGGGATATAAGCATGTTAATCCCACATTTAATCTCTAAACTGAATCAACATCCTTGACCAGATACAGTGAGTTAAAGTGGGGTTTTCTTTATTGTTCACATGCCCAACCCATAATAAATTCTTATTCATCTTGCAATGAACATACCTACTTATTTACAATTGTGTAGAAGTATACCATCCATTCAGAAAAGTGGGTGTGGTATTTTAATAGTATCTAAATTTATGAAAGTATTGTTTTGTTATTCCTTGGAGACCTGGACACAGGAAGCACGGTGCAAGTTGTTACACAAATGGCTATTGGTTAATGCTGTTCTTTATCATTGTTTAGGTGCAACAGATGCGCTACAAAGACTCCCGCATCAAGCTAATGAATGAAATTCTAAATGGCATAAAGGTTCTCAAGCTCTATGCTTGGGAACCATCCTTTGCAGAAAAAGTTCTGGAGATAAGGAAGAATGAACTGCAGGTTTTGAAGAAATCAGCCTACCTAAATTCTTTGTCAACATTTGCATGGATCAGCGCACCATTTCTGGTAAGCTTTGTTTGTGTACCTTATCTTTTGTCAGAGGAACTGTCTGCAAGTTAGCAGGACCATCCTTGTAACTTAACTAGGGAAAATTTGAAAAGTCTGTGAAAAGTCCAGTTGCTGAGTTATTGTTCATACAATGCAAGAAATGGGCATGGCTTGACTTCTTCTCAGGATGTGGCTGCTGGGAGAGGGGCCTAAGCCCTGTAAAATGATGCAGTACTACAGGAGAGGAAAGATGACTGAGCATGAGTTCTCTGTAAATCAAAGACGGGGAACCTGTGGCCACCCAGAGCTTGACGGACATCTATTCCCATCAACCCCAGCCAGTTGAGGATGCTGGATGTTGCAGACTCAACATCTGGAGTGGGGGGGTTTACAGGTTTTCCATCCTTACTCTAAGCATGGCAATTTTTACTGCTTCATTATGGAAAGCATAATAAAGAGAGAAGATTGGTTACTTGCTACTTACTTGCTAAATAAAAAATATTAAGCCTGTAGTAGGCTATCCTTCACATTGCCAAATTCTGAAACTACTTATAAACTACTTTTTTTAAAAAAATAGTATTGGTGGTCAAAGTTCCATCTAGTCTGGCACTCTGTCTTCAACTAGGACTAGTCAGTTATGCCAGGGAAGCTCATGATGGAAAAAACAATCCTGTACCTGTTCATTGTCCCCAGTATCAGAAGTATACTATCTTCTGTGAACATGAAAGCTGCATTTGGCCAGCAGCCATTATGTTCTATAGATGTGTATAATCCTTTAAAACGGGTGGTGAACCTATAGCCCTGCAGGTGTTGCTGAAATACAACTCCCGTCATCCCTGTTAATCACCCATGCTGAGTGGTGGACGTTAAGAGTAAAAAGAAAGAAAGTAAAACCTGGCCAGAGTTATCCACCCCTGCTTTAAAAAATCATTTTAGCTAGTAACCATTCCCAGTATTTTGTGGCAGTGAATTCCATGAGTAAGTGTATGAAGAAATACATTTCCCTGCCTTATCTTGTAGCTGTTGCCAGTCAGTTTCAAAGAGTAACCCTGAATTCTAGTGCTATAAAATGCTGTTTCGCTGTTGTTAGGATAGATGGAATGGACTGGGTGATACAGAACCTATTAGTATTTTTGCTAACAAATCAAATATGTCACATTTTCACCCTCCTAAGAGATTATCTTACCCCCAGTATTTAGATAGGACTAGATTATCAACTAACTAGGCAATATAAGATCTCTTATGAAGGAAGTGTACTTCTTTGAGCTTCATTGTGTGTTCTGACAGAATTTACACTGACAAGATATGTTTTTTAATTAAAAAAATGAGAAAAGGTCACCGTTAATTAAAAAAAAAAAGGAACTAAGTTCAGCATTCTATAACAGTGGACAATTAATTTTACCAAGATTTCCAGCTATTATCTGGGAATAATATTTATTTTCCAGCATCTCCGCCAAAATCAATTACATTCCCAGGTTAAAATGCTTGACTTTTATATCATGGCTGAGTTCCCTTTCTTTGACCCTCAAGCCCCCTTCCTGTTAACCTAACCATGAAGTGCTTTAAATTCTGTTCACTCCCAAAGATATTCATCTTCACCCATTTACATCATAAGCAGAAAATATTAACAATACTATCTTTAGTAGCTAATCAGATAGCCTTCCTCCAAACTCTTTATCTAAAGCGTGTGTTATCATTTCCTAAGTTTAAAGATGTTCTGTAAGTGTGGTTTCAACACTAACAGAAAGAATGCTCAGCTAAAAACAGAGAGAAAAGGTCAGAGATGGAATCGAGCTTAAGAGGAGAATAAATCCATCCCATCTTTTTTGTGTTTTAACCTTCTACTGCAATATGTAGTCAAACAATAATAAGCCAGGCTTTTTGTACATCACAAGTCTTACAAGGTTCAGAAAAGCACAAGATGCCACAATTAGAATGATTAGACAAGAGTGCAAAAGAACTCGAAATGATTTAATTTGATCTTGCTAGTTTGCAGTTTTGTCTATTAAAAGGGAATGCACTGAATGCCTACATGATTAAGAATAATGGAGGATGAAGAATGTCATATAGTAGAAATCTGCCAACTCTTCTTGCCAAAGTGTTAAATTAAATAATAAATAGATAGGATCCATTTCTGTAATGGAAGTCCGGGGGGGGGGGTTTATTGTAATTTTTATCTTTATTGTAAAAGATACAGTACTGGATATTGAAATGGATTGTGTTATTAGGATAATTATATTTTGTATGGTATGCCCCACCATTTGCTTGGATCACTGAATGACTTGCTTACGTAAAGGCAATTGCCATGAAGTTTTGGAATGGAATATTGTAGAAAAGGGCATGGCTAGCTGGAACTCTGAACAGGATTGCTTAAGACCTCAGCTTTGTTCCTATACTGTCTCATAATTTTAAATTGTTTTTTTCCCTATACCTCTGCTATCTCATAGATACCCTCCTTGAGACAGGACAACCAAAACTTTGCACAGTATTCTTTGACTGAATCATATCATGGCATGATGATAGTTTGGGTGGGGGTGGGGGGGTGTCATCACTTCTAAATATTTCCTATATCTGTGAAATGAGTTTACTACTGTGCCTATGTGGCAGGAAAGGGCAAGTTAAAAGAGCTCAACATGCTATACTGTGCAGCTGAGATTCTGGTTTAAGTAAGCAGACTATATTCTGAAACATTAATTTTGAGTTTGGGGTGTCTAGGAATGGCCTTTATGACACAGTGGACTTTCTACGGCAAGCAGTAACTATCCTGCCTCACCTTGTTTACACCAGCTTTCCTCATTCTTTAAGGTAACACTGTTCAGTGTGGAGTTGAGGTACACTAGAAGATCTGTGAGAAAGGGTAGCTATTTCATTTAGTTCTCCTTGTAGCAGAATGCTCTGCAAGATTAATTTTCCAACTTCTTAGTTTTTACTAAGGAGAACAGGGAACTCTTCTGCCCCCATACTCTGCATATCAGATCCACAGTGGTCAGGGGGACCAATTCAATGTTGTTATAGAATACTGTACTGAGTTGCCACTGCTATTATGAAACACCTTCTGGAGGCTGAATTCCTTGTACTCCTTTGTATTATATTTGCATTATTGTGGAGTGGTGCCATGCTTTCTTGTTCCATAGCATATTAGCATATCAAATAATCCAACCAATTGTTCCTTCATCCCATACAGATTGTTCCTTTCAGATCTTATATTTCCAGGAAGGCTACATTTGATTCCCTTAAAAAAAATCAAGCCGACAGGTGTTGTTTATTCAATTTATTTTTCTGGCTTCCAGGTTGCCTTGACCACCTTTGCCGTTTATGTCACCGTAAATGAAAACAACATCCTTGATGCAGAAAAAGCCTTTGTGTCTCTCTCCCTCTTTAATCTCCTCAGGTTCCCACTCAATATGCTCCCCCAGGTCATTAGCAACATCGCACAGGTAAGAATGCTGCCAGTCCTTTATTTAAACAAAAACCAAACATAACTTAAGGAGTGGGTATCTGAACCAAGCCAGACGTGATCATGACCAACCTGTTGGTTTAAATCCAGTGCCCCACCCCAGTCATGTAGGGGCCACCTCCAAACCAGACTATAGTAGCACACTGTACATAGGGCTGATGCAGATTAACTGCCCATGTGTACCATTTGCACCAGCAAAACAATTTGAGCGGCAGATAAATAACCTCCTGAATTAATGCACAGTTCTTCCCTTAGGACCGCAATAACAAAAATTCATTTCTCTTTTTTTGCTTTTCGTTTGTTTGTTCTGCTAGACGAGCGTTTCACTGAAGAGGATTCAGCACTTCTTGTCAAATGATGAACTTGATCCAGGCTGTGTTGAAACCAAGTTAATTACTCCAGGTAATAATACACTGAGTCATTTCATTTGTATGGTGGAGCTGGATAGTGGAGGAGGAAGAAATGGTAGGAGTCTCGTATTTGGTTAATGCAGACCCACAACTGAAGCCTGTGTGTGTCTCTAACATCAAGGCAGCAAGTCGGAGCTTCTCGGACTTATGCCTCCTCCTGTGAAGCACCCTCCCAGGTGGCCCTCTGTTGGCCTCCCCATTTGAGAAAGCCTCTCCATTTGCAGGAAAAGAGGGGAAGGAAGTGTTGAGCCGTCCTTGAGCTGCTAAGAATTAGACTGCACAAAGCACTTGGGTATAATCTCCAGAGAACGGCCAGGCCTGGCTAGGGGAGATAAACAAGTGTGCATTTCAGTAATTGCTACTGGATAAATATTTAAGCTGTGGTTGCTGGATGTCTCTTATTTTAAAAGTTTCCCCTCTTATTCCATAAACACAACAGCTGCATAGAGGATTATGGATGTTACTGCAGAGTCCCATCAGTCCGTAGCGTTCCACATCTACCAGCTCTCCAAAGTGGTGGTGGTGGTTTTTTTAAAAAAAGAAGTTTGAAATGTTGATCCGGCACTGACCTCAACCGCATGACTTGTGGTCGAGCATGTGACAGAGTGCTGCTTGAGCAACAAAAAAGAAGAAAACTTTTGTGTTCCCCATAGCTCATCAACAAATGCATCTCATCAGTCCTTTACCCCACCACTTCCTTCTCATTAAAGAGGCCCAGTTTGAGATTTCTGCTGCCCACTCCCCCTAGCTACTGTGAAATCCGATGCGCGTGCTCAGAAGTCCCACTGAATTTAATTAGGTATAGGACTGCAGCATTAGATTATGTCTTCTTTTCTTAAATACAGGGTATGCTGTTACTGTAAGAGATGGAACATTCAGCTGGGCAAAGGATCTTGAGCCAGCTCTGAAAGAGTAAGCAAGCTTTACTCACTTGTACATATTGGAATTTCCTTACTGCTTATACCTTGAAGCCAGCTCCCTCGGCCTGTAAAGCAAGATGAGCACCGCAACCCCAGAGTCGTCTGCAACTGGACTTAACTGTCAGGGGTCCTTTACCTTTTTTTAAACAGTTCCATAAATTTGCCAAATATGGAGCAAGAGCAGACATCAGTATTCAGTATTCAAGGGTATAATTAAACACATGGTCACCTAGAATTAACGGGACATATAAGTGTGCAGCTTTGACTGGATTGTGTCCATGCTTGTTTCTACTTTTTGCTTTTTGTTTGCTTTATACACTGAAATTTTGCATTTTCAAAATGTAAATATGGTTGCCCCATATTCCTTGCTCCTGTCCAGTAATAACACTAATAACACTAATGTGCAGAATATATGCAGACCTGGCAAAGAAAAAACAAACTTGGTAGGGTTGCCATAGTTCAAGAAGCGAAAATTAGAACACAAGCAAATTGTTGAGCAAAAAAGAGAGATTTTTCGGTTGTGTTGCCGAAGATCCAGGACAAATCGCCACTTTTCAGAAATTCCCCCGGACGTCACTGAAATCCTGGTATTGTCTGGGAAAATCCGGATGTGTGGCAACCCTAAACATGGGGAAAGCACTGAAGATATAGAGTTACTCGGGTTACTTGTGAAGCAACCTGCTGCATTAAAAAAATTCTCTGCCAAATGTATCTGGCAGTATCTCTGCCAGCATTACATGCAGCTGCCAAGACAGTTACTATCTTCATCTAGGCACAAATTACAGGCAGCCTATATGCTTAAGGCATCTGGGAACCTACGGGTGGAGGAGGGACACATGACTGCCTTTCACATGCCAAGTCAGCATGAGTAGACTTTTTCAGCACTTCTTAGTGCCTTGAAATTGTCTTGTGAAAAGCTTTGGTATTTGTCCAAGTCATGACTCATCAAATCTAGTGCGCGCACAGAAAACGTATGAAATGTGGTGACTTGCAACAGGAACATGTGTAAGTAAGTAAATAAATCATGGCTCTGTTTTAGTGCACCACTGCAAAAGTAAAATCTCATTCAGCTGAACACATACAAAAAGGGACATATGACCCAAAGTTGAAAAAGGTCAGCTGGGAAATGGTAGGGAGCTCTTTGCAACTCACTACAAATTGAATCTGATTGTGTCTCTTTATTTTTTAAAGTTGGCTATGAGACTCCTATGTGTTGTCATGACATCTTTCAGGCTTCCCTCTTCTGAAGGTATTAACTCTCCAGTCATTCTTTCCCTGACCACATGACCAAATCTGGGGAAAGCTGATTAAACAGAATCTCTGGTGGAATGCTGTGTTGAATTCCTGCCAAGAAGACTACATACCTTGTGCTTAAACAGACATGTTTTTTACTTTATGATGGAAATTCCAGAGAGCAACTATCTTAAGTCTGGTGCAATAAAAACAGCTCAAAAGATCTGATAACATCAGTTATGACCTACAAAAGCTTATGTCACAATATTTTTAAGATGCCACAGGATTCTGCTTGGCTTTATTATCTTTACATTAACTAGTTCCATATTTATTTATTTTTTGGTCAGCAAATCAGTCCACCCTCAGTTTTACCTTCTTTTACTCCCTACAGCATCAATTGGTTGGTCCCTAGTGGTTCTTTGGTGGCTGTTGTTGGACATGTTGGCTGTGGGAAGTCATCCTTGGTGTCTGCTCTTCTTGGAGACATGGAGAAGCTCCATGGGAACGTGGCCGTGAAGGTTGGTTCACAGTACAGCATTGTATCAATTTTGTGCATTTGGAAAATATTTGTGGCTTGCAAACTGATCTGCTTTATGTATGTTTTTGATACCTCCTTTTAGGGTTCAGTCGCTTACGTTCCCCAGCTAGCCTGGATCCAGAATGCCACCTTGAAAGATAACATCTTGTTTGGCCATCTTCTTAATGAGAAGAAGTACCAAACTGTCTTAGAGGCATGTGCCTTGAAGCAAGATCTCGATATGCTTCCAGGGGGAGATCAGACTGAGATAGGCGAGAAGGTGAGGTCTTTTACAGCAAATGTAGGTGGTGATGGTTGCCCAAGGTGGTAAAGGACACAAGTCATTCCTCACTAAGTGTCTTCACAACCTTCCAGATGCGGTCAAGCTGACTGGCTTGACTGACCTCAGTGCTAAGCCTGCCCTCTCCAGCCAGAGCCCTGCAACGAATCACCAGGTTCACTGGAGTTTCAGAACACCATTGGCCTATAATTATGGACTAATACCATATTGGCCTGAATATTAGCCGCGACCTTACAAAAATTGGCTTTTACGATATCGCTGCTGAAACAGACATATGGTAAAACAGAACAAAAAATGTTTTCTTGCCGATTTGCAAGCTTGAGACTGTTTAACCCACTTGTGGGTCCTCTCTAGTACCAGCAGGATTTTCTTCTACATTTGCTATTAAGGGGTGTGAGTGCCTGCAAAACTGTACATTTCCGAGCACATTTCAAAGTGTTGGTGCTGAGCATTAAAGCCCTATACGGCCTCGGTCCAGTATACCTGAAGGAGCGTCTCCACCCCCATCGTTGTGCCCGGACACTGAGGTCCAGCGCCGAGGGCCTTCTGGCGGTTCCCTCACTGCAAGAAACCAAGTTACAGGGAACCAGGCAGAGGGCCTTCTCGGTAGTGGCACCCGACCTGTGGAATGCCCTCCCACCAGATGTCAAAGACTACCAGACTTTTAGAAGACATCTGAAGGCAGCCCTATTTAGGGAAGCTTTGAATGTTTGATGGACTATTGTATTTTAATATTCTGTTGGAAGCCGCCCAGAGTGGCTGCGGAAACCCAGCCAGATGGGCAAGGTATAAATAATAAATTATTATTATTGGAGCAATTGAATAGCGATTTGCTATTTTAGCTATTGTAACTTTCCGGGTATTGTCTTTTTTTCTCTTTTCCCCTTGAATTTTAAAGGTGTGGCTTATTAGTGGGTGCGGCTTATATTCGGGCCAATACTGTGGATCTGAATGGAATGTCCACAAAAGGACCTCTCATATTCTGACCTTTTTGATTTCCACTGAATCATATAAAAGCAGTGTTCTGTAAACAACTTGATATAGCTGAAATCTCCCAAGATAACCATCATCAGATGTGTTAACCATCTGCAGGAACACTGTCATTGCCACTTGAACCCCAATACAATGCATCTCTTGCACAGTGGCTAGGAGTACCACCCCCCTTCAGTTAACTGCAAGAAAACTGTCACAAGCAACATTTTTACATTTAAATTTCTCCACCGTTTCTTCACAGGGACTGTCTCTAATATTTTTTACTTTAGGTCAACATCCATTGATTTATAACAAACAGCCCATGGACATTTTAATAGAATGTTTGAGCTATTGACCATACAGATATTGTAGTTGTTTTTTTTCACCCTGCTCCTGCTGAAGCTGATAGCAGTGTTGAATTTAAAAGCTATGGTGTGCTTTTTCTCTTTTCCCCATCACACAGGGCATCAATCTCTCAGGTGGCCAGCGGCAACGAGTGAGCCTTGCCCGTGCTGTTTTCAGCGAGGCTGATGTTTATTTGCTAGACGACCCCCTTTCAGCTGTGGATTCCCATGTGGCCAAACACATATTTGACAAAGTTATTGGACCAGAAGGAATGCTTAAAGGAAAAGTGAGCTAACAAACATCTAAAATTCTCCATGTCTGCAGTCATTTCAGCATAGTATTGTACAAGAACATGGTGGCACATGTAGAATTGTGTGAAACTTTGCTTTTCTTTGGGTAAGGGAAGGGAAGAGACAGAGAGAGTTTCTAGCCCCCCTAAAGTTATTTAAAGTAGAAATGATTGAAACTATGTAAGCCATGATCTCAGAACATGTTTAGTGTGGAAGTTGGCCTCCTTTGCCACCCAAAAAGCCCACTTCCCCATTCTCAGTCATATGTTGCTTTATAGCAGCAGCTTTGCACTAACGTGCAGCTAGAAAAGCAATCCTATTTTGTTCAGGCTTAGATGGCTTCTAACTGGTTTCATTCTTACACGACTGTTTGCTGTAATCGCAAATTGCAGCTTCTTGACAAACTGCCTGTTTTAATTCTTACCTTGCTAAAACAAAAGCAGGATGAGTATCGCCTGACCATTGTCTTGTTTCCCTTTTCAGACTCGAATTCTGGTGACCCACAGCATCAATTTTTTGCCACAGGTGGACCACATTGTTGTACTTATAGATGGCAAAGTCTCTGAAATGGGGTCCTACCAAGAGCTTTTGCAACAAAACCAGGCTTTTGCAGAGTTCCTCCGCAATTTTGCACCTGATGAAGACATAGAAGAAGATGAGCCTACAAGTAAGGATTCCCACCTCCCTGCCGCAAATTTATCCTCAGACTGTTAGTAGTTACATCATGCTAGATTGAAATGCTAGGAGCAGTTTGGAACTGTGTTTAAATCTTTTTTTAAATAAAAAGCATACAAAGTGATGAGCACTTTCCCATATATGTATAAATGTAGCCCTTAAAAAAACTTGGGGGTACGATGACAAAGATGCCTACTATTCAAGAACATTGGGGTCCCCCCCATTTTTGTAGAGAATTGAAACTGAGTGGACCAGGAGATCCTTTCAGCCTGGTCTAGTCAGTGCCATCACTCTGTTTACTACTAGGGGGAAAGGCTGTGATTAAGAATTAGGACTGGAAGTAGCTAGCTGTAGGTTGGTAGGTTGGTTTTTCCTTGAGATGAGGCTTTTCTTTACCTTCTTCCCCCACCTCCTCCTTACACTTGTATAATTATAATGCCATGGAATCATCAGTCAATCCTATTTCTTTCCAGAAATGCTTCCATGTATACTTGTTATAATTCACAAGGTTCACAATGTTGTATCACGGGACCCTATTAGCCCCACTCCTTGTGTCAAAGCTGGCATCCCAGGCCTGATTATTCAGATAGAAACCCAAACACACCGAAGCCCTCTTAAATTTCCCTAAAGAGTTGAACTTCCTTCTTGATTTTCAGTCTTTTTTGTGGCTTGGGAAGCTGTACACTCAGCAAAACCTTTCTAAAAGATTGGCTCAGCAAAAAGCCAAAATAAGCTAAAGATTTCCTATCCCATTGCATTAGTGGAAGATGAGGAGGTCCTGCTTGCTGAAGACACACTCAGCAACCACATAGATCTGGCAGACAATGAACCAGTGACAAACGAAGTCCGTAAGCAATTCCTAAGGTAAACCCTGAACCTCTCTTTAAAGGCGTTACTACAGAAATTGAGCGAACTTGCCTGTTCTGTCATTCAGTTGCATAATTACCATAATTCTTATTTTTCTCCTCCACCCCACCCATTTTAATACATAAAACACAGAGAGCTCAGTGTAATATCTTCAGATGGGGAATGCCCTGGTAAAATGTCAATGAAAAGAAGAGTGTGTGAGAAAAAGCCACCTGAGACAACTCGACCCAAGAAAAGTCCTAACAAACTCATTGAGGCAGAAACTGCTGAAACTGGCACGGTAAGAAAGGTTTGCTTAAACAATAAGGACACTTTACTTCTTCAAAGATGTTTCCTAATTTGTTAAAAAGTACCTAGCATAGGAGGGACGTGGGTGGCGCTGTTGGTTAAACCACAGAGCCTAGGACTTGCTGATCAGAAGGTCAGTGGTTCAAATCCCCGCAACGGGGTGAGCTCCCGTTGCTTGGTCCCTGCTCCTGCCAACCTAGCAGTTCGAAAGCACGTCAAAGTGCAAGTAGATAAATAGGTACCGCTCCAGCAGGAAGGTAAACGGCGTTTCCGTGCACTGCTCTGGTTCGCCAGAAGCGGCTTAGTCATGCTGGCCACATGACCCAGAAGCTGTACGCCGGCTCCCTCGGCCAATAAAGCGAGATGAGCGCCGGAACCCCAGAGTGGGTCACGACTGGACCTAATGGTCAGGGGTCCCTTTACCTTTACCTTTACCTAGCATAGGAGCAGACAAATGCAGGAAACTCAGCTGCATAATTTGTGGCAGTGGAGAGCTTCTGGGTAGGTAGCCTTGCCCATCAGTCAGATGTGGTCCTTTGAAGGTTGGCTGCAGTTGACTGAAAGGGCTTTCCCAATAATATATTGAAACACCACTTAACATTTTCTCATTGCTCTTTGACACAAAGCACATATATACATGGGACTCTTCTTTATTTAGAGTCATCAAGTATGAATCCTCCCTGGCTATATATTGTTTCTATTTCTATAACAGTTCTGTGTTTTCCATATGATACCTCTACTCTGGACATCCTTCTGTTGCAGCCACATTTTCTGCCTTCAGGAATGCCTGCATAATGTGATTTCATGTTGGTGATTCCTAGTTCACTCTGTGCACAAATTCTGACTCTGGCAAGTGGCTAGTTTTTCTGTGAAATTAAAGGCATTGGTTTTTATAAACTAAACAAACTCTATTTTGTCTCAAACTGCAGGTCAAACTGACTGTTTTCTGGCAATACATGAAGGCTGTTGGCCCCCTAGTTTCTTTATTTATATGTTTCCTGTACTGCTGTCAAAATGCTTCTGCAGTCGGGGCCAACGTGTGGCTCAGTGACTGGACCAATGAACCGGTAATAAATGGCACTCAGCGCAACGTGGGCAAGCGAGTCGGAGTCTATGCTGCCCTGGGTCTCTTGCAAGGTTAAGTGTGTTATTTGCTACTGCTCCTATAGATGTAAATACACCTTGCTAGCGGAGCTAGAGGAAATGGTGTGTGGTATGGAATATACTGGTGGTTCTTAAACAGTGGTCTAGGACAAAGGTCTGATGGCATTCTCAGGTAAATGGATTGAAAAGAACAGAGGAAAACAGTGAAGAGCCAGAAGTTTAATTGTATCATTCTGTCTGGCAAGCTTAAATTTTTTTCAACAACACAAAGTCGAATTTTACCCTAGGAACAAATATTCCTATATCATAAATAGGGATGTCTACATTGCTCCTTACACAATAAAAGTTGGTTTGTTTATTTAGTTGTAAAATGTATATCCTGCCCTTTATTAAACAAAATTGATCAAAAGTCATATCATATAAAATTACAATCAAACCAACCAGAAAATATTTGCAGAATTTAAAAATCACAGTCTAATCTCTCTATATGCAACCTCCTGCCATCCGTCACTTGATGCACGAGGTGATGCTATCGATTTGTATAGCTTGCTAGAGGAGTTGCAAAGTTACGATGAGAACAGGGCCACATGCAGTTGGTACACTCAAGTCTTCTGCTTATTTCTCCCTTTTGCAAACAGGGGTTTTTGTGCTGATCTCCTCTTTTACTCTGGCAATGGGTGGCATCAGAGCGGCTCGTACTCTCCACTCCGGATTGCTGGAGAACAAACTCCACACCCCACAGTCTTTCTATGACACAACTCCAATTGGCCGAATCATCAACCGCTTCTCGAAAGACATCTACGTGATTGATGAAGTGATACCGCCAACTATCTTGATGTTCCTTGGAACCTTTTTTGTTTCTGTGTCAACGATGATTGTGATCATAGCAAGTACCCCACTCTTTGCTGTGGTTATAATACCTCTGGCAATCCTATACTTCTTTGCCCAGGTAATTGGGATAAGTACCTTTTCTGGCTTCATTGCTTGTTTTCTTTATTTCTTTATTCAAGAAGGGAGTAGGAGACATAGAACAGGAGAGGTGGCTAACTCACCAGCAGCCTTAGACAAGACTCTTGTGGCTCTCTGGTCCTTTCATAGCAGCTCTTGCATGTTTTCAAAGCATTCTCTCTTTTAATTGCTTTTTTGTTCTGTTTATAAAGTAATCACTAATGAAAAGGCAGGCAAGGGCATAATATTGCAATGCCACAGAGTAAGAACATATATTCTAAGGGAAGTTTGCTTTCTCATTAATTGAGAAATAGAAGCTCACAAATCACAACCCATAAATCAGTTAAACTTTCTGTGAAAAATACTAACTTAATTGATGGAGGCATTCCCCCCCCCCCCCGTTTTAGATAGCCATCCCTCTATCAAAGGGGTATTCCTTTTGGAGACAGCTTTTAACTAGACATAGTTTAGCAAACACTGACCCATAAAACCAGTGCAGGTGCACCCATGGACACTGCTTTGGCAACCCATGACTTCCTCTATGATAGGTGGAGAACTTATTTCTCTCTAGATGTTGTTGGACTTGAAAATCCATCAGCGCCAGCCAGCATGGCTAGTGGTCAATATGGGAGTTGCAGCCCAGCAACATCTGGAGGGCCACACATTCCCTCCTCCCCCCTCCCCCCGTTATCTCCAAGGTCGTTACTCTGTTGACCAAGCAGAAAATCATATATCTTTTATGATACCAGGCCTGCGAACCCCAAGGCTTCATACTCCCTTCCAGCTCAGAGGCTTCCAAAGTGGTGGACAAAATATTACTACAAGAGAAAAATTCAACAAGAGCACAAGAAATATAAGCAACCAATCAAAATCAGTATAAAATAGCAAAATAACCAAGTGCCCACCTACCACACTGGGTATACCATACATTTATGAATTGAATTCATACTCTTAAAAAAGCTCAGCTGTTTAGAACATGGTGCTGATAATGCCAGGGTTGCGGCTTTGGTCCCTGTATGAGACAGCTGCATACTCTTGCACTGCAGGGAATTGGACTAGTTTATCCTCAGGGTCCCTTTCAACTCTACAGTTCTGTGATTCTGCAGCATTCCGCCTCTCACGTAGTAGCCAGCTTAGTTCACATCTCCTCTTCCCTGGGTAGCTCCAGTCTCTCATCTAGGAGCAAGTCAATCCACAAACAATCACCCCAGAGGCAGTGCCCTCACCTTCCATCATACCCTGAAGGAGCAATTCAAAGCATGTGGAAACTTTCCCCTAGAAAGAGTTACAGCTGTGGAAAAGTCCTTAACCTTGGGCAGAAGATTTGGCCAGCTAGACCCACCCATGAAGAACCCATCTAGAACTCACCATACCACATTCCCTTTTGTATCTAACAATAGCCTTTGGGCCAAAGTACCTGCAGGCCTTAAATCTCAGCCTCTGAAGTTCCCAATTCAAGCCCCAGAATCTGTGATAGCATGTTGCTGGGAACAAACACAAAACACACACTACTTCTTCTTTGGCGATCACTTGTAGCCAAGTAAGACTGCCTTCCATGAACACGGTCTTAACAGTGAGTCTGTAAGTGACACACACACAGGCCACGAGGCTGTCAGTCAAATGTGAATATTTCTATTTGATTAACAGCTTCCCTTTTAAGCGAGCACTTAACAATTGAAATGGTAGAGCATTCTCTTTGAGTAAATTTTAATGACAGTTTCTCTAAGCATAAATTACACAGACCAGCTACTCTAAAGCCCATTTTAAAAGCACTACCCGAATGAAGAAATGCATTGTGTGGGAGCTCAGATTAAAAATAACGATGATGAAAATCTGCATTTACCAAATGAATAGATCAATTGCACCAGTTAATCAAGAAATGTTTTCAAGCCCTTAGGAAACGTTAGGAAGCAGCAATAGGAACATCATAACTGCACAGCAGGACCTCCCTTTGCTCTTTTTGTTGGCAAGCTTGCCTTTCTGCCAGTGCAGGATAGTTCTTTAAGTCATCCTGTAACAGTGGCAAACGTCTGCATTATAACGTTAAAAACTCAGCTCAGTGGACTGGCTGGTAGACATGGCAGTAAATTGATGATTGGGTGCATTCTCAGAGTTGCAGCATAGAGGCCTGCTTATGCAGTCATTGAGGGATAGTGCTTTTCTTCAGACTGTTTCACTTCAGGAGCCAGTGTGGTGTAGTGGTTAAGAGCGGTAGTCTCGTAATCTGGGGAACTGGGTTCGCGTCTCCGCTCCTCCACATGCAGCTGCTGGGTGACCTTGGGCTAGTCACACTTCTCTGAAGTCTCTCAGCCCCACTCACCTCACAGAGTGTTTGTTGTGGGGGAGGAAGGGAAAGGAGATTGTTAGCCGCTTTGAGACTCCTTCGGGTAGTGATAAAGTGGGATATCAAATCCAAACTCTTCTTCTCTTCTTCTTTTCCTTCTTCAGGCTGCAAGTGTGGGGGCTACATATTTCAATGCTTCTCCATAAAATAAATTCCATGTGCACAAAGATGCCCACATGTCTCAGAAGAGGACTGTCCTCCCTGACATTGTGTTTTTCTGAGCGCAGGGAGTTTTTGTGGTGGAGCGAGCATTATTTGTGTACTAAAGTGAGATAGTCTAGGAAAAGCTTTATCATGTGATTCTGGTGTCTGATCAATTGTCTCTAGGTTTAGAGTTGGAAATAGGAAATGCCTCCCCTTCCCGGGTGTTTCTCACTCTTATGTCACACAGACATGGCACAGTGTATTAATAGTTCAGGTCAAATATCTAAAAGGTTTCACGTTTCTTTCTTTTGTTTTGTTACCTGTCTGCCTTTGAAATGAACAACGGCAGCGGTTCTACGTAGCTACCTCTCGCCAACTGAAGCGGCTGGAATCCGTCAGCAGGTCTCCCATATATTCTCATTTTTCGGAAACCGTCACAGGAGCAAGCGTCATCCGAGCTTATAGAAGAGGAAAGGCTTTTGTTCGCCTCAGTGACATGAAGGTGAATGACAACCAGAGAAGTCACTATCCTGGAATTGTGTCCAACAGGTAAAATCAAACTCTGAATTTTAAAAAAAAAAGAGTTAATCCCACTTGTTTTTATCTGTTGCATTTTGAGTTCTGTACTATTTACTTCTTTGTGTTTTCTCGTTTAATAGGTGGCTGGGAATTAGAGTTGAATTTGTAGGGAACTGCGTCGTATTTTTTGCAGCCCTTTTTGCTGTGTTAAGTAAAAACAGCCTGAGCCCTGGCCTGGTTGGACTTTCCGTGTCCTATGCATTGCAGGTGTGTAGAATGTGTCTCAGGAGAGAGCTCATCTGAACAGCGGAACTGAAATATCATTATAGTGTGACCTTTTCATTAGGCATTTGGGCTTTAATTGCACAATTCTGCGGCATTTCTACCCTTCAGGCTAATAAGGGCTCAGGGTGTGGGTGTGTGGAAGACTGATTGAAAGAACATTGGGAGAAATGGGAAGAATATAAAGAACAAACCGAGGAATAAAAGGAAATGCTTTTGGAAGATTGCATCTAAGATTGTCACCTTACATGTCTGGGGGATTTCCCCCTCCATATTAAAAAGCCCAATCACAGAGTTAATCAGATTCTGTGCAGAGTGAAAACAATGCATTAGCTGTGCATTTGAATGCAAGCAGTATTTATTCTGGTTGAGGAAAAGAATATCACTCTCCCTCCTGGCAGGGTGCCAGCTGGTTGGGAATGGCTCCCAAAGTTGGTTCTGCTCATGTGCACATATATGCCCCTATATTTATTTTAGCAGTTTCTACGTTGCCTGCCAACGCAAAATGTCAAGGGCTGTTTATAATAACTAATAAAAACACAATAAAACTACAGTAAACTACAGATTGCTAAAAAAACAACCACACACCATTCGCAGCAGGGCAATCAAAATATCTTCAGAGGTTAGGAAAACTAGAAGTTTTTGCCTGGTGCTTAAAAGATAGTGGCACAGGTACCATTGGGTGAGCCTCTGGGGAGGGTGGGGAGAGCTCCACAAACAAGGTGCCACAGCGAAAAAGGTCCTGCCCCATGTAGCTCCAGAGAGGAGGGGGCCGGATGAAATTGCTGCTCTCGCAGCATGAAGGGAGCCTTCAGGAAGCTTACGATGGCAGTGTTGTGCTTCTTGTTCTTCGTAACTGAGGAGAAACTACACCAAGGTTTTAACACTATATTCTGCTAAATTTCCCACAGCAGGGCATTTAGTTAAGGATAGCATATTATGGTAGCCATCAGTTTAGGCAATCTACAAGGGATTTAAGCACCCTTTCAATAAGGTGTGGGGTCATCAGCTTTACTAAGGGTGGGTTAGATTCGATATGGCTATGAAATCCTGAAGCAAAACAGTGGGCTTCACTTTAAAAAGTGCACTGCCGTACCTCAATCAGAAGTAACAATCTTTGATGGAGAAATTGCTTTGTGAAATTCTTGGTCCTATACTATTACATCTGGTCAGATCAGAAGATTTGAGCTTTGCCTCTCAGCTTTAAAAGCTATGAATGCTGATTTTGTAGAAAGGAGAGGCATATTGATTGAATCTCTATCCCAAGTAACAGTGGGATCACACATTAAAATTGGCAAAGCAATGAATTCTACCACGGTGCATTTATATTCAGTGGAATAGAAGAAATAGCGATACCTTTGATAGTTTATAATAAGCCCTCAAAGGTTTCAGGGAAATTGAAGGTACTGTGTGCACACTCATTTCCTTGTAGGGATTTGCAATAAAATTAGATGCTGGAATATTAGGCTTACCCAAATGGTGATGTTGTAAGAATGGGAAGCTACAGTATTTCCTTTTTCTTATTGGTGGGGAAGCAGCTGAAGAAAGGTGGTGTCTTCTGAGACATTAAAGAGAGCAATACAGGCGATGGGCCATTTTGCGTGGGGGGTGGGTGGGGTGGGGGTTTCATTCCCAGCCCCCATGCGTATCATCTGAGCGCACATAAGCGCACCCTGCCCCGTTCCTCCCCCCCCCATTATGCCCCGGTTCTGCCTTCTTCCAGGTCCAAAAGGGGAGCAATACAAATGGGGATGATATCAGAACTTCCTAATTTATCAAAACTTCACCTGTTATGATTTGTGTTCAACTCAGCGTAATATCAGCTGAATTTCAACCCTGCATTTCAGGGATGGTCTGTAGCAGGAGAGGCCAGTCTGGTACCTTCCAGTTGCTGTTGGACTGCAACTCCCATCATCCCTGACTCTTGGCCACACCGGCTGGGGCTGAGAGGGAGTCCAGTTGAACACCAATGGGCACCACCTTTGCTCTGTGGGTAAACACATACACACACACACACACACACACACACACACACACACACTATATGATGGGTAATATATTTATTTGTCACAGTACTTTTCTCAAACAGGTAACATGTTGTTGTTTCTTAGGTGACAATGTCTCTGAACTGGATGGTAAGGATGACATCAGACTTAGAAAGCAACATTGTGGCCGTAGAAAGAGTTAAGGAATATTCTGAAACTGAAACTGAGGTCAGTTCCTAATAGTCTGAATGAGAAGTGTTCCTTCTGGAAACAGTGTGTGTGCTGTAATTCTTTCTCTACTGCGTGCTGTAATTCTTTCTCTCCTCTAGGCTCCCTGGATAATCGAAGACAAAAGACCACCAGAAGACTGGCCCACTCGGGGCGAAGTGGAGTTTGCAAACTATTCTGTAAGGTACAGGAAAGGCTTGGACTTGGTGCTGAAAGACCTCAGCCTCAATGTGAAAGGTGGAGAAAAGGTACAATCACAGTTGCTATGGGTAGAATCAAATTATATGTGCAGTAACCTGAATTTGCAGACTTTGTTTTCAGTTCATTCGGTGCATCTATTGGAACATACTGTAGCAAACTGCCTGGTACCAGGTCAGTTCATCAAGCCCAATACAGTGGTACCTTGGGTTGCATACGCTTCAGGTTACATATGCTTCAGGTTACAGACTCCGCTAACCCAGAAATAGTGCTAAAGTGGTGCTTTAAGAACATCTTCAGGTTAAGAACAGTTAAGAACAACTTCAGGTTAAGAACAGACCTCCACAATGAATTAAGTACTTAACCCGAGGTACCACTGTATTGCTAATACAGATTGGTAGGGGGGCTCTAGCATTTTGGTCAGGAGCCTTTCCCAGCCTTACCCAGAAATGCCAGAGACTGAATTTGGGACCTTCTGCATGCAAAGCAGTGTGTGTTCTGCCATTTAGCTTTCACCCCATCTCCACTGTAAGAAGGCACTGAGTGTTGCTTGGAGAAGCAGCAACTTCTGAATTGCATCTTCCTCAACTGACAGCTTCCTAGAATCATAGAATCATAGAGTTGGAATAGACCACAAGGGCCATCGAGTCCAACCCCCTGCCAAGCAGGAAACACCATCAGAGCACTCCTGACATATGGTTGTCAAGCCTCTGCTTAAAGACCTCCAAAGAAGGAGACTCCACCACACTCCTTGGCAGCAAATTCCACTGTCGAACAGCTCTTACTGTCAGGAAGTTCTTCCTAATGTTTAGGTGGAATCTTCTTTCTTGTAGTTTGGATCCATTGCTCCGTGTCCGCTTCTCTGGAGCAGCAGAAAACAACCTTTCTCCCTCCTCTATATGACATTCCTGTCCCCAGAATCCCATCTGCTCTGTGATTTCCGCTTCTGTTTCCACCTCCAGCAACAACTTTCATTGTCAATGTTCACACATGCCACCAGCATCCTTTCATCTATAACAAATTAACTGGCCCTACGCCAACCAGTGGGGAAATGAAACAGAGCCACCTAGATACAAGGTGGAGCCTCAGTATACTTTCAGGGTTCCCTAGGTATGCAGAAGAACATCACTTTGCAAGAAAGAAAGAAAAACAAAGATTGCAAATGAACAAAGCCCCTCCTATAGGAACAGAAAATGTGGCACTTTAAATTAGAAACCATAGATAAGGTGAACTCTAGTGCATGGAAGCTTATGCCAAAATAAATGCATTGGTCTTTAAGGGGACAAAAGACTATTGTTTTCACATTCAGCAAACAGTAATTGTTTGAAATAGAAAAGAAATGGTAGAAGCTTAAGCAATGAAAAATGTGTGTGCAGAAATAGAAAATGTATAAGGCTACATTAAAGAAAAAGACCGGCTAGGTCAGTAACAGAAAGAAAGAAGAACATCAAAACTTTAAAAGTATTGGTTGCAAGGGAAACTATAGGTATAGAAAGGAGAATTTCCTGGATGCCAAGATCCAGGTTTGGGGCAAGTGCTTTTTGGTGAGAGAACCCCAGCAGAAATATGCAGCAAAGTAAAGCATGGAATATAGAGTGTTAGACCTTGTGAGTTCTAAAACTTCCAAACCTGTTCCCATAGCATAGAAAAAGACTTACATTTGGTAAGTTAAGAATGGTTTACTTACAAAAGCTCCAAATGTCAGATTCATGAGCATTCCCATACAGCATTCAGAAAAAGTTGCACAGGCAGTAAAAGTTGTCAAAGTTCCTAAGTTATTGGTATGGGAACTCAAGTGTGTCTTGTAAGAGCCATGAGGTCTGAGCTGGTTGCTGCACATTGAGCTTCTCAGGTAGACTAAAGGAGGGGAAATCTTGATTACCTAGGGCCTCCCAAGGTGGCAGGACAGGTCTAAACCCCTTCCAGCATTATTTGGGCTTAAGCATGTTGGTTAAATGAAGCTGATTATCCTACAAAAAGAATATTAATGTATCCTACCTCCCAAAAAAGGTGGTGACCAAAAGCAGCGGGAAGTGGGAATTCAGGCACTGATACTAGGCCAATACAAAATTAGCTTATTTGAAAATATATTGCCAAACAAAAAATGCCTATAACTGAAGAAGGTTTGCACAGTGCAGTAAAGAGAAACAAGAAAGTGTGCGGCTAGAGGACAGAGAGTGAAGAAAGAGCTGTGAGTAGAGGGGGACCCTTTTCCCTTTTGTGGCATATGCACTATTCTGGCTACCTTGCCCAGAGTGTTTCACTCTTAAGAAAAGGCTCTTTCTCAGGGAGCAGGAAGAGAGCCCTGCAGAGTCCTTTAATAGGCAGAGGCCTAACTATCCTCTTGACTGATAAGCATACTTCTTCACAGAAATCCCTAGAACAGATTCAGTTGTATAACAGTGCATTTTCTTTTGATTCTCTTCAATTCAATTAAAATTTTTTTTTAAAATTCAATTTAAAAAAGATCAGGATAGTGGTAATTTTTGTTTTGTTTTTTAAGTGAAACGGTGTATCATAAGATAACTAAACACGTTCTGGTATTTAACTGAAACTAATTTTTCAAACACGTGAATTAGGTTGGGATTGTTGGAAGAACTGGGGCTGGCAAATCGTCTATGACCCTCTGCCTCTTCAGGATCCTAGAAGCTGTGGAGGGGGAAATCAAAATCGATGGGTTAAGAATCTCAGAGCTTGGCCTTCATGACTTACGATCCAAGCTGACTATAATTCCTCAGGTAAGCTGACCTATGCCCTGAGTGATACACTAAATATCACTTAATATGGCAAACAAGCTGGGCTTGTTATGTTTTTGTAAAGTGAGATGGTTGCAAGGTAGGTCAGGCTGTGTATCTAGGGCTAGCAGTTACACGATTTGCTTTATAAGTTGCTTTTGTGCCCTGGGACAGGAATAAACAGGGAACCCAAGAGGAAGGATTTGAATGAGCTGTAAAAATGGAACATTATAGCAATTCCTGCTAAGGTCTATTTTCAACTCAAGCAAGCTTTCTCTTGCTCTCTAAGTTTCATAGGCATACACATCCCTCAGAAAATGAAGAGATTTCATATTTTCACAGCTGTAGCCTAGTACTTTTAGTTTTATTTTCTTAGTCTGATATTTCATGTTCTGAAAGTTTATGGTGGGCAGCACAGCTATATCTTTCTGTTTACTCCATCCCTGGTAAGCAGGTGGTTTTTTTGTATCACTGGCCCAGGCTTAGCACCAGTGGTGCTATATTCTCATCTTCATGTATTGTGAGGGATTGGGTGTATCCTTGCTTCTGGAAAATAGACGTTCATTCTTTATTTGTTTTTGTCTTTTCCCCACACTCCTTTAAATGGTTGGGGAGAACTTAAAAGAAAGTTGTAACTCCGTGACAGAATTTTATCCCATCACAATGGCGCTGGTCATGACACTCATCAGAATAACATCATGGAGGCCATAAAGCAGCTTCTTATGGCACACTAGTGTAGGGGTGGGAGATTGGATCCCCACCCATCCCGTGGGCCATCAATCACCTGATGTGACAGTGATATCAGGGGACCCATTTGTCCTTTGCACATGCACTTCGATTTCAAACTAAGGAGGCAAAGACACAGTGCCATGCAAGCACTGACTTCAGCTGTTGGTCACTGCTTGCAAAGGCACGTGCCTTGGTAAACATGGTCAATCAGTTAATCAGCAGTGCCTGCAAGCCACTTTTGGGCAGGAAGCAAGTCTTTACCTGCCCCACACCCAACATCATATATGGCATCAGGTGTAGAGCAGGGGCATGGCTTGGCTGAAATAGCCTTGTAGGGGAGGTCTTGCAGGCCTAATTAGGCCCATGAGCCAGAGGCTTCCAACCACTGCACCTAGTGCAAGCGACCACAAGTAATTCACTTCTTAAGATGGAAGCATATGTTATAAGGAGCATGACTGTCACTGAAAATTGTAGCTTCATGCTGAATTCCATCCTCCCCTTCTTAATATGTAATACAACTTATTTTGTGTCCTGGTGTCATTTTACTATGGCCACATTTGCACATCATGCTAAACCATGGTTTACAATGAAAGAGCCAAATGTGCTGCAGTGAGCCCCTGGCTTTCACACTTCTCTCTGCCCACTGTGCAACTGGGAAGAGGAGTCTGGAAGCTTCCACTTCTGCTTAACTCTGGTTTATTGTTTTGTCCAAATGGACAAACCAGTTAACCTTAACAATGGTTTGTTTGTTTTTTAAATTGATTTGACATGCTTTAAACAAACTACAGTCGTACCTTGGATCTCGAACGCCTTGCAACTCAAACTACCGAACGCCACAAACCCAGAAGGCCATGGGGTTTAAGTCTTGCTTATATGACCACCTTGTGTCCATTCAACTGTAAAGCACTCACTGGGAGTCAAACCTGGTGCTGGGTATATCATCACTTCCTAGTGTAATTCAAACCACAGAAATGATTTCTTGTTTTAACCACATTAGTGAGTTAGTATCTATTCAAGCGGGTGGCAGGTGGCGCTGTAGGTAAAACCTCAGTGCCTAGGACTTACCGATCGCATGGTCGGCGGTTTGAATCCCTGCGGCGGGGTGAGCTCCCGTCATTCGGTCCCAGCTCCTGCCCACCTAGCAGTTCGAAAGCACACTTAAGTGCAAGTAGATAAATAGGTACCGCTTTATAGTGGGAAGGTAAACGGCATTTTCGTGTGCTGCTCTGGTGCTGGTTCGCCGGAGCAGCTTTGTCACGCTGGCCACGTGACCCGGAAGTGTCTGCGGACAGCGCTGGCTCCCGGCCTCTAGAGTGAGATGAGCGCACAACCCTAGAGTCTGTCAAGACTGGCCCGTATGAGCAGGGGTACCTTTACCTTTATCTATTCAAGCAATACTTCATCATTTATTTCTGTGTTCCTCAATAGCTCAAGGTTGTTGTTTTTATCTGTATGCTGATGGAATTGTATTAATTTTGTTAAGGACCCTGTTCTCTTTTCTGGAACACTCCGACTGAATTTAGATCCATTTGATAGATATTCCGAGGAGGAAATATGGAAAGCTCTTGAACTGTCCAATTTGAAGAGGTTTGTCAGCAGCCAGCCAGCTATGCTGGATTACGAATGCTCAGAAGGAGGAGAAAACCTTAGGTAACTGAAATCAGTTCAATAAATGGATACACTAGAAACCTACAGCAAAATGGCTTGCTACCTTTCTACCTCTTTCTAGTGGCCTTTCATTTCATTATGAAGACCTTTTCATTATGAAGACCTTCCTTTAGGAAGATAATTTTCATTATGAAGACCTTCCTTTAGGAAGAATAAAAAAATTCCTTCCAGTAGCACCTTAAAGACCAACTAAGTTAGTTCTTGGTATGAGCTTTCGTGTGCATGCACACTTCTTCAGATACACAAAATGTGTATCTGAAGAAGTGTGCATGCACACGAAAGCTCATACCAAGAACTAACTTAGTTGGTCTTTAAGGTGCTACTGGAAGGAATTTTTTTATTTTGACTATGGCAGACCAACACGGCTACCTATCTACTTCCTTTAGGAAGGTTTTTTTGTTAAATCTTTAAAGCTTGTTAGAAATTGTTTTAAGTGTTTGGCTGGTTGCTCTTTCTTTATGTTTTTTAATCTCTGCTGCTTTTAGGCTTTTGCAGTTTTTGTTAGTATTTGATGGTTTTAATTTATTGTTGCTAACCTCTTTGAGGAAAGGCGGAATAAAGAAATTAAAAAAAAGTTGAATCTTCTTTTTCCAGTGTTGGCCAAAGGCAGCTTGTTTGCTTAGCAAGAGCTCTTCTCCGCAAAACCAAAATCCTGGTTCTGGATGAAGCTACCGCAGCAATCGACCTTGAGACGGATGATCTCATTCAGATGACAATAAGAACACAGTTTGAAGACTGTACAGTGCTGACAATAGCACATAGGCTGAATACAATTATGGATTACACCAGGTAACTATGAAGGACAAGAGCATAGCTATGATCTTTATGGCACCCTAAAAATAATCTGTATGACTATTCCTGACTTGCATTTGCCCATCTTAAACCAAGGAAACAGGTGAACCTAATATAGAGCCTGCAATTAATCCCACTATCAGATCAATAAAAAAAGGCTTAAAAGCCTTTCAGCCTTTTTTGGGAACATATCTTTAAAGACCAATTGGCTCTTTTATACAGGATCAATTAATTCATATCCACTGCCAGCCTTACAGATTAATTTGTGGCATCCAGTAGGAACATGAAACCCAGGATGTATTGGTACCCACTTCTTTTCCTAGGGCAGATATGATATGGTTGTCCCAAGCCCTAGGTCATTGATGTAGCCTGCTGTTGTTAGACATTGGTCATGCTACCTGGCACTGGCAATTGGGAGTCCAACAGCATCTGGGGGGCCACAGGTTCCCTGCCCTGCCAGGTAGTCACTGGCTAGTGCTTCACTTCCTGGTCTATTCCGAGACCCTCCCTAAGGAGGGACTTGGTTTCTTGTGATGCTCCAGGCAATGTCCATAGAAATGTCATGAGGAACTCTGTTCACATCCTTAGAATAGCTCTGGTGGTTGGAAAGAGTTCTACCACAGTTTCACATGGCAGGCTGGAGTGCTTACTCATCAGTAATGTTGCTACTGCGCTTTGTAAAGAGCAGTATGAATATTCTGGGAGGAAGAGCAGGGAGAGGTCACTTGTTTTTTCCCTCCCCCCCCCCCCAGAAAGGACCTTGAATGAGGCAAAGGTGGGATTGCTAATTTAGCCACTTACCCTATGATAACAGATCAAATTAATTCATTATCAAATGGGTTTCAATGGCATAAAGAGGGACAAAATAGGTACAAAAAGGGAGGATGGCATAGGAAGAGCCAACAGACTCAGAAAAGTGGGGATACCCATATAGGAAACCCACTCTAAACGATAGCAAGTGTGTTTTTCTCTGCAGCCAAGCCATTAATCAGCTAATTTCTCTAGGCACAGAAAAGTCTTCTGAGGACACTACAGAGGAAACTAAAATTCTGTGGCTGCAGCACGGCAATTGATATGAAAGTTAACCTCTAACACATCTAATGGGCAGAGTGCTTTGCATCTTTTCTGCTCACCCTCGTAACAGTGCCATGACACAATTAGGGGTATTTCAGTTTCCCAGGTGAGGAGCTAAAGCCAGGTGTGACTTGGCAAGTCTTATGGCAGTGCCGGGACATGAACTTAGGTTTCTCACATTCAAATTCAGTACTTGTCCCCTGTCAGCTGGCACATTTTTGCTCTTTCTCTAGGATTGTGGTGTTTTTTTAAGTGTGTGGAATAAAATCTTGAGGACCTAAAAAAGCTGCCAGATTCTGCAGTTAGTAGACCTTGTGACAACAGACATTCCTGCCCCCTCCCCCTGCTGGTTAGGATAAGCAATTCTTGTTTAGAAACACATTTTACTTTCCCTCTTGTTTTGCAGAGTCCTTGTTCTAGAAAAAGGAGCAATTGCTGAATTTGACACACCTTCGCGTCTTATAGCATCCAAAGGAATTTTCTATGGCATGGCAAAGGATGCTGGATTGGCATAACAGGACAGCTGCTATATCTCACCAAAGGACTAGTTACTGGGGTTCTTTTTTTAAAAACCCACAAGCAATACCTGAATGTACTGTACTTTTCAAAACAGCATTTTTATTTTTTATTTTGCGATACGGAATCAAAATGTTTCATATGCCTATGAGAACCAGAAAATTTAATTTTTATATTTTTAAAAATATTTTCTACATACAGAAGTATTTTTTTTTACCTGACATCTTACCGAAAATGGATGCGAGTGTGTGTATGCATAGCACTTAACTGTATTCTTTTTATCTTATATAGTCAATTACAGCTAGCGATACAAAAGCACTGGCATTATCCGTCCATTCATTTTCTGTTAAGTAAAATGAATCCATGAAATGCGGAGTTGTGGTGCTGTTTCCAGGATTAAGTTGATTTAAAAAAAACAAAACAAAAGCTGTAGCCCACTTTTCAACAATGTACCCCCAGCAGCAGTGTTTTAAAAATCAGGCAAAATGCATGGGACTCCCCACCCCAGAATAAATACGGTGTACATGAGGAAATCCTCAAAACACTGCCAATATATTTTAAAAGCCCACATCTCCCATTCAGCCTGGGGCGCAGCACACACAGAAGGGGACTTGTGCAGCTTTAGCTGGGTGGTTCCTCTCTTCAAACAGTTGAGGCCCAGTGCGTGGAGCCCTTATTTAAAAGTTAAAATCTTGATACCACTTCTGAAGTAGGACTGGTTACTGGTTGGCTGGGCCAAAAGTTGTACTTCCAGACACAGGACTACCAGAAATTTCTGGACTTACTCTGAGGGCTGCTCCTCATAAAGTACAGTAGTACATGTAGTAGTAAGATCAAAAAGTTACCAGGGCATGTAGAACAGGAGCAAAGTTCCTTTTAAAAAATCTCTATGGCATGGGTAGGCAGCCTAAGCCCCGGGGGCCGGATCTGGCCCAATCGCCTTCTAAATCCGGCCCATGTTTTTAAATGAGTAGAATGTGTGCTTTTATTGAAAATGCACCTCTGGGTTATTTGTGGGGCACAGGAATTCTTTCATTATTATTATTTTCAAAATATAGTCTGGCCCCCCACAAGGTCTGAGGGACAGTGGACTGGCCCCCTGCTGAAAAAAATTGCTGACACCTGCTAAGGCAAAATATTCATTCAGAATTTTAACTTTCAGCCAGGACAGCAAATTTCTCATGACATAGAAAGCTTACAACAAGCACCCTTTTGAGAGAGAAAAATATTTAAAAACAAACCAAAATCCCCCATTTTAAAAGCAACAAACTTTTATTAATTGTAAAAAGGGCACAACATATAGGAAATAAGAATCTCAAACATAAATCATTTGGTTAATTCTTCATTATAACCATGGTTTTTTTTCAGTGTAGTAATGAAGTTCTGAATCCTTTATTTCCACTGATATCATAAAGTACCACACAGTTGTTATTAGGTTAATAATTTGGTTAGTAACACTAATAAAATCCTCTGTTATAAATTGCATAAGTTATACAATATAAAAATAATCCTCTGAGTGCATAGAAAGATGCCAGCAACTGTGCAGTATAATCAACAGACTTGTAATATGTTAATTAATACTATGGCTAATCAATAGAGCATGTCAATTTGTTTACCCACATACTAGATACCTGTGGATGCCTGTGGATATCTGCTTCTCAATGAAAAGCCCAAAGGCATTTCAGCCACGATCCAGCAGTCTGGGGCACACCCACTGACTTCATATTGGATTGTGGCCTTCCTCTTCTAAGAACCTTGTTCCCAAGTCTTCTAGCACAAAAGCACATTTCCCTTCAAGCACTTCCAGAGAAGCTGACTGTGTGTGTGTTGATTTTAGGCACACACTTAAAATCAAAAGGGGATGGGGAGAATTGCCACCTTAAATATGTTGTGCAAATCCTGACCTGGCACCTGTCAGGAAATTTGGATACACTGGAACACGGTCAGTGGCGATATTTTCATTTATATCAATGCATTTATTTTATGGCAAGACTGAATAAACCCTAACAAGGAGTCACAGCAATATAATATGCTGCCAGTGGCTTTGTCTCCAGCACTTGTGTCAGGGGGCGCCAACCTTTTGGACCAGTGGGCACATTTGGAATTTTTAGAAAGCGACATGGGTACTAGTCGCAACAAGATCGCTGTGGGAATGTGGCATAACACCAAGTGGCAGTTGCATCAAAAAGGGCATAACAAGTTTGGACCACAAAATGTTGCAGGGATGCCCCCTGCTCCATCTCCCCCATCAGTGGCTCCTATATCAGCCACCTCACTCACAGAATGAGCCAGTCCTCTGTTCAGAATCAAAGAGAGATGGGGTGTCCAATCTTGGAACTGGGTGAAATGTGAGCATGCTTTAAATATAGGACAGGCTGATTTGGTGCAAATAGGAACTGAGCGGGAAGAGCAAACAGTCTTTCATGCATTGTGGATTTTTGAGGGAATGTTTACTGAGAACTTTGGGGGACCCATAGGAGGTGTTGGCAGGTACAGTGGGGCCCACTAGTGCCACACTGGCAGCCTCTGACTTCGACTGTACCACAAAAATAATGTGTTGCCACAGTGCTCCGTTGAAAGTAAGCATTTTCTAAACCCTGTGCTAATGTTTTAAGGCCTACAGGAGTTCAAAATTCAACTTCCAGGTGGCATTTGCCATGTCAGTGCATTAAGCCCTGGATCAGGCAGAGGGCTATCTTAGCTCTCTACAATTAGGCAATGAAATGACTCATGACAACCAAAAGCTTGCTTGCACTATAAAGTTTCAGTGAGTCTTACGCTGGAATTGTTACCTTGAGACGGCACCGTGCGAGCATGTTAGACCCGTGCTAACTATCCTGGATTGTCACAAGAGACTTCGTTTCCTCTGTGGAGCCGTGACCCGCGGTCACCAGGGATAATGAGCCTAAAGAGCTGAGTCTGGGTTTCTTGGCTCCTGCAAGGAGCCGATAACTCAATTTGGCCACTGTTTAAAGGGATAAAGAAGTTCAGAGGGTTGTCCTCAGCATATGGTAGCTTAAATTGGTTAGCTATTAAACAGTTAAATGTTTTAGTCAAATAACTGCTTTACCTGTCAGTTATAAATGCACTGAAATATTATGGTGTCTACCCAGGCATTTAGTGACAGGAATAGTTTTGCATGGAATAATTCAGGCAAACCATGTATTGTTTAGGCCTGGGACCCTTGGAAAACTCATACCACAACCTTCCCTCAGGCCCCACCCTTCTCTGGATGTCTCCTTGAACTGTGCTTCTGCATTCATTGCACCACCCACTTTTGCCCCTGGCTCCTCCCACCATTGGTATGTGGCTCCCACAGAAGGGATTATGGCCCTCAGGCTGAAAAAAGCTGCTTTCCATTTGTGCAACCACTAGGTACAACCCATTAATCACAGTGAAGCTTTTAAGCCCTAGCTTAACTAGGACATGTGACCAGTGTGGGCCACCGAAGCTAAATGACATTAAATTCCTTTGTCAAAAGATCTGAGTTAAGGAGATGAAAAATATAGCGTTTGAATAGTAAGCTACGGATGAGTTATCTTGGGAACTACAGCACTGAGGAAGGGGCTTAATATGCTGCTAGATGCTCCGCTCATAGCGTTTGCCCCTGGCAAATAATGCAAAGCAATAATGACCCCCTTAGTGGCATCACTCTTTGCATCCCATTGCAATAAATGGGTCTCTTGGAAAAGGAAATAAGATCCAGGTTTCTGGAATTTGCAAGTGCACAGAACAGCACTTCTTTCCAGCCTGGCCCAGTTTAAAGCATCTAAAAAGAGCATGAAGGTCCATCACACCCCCGGTCACCTGAAGGTAGCACATCTACTCAAAGTTACACGAAGTAGGTGTGGCTTAGCCCTCCTCAATCCTAGTCTATTTCCTACCTAACATCTGAAGCTGTCATCTTTCCTAGCTTCACCTCCATGTCTTTCCATATGTCTTTACTAACCTTCATCTTCCGTTGTTTCCTGCGATTCCCCCTCAAAAACCGTTTTCTGTCCTTTGATTCTTCTGTCTCCAGTTTTCCTCCTGCTTCCCTCTCTTTTCCAGTAGATTTTTCTTTTCTTTTCCCTTTTTCCCTCCAGTCGCTGTCATCTATTCACCTGGCTACTGCCAATTTCCCTTTCCAGCCACAGCTTCCTGGCCTCAGCCACTTGTTCATTCTCCCTGGCCACAGCCACTTGCTCTCCTTGGCCACAGCTGCTTGCTCTCCCAACCCTGCTGTTTATTTTTTGTGGTCCCCAGCTGCCAATGTCTGCCTTCCCCAGCCGCTGCAGTCTGTCTCTCCTCCATGCCAAAGTTCACCTCCTCAGGTCACTTTGGTTTGTGCCATTTCTTCAGTCCTGTCCACCTAAACATCCTCCTCCACTGGTTCTCATCCTTTTCTACACTGTTTTCTGAAGGGACCTGCTCTGTCAGATCCTTTTGTAATCCATCGCTTTTCCTCAACCCCCCCAAAAGGTTTTGCATCTTTCACATGGAGAAGGTAACATTGGTTCCTTACCTGAAGGGCACTTCTCTGAGATGAAGTTCCATCACAGCCTCCTCTCCCTATCTATATGCTTCTGAGTGGCTACCTAATCCATGGAAGAGTTTCTCTGTGTTTGCTTCAATTATCTTGCTTGCATTCTTCCAATATGTTCCTCCAATATTTTCTGTTAAGACCATTTATATGCACTCTCCTGTTATTTTCTTGAAGAAGCAGTTTGTAGCGGCTTGTCCTCTGTGCATTTTCTTCTCTGAGCTTGAGGAGGACTATGGCACACCTACTACTTGCAACTCTGAGTGCATTTCTGGTGTTTGTGGCGCTACAATCCACCTGATGGACCTTCCTTCCAGAGAAATGACCTTTCCTCTAGAGCACATCTGGTGGAGGGCAGTGGGGAAAGTCCCATTGAGCAAGTGGAAGTTGCTGAATACCACCTATTCCAAGTGCATTACTGTGGGCACAAATTTCCCTTCAAAGCTGCTCGTAATTCTGTAATATTGGTCAGGGCCGTTGCTTAGAAAGCCATGGCTCAAAGCTAGGGTTACAGAGCACATGAGTGTTTGCCCCAATCTGAAGCTTAGGAGCTTGACATGGAGGCACTGAAATTATCAGCTGGATATTTTTCTGTTAATTAATTCATCTAGCTGGGTAGTCCAACCAACTTGAAGCACATACTCAATTGTGCTGCAGTTAGAGTAACTGAGATCCCTTCACTAGTACACATAATCCTAAAACTAGGTATATTATATTTTATTCAAAAATGTTATGTTCCATGCTTTTCCAGACTCTTTAAGTCTAGGACTTGACAGCAGACTATTTATACAGAAACTAGCAAGAAGATGAAAAGCTGGACATGCCTATATGAGATGCAAGCAAGTCTGTCAGAAATGCATAGAAATGCCAAGATTCCCTTACTAATTTATCTTGGTATTAAAAATAATTTTTGCTATTTAAAATGCTACAAGATTACTTTCCTTTAAATAGTTAATAGTTTCAAGATCAGAGGAAAATTAGGATAAGAGGCTAAGGGGGGTTGTGCTCGTTTCATGTGTGGCATCAGGCTCTGGAGTGAAGTTGCATTCTTAATAATCCTTCTGGAAGCCTCTCACTCCAATAATAATAATAATAATAATAATAATAATAATAATAATAATAATAATAATACCCCCAGCCATCAACAGATACTACCAGCCATTCTGTATTGTTTACTGGCAAGCAATAATGAGCTAGACACACACCCTAACGGTTTCGGTCAACATATTTACAGCTTGGGTTAACACGGTAAATATGTTCAAATATTTGACCTGAGCACCATCTTGAAGAAATCACAGCTGATTTAGCCACTTGGTGACGGTTTTAACTCAGCCAAATAAAGTGTCAGAAGTCTTGAGCCTTCCTCCCCAAAGGACTGGGCATCTGGACCTAACTGGTCCAGTCTCCCAGGCCACAACGTACCACTGGGAGATGGAATGGGGAGGAGAGTCATTCCCTGCTTGTCAGTTCCAAACTGTACAGACCTCTCCCCTTGTGGAAGCTTACAGGTGGTTTGTCCCATTAGTAGCAGTGAGGCTAGGGGGACCATCTCAGGCTACCATTCTGCCTCTAACAACCCTGACATTCCTCGTGACATGCGTCAGTGGTGAGATATATCCCACTTACGTTTTGCAACATGCCATTCTCCAAAGGATGCTGTATTAACATTGTTTGAAACGCTTCGCCAGAATGACTAACCTGTGACCCTCCAGATACTCTTGGACTCCAAATCCCATCAGTCCAAGCTAGATAAGTCAATAGGCAGGGGTGATGGGAACTGAAGCCAAACAACAACTGCAGAGCCACAGAACAGCCGCTCCTGCACTAGGCCAGTGTAACTACTGTTTGACAGCCCAGGTTTCCCCTTCTTCCTCTTACCCTTTCTCCTGCAAAAGTAGCTTATTCTCAAGTTAACACATTTGAACACTGGTTATACTAGGAGTCTCTGCATGCTAAGTATCCAATTACAAGTGTTAAATGTGTTCCGGGTTCTCTCCTTCAGCGTAAGTGCTCCTGCTCTTTTTAATAAGTAGCAATTATTAGAGCAATTTAATTTAAGTCTTTCCCTGAGAGCTTCTAACTCTGCAGTGTTCAGAGATGTAATGATTTCCTAGCAAGAAACACTGCTGCATGAAGAGAGAGGCAATAATCTGTTGCTGCTTAGTATCCTATCCAAAAACATTACTTCACTGCCAGTTTACTCAAAAATTAACTGCAGACACTCTAAGTGGACATTCTAATCCTACAGACACTTAAGTAGGAACAAGCCCAAATGTTTTCAGCAGAACTTGCTTCCAAGTAAGTGTGCTTTATAGGTTAACTCTGTCTTCCAAGGTAAAGTAGAATCTGAGGTTATAGCCCTTGCAAAATCCTAGGTTTAACTGTGAAATACTAGTGACAGGTTTTTCATTTGAATAGCTAGTAAGTCAACTTTGATGCTTTCTTATTGTAACAAGGCCTTTCAGTTAACGTTGGTGCAGCATTTCTAAACAGAAAGTCATTATCACTCATCGTCAAAACCAGCTCCAGTTCTTGGAAATCCTGAAGCCTCGATACATCTTTGTCCTGAAAGAAATAAACACAATAAATTAAAAATGATGTCTATACTAATAAGAGGCATGCTAGTCCAAATGATGCAACGATTTCGGCTCACCTTTGTGTTGCGCTACATCTTGCATATTTAATTTTGATGTTCCAACTGACTGCAGGAAAGAGAAACTGGACAACAGGATCCACGCCATTGCCTGGGCTGAGAGACCAGTTCCCCTTTTGGTTCCTCTCCTCCCTGAACTGTTTTCATTCAAGCTGATCATTATTAAGAACTTCGTTAACTTTAAGAAATGGTGTTTTGAGTTTGTATGCTCTGCCCTTCCCATCCCCATTTCCTTTTGTGCTGTGTCTTTTAGACTGTAAGCCTACCAACAGAGACTGTCTTCCTTTTAATTTGTACACAGCACTTAGTAGATTTTAAGGGATGAACTCAACATAGCACTAAGAAGTTGTTTCATCAGGCAAACAGAAATACTTGTGCTGACCGAGAAATCCGCCCTCTCCTCTGCTGGCATGCTGTTTCAGGTGTTCTCCCAACATCCCCTGCCTATTTGTGGGGCTATGGGGAGTGCAGATGGGGGGAAAGCCTTGTTGTGCTAGCAGAAATACTTGTAGGGGTTCTGGTGGTAGGACTCGTTAGCCGTGTTTTATAAATGATTACTGTTGATGATAGATCCAGAGCAATTTAGTTGCAGTTGTCCCATTGAAACCAGTGTGAAAAATCAATCATAGTTGATATTGAAATCAATGAGGGTGGAATCCAAGATGGCGACGTGAGCGGCAGCCTTGTCTTATGCTCGGTAAAGCTATGTTTTTACTATCTGCTTTGACGGGTTCTAAGGGCTCTAAGATGCCTTAAGGCATTTATTTTAGAAGTTTTATGGTTTTATGGTTCAGATTATTTCTACTTCTCCCATAAATCTGCAAGAAAACGCGGCAGATAAAGACTGTTAAAGGGAGTAGGGCTCATTAACAACACAACCTGCCCTGACCCTTTCTATTTTGAGAAATTTTCTCCCTATTTTCTTGCCGACATGAGAGGGAAGAAACGCCGCAGGCACCATTCCAATGAAGCTACGAGCACTGCCAAAAAACAGACAAATATCAGGGACTTCTTGCCTGACAATGACCTAAATGAGATCTGTAGAAACTTCCCTACAGCAAACAGCTATGAGGTCCTTGCTCCCAGTACTACTCATGAGGAGCCTGCCGACATTGTGGATGGCCCACAACTAGCCTCGAGCCTGTGTATGAAGGAACAGATGGAACAGACTCTTGAGTCCCTGCAAAAAACTTCACCTGAATTATCCCAATCACCAGCCCAGTTAAACAAGGACCGAGAGGCACTGGAACTGCTAATCTGCCAGACTGAGTTGATAACACATACCATCACCAACTTATATAAAAGGCTGGATGGGATCGAAAAGAAGCTTGAAAAAGTCTTTGGCTTGTTCAGTTGCCCCCCCTCACTTCCTCAGCTTAACAATATTGCAAACTCCGCTCACCCCTGCCCAAGTGTGCAGGCCAACCTTGCACAAAAACAAGTGAGATGCCTGCCCAACCAAGTACAAAACTCAAGTCTGCAACTCCAGAACAGCAAACTTGCAGTACTGGTGGGAAACCACCCCTTGAATTATAACAAATGGGCGGATAAACATTCGGTCGCAAATTCCCTGACCCAACTGCTGGGGCAGACATTACGCCCCGTAGATATCGTGGACATCTCATGGCTGCCTTCTGGACCTTATATGAGACGTATGGTTATTAACTTTAGATCTGCCCATTTCGTTGCAAAGATTCTAAAATTAAGAAACCGTACAAGAAAATGGTACATCTATTTTACAAGGGTATTCACCAATCTGACCCGTACACCGCTATGCACCAGGATAGGTGCTGTCCGTGTTGATGCTGGGCCTGTGCGCCATAAAGAACAAACAGACGGGGGAATGGAGCCGGGATCTATTACCCCACAGGGAGTGGCAAGCCTGCCCGCAAATGACTTAATTGATTTCCTACACCCCCCGCTTGGTACCCTGGTCTCTACGTGCAGCGAGCCTGGCATAGGACTACCCAAGCAAGACCAGTCTGAAATGCTCTCGTCCTCATATGCCTCGATGCCAGAATTGGAGGCTTCCACTATTCTAAGCCCAATACGCAATCAAGATCCACAGGTTTTGTCAAATTTTGACCCGCTAGCAGTACCGACGCAAGATGCAGCTGCTGACCTGCTACCTGTACAGCCTATACAGGTCGGCAAAACCCCTGCTCTGCAAAAACCAGCTGAACATCACGATACATCAGCTGAACAACATGATATTTGTAACGGTGTCATCGAAGATCCTCTGGGCCAAATCAACCTATTGGCCCCTCAGTTAAAGCTATCACACCTACCTAGGGACCAGCGACCTCAAACCTGGAACCACCAAGCAGGGCAGAAAGAGGAGGAGCCTAACTCAGGAGCCTCAAACCACCGGAAAAGAGATTGACTGCCACTATTTCCACCATCACCCTATTTCCACATTCTATCCTGGAATGTGGCGGGATGGCTATCTAAGCAGGGTGACGTCGACCTTCTGGATTTCCTTACAAAATTTCAGATTATATGTCTACAGGAGACATGGTGTCTAGATCTCCATGTCCCTTCTTTACAGGGATACGAAGCCTTTGCTACCCCTGCGATAAAACCAAATTCCCGAGGCCGACCTAGTGGTGGTTTAGTCACTTTTGTTTCTACCAAGCTAAAGTGCAAGGCCCGGCAACAGCAGTGGGTGAAGAGTAACAATTTACAAATCTTACTTATTTCTAGCAGTGAAGGAGGAGATTTCCTTTGCTTTAATATATATATCCCTCCCATAGGCACCCCTCCCCAGTCGTCACAAATCTGGGAAGATTTAGAGCTATGTTTGGAGAAGGCTGAACTAGAACTCCCTGGCATGGATATCCTGCTGGCAGGTGATTTCAACGCCAGGATAGGAAATGACATTAATACGTACTGCTCTAAATCTCAGTTCCTGCCAGAGGCAGATTGGTTTATTCCCTGGTCCTCTGAAGATAGGGTCTTGAATAAGGCAGGCATTACATTAATGGAGACTGCCTTCAAACATAATTTGTATAATTTGCATGGTACCCATATGGACAAGTCAGGGGGTTTCTTTTCTTTTCTTGGACCTAGAGGTGCGAGTGTTATTGATTATATCCTGGTCTCCCCAAAACTCTTGGAGAGGTCACAGGGCTTCAGGACTTTCAATAGAATTGAGAGTGATCATCTTCCTATATCAATTTCACTAATTCCCCGTGGTTTGGAGGATCCGCAATACCGGAATCACTGTGCAGACCCACCTCCAATTCTGGCCCTTCGTAGGCGTAAATGGAACAGCGACCTGGAATCTAAAATCAAACTACACCTGCATTCACCAAACTTACTGGCCTTGAGAGACCAGTGTATCTCATCTAATTCTGACCCCTTTTCAACATTTCAGCAGGTCTCAGAGTCGCTCTTCCCACTACTTACGAATTCCAACCCTCCCAAACAACAAAACAATTCGAGGGCCTGGTTCGACAAAGACTGTAGGAACCTAAGATCTTTGCTTAGGAAATTACAAAACAAGGTAAAACAGGAAGGGACCCTGTCCTCAGTGGAAAACCTGCACAGGTGGCGTTCTCATTATAAAAATACTCTAAAATTTAAGAAATCCCTCTACAGAAAGGAACAATGGGAGGCACTTGACAAAGCGATCAAATTGCGGGACGACAAAAAGTTCTGGGAAATAATTGCTCAGGGAGTTTCACCCAAAGGGAAAATTGTAACCAACAGTATTTCATCTAATTTATGGTACCAACATTTTTCCCGGCTATATACAGCTCCAAACATTGCTAAACCGAGCCAGTTTCCTCCACTTAAAAACGATCTATTAATGGGCTGGGATCCTGTTACCGAATCAGAATGTTTACAGCTAATTAAAACACTCAAGAATGGCAAAGCTCCCGGTGAGGATATGATTCCTCCTGAGGTGTTTAAACTAAATGCCCAGTGGTGGGCTGCTATTTTGGCCCAACTTTTTACGGTAATAAATGATACATGCAAAATCCCAGAAAACTGGAAACTGAGCCTGGTAGCCCCCATCTATAAGAAGGGAGACCCCCAAGACCCCTCAAACTATCGCCCCATAAGTCTCCTGGACATTGTGTATAAACTTTATACCCGCTACCTGCTAAATAAACTGGTTGACTGGGCTGACCACTCTAACTTGTTTAACCCGGAACAGGCGGGGTTTAGAAAGGGCCATAGTACAACAGGCCATTGTTTGGTACTACAGACAATGATAGATAAGTATACAAAGGTACATAAGAACAAACTTTTTGTGGCTTTTGTAGATCTCACATCCGCTTTTGATTCAATCTGTAGGGACAAATTATGGCAAAAACTATATGAAACAGATATTGATAGACGACTTCTCAAAATACTTAGAGAGTTACATTCAGACACCACAGTTAAAATTAGAACTGGGATGTCAGGCAACTATACTGACCCACTGCCACTGGGGAAAGGGGTTAAACAGGGCTGTTTGTTAGCGCCGTTCCTCTTTAATTTCTATATAAACGACATTGTTCAACATATGGCAAAGTATAAGTCATCAGCTCCTGCCCTGGAAGGCAAACACCTGAATATATTGCTATATGCGGATGACATGGCTGTCATGGCACTCACTCGAAGGGGCCTACACAGCATGCTGGAGGGGCTCGCAGCTTATTGTTCCCAAAACTCTCTAAAGATCAATTATGACAAAACAAAAATTGTGGTATTTACTAGAGCTCGCCACACATTTAGATGGTCTTTAGATGAACACAAAATTGAACAGTGTCTTTTTTTTAAATATCTTGGTATCACTTTCCAAGCTACATCTAGCTGGCTTGCCCACTTCAAGACTGTAGCCCTTCTAACACGTAGGACAATCGGTGCTCTGCTCAGCTTTTTTTATTCGAGGGGAGGGCAACTGGTGATCCCGGCACTAAAAGCTTTTGTTGGAAAAGTGATTCCCCAGATGCTATATGGAGTAGAACTCTGGGGATGGAATCAGAAGCTGTTAGAACGGCTTGAAATCTTCCAAAATTTTTATCTCAGAAGAATTCTAGGCCTCCCTCAGAGTACTCCGGCAGCTCTCCTAAGAGTGGAAGTAGGATTACCTTCTGTGTCTGCCAGGGCCCACTTAAGATTCCTGCGTTTTTTCACCAACCTCGCAGATGCCCCTAACACCTTATTGGCTAAACAAGCCTTTGTATCATTACAAAATAATACTACTTGGCGTAAAAACCTACTAGATATCCTATCCAGATACAATCTACCTGAGTTTAATACCCTCAAATTGTGGAGCCCAGATAAAGTTCGGGAATGGATCTTTGAAAAAGACGCCTTCTTGGACTCCACAAAGATAAAGAACTCTGGGTTTTCCTACTGGTTTCCCCGAGTAAAAGCAGTTAAAATCTGTGCCAACTACTTGGTGGAGATCACTGATCCCACCCTTCGGAGAGCTTTCACTATGGCACGGTTTCAAACATTGCCAACTGCATATCTGACCGGTAGATTCACAAAAACCCTAGTAGAACATCGTCTATGCCCTTGCCTTATGAAAACTAAAGAGGATCTTACACATTACCTCCTCTATTGCCCCATCTATTCGGGCTTTAGAGACGCATTGCTGCAAATTATACCCGACTCTATAACCAATCCTGAAGATAGAGTAAAATTCTTGTTAGTTGATGCAAACCCACGTATTACCCATGTGGTAGCGGTTTTTGTGATGAAGGCCATGAAAGCCAGGGAAAGATTTATGGATGACAATGTAAAGACCCCTTCATCGTCTGTTTAACTCATTGCTTGTTTTTCCTCTCTTTCTATTTTGTGGGATGAAGGTTTTGTTGGCATAGTATCTAATGAATTTTAATATTTTTAACTATTGTTGTGTTGATGTTTGTGTACAGGCATGGTCCTCACAATAAACGGATTTGTTGTTGAAATCAATGAGAGTTATCTTCAACAAACAGTTTGGATCCAACCCAATGTTTTATTCTTGGACCTATGACTTGATTCTCCATGTGTTCTTGCCAGTCTATGCTCTGTGAGGGTCTTTACATGGAGATTGCAAAGAGATTAAGAAATTTCTTATGCTATAGCTTGAGTCTTCTAGAAATACAGCAAACCAAAGGGTTACCACTTTTAATGCTGCAAAAATGGATTTTCAGCTATCAGTGCAAACTTATGCATGCTTTCTCAGAAATAAGTATTATGGTAGACATTGAAACTTACTTACAGGCAGGTGTGCATAGGATTACAGCCTTAGTTTGCCAGAGAGACATAAGCTCAAACAGAGTACAACAGGGAGTTAATGCTTGTGGGCAGCTATTGTTCAAGTGAAGCCTTTACTTTCTATCCAAATCTATTTGCATTAAATAGGAGAAAGTGTGCCTTCTCCAACTATGTTGCTATCTGCATGTGTGAAGGAGAATGAGTGCATAATTTGTGCTATATCCTTGCCACAGTGTGTGAATATTATTATTATTATATATTATTATATGTACACCACTCACTTTTTTTTAATTGAACCGTTCAAAAAGTTTTCAAAACAGATAAACAAAAAGTTCCCTTTAGAAACCTGGAATGAATTTTGCTTTTCTTAAAAAAGTCCAAGCTAAAATGCCTATTCTGACAATGTTGCTTGCTGGCAAAGTACTTTGAACCAGCTAAGGGTTATCAATATGAATGCAGTTCCCCTCCTGTTGGGACTCCATATACGTCGTCCTATCAGGAAATCAGCGAGAATGCCAATCAGATGTTCCAGAGGAGGCAGCGGGGGCTAGAGTTGATTGATTTGACCAGGGCTACATCTGTATAACTGGATTGGGAGCCAGAACCTTTAAGAGGATTTGTGCTCCAATTCAGTTCAGCTTGGCTAGAGCAACTGAGAGCACAGGTATTTGAAACATCTACATCAACAAAATTAAGTCCACCATGCCAGGCTACAAAAATAAAGCAGACAGTACCACACTGTAAAATGGGGGAAAGGCAGTGCTTCCTATTTGATCACCTAGCACTAAAGTGGATCACAGCCGGATTAAACTGACCAGCGGGCCGGATTAGGCCCCCAAAACGGACTTTGGACTTGCCTGGGTTATGGTGACTAGTGAATAGCGCGGGAATATCTTGATCTTGTATTATTTGCGCAGGAAAAGTCCACTCATTCTATCATGATGAGGAGGGCAGGCAGAGATTCCAATTCTAAGAGGGCTTTTTCTTTTTAAGCATCTCTTTTCAGAAGGCGTTCTTTATTTAAAACATAAGGTTTAAAACTACAGATATGAAACGTTCACAAGGGATTGGATGCTTATGAAGACTGCTGTGGGCAACATGTGTACTGCAGGATAGTCCCACTGACGTCAAGAAATGTTGGTGTAAGAACTGTAGTATCCGTAAATGCAGGTTGGGGGAAGATGATATAATTACCCTGAACATAGTATGAAAGCTTGAATAATCATAAATTATAATAAATATCTGAAGGAATGGGTCTTGGTTATTAGCTGCCAATATTTTTGAGAAAATGAAAGCCAGCCTGGGTTATTATTCCAGCAGGATAATTGGCTTTAGTAAAAGGAACCAAATGGATAAAATATCTCAATTCCAGCAGGGCTTTTGATAACGTTCCATATGCTACTCTTACAAGTAAATTGGAGAAGGGTGAATTGGAACATGCTGCCATGAGGCAGGTGTACTTTTGGCTGGGAAGCTACACACAAGATGTTCCAGCATGCTGTGGATTTCAGCCAGAGTAGCTATTAGTGGATTGCTATTGTTTGAATTGGGGAGCTAAATGACGTTCCACAGGGATCTGCCCTGGACCAGCACTAGTGAGCATTTTTATTAACAGCTTGGAAAAAGCAATGATGAGTGCGCTAAGATTTTACAATCTGAACTGCAAACACAACAGAGGGGAAATCAGTGCACTTAACTCAAAGCAAATGTTTATGTGGGGTGGAGCACCCGAAACAAAAAATCTAGGAAAAGAGTGAGCGAGCTGGGCATTCGGACTGCAACAGGAGATACTACAGCAGATACTACAGCTGGTAGGCAAGAAGATTGGTCATGCGTGTGGCTACAGCAGCTCGCCGTTAGCTAGCACAGAGCTGATGTGCCCAGCAGTTGTGCAAATAAGTTATTGTATGGAAGACAGAAAAAACCTAAACTATTCTGACCTGCAAATTCTGAAGTTAGCATCTTGTACTGGCCTCAGGGAGAATCCGGGGAGACAACTCAATTCCTTGAATTGTCAAGATTCTAACATGCATGGCACACCAAGCATCACATGGCCATCTGTCAGGGATGCTGTAGCTGCATCCAGCACATTGAGGTTGGACCAAAAACGTCCAAGTTTCCTTCCAACTCTAAACTCTAAGACGCTTTGAATCCATGTGGTTTACAGATTGTGTGTGTGTTGCCCAGTCCTAACCTATGGGTTATACTAAACTGCAACTGCAAAAGGAATCAGAAGCTGGTATAACCAATGTCAGAGACACAGAAGCAGTGATGCTGAATAACTTTGGGTCCAATTTCAGCTCTCAGGTATGCAGCTGAAAGCCATTGGCCCACATCTAGATGTAGCTATGTGCAAAACCTACTTAAATAAGAACCTCAGAAAGAAAAAGTCACACATAGTGGCCTCAGAAGTTGTATCAGGACAGCATTTCCATTACATTACTTGGGGATGGAAAACCCTTATCTTCACCTGCCCTGAGCAAGGGCAAATGAGAATATATAGATTGTGTGCATTTGGATGTGTATGTTTCTCCAACCCTTTGAATATCTATACCTACATCTGAGAACAGGAACTTCCAGTATCAAACTACACAGGTGGTAAATCCTCTTGCACATAACATGCAACATGCAGTGCAGGTTTGCACATGGCTAGCTGCCATTCTGCACACACAAAACTCCCTCCTGCATGGACTGAAATTTTAAAAAGACCTGGAGTGGGAACATAGTTGTCCTACTCATTAGCAATGAAATGCAACCAAAAATTCAACATAGCACAGAGAGAGACAGAGAGATTCCACTGAATCTTTGCGCCCAGTGCTTTTGACTTTTAGTCATTTTTATTGGAGTATCCAATTTCCATCATTGCACCGATTTTCTAAATTGATATTTAGAATATAACAAAGTCTTATTGACACAGAAATCTGCTCCGGCACCAAAATTTGACATTAGCATTAGCACCAAAATGCCAGTGTCAAATATGAACTCCAAAATCTAAACTGATCACTGTGGGAGAAATAAGACCCATCAATTAATCTATTGCCTACACACTTAAGTGACCTATTCTTGTCCAGGCAGAGTTACACTGCTGAAATGCTACTACCGTACTTCTGATTTAAAAGTCTCGGGAAATAATACAGATATCTTAAGCACCCCACCACACAATCTCTTAAATGCATAAAACAGGCCTGCAGAACCCAGGCTAAATGCAGTACAGTGGTGCCCCGCAAGACGAATGCCTCGCAAGACGGAAAACCCGCTAGACGAAAGGGTTTTCCGTTTTGGAGGTGCTTCGCAAAACGAATTTCCTATGGGCTTGCTTCGCAAGACGAAAATGTCTTGCGAGTTCCTGCGGGGCTTTCCCCCCCCTTTTCCCAAGCCGCTTATCAGCTGATCCGCTAAGCCGCTTAACAGCTGATCCTCTAAGCCGCTAATCAGCTAAGCCCGCTAAGCCACTAATAGCGCTAATCCGCTAATGGGCTTGCTTCGCAAGACGAAAAAAACGCAAGACGAAGAGACTCGTGGAACGGATTCTTTTCGTCTTGCGAGGCACCACTGTATGTCAGGTGAAAACCCTGGTCAAGCAAAAAGTCTCCAGCCTTTGCTGCTTTCCTCAGGGTTCAAACCTAGGGAAGTTATGAAACACGAATCAGATATAGCCACTGGACTGCATTCAGCTTCATGCGTCATTCTACAGGTCTGGCATCAGCAAAAGAAAAAGAATAAAAAAAGAAACAGAGGAACGAGGACAGAATGAGGATCTTACCTTTCTCAATACTGTATTTGGAAGTTTCCTTATTTTCTCCACGTGTTCCGGGTTAACCCCCAGCTCACAGCAGCTTACTCTGAGCAATTCTTTGTAAGTCAGTTCTTGCCGATCCAGTTCAATTTCAATGAAATCGTTCTCTTTTAGAGTACGGTTCTGAACTCGGACCTTAAGCACCAGTTCTAATTTTAAAAGACACACACAACCACAATTGTTAGGAGCATTAATAATAAGCACTTGGCAAATGTTATTGGGTAGTAATTAAATTTCAAAAAGTTGCCTTGTTTCCCTTTTGGCAATCCCTTTTTCTAACTTGTGAACCGCCCTGCAACTTGCGGGTATAGGGCGGTATACAAATTTAATAAATAAATACAGTGGTGCCCTGCAAGACGAATGCCTCGCAAGACGGAAAACTCGCTAGACGAAAGAGTTTTCCGTTTTGGAGGTGCTTCGCAAGACGAATTTCCTATGGGCTTGCTTCGCAAGACGACAATGTCTTGCGAGTTCCTGCTGGTTTTTTTTTCTCCCCCCCCCCCTTTTTCTAAGCTGCTAAGCCGCTTATCAGCTGATCCGATCAGCAGATAAGCCGCTAAAAGCCGCTAATAGCGCTAATCCATCAATGGGCTTGCTTCGCAGGACGGAAAAACCGCTAGACGAAGAGAATGACAGAACAGATTCTTTTCGTCTTGCGAGGGGCCACTGTAATAACAACAATAACAACTTCAACGTGATGCTTGCCATGGAGTAGCAATGAGGCTCCTGGACTAGAGATGGAGAGCTTCAGCCCTCCAGACCTCTATCTGAGCCTCAGAATGCTCCTCAGCCCTGCTTGCCACCTTCCTCAAGTGTATTTGCCTGGCTGCACTGTCTCCTTCAACTGTCTGCGTAGAGCAAGGTGTGTGTGAGTAGACACTAACCTACTATACAAAGGTAGCATTTACATTCATTGATCTTCCCACTTTTCCCCAGGCCTTGCCCACCACTGGATTGTAGTCCAGAATATAATGTAACCATTAAGCTGGAAAAGCTTCCCCAGCCCGTGCTAGACCAAACCTGCCATCACATGAAACCCTCGAGTTGGGGGGGCGGGCAGGGGGAGAGGGGGAGGGAGAGAGAGAGAGGGAGGGAGAGAGAGAGAGGCAGGCAATTGACAAGGTCCTTGAATATGCAGGTGCAGCCATAAAACACATTTCCGCTGTCATCAAACACGGCCCATGGTGTAACTGCAAATCTGCATCTTTTCACAGTTCAGCTTCGGGTGGTTGCTCTCATGGGGCCTGCATGAGTATCAGGGCTTCCATCAGAAAATGTGGGCCAAGTCTACTATTGCTTGATGCATGCAGAGCTGCCTAGCAGCGGCAGAAATAAAGCAGGGATATAACCCTCCTCATGGCCATGCTATCTCTGCCTTTAGCAGGAAGAACCAGCCTTAAGTATTTTTGCACTGTAAGTTGCCTCAATAAGGTTTTGAAGGCCCAAAACAATGAAATAAATAATACTACTTCGGTAAGATGCCTAGATACACATTCAATTTAAGCAACAGCAATTAAGGCAAATAAGCATTATTGTTTGTGGGGAAAGAGGAATCTATGGTACCCCTAATGATACACTATCATTTAGAGCTCAGGAATAACAACTTCAATAAATCAATTTTTCTATATCTGCAATAGGCCAAACAAAAACAGTGAATTGATTTGGCAGGGGGATATAGAATCCATTTAGTTTCGTAACATAAGGAGTAATTTCTACTACTAAAATATACAGTGGTATCTCTGGGTGCGAACGGGATCCATTCTGGAGCCCCGTTCGCATCCAGAAGCGAACGCAACCCGTGTGCGCGGATCGCAATTTGCTGCTTCTGCGCATGCGCGTCACGTCATTTTGACCGTCTGCGCATGCGCGAGCGGTGAAACCTGGAAGTAACGCCCTCCGTTACTTCTGGGTCGCCGCAGCGCGCAACCCGAAAATACTTATCTTGAAGCTTCTTCAACCCGAGGTATGACTGTACTGCCACTTATCTAATCAATAGGCAATGGGTATGAGTTCTGTAAATCCACAGTAGTGACCATCCTCTGCTTGGTGTGAGAGGGAATAATTTAGCACTATTCAACGCTCATATGAATGTGCCTGGGGGCAGTGATCATGATTGGGCTCACCCAAGCACATTTGATAACATGTCTGGAAATAATTGCCATATGTAGGCTCTTCCCATGTGATTTGAGGACTCTGCCTGTTTGACAGATATATAAATTGTGCAGACACGGCCTACACGCAGTTTTATCTCCCCATAGATTTTCCAGACATTACATTGAATGCACATAGTGGTTAGTTAGGGCCGCCTTCCCTCTTCTATACACCTTCAGACAAATGTCTGATTAGTGCTTATGCGACTGTTTCCCAGGCAGCTAGACAATTCCCCCAGAAACTTTGTGGGATTTCATTTAGGGATCACTGTCTTGACCACTGGGTTGTATGAAGTGACAGAAAATTCAGGAAGGGACTTCTGACCAAGGAAGATTATAAACCAAACCAAACTCTGCGCTAATTGATTTGTTATCCTGTCCAATTTCTGTTCAATCTACACACAGTTTTTATTCTAATTGTTTTCACCAAAAGGCAGCACTAAGCTATCTTGACAGCTTAACAGCTGAGGTTACCTTGCATGTTACTAAGGGGGAATGTTCCGGTGAAGAAAAAGGGCTGAAATGTTGGGACAGGTCCAGCACAGGAACCATTTGGTGGCTGTGTTTCAGGCTGTTTAGCTGCAACAGGGGAAGAGAGCGTCCTGTTTGGAGGAAGAGGCACCTGATGACCGTGACCATTCTGGACTGCAGGCTCTGGGGATTCCGCTGCCATTGCCCTTGTCATGTCCCCATTGGACCCCAGAGGGGAAAGCTTTTCATGTTGCAACATGGTAGTGCCAGGTGCCTGAACTTGAGGTAAAGAAATGGGGCAGTCTTCATTGTGCTGTTCTAAGGAAGGGGAAAGTCTTCCATTCAAAGAGGAAGCTGAGGTGCTGGTAGTGCTGCTACTCATGGAGTTATACACATAAGGGAAAGGTGGGTTAGCCAAGTAATTGGGGATAATGGGCAAGGCGGAATCTTTCTTCTCATCCGGAAGCTCCTCAGCATCTTCCACTGCAAAATAAAGAATAGCTCTAAATAAAGGCAATTTCCAACTAAACATACAGAGGTTTGGTGAGTAACCCAGCAGGGGAGAAAGAGACAGAACTAGCACTGCTAAGCTAGCTGTACATGTTAAAATTACATTGTGCACATAAAAATAAATTAAGCATTTCTAACGCTATAATAAAATGCAATCATTTGATACTTCTATTATGCAGTTAGATATTAAATGAAATGTCACAAAAATTATCCCTGCACATCCCCACCTGGGATTAACGAGGGGCTACATTTTTAACCAAGTCAAAGTTCAGCAATCAATTTTTGATGGTTACAGTCTTCCTTTTTCCAAATCAGTATCTGTACACATCAATGCTGATTCTAGTGAAAGGATTAAAGGAGAGTTGGGGGAGAAAGTTACAAGGGCAGGAAGATCATACTGTTTCATCTTCATTGAATCATTATGGATTCCCTTCGGCACCAAAATATTTTTGACAGTTATTAGTATCAACCGATCATTTTACCTCCCAGCATCTTCCTAATTTCCCTCTTTGATGTTAACTGGGCTGGTGTTTCTTCTTTAACAGTCAGAGCGTCCTTATCAGCGCCAGCATGTAGCAAGTACGATACCACTTGAGCATGGTTCCGTTTGCAGGCCCAATGCAAGCAAGTCCTGCACAAGGCAAATGTAACAGCTAAGTTTGGGGGGGGGGGTGCAAACACACTACATTAAATAAAAATAAAAACTGATGTACTATATCCGTTGAAAAATAATGACAGCCTACCTTAAGCTGAGCAGTTTTGCTATTCTTACAGATTTTTTATATTTCTTATACATTCCTATAGTGACACCTACTGGCAGAATCCTTCCCTATTGCAAATCACCAGCGCTTCAAAGTTCATTACAGCACTTCTAGTTTCACAGCTTTCACATGCAGTTCTCTAGCAGCAAGGCCAAAGAGATGAGCCCACACTCTAAACTTCCAATATCTGGGGCACACTTAAAAACAACAACAACTGAATTAAGATTTGAGGCACATTTCCCCTTCCTGGAAAAACAAACAAGCCCAAACCCATTTTTAGAAAGGATTTCACTGATTTAATGCAATTACCTAATTTACTTAAGTTGACAAGGTATAAATACAAAACATTTATTTCCTCCCCCTCCAAACAACATCTCAGTGTAACAGCAAACTACTGCTTTGATAAAGGCAGTCTTGCATATACCCAAATCCACAGTCAGGCAATACCTTCGTAAACAGAATTCTCGTGTTCAAGTCTAGTGTATTTGGGGTGATTTGGATAAAAAGGCACAGAACTTTTTCCTTTTGTATGTCTGCAAACCTTGGGAGTTTCCCATAGTCTGCTGTTGTGTGCAGATGGCACCAGGGTGACTACAAAAGGATCCACACACACTAATTGACTATGCAAATATGAGGAATGGTGATAATTAAAGCTCCAGTGGGGCAGAGGAGACCTCCTCCTGCAACTCTGTATGGTTTATTACCCTGCCCCTTTCCAAACAATGTCCAGTGAGGGCAAGTAATTCTTCTGCACCTTTGAAGCAACTGAAGCGGGACCATCCAATCAAGACTCAGGGTTTATCTACACGTCCTGCTGCAGGGCAAGGGGAAAACTGAACCCATGTCTAGAAAACGGCTTGGACCCATGCTTTCTAGGTACAGCACAAGCAGAAGTGTGGGCAAGCCTATAGTGATGTTGACCTTTTCAAGCATGCCCCCCCTACTATCCTGCAAAACTGCTATTTCTTTGTTTAGTGCATTTGTCTACCTTCTTTCTTCCAAGATGCTCAAGACAGCACACATCAGGTTATCCTATTTTTATCTTAAGAGCAACCCAATAAAGTAGGTTATGCTGAGTGTAAGACCATCCAGTGAGATGCCTAAGTGAGCAAGGATTTGATTCCAAGTCTCTATAATCTACCGGTAAATTCAACGCTTTTTCCAGTTCAACAAATAGTGCCCAGTTATGCAGTGCCAAAAAAGTATGCAGGCATAATTGAAAAGGACATAGATTTGCATATGATAACGTATATGCACTGATGCAGCTTTAGAATAATTACTATAATTTAAAATATATACAATGCATCTCAGTCTAGATGAGACAACTACAATTAAGTGACCCATTTGTCTGATGTCCAGTTGTTGATGGAGTAACGTCAAAGCTCTTGCCCTCCTTTATTCAGGTTCATCTTTAAACTAGACTTGGACTTGACAGCCCTTCAAACATTGGGGGACACCTTCAAATAGAATCCTGTCCTCTCTAAAGCAGGGCACTTGGTCACCCTAGTTCATTACTACTTATTTTATCTCAATGTGCTCTCAAGATTCTTTTTTAAATATTACTTCTGCTAGAAAAGGTCACAGATCATTACCAATAAAAACCATTTCCATTATAAAGCTATTCACTTTCAGAACCATATGGTTGATTTTGAGACTACTGTACTACAGTATTAGACTTTGTTAAATGGTCAACAAAGTCATATAACTCTAACCAATGTTAACTTTTCTGTATTTTCTAACATATTTAGTATACAATACTGATTTTGAGATTGCCAATAGTTTACTGTACAGTCCTGTACTATAATTCTCTGGGTATAGGATGGTATATTAATTAATAACAATTAATTTATAACTACATTAATATTGTTAGTTTTTTTCTCTCTCCAGTGTGCAGTTATCTATCATTGTATCATTCTGACAAAGTTTTGCTATATTCTTCTACTCTGAACAAATCTCAAAACAATTTTGTGCCACATGAAAATCTCACTAATTCACTCCTTCCCTTTCCAAGGCAACTTCATGTCACACCAAAATCACAATACATTTCCATAAGACCAACCAACAAGAGTAGAAGAAAAGAAAGCACAGTGGCCATACATTCAATTTATATTACAAAAAATGGTAACTTTTACTTTATGAGAACTTTTAGAAATATAAGAATATAATTGCTAAAATGTGAGATTCACCTCACAAAAGCCAACAAAAGAGAAAGGCACTTGTGATTTAACAAGCAGACAAACAGATCTCTTCAGTGTGTTGTAGACACTGCTAACAAGATTAAAATAAACTTTTGAACACAATAAAACATAACAGCAAATGCATTGTCTGACCCTCCTTTTAGGAATTTTAGAATGGATGAATAGCAAGAAGAAAAAGACTTTTAAAATATCACTCCAAACTCCGTAACCAAGTCTACCACACACCGCTCTCTGAAAATGCCAATACGTATGGTATTGCCCAAAAGCTGCCGATGCAATTCACTTGCTAAATGCTCACCAGCCGTTGATTTCGTTTTGAGAGTTCACACTGACGCCACATTCCACCAATCGCTGAACTTCTTCAACATCCCCCAAAGCAGCGGCTTCTCTCAGTCGCTCCTGAAGCTCTTTCTCCTCTGCTGCAGAGCTCATGTTACAAAATTATCTTTGCAGTAAAACTTTGGGATTGTCGAATGGAGCCGCCTACTGCGAACGACGGATCATCTTATAAAACTAGTCCATCAGAGGCAGGAAGAATCCGATCCGTCCTGAAAGAAAAGTCTCACGCCTTAGTCCTTTTTCATCTTAAACTCATATGCGGCTGTTTCCTACCTATGGCTCATAAATCAAACAGTTTCACATTTCTGAAGGCCATTTTCCCCTAATTGCATAGTCTAGAGCGGATACGGCTTCCTCCTTCTCGCAGGGGGACTCTATTAAGTGCGACAACAATGACCTAGATATTTAGTTCCTACCAACAGTCCGGCACGCGAACATTCACGCGCTCTTGCAATCTTGCAGAACACTTTCATTTTTTCCCCATTTGCTCATACGGGTTGCTATTTAAAATATAAGCAGTCTTTCTCGCGATCACTACTTTATACCACAACCTATCCCAGCTCCAGATCTCTCTGCATTTTATTGCTTGTGCTTCCACTGAAAAGGATCGTCAGTTTCCCTGCCTTCCCCGGTGGCAGATTCCTAGCGCGATGTACGCTGCAAACAAATCTGTTAACACTACTGATCCAAACGTACTAAAACAGCGAGCCAGTTCCTTGCAAAACAGGAAGGTATGAGGCGTCAAGAGATGATGCTGGAGCCCAGAAAAAAAAACTGTAGCAGTTCTAAACGGATGCAGAACAGGCTACAGCGGTAAATCTAAAATAGCTAAATACAATGTAGAGCAGCCCTTTTGAAATATTGGACTTGGTAAATTTATGTCTCCCGAGTAATCTGCCAATGCTGTCCCCAGTTTTATTACAATGTGCACATTTTGTAATATAATTAAGGTTTCTTAGAGTCCATGTTGCAGATTGCTTCTTAAAATGGAACAGGAGAGTGCTTGCTGTCTGAATTATGATGGCCAGACACACAGGACAGCAGTTTCTCAGTTGGGGCGTTATAGCCATGGAATGCTCTCCTAAGGGAAAACCACTCAAGTCCATCACTACTGGCCTGTCCCATTACTTAACACAGCGTTTCCCAACCACTGTTCCGTGGCACACTAGTGTTCCGCGAGATGTTGCCTGGTGTGCCGCGAGATGTTGCCTAGAGGGAGGCGGGTGAGTCGGGCGGCGAGAGGCGGGGCGGCGGCGGCGAGGAGAGGCCACCCAGCGCGGGGCTCTCGCCGTCTGCCTGCCTGGCTGCCTGCGAGCTCGGCGAGCAGTGCCTCCGTCCGCAGCGCCCGCCTCGCGGCTCTCATTCCCTGCCCCTGCCAAAGCTCACCCAGCCAAGCTGCGCTCTCCTTCCTGCCTCGCTTTGCTGCCTCCTCCCCCCCACCCCCAAAGCTTGGAGGTTCCCCGGCAAGGGGGAGGGAAAAAATTTGAAACTTACACTTTCGTGCGTCCCTCCCGGCGTGACGCTGCGCGCTGACGTCACGGGGCTGTAATGGTGGTGTGCCTCGAGATTTTTTTCATCAAACAAGTGTGCCTTTGCCCAAAAAAGGTTGGGAAACACTGACTTAACATATTTTAGTGCAGTAGGACCGAGTCACTATTTTGACAGTTTGTAGGGGGTTCTGCCAGAGGTGTACTTTCCCTATTTTGGTTGTGTTTTTTTAATGATTCAATATTGTTTAAGGTGCCTAGTAGTCTTTTTAAAAAAGAAAGGTGGGGCATAAATATATTAATAAAATATGGGAAAATAAATAATATAAACAAAACTTTAGTGCCAGGTTCCTTCTAGCAGTAAAACAAATGTGCACCATTGTTTTGCAGAATAATTAATGGTTAAGATTTTGTGTTCTGTTTTTTGTTTTAATGATACTGTTTTTGCACTGAACACTGTACTGTGATTGCATAATAAAAGTTCACATTGATTGATCCAGAAGCAAACACTTGTCCAGATCTAAGAGTCATTTTCAACTAAAATAAAATGTTTTAAACCCTGGGAATACTAAGAAATTTACTTGGAATGGGTGGGATTCTCCATGAAAAAAATCTGTGTGTTTTTTTCACAGGTACGATGATATGATAGGCAGAGAAGCCTTTAGAGAGAGAAAGGTTGGTAACTCATATAAACAAGGAGCCAAATATGACTTCCCTTCTGTGTACCGTTCACAAATTCAGGACAATACTTGGCTGACGATAGTTCTCTTTTGGGGGAAATTCTGACTTAGCTCAGAAGTATATCCCATTATGCTCAGGACTAGTGTTTAGGATTGCAGTTTGAGTCTCATGTACTCAGCCTCAGGTGTCAGATGTTTTATAAACAAAAACTGGCCATATTTTATCAAGTGATTGTATAATGATTCTGTCTCACAGCATGAGACTATTTTTTTAAAGTACTCCTTGTCAAATTTAATTCCTTTGTGTTATTGAGCTGTGGGGAAACACCTACACACTGCCTTTCCCATTGGGGTTCTAATAGTAACAGGTGCAGGACTGAAGGTTCGTTAAGCAAATGTGGGACCAGAGGATTATTTAAAACAAAGCTGAATAGAGCCATTGTTTGTGTATTGAGGCTCTGAGAGGCTTGGGTAACGGGACTTGGATTTTATAGTTTGTACAGTTGGAAGGGACCACAAAGGTCGTCTTTCAGGGGCGCCGACTTATCAAAAATATTGGGGGGGCCCATACCGGGGTCCTGCCGCTGGTTCGCTCGGGTAGCCGGGAGAACGCAGTTCGAGGTGGCGGTGTTGGGGAGAGACCCTGGCTCAGGGCGTCACTAGACTTGGCGGCCGGCGGCCTATCTGGGGGGGTTTGGAGCGTATTTCGGCGGAGCGATTGGGGAGGAGGGGGCTTGTTGCCGGATTCTTCAGCTGGGCCGGAGATCCGCTGCTGCGGGGTCCCTGGGCCGAGTTGTGAGCACGGCCTGCTGAAGGGAGATCCAGCCGATTGCGCGACGGGGACGGCCGGGGCTCTCCGGCTAGGGCGCGCGGCTGGCTGGCTGGCGAGGGAGCAGGTGGGGAGGAGGCGGGGGTCCTCACTCTCTTAGGAAACGCACCCGCGCGCCCGATTGCCACGAAGTCCGAAGGGTGCGTGTGTGGAATTAAAAAGCAAAAACGAGATACGGGCAGGGCAGGCAAAGAGTTTTCTGCAAGAGGATGGAGGGCAGGTTGAAGAGAAAATCACTCAGGATGAGACAGTCAAATCAGCCATGATAAAATGGGCTCAGGATATTGGGTATAACATCATGTTTGAGGACTGGGAAAGGTTATGGACCACCGGAATGAAATTCACGGCATGTAATGCCTTGAAGGAAAATATTATGAAAATGATTTATAGGTGGTACATGACCCCAGTCAAGCTTGCAAAAATATATCACCTGTCTGATAATAAATGTTGGAAATGTAAGGAGGCTGAAGGGACATTCTTTCACCTCTGGTGGACTTGTCCAAAAGTGAAGGCCTTCTGGGAAATGATCTATAATGAGTTAAAAAAGGTATTTAAGTATACCTTTCCCAAGAAACCAGAGGCCTTCCTCTTGGGCATTGTTGGCCAGAAAGTGTTAAAGAAGGATAGAACTTTCTTTATGTATGCAACTACAGCAGCAAGAATACTTATCGCAAAATATTGGAAGACACAAGATTTGCCCACACTGGAAGAGTGGCAGAAGCAATTGATGGACTACATGGAACTGGCTGAAATGACTGGCAGAATCCGAGATTTGGGAGAAGAAACAACGGAAGAGGACTGGAAAAAATTTAAGGACTATTTACAAAAACAATATAAGTTGTATGAATGTTAAAAATTTACACGATTCGGAAACTATAGCTTCAGCAATTAGATTTGGGAAACAGGAAATTATATTTTAAGTAAGAAAAGGTCAAAATCTAAGGTAATACTATGTTTAATTTAAGATATAAGTAACTGATGAAAAGTATGTTAAATTTAGAGGTATAATATTTGAAAAGTACAAAATAAGGTACGAAACAAGGTAATAATTTGCTGATATCTTTATTATAAAGAATGCAGGGTAAGGGAGATGCGAGGAAGTCCAGTTAGTTATATAAAAAACGTGTTGAATGGTTGGTTTTCTTTTCTTCTTTTTCTTTTTTTCTTTTTCTTGTTCTTTTACTTTTTTCTTCAGTGTATGTTTCTAACTTTGTATTTGAAAACTTAATAAAATATTTATAATAAAAGAAGAAGAGAAAATCCTTTCGCTTTTCTGGGGCTCAGGGAAGTCTCAGAGCCGGAGGTTGGGGAAGGGACCCCCTTTGCTCTGCCCTCTTCTCCCGTCTTAGATTTGCATGGGGGTCCCCGCCCGAGCTTGCCTGGCCACCGGGCCACACAAGGGCCGCGCTCTACGCGGCACACCTTGCTAGCCGCGCAGCTGTCCTCCGCGGCTGCGGAGCGGCCCTGCGCCGGTGCCCAGCCCCTCTGGGCACCCGCTGCGCTGCCAATGACAAGCGGGCGACGTCGCGGGCGGGGAAGGCGTCGCTTTCTTTCCCGATCCTGCATCCTCCCAGTCTTCCAGCCCTTTTTTGGGTTGGAAGCTCGTCTCGTTCGCCCTTCTCCTTTCTTCACCCTGCGCGCAATTTTCCTCCCTCGTCTCCCTCCCCATTTCTCCTTCCTTCCTTCCTTCCTTCCTTCCTGACTGACTGACTGACTGGCTTGGGCTCTGGCTCTGGCTCTGGCTCTGGCTCGGGCTCCGGGTCGGGCTCAGGCTCAGGCTCGGGCTCGGGCAGCCACAGCGTCGGCGGTGTTGCCGATCGGCGGCGCGGGGGAATGGCCCTCCCGGGGGAGCCGGCGCTGCTCAATGGGGTTGCCAAGGAGACAGGCCGGCCGCCCTCCTCCCCCGGCCCGGCGCCCCCCGCCGCGCCGGTGCCCGTTATCGAGCTGGTGCGCACCGGGCGCCCTATAAAAGCCGCAGACGCGCCCACCGCCGCCCGAGATTATTGGGGGGGCTGAGCCCCCCCAAACGAATTTTTGAGGGGGCTCGGGCCCCCTCAAGCCCCATGGAGTCGGCGCCTATGTCGTCTTTTGCTCAAACCCATGATCTAGAGTAAGATTCTCCTGCTCCACCGACTGAGCTATCTCCTGTATTTGTCACTTTTTTCTTTTCTTTCAGAAACGAAAACTCAAGCAGCTTACAAAAAAAAAGAGAACAACAAAGCGACTTAAAATACAGCAGTGTTATGTATAGAAGAGCAGATCAAGTCGTTTCAAAATTTTATTTCCCGAATTCTGTGAAGAGGTTGCAAACTCTTGCGCATTTCTATCCAAAAGAGGGGATGATCTGTGCAAAACTGAACGCTGCTCGCTCTTGAAGGCGGAGGACACCCTTTTTTATAACGGGCTGCTCTAGTCAGGAGTAACTGTCAGCTTGCACCTTCGCAATCCAAGAGGAAAAGAAGGCTGCGCAGCTGCACCTCCCACGACTCCCTCCCCCGCGCCCCAGGCGAGACCCGCGCGCAGGCGAGCACTAGGCCTGGGCCACAAGACCCTGGGCGGTTGCGCGAGATCTGCGCGGTGCATTGTGGGGGACGCCCTGGGCTTGAGGGTGCCGCCATTTTGTCTCTGTCACTCTCGTCAGCGGCGCGGTTTGGGTGTTATTGAAGGAGGGGGGGCAGGCGGAGGGGGCGGCGGGAAGGAAAGAAAGCGCTGGAGGCCGCGGCGGAGAGGCCGGACTTGACGAGCGGGGCATCATGATTTCGGCCGCCCAGCTTCTGGACGAGCTTATGGGCCGGGACAGGAACCTGGCCCCGGATGAAAAGCGCAGCAACGTGCGGTGGGACCACGATAGCGTGAGTATGGCCGAGACGCGGCCTCCTCCTGCTCTATCGCCGGCCCTCGCTTGGTCAAGGCCCTTTTGCGCGCGCTTTGGGGGGCGGAGGTAAAGTGGAGGGGAGAGAAGATGGGCCAGTTAGCAGGGCGAGGAACAGGTTTACCTGGCGGAGGTCCTAAAATGGGGAGGAGGAGGAGGAGCCGCTCCGCTATTAACTGCTAGAATAGCTTGCAGGCAAAGAGGTGAGGGCACCTTAAGGCCCTGCGAAGCGGGTAGCGGGCGCGATGGGCAGGGAGCCTCGAAAAGCCTTTGCAGGAGGAAAACGGGGTTGCGTTTCGCGGCCTTGGGGGTTGAAGGACAAACAAGGGAACGTTGTACCCCCGTTATGTTCACGCTGAGGATTTGTGGGTGAAGCGAACAAGAGCTAAACCTCTGGATCTGGGGCGTCTGCCTTTGGGGGGGGGCGCACGGAGAGGGAGATTTGAAGCCTTTGGGGAGGGCGAGGCACCCACTGCTCTAATAAAGGGCCTACCGATCCTGTAGTTTCAACTCTTCTTTAAGGTGTGATGCTTTTAAGATCGCTTGTTCCACCGCCTTCTAATACGAAGCACAGCTGCCTTACGAGAGAATGTTAACAACCGGAAAGCATTGCAGTACTACTATCTGGCGAAGTGAATAAGGCTGCAAAATACAGGCACAGCTGAAAACTAAAACATGCGGGGGACCGAAATACACTCGAGCATTGATCTGGCCAAAGGTCTGCAAAAACACAAATTTATTTAAAGTATTGTGCGAGGGGTTGGAGATATGCAACACCTGGGGCAGGATGTTCTAACGTCTGAGTGCTGCAGTCAAAGGTCCTGCCACCTGTTCCCACCAACTGTGCTTCAGATGAGGGCCACACATGGGCAAGAGTCTCGGCACTTGACTTAGTAACTGACTGTATTTTAGGAGAGGAACTGGCCCTTTAGGTATCCTGGTTGCACACAGTATTTGCAGGAATTAGGGATTTGTGATCATTGAGTTTCTCCAGAGGCTTTGCTTCTTAACTCATGACAGCAGTGAACATTCATTTACATTGAAAGAGTACATTTCCCCCCTTAACAGCCAACACAGTTTTTGCTATCTCTACACATAAAGAGCTGTTGATTTCATAATGTCAATAAGCATTTTGCTCCTCTGTTATGGCATTGCCTTAGGGAACTCTGGGCAGGCTGCCTAAAATGTGTTGAAGTCACACTCCTTCTGAAGGAACAGGTACCTAACTTGAGGGTGTTTCTGGATCCATTGCTATCACTTGAGGCTCAAGTGGCCTTGATGACTTTGAGCAATGGCTCAGCTGCATCACCTTTTGGACAGGAACAACCTAACTTCTGGTGTCTAAGCTCTGATGATCTAAGTTGGACTACTGCAATGTGTTATACAGGCAACTCCCCACGTCGGCAGAACATGTGTACTGTAAGCCCACCCCGTTCAGCCCCCTTTCAGGGCCACAGTGTGCATGTCGGCGATCACACACCAATCAAACACATGCAAAATTGTTGTTGTCTGTACATTGAAGATGGTTCTGCAACTGGTGCAGAATTTAGAGGCCAGATTGTTGACTGGGATAGAACTGTCTGAACATATAACTGATTTTGGCATGACTGCACTGGCTATCAGTTTCTGGACTCAATTCAGAGTGCTGGTTTTGACCTTTAAAGCCATATGTAGTTGAGGACCACAGTACCTCAAGAACCACTGCTCCCCTGAAGCCCTCAGTCATCATATGAGACCCTTCGTTGTGTGCCCCCCTCCACAGGATATTTGGAGGGTGTAGTATGCTCTTACCCGAGATGCACGCCTGACACCATTTTTATCTTATTTTTAGGCTCCAGGCAAATACTTTTCTCTTTTACCTTGCCTCTGTTTCCTTAATTTGAAAGGTGGCATTGTGGCCTCTTTTAGTGGGGTGGGATCAGTAACTCATCATCCGTTGTATCTGTTTAGCTGTATTTTTAGATTGTTGTTGGATGTTCTTAATTGGTTTTAATGTAAGATGCTAAGGGTCGCTCTTTGAGAAAAGCAACTCACTGATATAACCAATATATAAATTGAATAACCTCTGTGCAGTTGGGAAAACGTTTCTGATTTCCACGTGCTAGAACCTAGTGTGATTTCCACGTGCTAGAACCTAGGAAATTTCCAGAGAAATGTACCAATATCTTCCTCAAATATCGGCACTACACATGGGCAATCTGTCATCTGCAGATATTGTTTCACTGGCCCCTGTTTATAGAAGCTGTTTAAAGATGGCACAAAAAAGTGTTCCTTGATTCCCCCCCCCCCCAGAAGTCAAATAGTGGTTCACATAGTATACACGTTTCTTTAACAATATATTGAAAAAGTGTTATTTTCTGCTCACTTACAGAGCAATCCATTACCTGTCTACTCTGCAGTAAGTCTCACTAAGTTCACTGGTGTGAGCAGAGCAAACCTAGCCAGACAGATACACCAGCATAGTTACCGTATTTTTTTCACCATAACACTCACTTTTTTCCTCCTAGAAAGTAAGGGGAAATGTCTGTGCGTGTTATGGAGGGAATGCCTACGGGTGGCATGCCTACGGATTTTCCTCCTCTAAAAACTACGTGCGTGTTATGGTCGGGTGCGTGTTATAGAGCGAAAAATACGGTAAGCTGCAGCCTATCAGATCTAGGCTGGAGGTGGGGCAAGGTTGGAGGACAGTGTAGACATTAATTTTCTGCCTTTCCATTGGCTCCTGTGTGATGAATTTTAGTTGCACCTATATTTTGGTGGCTTGCTGTGGAGGTGGAACCAGTGAATGAAAGGATTTAATATGCAGTGTAAATCTGTTGATCCCTGTCCTTGTCCCTGACATATACTCTTTTTGCCCGTTACGCCAACATAACTTCCACTGGCTTATTTTATGCCAAGATGAGTCATTTGCTCAGTTTAAGTCCAGGATAGGGTAATATTCCACATCCTAATTTCTCTCAGATGGTGCGTTTAGGAGTTAGGATTGCATTGCTGTCTACTGAGGAACACAGGAAGCTGCCTTATACTGAGTCAGACCATTGTCTCCACTGACTTGCAGTGACTGTCCCTGATTTCAAAACTGAATTCAGCCTCACCTAGAAGGGCTGGGGATTGAACCTGGAACCTCTATGCAAAGAAGATGTTCTGCCCCTGAGCTACGTTACTGTAGGATTGCAGCCTCAGGTGCTTCCATACATGGTTTAAATGAGAAGAACTGAGATCAAGTTGCTAGTTTCTTTCCTTTTTATGAGACACCAGAACCCCAAAATATAGCATCTTGTGTTTGGGTGTAGACAATTCCGGCAACTGGTATTCAGTAGCATCGCTGCCTCTGACTTTGGAGGCAGAGCATAGTCATCAACAGCTCTTGACTGAAATTCTCGAACAGTGTATTGTATAGGTTTTTACTTAATTTACTTGCTAGCTGTAGGAAACCAGGAATTGATGCAGGTTGGTGAAAAGTTGTTGTTGAAGGGACAGATTGTGCTATTACTCTTCTGACAGCCCTCTAAAAGGGCCTGAAGAAATGAGTCAGTACTCATCCATACTGTAATGCTTACCTAGATGGTTTGTGCTTAGGATATTTTAAATGCAGCCAAAATTAGCACTGGTGGGTAAGGCTGGTTTAAAAAGAAAGAGAGAGAAAGAAAGAGAATTGGAACAAGAGCAAATTACTTAATTCTCTTACAGCTTTGTGTCTGTCTAAATTTGATGTGTAAGGAAAGTAACTTAAGTTTCTTTTTCTCAATCAGGTTTGTAAATATTACCTTTGTGGGTTTTGTCCAGCTGAATTATTCACAAATACCCGTTCTGACTTAGGTAAGTGCCTTTGGTTTTTTTCCTTATATTAAAGCAAATGTCAAGGTCATGGATAGAAGCTGCTGTGAATAAATATTTTCTTTGTTTACCTCCTATATGTATGGATGGAGACAGACAGACACACACACACACACAGAGAGTCACAAAATCATCTCATTAAGATGACTAAAAATCTTAGATTTGCATAAGTTCAGAGCCATTAATGTGAATTTTCCAGAAAATTTTGCTTTAGAAAGTTTTCCAAAAGAAATTCATATGCTGTTTAGGATAATTTGCCTTGGAACATTTTCTGGTGCTCTAGAGAGTGATGTAATTGGTATCTTTATTTTATTTGAAATTAGTAAATAGAGCAAAAGAAAACTGAAAAGCTTACCTAATGTTCTCTACATTCATTGCAGTTGGGATCTGTTCATTGTTTCTAATGAGCTTATAAATCAGAAAATTTTCAAAAGAAAAATGAAGCACTGGGGAGGAGGGGAACATTTTCAGTTACTGGAAAATGTTCTGCCTCACATTCCTATTCATAGCAGATTGGGTTACATTCCAGGGCCCCCATGTGCATAAGGGAAAATCATGTAAGTGGGGAGCCGCCTATAAAAACTCGTTTTTTCCTGCTCTCCAGTTCTATCCACACAACTCTCTTCAACTAGAGTCGAAGCTCGGGGGCTGGCTGAAGGATGCATGGAAAAGCAGTAGCAGCTCCTTAAGAGCTCTGAGGACTCTCTAGCTCTCCTGCCATTTCCCAGTTTGAATCTACAGTATCTATTTTCTGGTGGCACCTGTATACACAGCTGTGTGTGAGTCAATTGCGCTTAAGTGGACGGACGCCTGTATATGGCTTCTGTCAAAGAATCAAAATGCAAACTTCCAGGTTCTTGCAAAAACCCTTTAGCAATAGTTTCCCAATATTTCCTTCATTTCTGGCCTTACTCCATAGCTAACTATATACTGTCAGCTTTAGTGCTGTCAAGCTCTAGTTCACATTTCAGATCCAACGGCAGTGTTCCTAAGACTTCCACTAGCACTCTGATTTTTAATGTGGATCATACCAAAATTGTACCAGGACAATATCACAGATATTCATGTGTGTGTATTTTAAAGATGTGCCACCAACAAGGTTTGGAATTGTTGTAGCATTCTAGATTGATAGGTAAGATCTCTTCAGTACATTCTTTTGCCTCGACAATCATGGGCTTCTGTATTTCAGAGGTTCATAACCACTCTTTATTAGCTCAGTAAATGTTGCAGGGGTGTGATGCGCTTGTTCTTGTGCTGCCACTGATTCCATTCAAACTTTGAAAAACAAATATGAAGCCAAGTACACTTGAATCTTCATAAAAATATATTGCTTCACTCTCCTTAGGCTTGCGAATCTGTACCCTACCTCACCCCATTTTGTCTCTGAGCAAATGACTCTTGATTTTAAACCTTAGCCCTGCTCTGGTGTGTCGGTGGAATATTGATCAGGTTACAGTCATTCTGGTACTATGCCAGCCTAATCGCAATACACTAGAAAGTCATTTAGAACTGTTAGTACTGTTGTGGAAAGGCACCCCAGTTTTAATCTGTACATTAGTTTGGTTAAAAACTGTTGAACTTTATCCAGGTCTTTGTTGGCATAGTGTTATCAGAAAGTCATTTGAATGTATCACCATTATTGCTTTTATTTCTAGGTCCTTGTGAGAAAATTCATGATGAAAACCTCAGAAAACAGTGAGTGTGTTAGTAGTTATAATTATAAGAAGCTAATAAATATAATTAAGCAATAATGCAAGCATTTAAATGAGGTTTTAAAAAATCCTCAGTTAAAATTTCATGAGGTGGATAGCGTATAGTCTTTCGTTGTTATGTAATATGGAGATGACCTTTATCTGAAGTTTAATGTAATCATTTCTTTTTTAACATTGTCAGGTATGAGAAGAGTTCTCGATTCATGAAAGTAGGCTATGAAAGAGACTTCCTTCGGTATTTACAGAGCTTGCTTGCAGAGGTGGAACGCCGAATTCGAAGAGGTCATGCACGTTTAGCATTGTCTCAGACTCAACAGGCTTCAGGTGTAAGTACAAAAGCAGAGGGCACGTTAAACACATATGGTATTTTGGGTGATATCCTTTTGCAGAACTGTTTACAGAATGTATTTTCCTCTCTCCTTTGCACTTCTGTAATGTGCCCCAAATCTACTCTAGTGTGGGAGCCTGCAGAGGGGAGGGGAAGAGGAGCAGTCTCATTGCACATGCGGGTGCCCATTCATGTGATGTTAGATACCACCCTTTGTATTTTCTTATAAGTTTTCTTTAAAGTAGAATGATACACATACTTGACCAGGAGTTATAGCATGTTTGAATTACCAGTCTTAACTGTGTTTCTCAATGTATATACGGTTCACTTACTGCTTTATAAGTTCTTTAAAACTGAACAAATACAAGAATAGCAAGATACAACATAAGCCACACTTAGATGAAACTAATATATGTGCTGTTTGAAGCTAACTTTTGAACTCGTCAGAATCGAGTTTCTAAATGTGTGTTGTTGCTCTGGTGGTTAAGAGATAACTGACTGGGAGGTGGAAGCCACAGTGTGGAGAGTGAAAGCTTAGCTTTCAGAATTTCCAGAAAGGGACCCTGCAAGTGCAGAACCCATATTTGGGACTGCACAGACACCATGTACAACAGAGGTGGAGAACCTCCAGTCTATGGATCAGACTTGGCCTTCCTCCCCCTTTGGCCTTGGGGCAAGCCATGGCTACCTGCCCTACATCTGATGTCATCCTATTACCTGTGGGACTTGCCCATATCTGCCTTGTGCACCTCCCCAAATCTCGTGACAACCAGCTGGTTTTCAGGAGCCTTCAAAGCACTGCACAGTGCTAAGCAGGATCACTCTCTTCACATCAGCTGCTGCAAAGGGGGAGCAATCCTGAGTTCAGACTCAATAGGAATCTCTGGTGCACCCATTTCCAACACTTAAGTGGGATTCCCCTTACTGTTGGCCCTGCCCTTTTAACCTTTTAGGAGCAAACTTTAATGGCAGGGAGGGGCTTCAGAGAGCAGTTTGGCAAACCGTTACCTGAAGCAGTTTCATCCCTCCAGCAAGGGATTTTGACAGGTAGACAGGGCCACTCGCCTGTCATATTTGGCCTGTAAGATCACTCTTGATAAGGATCTGGCCCACGGAGCCCAAAAGGTTCTTCACTTCTGATGTAGATGAATTTATTGTGGAATTTTTTCTTCTTACAACTTACTCTTCGATATGAGTTGTGCTGTGGACATGACAAAGCAGAACAGTGTTTTGTTGCACTTGTAACTTTTAGGTGTCGTTACTTTTATTTTAATATTTAGCAAGCAGCAGGACCTACTGGTAAAAATGAAGAGAAGATTCAAGTATTAACTGACAAGATTGATGTACTTCTACAACAGGTAATTGTCTTGAATCATACAGAAATGTTTATAAAGTTGGATCAAGACATTATACTAACTTTGTTCTCTCTCTATTAGATTGAAGAACTAGGTTCTGAAGGAAAGGTGGAAGAGGCTCAAGGCATGATGAAACTTGTTGAACAGTTAAAAGAGGAAAGAGAGTTGCTAAGATCTACAACTTCGGTAAGTAAGAGTCCTGTTTTTCTCTAAGTCTGGAAGCCCCAACAGAATACAGTCAAATAAACTTGACTTCACAAAAGACTTATTTTTCCAGCTTGTATTCTTCCAACTTGTTGAATAAATAGTTTCTTTGATTGCCACCAAAATATTTTCATACTTTATTAATCATTGAGCTTTAACCATGCGTATATGAGATTATAGTGGATGCTTCGGTTGCGAACGTGATCCGTGTGGGATGCATGTTCGCAACCCGCAGCGCCGTGTCTGCGATTTGGTGCATCTGCGCACGCGCAAAGTGCCGAAACCTGGAAGTAAGCCGTTCCGGTACTTCCAGGTTTCGCCGCGTCCATATCCGAAAACATGCAACCTGAAGTGTCTGCAACCCAAGGTATGACTGTAATAGCCTGCATAAAGGCAAATCAATTTATGGGATTGGAGGATTGTTTCTAGTGGCATCATTCCACTGGTGCAAAGCTCTTTGATCCAGCAGAGGCTTTCAGAAGTAGCAGAACAGGGAGGGGGGCAGTTTTCACTTCTTCCTCCTCCCCCCCCCCCTTCAATTGTTCCAGAAGGGAGGGGTGCTTTCAGGATACAACGCTTTATGTTTAGAATAAATAATGTTGCTAGAATGTGTCCCTCACTGGGTTAATATCCTCTCAGATACACAGGAATGCAGAAAACACTTTGAAAGAGGGAGATCTTGGCCACATCCCTGTTCTTGACCTGTTAAGGGATAGAGACCATCTTAGAACTTCAACAATCCTTTGGAATTGAAATGAACCCAGTAGAATTTTAACACAATGGAAGATTATGACTTGTTTCTTATTATCAGATGGCAGCCTTGGGTTTAGAGGGGTTGTTAAATGCTATATTGTGTGCAGCTGGAATAATATGCTTGTCAGTTGCTTTGCAGATAGAATTGCATGAAGGTCTGTTTTAAAGATGCACCTGCACTTGAATTATAATGCAGTTAGACCAATCTTGTGATCTGCTTTGGGCATGAAATTGTGTGTATTTTTATAGCAATTGGTTAGCTGCTTGCATGCCAAGGGGTAGGTTAAGAATTTGAAAAATAAGTTGTATTGTTGCTAGGTAAATAATAAATAAAGCGTTAATGTAACTATCCGTTTTAACAAGTATCTTCTGTTTCCAGACAATTGAGAGCTTTGCAGCTCAGGAAAAGCAGATGGAAGTTTGTGAAGTCTGTGGAGCATTTTTAATCGTAGGAGATGCACAATCCAGGGTAGATGATCACTTGATGGGAAAACAGCATATGGGTTACGCAAAAATTAAAGCTACAGTGGAAGAACTAAAAGTATGTTCAATCTGCATGTATATATAGATCTATATGTGCTTGGCAATACTGTCAACATATAGCCTGTGTATGTGGTGATGCCACTATAAAAATGATTTTAGAATGTGCCATTATGAACTGAAATACTCAGAACCTTGTGATACCAAGTAGGTGAACTTCTCAGCTTATATTCTTGAATACTACCAACAGATAAAAGTATTGACTTATTTTTATTTTCATCCATGTTACACAAAGGTTAAAGTACACACTGACCTGATTCATACATATCCCTAAGCCAAACCATGGCTAGGCGTGAGCAAGCAAGTATGCAGGTACTTACAGCAAAAATGGCTGCTGCTTCTGGTCTGCTCAGAACTACCAGGACTCATGGTTCATTTTCTTCCAGGCGAATCACAAACCTGGGTTCATGAGTAAACTATGATTTATCACAGAATAAACCTGCTTGCTCATGTTTAGTTCTGGTTTGGCTTGGTATTATGTGCAAAGTGGGCCAGTGTCCATTATTATTTATGGGGAATGGGAAAACCAAAAGTTAAACAATATATCAAAATAGCCACCAGCATAGGATGAGAAATTAATAAGATAAAAATAACTGGATTGATATAGGTGTTTGCAGTTTCGAATCTGTTTACTGAGCTAAGACAGACAGAAGTTGGTATTCCACGAGTTTCAGTAAAAAGCAGTGACAGTCTTAGAACTGTCCCATACAAAATGTTATATTTTATGGCACTTCTATGCATAATTTAGGTACATATTTTGATAAATGTATCCAGATTTTAACCAACAATTAAGAAGTGGTGTCTGAAATGGTTTTTCTTGGTTGATGGCCTATTCTGTGGAGTTTTAAGCACTATACGTACACATAAATGTATACATATAATGCATCCAACTGTAGTTAGCTGAGATTCTAATCTGCCAAATCAAGGTACATTTGAGGACAAGGTGTTCAGTACAATTTTGTTCTTGCATTGAGCAGGGTTCTTCAAAAATATGTTATTTGTGTGCAGCGATACAGCCTATTGCTCTGTGGTGGATTGCCATCAGTCATGGATGCTTTCGTTGAGATTCCTGCATTGCAGGGGGTTGGACTAGATGCCCTCGGGGTTCCTTTCAACTCTACAGTTCTATGATTCTATTTGTATATATGTTATCATTAATGTTACCAGATAGTGGAGATGCTTTAAATTTTATCTGAAATAGACTGTTAAAGAGTGTTTCAAATTCATGTCATGGTAGTGAGTATTGCCCTTTCTTAAGAAGCATGAAATCTTCCAGTTGGTTTTGGGTTCAAGCCCCACATTGGGCAAAAGGTTCCTGCATTGCAAGGGAGTTGGACTAGATGATCTTCATGGTGCCTTAAAATTCAACAATTCTATGATTTCAGTAACCTTTCTGTAATACTTTCCTTTTTAAGGAAAAATTAAGAAAGAGAACTGAAGAGCCTGAGCGCGATGATCGGTTAAAAAAAGAGAAACTAGAGCGTGAAGAGCGAGAGAGGGAACGTGAAAGGGAAGAAAGGGAAAGAAAGCGACGGCGTGAAGAAGAAGAAAAAGAAAAAGAGAGGGCTCGTGATAGAGAGAGACGAAAGAGGAGTCGTTCACGAAGCAGACATTCAAGCAGAACTTCTGACAGGAGGGGTAGTCGGTCAAGGGACCATAAAAGATCAAGAAGCAAGGACAGAAGACGAAGCAGGTACCTGTCTGGGAAGGGGCTAAGGACATTATATTTCTTTGAAGTTAATTGAATAAATTGAAATGGATGATGAGTTCAGAGAACACCTAAAGGTGTAGACATTGTATTCCTGAGAAACTGCTTGAGGTTTTCAGTACTAAAAATTCCTCACAAGTACAGTGGTACCTCGGGTTAAGAACTTAATTCATTCTGGAGGTCTGTTCTTAACCTGAAGAACCACTTTAGCTAATGGGGCCTCCTGCTGCTGCTGCGCCGCCACTGCACGATTTCTGTTCTCATCCTGAAGCAAAGTTCTCAACCCGAGGTAATATTTATGGGTTAGTGGAGTCTGTAACCTGAAGCGTATGTAACCCGAGGTACCACTGTATCTGAAAACTTGGCATAAATAGGGTTTAACCAGTTTTGAACAAACTTTGGCTTACATTTCTCAAGGCAGTTTTACACTAAGCATTTTGCAGCAAAACTGTAGTTTATATCAAAGCTTCGTTTAACTGTGAATGTGCCTCCCCCCCCAATTTTGCCGATCCATATGTGGATGTGTCAAGTTTTTATGTCAAGTTTACTTGTGATAAATTTAGGGAAGTGCTTTAACTATTATTGGGGATAGTCAACTAAATGACTGCATGAGCAGAATGACTTCTGCTTGTGCAATGAGACACTGCCCCCCCACCTTGTCCGTTCCCCACACCATCCTCAAATCTGCTCCAGAGTGTTGAGGGAACCCCTGGAATATATCTAGGGACATGGGGGGGGGGGAAATGTCCCATTGTGCAAAGAGAAATCCTTTCATTGGTGGAATGTTCACATTAGCACCAGGTTGAATTCCACCCATTCTTCTTACATTTTTAGGAGTCGAGATCGACGCAGAAGCAGAAGCCATGATAGGTCAGACAGAAAACATAGATCACGTAGCAGGGACAAAAGGCGGTCAAAGAGTCGGGATCGGAAATCTTACAAGCACAGAAGCAAAAGCAGAGAGCGAGAACAAGACAGGAAATCTAAGGAAAAAGGTCAGTTCATATGACTGGTGAAGAATAGTTTTTCTGCAGAGCTGTGCCATGATCTTCCAGTGATTGCTGCCCCCATAGATTCCTTCTGAACTCTTAAATACAAACTTTTAAATACTTGATGCACCTTTCCTTCTCCCTTCCAGTACTGTAGCATATTATATATAAAACTCTTAGATTCCAGGTAGATGAGTGTCTCTTGGCCGCATACTACCTCAGTTTTTCTACATCTGTGAACTTAAATTCAGTTAAGTCTTCTGTTACTGTCTTTAGGTGCCTGTTACCAGGGGTGGGGAAGCATCAGGCTTGCAGATCTACTTGCTTTTTGCTAGAACCCTTGAAATCCACCAACCAAAGCCTGGTTTATGCTGTGCAATAAATAAAATGAGAATTTAAGCATTCTGAGACCAGCTATTTGTTTTGAGTACCAGAAATAAACAGACCTCATTGCCCACACACACACACTCTGCAACAGTATATTCAGAACCATGTTTTTGGTGGTGGTTGTAAAACAAGCAGGAGTCAGAAATCCTGATCTGTAAATAACCCAGACATTTACCAGTCAATCCTGATCTGCCTTCTGCCCACCCCTCCATTTTGCAGACTCAACAATACTAACAGTAAATTGGTGTGATATTTAAATTGTTCCTGAAGACATGGTGCATAAAGGTGGTATGTCACTACTGTTCCATGTTCTTATGTACAGTTACAGTTGCTTCCCTTGGGTGAACACTTTTTCTTCAGCCCCTGTGGTTTATTATTCATCCTCGTCTGCATTTCCAACACTTTAGGAATATGAAAGAGCCTAACTAAAGTCTGTTCTTGGCTTGTTATTTTTTTCAGGTATTAAGTTAAGTATATACCTTTTTAAATCCGTGCTAATGAGTGTAGTAGTTTTCCTTATTGTGCTGGATACTGCACTGGCTGATTTCTTGCAGATATACTGTCTGCATTAGCATATAATGGTAATCAAGTTTTAGTGCAACATGATGGACTTTAGCAAATTATGGGCTCATATGCTCTCCTCCTGCAAAGCTGAGATAAAGAATTCATAAGCTTCTGCTTTTAGTTAACCAGAGTTTGCCATGTTGTTTTAATATGAAATTGTGGTAAGGACTAACCTTGGTTGGTTTCAACAAGCCAGCTTCAGAAACCACAGTATATCACTCCAGGTGACACAGCAGCCACAGTAAGCAAAAGTTTCTGAACTCTTCCTCTTGACCACACAGGAGAGGCGAGCACACAAGACTGCAGCTCATTGTGAATCATTCCATTGTTTGTTACTTTGTCCACCCAGAAATTACATGAAAGCCTGATCTCTCAAATTAAGAATCCATGTTAGCTTCAATTCGGATTTTTAAATGACACGCACATATACAATCATGTAATGGGATACTTGCAAAACCTCAAAGGTCAGAGGTACACCTCTTGTCTAAAAGATGTTGGGTAAATTTCTGGCCTCTGGAACAACTTTCAGTGTACTCTTCTATTGATAATAGATATGTCTGTTAACCTCTCCCATTTTCAAGCCCATTATCAAAGTAATTTGGGAAATGGCCTGTTTCACCTGGGGTTGTTAGTATACATGCTCCGCCCTAAATTATTTTATTTGATACACTGGAATCTCCCTTCTCAGCATGTGGGTCACGTAATACTGGGAAGTAAGCCCCAAAGTTAAACTGAGCTTACTCCCAGGTAGGTATGTAGGATTGCCGCCTTAGCGGTGAACAATATGAATGTTTAGTGTTCTGCATAACGCTTTGTGGTCCCCACATTGAAAGGAAGCCTTTAAAAATGGTCATCAGCAAGCCAGCCTCTTGAAACTTCATTGCCTCAGTTTTGGATAGTATTTCATAAATCCCTTTAAGGTGTCCTTACTGAATAGAGGCTTGGAGTTTTTTTACTGCTTTATTCATCTTTTGTATGTATAGAATGATGGTTATGAATTAGATATGACTGCCTGTTATTCGCCTCTAGAAATAATTTTCATTTTAGTATGTTGGTTGTGTATTTCTTTTTATTAATGCAAAGTTGAATGAATTCCTGCTCAAGGAAGTATTACCAGAGTTCCCAGGACTGTGATTAATAAAAGCAGAGTAATGGGAATGGTACAAATATATGGTTCTGACCCAGTGAGGCAAGCCTGATGCAATCAGCTGTGTGTAGGTACTGTTCTAAAATGGGGCATCAGAATAGGCTGCAGAGTGTATTATGGCATTCATTGGTTCTAGAGAAAACAACAGTGACTCAAAATAACAATGTACGGTACTTCTTGCATAAATGGTGATCTTATTATCTCCAGGGGGTCTGCCATTTAACTAATCTTGGACTGCTTCATTCTCTTCTATTCAATGCCTTTTGTCTGGATTTTCAAAGAACTGAGTTTGGGTATAAACTAATGGTTTTGTAGCTTAGTAGAATACTTCACAATTTAATGGTATGCAATGCTAAATAACATTTATCTATATCCAACACGGGAAGGTATCTGCCCAGAAGTCATAACCTCCTAGTTTGCAGAATATACAGCTTGTTTCCCCTTTCCCAGTCACCCTGTAACACTAAAAAGTGGTGTGACTCAACTACACTGCATACGCCAGCTGAGGGTGTGTTTAAATACTATTCTTGCTATTTTTCCACTTTCTCTCCTACAACTCTTTTGGTGTTGTGATTGTGGTTACACTTGGAATTTGACTTCCTTCCATGTCACTTTAGCATTGGCAAAAAAAAAAATTGTTAGTCATTGTTAAGCAGCTGTATGAATGTCTGTCCTCCTTACATGTTCTATATTCTATTCTGTACTTATGAAAGCATGCTTTAAGTTTATTAGGTTAATTACACATAGGACCTTTCTGAAGAAAGCCTCAGTGAAGATATGAGTACAGATATTATCAACTGGTCTGGTATTGAGGAACTGGAATTTTAAGCAAAACTTGCTCATTGCCTTGCAAACTGGAGCTTCATAGTGAGAAAATCCCCCAGATCTGAGAGAAACTGAAAAATACAAAATAAAATTTCAGTTCTATTAACTTGTCAGTGAAACACTCCACCCCCACCCCACCCCACCCCGATTTCTGACCCTGTCCAGTGAAACAGTTAAGTTTCTCTTACTTAAGCACAGCTAGTCAGTATTTGAACAGATGGCGCTGCAGCATTTGTACTGTGTGTGCCAATTTTATTTCCCTTTTTATGATCAGAAAAGCAATTTTCAAGAAATAGGTATAAGGATTATACTCCTTACAGGTATGCTATGGGGATGGGTAACAAATCTTTCAACAAATTATTCCCTGAGCTCTACTTACCAAATCAAAGATAAAACTGATTTAGCGTAGAGTAGACAAAAAAGTTTTCATAGTATAGCTTCCTATTTTAATTCACAGGCCAATAGGTCAATAACTGTTTAACAGTTGCCAAGAAAAACGCCTCCCCCCCCCCCATCTGTCCAAACTCAAAGCAATAAAACACCTTCCGGAGAATCTACATATTTTGCCCATTTAAAGGGCTGTTGAGCTCTATCGTATCTACATAGGACAGAAGATAAACTTATTGGACTGACAGCTAGTCCTCTGCGGGGCAACAAGACTGCTGTTCCTCAGTGGATCTACATGTGAATCGGCGATACCTAATAAAGCAAAAATTGAAGACTTTCAAAAAGGTCAGTTAGTGCAACCTATCCAGGCAATTATTACGTGGAACAGACACCTCTAAGAGTTCCAAAGTTAACTGGACTTTGGTGACTGGTTTTCTCTCAGCTTCACATATTGAGTGTTTTCCCTTAGGCAGTGGTTGCTTTTTAGTTCCTCCCCCCTCCCCTTTTTTGGCTGTTATCTGCATAATAAAGCTGTTCTAAGTTTTCTTGATAAAAGGAATTGAAACAAACATCAAAATAATCTTTTGCTCCTGCAGTAGGCCATAAGTATGCCTTTCCAGAAACTTCACCCATGCAGCTTTGACAGTCTTTTCTGTTTGTTCCCTGTTCTTTATTCTTTGCTCTTGCATTAAATACCGCCATTCAAAACATTTAATATACTTTATCTGGATGCTTAAAGAAGAATTTTGGTTCATCATGTTGATGAGAGAAATACCCAAGTGATTTCAGTGTACAGCATACACGACTTACACTATATGCATGTTATATATAATGGGACAAAAACCTGGTAACCATGTCTGATATGGAAACTGCCCACCGCAAAGGGCTATGCATTGAATATAAGAGAAGGACACGTGGCTGTCTTAATTTTTTATTTTCTCCAGGTAAACTCATTATCCTGGCTTTACTAATTTTATTGGCAGCCAATCCATTGTCAGATTCTCTTATAGCTACCTCTGCTATTTAGAGTTACCTGTTTTCAGTGACCTATGAGTCCCATTAACCTAGTGTCCCAATTTCAAGCAACTTTGTCAAGTTTGTAACTTGTAATTGTTTTGGACATGAAAATTAAGTGCATCTTCTTGCAAGATAGGAAAATGAAAATTGGAAACCTATTGTGCTTTGAAGGTTACTTTTTTTTGGCTCCCGGCAGTCATGGATTGTTAAATATCAGCCTGATAATGCACTTACACAGATTACTTTCTCTCTTCTTGGCAGTGGTTGGCATGTAGGGAGTCAATCCCCAATCCTGGTGAGGTGATGGGGCATAGCAGGCAAATGAAGGTAAAGGAGGTGGGAATGGGCTCTGGAAAAAGAGTGAGGGAAGAGCAGGCACTACCATTTGAGAATAGTACATGAGGCAATGGAGAAAAAAGGTTTGGGGGAAATGGGCTATCAAAAAGATAAGCATGCAAATCTATAAACACAGCACAAAATTTAAATGTCCTTAAAAGTTCAGGCAGTCATATGCATAGTTGATTCAAATAGCCAAATCAAAATCAGCTCTGTGGTTTGGATCCAGGCTTTGCCTTTCCCAGATGAAAGAGACTCCTTCCATCCAGATGGTCAGCCGAGTGGGAGGAGAGGTAACGTTCGCCAGTTCACCTCCCTGCAGCCCCCAGCCCCACCTCCCATGTTTTCCCGGAAGATGTTCCAACCCTCCAGAACAGAGTTAGAGGTGGCGCAGGGTGTTTGCATTGAGGAGAAATAATTAAAACCACTCCTTCCTCTGTCAGCTGCAGTATCCTCACCAATGAAGTAAGGCCTGGATCTAACCCTATACGTTAAGGTTTGTTACCTAAGATCAATACGTAATCCGGTAAAAATTAAATTGCTCCAAACTGTTCTGTGCATGTGCTGTCCGAGAGGTCAAGAATTCAAACATGTTCTGAATACCAATTGGGGGAAACCACAATAGGTAAGAGTGCTCTTGTACTCAAATCCTGCTTGCTGGTTTCCTACAGGCAGCTGTTTGGCCACTGAGAGAACAGGATGCTGGACTAGATGGGTCATTGGCCTGATCCAGCAGGCTCTCCGCCCTGGCCAGCAGATTAGGTGTTGGCATCAGAGGTCAGAGGAGGCTGCCAACAGGAGTCAGACCAACAGTCCCTCTTGCTCAGTATTTTCTGACCAGCAGTGGCTCTCCAGCATATCAGACAATAAGTCTTTCCCAGCCTTATTTGGATATGCCAGAGGCTGAAGCTGGGACTTTGTGCATGCAAGGCAGATAGATGCTCTACCACTGAGCTACGGTCCTTCCCCAAATTTGTACATAGTCTTGAGCTAAATTAAGTGATTAAAAGTTGTATACTGTGATGAATCTGTAGTTTTAGACACATTTTACGCTAGCCTTTACATCAGGTAGTTTTCAGTTAGGTAGCATGTACATGTCTTGTGGTTTTTGACCAGAACTATCAAACAGGTCAGTGACTTTTGCATTGTAATATTAAGCAGTTCTGCCCCCCCCCCTCTGTGCTATCCTTTCCCTCTGAACTCAGCAACTCAGTTCTTGTTCTTTCTGGTGGAATATTTCATTCAATATTAGCACTGTAACTTTGATCTCTAGTTTGCAATTTTACAGCCAATTGCTGATGTCTCGGCATATGCTTCACCCCTGAAAAGCGTGATACCTTGTGTGTCTTTACTGTGAAGTCCATGGTCAATGTCTTCTTTCATGGCAGAAAAGAGGGGATCTGATGATAAAAAAAGTAGTGTGAAGTCCAGTAGTCGGGAAAAACAGAGTGAAGACACAAGCATGGACTCCAAGGATGGCGATGCTAAGAGTGAGGTCAATGGGACCAGTGAAGACATTAAATCTGAAGGTGACACTCAGTCCAATTAAAACTGATCTGATATGACCTCAGATCAGACAGAGGTAAGTGCATTATTTCAAACTTTGATTAGGGCTTTTTGTTACTGTTTAACAGTGCAGCGTAAGTATGTACAGATGAAGATGGAGCTAAGTCAACAAGTAAGAAGAGGTGTTAAAGCAACTTCTGAAGGAAAACACAGTGTAGTCCTGCAAAATCTTTTGAGGTACATTGTTTTGTATCGGCTATTTTGTAGCAGACTCATACCCCCATTAGTGTGCCTCTTGGGAACATATTTGTAATCTAGTCCCTTAGAAGTTAATTATCCTATTTTTTATTTTTAGGGGATTTATTATCTTTTTTAACAATTTGAACTGATTTTGTAATTAAGTCCATATTGTGTTGGTGCATCAGAAACATTTGCTTTAATACTTAATATTAGAGGCACATGTTGGACTATTTTGTTTTTATATAAACTGCTAGTATTTCTTTGTCAAGGATGTTTCTAGTTTTTTTGCTTTGCCTTGCATTCTAATGCAGTTTGTTCTGTAACTCGAGAGCCAGTAGCATTGGATTGATGGAAGTGTAGGGTTTATGAATAATTGCAGCTGACTACCATACCTCACACAGCGTTGGTGTTGTGAGCGGCCCATGAAAAGCCAAATTAAAAATCAAGGATTCAGTCAAACTAAGCAGGTACTCATGCCAGGTACTCCTTTCTCTACCCACATCCATGTTTGAATGCTGTTGCCTGTAATCTTTAAGCTTACTGTTGTGTGTTTTATTTACAAAAAGTGAAAAGGAATCTTTGTGCATATATTGTGAAACTGTTAACCTGATATTAACTTGATTGGAATTTTCTTTCAACTGTGTGTAGGGATGCAGTGCTGCCCAGAATTAGATATCTTTATTAAATGCAATAAATACTACATAATAATCGCCTTGTAACATTCAATGCATTTCAAGTCTTTAAGAGGTATGTGTTTATAATTTCCTACTGCGTAGGAGAATTGCCAGGCAGCCATGGCACACAGCAGCATATACTGGCTGATACCAGACTTGGGAGGCAAATGAAAATAAAGGCCAATGTCAGAAACACCCAATAGGTATATATAAATGGCAAGAATGTATATAACCACATTGTTAGTTAAATGAAGCTAATCTTATACATAAATAATTGCCCCGTCTTGACCTGTGATTTCTCAGGGTCATTCCTTAAGTAAGGAATAAACCCAAATAAAACCAGATGATTGATTGATTTCCTTGCAACATAGTTAATATAGTTTCAGCTTATCTTCTAAGAACCCCTAACCAATTACAGTGCAGGCCTATGCATGCTTATTCAGAAGTAGGTTCCACTGTGTTCATTGGGGCTTGCTTCCAAGTAAATGTGCATAGGATTTAAGCCATACAGTGCAATCCTCTGAGCACTAATGTTGCACACCCTCCATTCGTTTCAGTGGTACTTGCATTTGACCTCTGTGCAAGCCCTGTTGGAATACATGGCTTCCCAACAACAGTGGTTGGTGAATTGTGACGTCATGTTTGTCCTTAACTGTCCAATACACAGGGGTGTTAGGTGTAATTTTTATGAGATGATTTTGAAGAGTTAAGCGGGCAGCAAGCAGACGCTGTTTAGGAATGGCAAATGAAAGTAATCTCTGTTCCCACTATCTGACTCTCTTTTCCCAACATTTTGCGTTATAGGACAACCACGTGACAAGTCTGCGAAGAAGCCTGAAGACTGCTTAATACGAAGATCTGCTTTAAAATGAGGTGAAAGAAAGCTGTAGTGGCATAGAAAAAAAAAATTAAAGTTCAGTTAGATTTTTTAAAATAAAAATTAATTCAGGACTGTTGTGACCTCTCAAAATGCAGAGAGAAGTTAATAAGCAAACATGCTACTGAGAATTTTAAGTCCTGTTATCATTTTTTTCCTATAAGACTTTTAAGGTGATAAACCAACATAACCTGAACACATGGCTTGCTCAGTGTTTAATTGCAAGTTTTCATTCTTGAACTTTGAAACACAAGGATAAATGTTTAGTATTTTGTGTGACTCCAACTAAAATAAACCCCATTTTTACAACAAAGCTATACCTGGCTTCTTGATATACCCTAGTGGAAATACAGTATCTATGACTTTCTGTTACACATTTGATTGTCATTGAGTGTTTAATATTAAATAGACTTCTTTCCAAATAAATCAAATGTGTTCAAGTTCATTCTTGTCTATCCCCATGCCCCCACCCCAGATCAAAATGAGAGGTTGGGGTATTTCTCTCATCAAAATTTACATAACCAATTTCTGTCCCAGTAGTTTCCATAGCTTTTTAAAAAGTGTAAATAAATTTAAAGAGGTAACACTGCAATTTTCATGTGATTGTGTTCTTTCTTGGATATGTGCTAAAGTACATAGTGAAAGTATAAAAATATTTGTATTTGTTGGCAAAGGCAAAGGCAGACGTGCATAATATTTGAGAGAAGCAAAGTATCAGGTTAGAAGCAAGAATAGGAGAAGAAGACCATATGATCCGATACGCCACGCATTTTAGCCATAGGAACCAGACAAAAGGAAACTAATAACCTTGTCACGGTATTTCTCTATGTAATCCAGTCAACCTTCAGTAGATGAGGGCCTACATCAACTGTGAAAACATGTTGGCAAATGCACACAGCTTCATGACAGGTGAATTATGAGGTGGTGCCGAAAGGCCTAAAGCCAAATTTTAATTAACAACCACTTTAAAACTCTTGGCTACCCTGTTACAAGTTGATAGTGCAAAAATAAAGCTGCCATTGAAAATTGTTCTTAGGTTCACAGGATAAAGCATCACATAAATACATCGTTTTCTGTTGGTTTGGTTTGCATTACATGCCTTTTTATATAAAACTACAAAAATAGTTTTCTAAATGCATAGATTTGCTTAGTTACCAGCATTGCTATATCATCTTTCAAACTAACTTTACTACGCAACAAGCAGTATTCTAGAACAAAAGCTGGTAACAGGAAACACTTGTTTAAGCTTGTTTCTCCATTGTTTATCTTCTCAAAACAATTCCGTTTTTACAGCATTATATCATAAAGAGCATAGGACAAGAAAACAGAACTTTTACTTATTCCTCAGTTCATTTGTCTCTCTTACTGTTACACAGAGAAGGTACCTAGCAGTACTTTTTATATATTAAAAAAAAAAAGACCAGACGACAACACTAGTTTTTCTGTAGCAATGTTGGCCTGACAACAATGTATAAAATATATTAACTCAATACATATCATTAGGTGCCAGACACCAGTTGACTGAGGGAACAATTGTGATTAGTTTCCCCCACAAAACAGTTTTCCAAACTTGTGCTTGTTCATTGTATAGGCTACACATGAGACTGCTGAAGTGCTTGAGCAATCCAAGGGCCATCTTTGAGATAGCACCACTCAAGAAATATTAACCAAAGTTAAGAAAAATGCTGCATATAAAAATATTGAATAGTAAACACATCTTGGTTTAATTTTAACGAGTATAAGGTTTTTAGATACCAACTTCCTAGAAGTCTTAAACTTCAGTATGTCAACTTTGCTGCTTTAGTGTTATAGCAGGGTCTTTCCATTAGTGTTGCTGAAGCATTTCTGAAAGGAGAACTGATGCTTCTCACCAAAACCAGCTCTAGCTCTTGAAAATCCTGAAGCCTGGCAACATCTTTATCCTTGAATGAAAGACACAAATATCATTAACTGATGTGTTGCAGTAACTTTATAAAATCAGTTTAACAGGGTGATAAGATGAATTGAGATAACCAGATCAAATACATGTAAAGAACTACTTTTAAGTGTCTCCATTATGAAATAATATTCCTTGTGCCAAGTTGTTGAGTAGGAAGTCATTCCAACAAATCTACATTTATAATGCTAACTCGCTTCATTCACAGAACTGCATTAGTATGGTGGGTTGCTAGAGTAATAGCCACAGCATGACCACTTAGTCATTACCATATGTGGGAAGATATACCAGCTTTTATCTGATATAAACATCTTTGCTTGGATCTAGCATTTTTCTGAATGTGCTTGAGGAAGGTGGAGGGAGCCAAATCTTGCTGGTTCCTCTACAGCCCAGTGTAAAGTGTCTTATCACTCTGTGTAGCTCAGTTGGTTAGAGCATGGTGCTGATAACACCCTATGGGACAGCTGTGTATTCCTGCATTGCAGGAGGTTGGACTAGATGATCCTTGGGGTACCTTCCAACTATGATTCTATGGAAAGTTGGAAACTCCAACAAGCAGTGTAAAGGGCAAAGCAGGATAGGGATCAGAAACTGGAAACCAGCAAACAGCACTACTTCAGCAGTAGTGGTGTTACATAAAAGAGACATTCTGGATACAACCCCTTGTAAATCTAAAAATGTTTGGCTGTATCCAACAAAGTTGTCCCATTGGCACAGGGATTCTACTTGCACAATGAAACTACCTCTCTCTTCCCCCATGCACCCCAAAATCTGCTCTGCGGGTTCCCCTAACCCTCCAGAGCAGATTTTCAGGAGCATGGTGAGAAAAGAGGAAGTTCTGTTGCACAAAAGGCGGAGTAAAAGCCTCTGCAGGGTCAACTACACCAGCACTGAGAATGTGCTGGCAAAGCAGCACCCAGCAGGACTGAAGACAGCATCTTCTTAGAACCCTAATTAAACATTGGGGCTGGCTCCATAATCTAGGGCCTGGTTCTGGATCAGGTCAGCCCCAGAACAACCTGCGGCTGATCTAGCGCCAGATCAGATGAGGGGGAGGTTTGCACAGCCCTAATTAAAAAGAAGCACCCATTATTCTTCAAGTAGTCCCCTAAAACTCCATATCGGGGTACTCAGCCACTGGATAAATGACTGAATATGCTAAGTGCTTTGACCATTTAAAAGACATGCTGCAAGTATTATACTTTATCTTGTTTATGCTAGATTTTATGTGCAACACATTATCTGTACAACCAAGAAACAGAGAATCTCCCACCACCTCTTTTAAGTGGTACATACAGTCCAAGCAAGAAACTGCATTAAGGTTCTGTAAATTGCATATGTTATTAGAGCCAGACTCTGCATTCTGTTCCCTGCTTGAGAGCAGGCTGGCTCTGCATGTTAAAAATTCTGAAGGCTCCCATACCCAAAGGCAGAGTGACTTGGAGAGAGGTTCAGCTACACCCACAGGATTGCAGGAGCCACCGGCTGCCTTTCTCCAACAGTTGCTTATCTCTGCTTAGCAGCTACTTTGCCCTAAGGCCGAAGAACTGGGAAGGAGAAGAGGCAAATTTAGTCACTAAGGGTCAAAGAACACCTATGCTAGAGACTGCCTGCTGCCTAAAATTACTGGAAGAAACTAGCAGATAAGTTGCCTGTACAAAGCATTATCTCAGGCTACTTTTAAAATTGACCATGTTCTGTTTTGGACACAGATTTATTCTAACATCACTGGTAAGAGTGTCAACATAGGAATACTTGAAGGAAAATGATGGTCCTTACCTTTCTTATCAGTGTATTCGGTAGCTTTCTAACCTTTTCCACTTGTTCAGGATTAATGCCCAATTCATGGCAACTCACTCTGAGCAAATCTTGGTAAGTCAGTTCTTGTCTGTCCAGTTCAATTTCAATGAAGTCATTCTCTTTAGGGTTCTGAACTCTTACTTTAAGTACCAGTTCTATATGTAGAGAGGAAAGAGAATTTTGAAGTTAAATCATCGCCAAAATGCAGAGAAACGGAAATGACAGCCACAAACCCAAATATATATCCTTGGAAATATACCCTACAAATGTTAACAGATGTTTTACTAGACCACAGCCTTTATCATTTGTATTTGCTCTTCGTTTGCGCAGACTCAAGAGAATCCAGTGTAAGTCAGTAGCAGCAAACTCCCAGTGTAAAGCAGTGGGGCTCTGTCATGAACTCTGCTGTGTTGTGTGGCCACAGATTCTCAGATACATGCATAAGTAATGACTGAATAATAAAGTTGAGAAGTTTAAGGTTGAGAAGAGAACAAACACGAAGAACAACAAGCTATGGCAATGTTGCTACAGGCAACTGTAGCAAAAAAGTCTACCAGTATGCACACACATACACTGCAGACAAATAGCCCCGGTCCAATAAAATTACTCAAGGAGATCAGTAAGTGTAGAGTACAATGAAGAAGCAAGTGGAGTGGAGGGCTGTGACAGCTGTATAAAGCTATTAAGGGACTAAAGATGGAAAAGTGATTCACAGGCTACTGCCACAAAGAGATGAGCTCTTCAGCTGTCCACCTTGTCTTCTTACCCATCTCATTCTCTTGCTTAGTAGTGGCTGCTGGGTCTTCACACTGATATTTCCAGCATCTGATTAGTGCCAAGTGTACTTTAAACAAAATATCTGCATCTGCAGATTTAATGAAACCCTAAGGTTAATGATTCTCTACACTTAAGCAATTAAATGTGAAAGCTGATCAGTTTTTTCATGCATAGAGGATAGGCGTGATTTAGTTTTATGGTTGAAGCTAAGTAGGTGGAAGACGGCCTAGGCTCCACGTATAAGTTGCTCTGGGCTCAGAAGAAGAGCAGGGGACAAATGAAACATCATAAATAATGCCTCAATCCTAATTTTATATGTGCTAGAGTTAACCATCAAAAGCAGATTAACATACTGCTTTGAAATGTTACATTCCAACAATTAAGCCAGTGCAAGTCTGATTCTTGACACCTGCAAACCAATCTGAAGTCTGGGCACATGTTTTTCAGTAGCAGTTGTGTAGTTTGGAAGAGCTGCCCATTTCCTTCATTGCAATGTCACCGTTTCCTTCAACCCATTGCACTCCAACCAACAATTCTGCTATTATTCCAGGAAGATTTCCAAATAACAGATACAACAACTACTTCCTCAAAAGTTCATTTCCCTCGTGAACATCTGTGACAACCTATGGTCATATTACACAGAAGCATGACGACACAAAATTGATCCCGGTCATGTGGCAATTAAGAGAAAATGCCCTATCTTGACAAAGCTCTACCAACTCTTTAAGGAAAGAAAAAGAAGAAAAGGTTCTTAAAGCAGTTATGAAGCACTAAAGGTAGTTACTGTCTACTGGAGACACATGCACTGTCTCCAGCTATGCAGTAAAAGCATTACAATGGAAAAATACTCTTCAGTACCTTGCATATTATATGAAAAAGTTCCTGTGAGAAGCAGCGGCTGTAAGGGTGGTGCAGTGCCCATACAGCAGCCATTTGCTTGCTGAGGTACATGTTGTCTAGGTACAGTTGAGGTCAAGAGAGCTCTGTTGTGAGATGTAGATGAGGGATAAACAGGGCAGCTCTGGACTCGAGGCATTGTGCATTCTGATACTCCTGCGCTGATGGGCGAAGGAAGCTCCCCTTCGTGCAGGTCTTCAGAAAGTTCAGTTTCAGCGTGCAAGGAAATGGGTGTGCAAGTATTTTCAAGCTGAGTGGCTGATAAACAAGGGCTAGGTTCACTCTCAGATAAATAAGAGACGGCAGTGCTGTTGTCCTCAGGTGGTGCTAAGAGATGAGGGGCATTGTCCTTTTCTTGATAGTCAACACAAGGGAATGACGGGTTTGTCAGAGAGTCTCCAGCATTTGGCAGCTTTAAGTCATTCACTTCTTGGTTGTCACATTCTTCCACTTCAACGGGGGCGGGGTAGGAAGGAAAAATAGAATCTTTTAATAATTTAATCCATTTTAAATAATGGCAAGCAGAATTCTAATGCCACCCAGAACATCTGCCAAATACATATATTTAAAATCATAAACGGCTAGTTTTTAGCTAAAAGAAAGTAAACTTATTTCAGAGTAGAATTAAGTATGGCAAAAAAAATATAGAATCAATCCAGAGAGTTGGATTAGCAAATCTTTGGTTCATGGAAGAAACATTCTGCAGAAATTTTATTTACTTATTGGAATTGGTAAGTGAAAAGATGTGTGCACACACACACAGGCCAAAGCTGCATTGCTGAAGAAACACTCTTTAATCTGTAACCCAGCTTTAATTTGATGTTCTGGGGGGCTATACTTTTCTGGAGTGAATTGGAGAAGGAACATTTTTAGGTTCCCAGTGTACTCTGCTTGACCATCTGTCCAAATTCCTAGAAGCCACTGTGACCAAAGGAATGGAGTCTAAGTATTACAGAATCTGACTGGCACAACAGCTCTCTCATTTAATTGAACAGCTTGTGCAAAACAATTTAAAATTATTCTGGTCCTATGTACAGTTACTCAGAAAGAAGTCCAAAAAAGGGCAAGGGGATTACTCCAAACTCCTATATCAGCCAGCTCCCCAATTACAGTCAGGTCAGTAAACTCTGGTCATAATTCTACCTTTGTTTTAGATGAGGCAAGCAGTAAGGAGCAAAGCTTTCACTGCCATAGCTTTCAGGCTTTGGGATGCCCTGCCTAAGGTACAGAGCAAGTCTTCGTTGTTGCTGGGATTTCCCAGAGGATGAAAAACTTGTTTTGTTCCCTGACTTTTAGCTGATGTGACTAGTTCTGTTTTACATTTAAAGCTGTTTAATTTCTGTGACATTAAAATTGTTGTTAACATCTTTAAGCCTCATAGGAAAACGGCCTATAAAAGCTTAAAACAAATAAAATTAAAACGGCAGCCTCAGTTTCTCTAGCCCACAAACAGCCTCACACAATATTCTGCCTGTAACTATAGTAGCGGTTCTCACACTGTGTTCCTAGGAAGTCTTGTCTTCCTTGGGAGCTTATCAGGGACTGATGAAAAGATCAGAGATGGCAGATAACTTGTCTGAAAAATGCAGTGCATCTAATACATTACATTAGTTCATAGTATATTTTTGGAAAGACAAATTCAGTATGTCGAGTATACCTCCCAGAAGCTTTCTGATTTCTTTCTTTGAAGTCAAATGTGCTGCCAGCTCTCCATTAACTGTGAAAATCTCCTTATCAGCTCGAGAATCCAGCAGGTAAGAAACCACTTGGGTATGATTCCGCTTGCAAGCCCAGTGCAAACATGTCCTGTAAAAGTTAAACATATTTGTTAGCAAGCATTTGTAAAGTTATTATTCTGAAAGTCACTGTTTTGTGTCATTAAATGTCTGCATGATGTGTACCATCAGAGCTGTTAAAAAAATGCTCAAATTTGTCAGAGATGAAACAATTACACCTTGTCTATTGATCCAGACAAAGTTAGTTGTACTTATTTTCCACTGACCTCAATATAATTCAAGTCATGACCGATTTCTTCCATTGATTACAGTGGGACCTAAGTTCAACTAAAACCTAGTCTGAATCCAATCTAATATGTTACTACTATGCAAGAATGAAAGCTTTGTGACCAGGCTGAGGTTTATTTTCTGTTGTAAATCAACAGGCCCAATTTAACTGTGCAGTCAAAGCTTGCTTATTGAGCTAGCATTCAACACTATAAGCTGGAGAGGGAAAGAATAATGTTTAAGCTAAATGACAGTTAATGTTTAAGCTAACTGATGCTCATAAAGGTACAGTTGTCCTTGATGCACATGCATACTTCTTTTGTTTCATTGGTTTCATTTCCACATCACAGGAAAAGCAACCAGAAGGGTTTGCACCCATGGCACTCGCTCAAAATCCCAAGGCCCAGAAGTATTGTCTGTTTTCAGTATCAAATTCAACCCCAATATCTCTCAAACTGGGTCAATTTTGCATGACCCTTTGCAAACAATAAAGCAGGCACAAGAGTATTGCAGCCAAGAAGATGGCTACATGCCTAAAGGCAGTAGCAGCCAGTGGAGTGGATGGCATTGTGCAGGCGCAGCAGTGGAGCCAATGCAACCCTCCCAACACTTTGCCCCTTCATTCTCGGTTACTGGTAGTGATCACCATGTTGAGAAGCCAGAAGAGGAACACACCCCGCACTCTGCCCCTATCGGGCTCTGCTAAATATCACACACACGTTCTCTCCCTTTGTAGCGGAACAAATATTAGCCATATGTACTATATGCTACCATCTCATGCCTGGGTGTTACTGCAGCAGTACAATCTCCAGTCCTGAGCTGAACATTGGGAGGGAGGGGGCAGGAAGACTGCTGCCTGCCAACTTGACAATGATCTTACTAAACTTATAAAGCAAATGAATTATACAGCACCAATTAACTGCATTGGAAGGGCATTTTCTAAGCCATATTCACAATTCTAATATTGCAGTGACGGTCATAATTATAAGACTAATATGTTGCCAGACCACAAGCCCTGAATATGAGTGCACTGAAGGACCCAAGTTGCAATTTTAATGAAAGACCCACTCATGGCAACAGTATAGGATTCAGAGAGCAAAACAAAGGCATGCAAGCTACTTCAATGACCAAATTACTGTAAAAAGCTACTGCCTTCAATCACACAGTCTGAAAAATCTGAAACCCCACACTTTTGAGCCTACTCTGCTTGCACTCACACAATCATATAGAGGTAATCATGAAGACACACGTCACATAAATCCTGGTGCTCACTGGATGTGATTTAATAGGAGAGGAACTGTAGCTCAGGGGTAAATGGTATACTTTGCATGCAGAAAGTCTCAAATTCATAGGAACAGAAGAGCCCTGTTGAATCAGACCAAAAGCCCACCTAGTCCGAGATCCTGTTCCCAGACTGGCCAGACAGAAACCTATGAGAAGCCCACATGAGCATAACAGCACTTTGCCCATTTGTGTTCCCCAGCAACGGCGTTCATACTGCCTTCAGTACTGGAGACAGTACAGAGCCATCATGACTAGCATCTGATAGCTTTATCCTCCATGAATTTGTCTAACCCCCTTTTGAAGTCATCCGAGTTGGCAATCATCACTACATCCTGTGGCAGCAAATTCTACTATGCTTAACTATGTACTGTGTCTGTTCTGTTCAATTCTTTGCTTAGGCAGAGGTGTCCAAGACTCTACTCCAACTGGCAGTGGCTCTCTCGACAATATTGGACTAGATCCAACGGTAGCTCTTTGTATATTGTTGGGCTGTGAGAGCCAGCGTGGTGTAGTGGTTAAGAGCAGTAGTCATGTAATCTGGGGAACCGGGTTCGCGTCTCCGCTCCTCCACATGCAGCTGCTGGGTGACCTTGGGCCAGTCACACTTCTTTGAAGTCTCTCAGCCCCACTCACCTCACAGAGTGTTTGTTGTGGGGGAGGAAGGGAAAGGAGAATGTTAGCCGCTTTGAGACTCCTTAAAGGGAGTGAAAGGCGGGATATCAAATCCAAACTCTTCTGCTGTAACTCTCATCAATCCCAGCCAGCAGGGCCAAAAGGCAGGGACAGCAGGAGCTGTAGTCCAACAACATCTGGAGAACCACAGATTAGACATACTGGGGCTGTATAGCCCAGTCCTCTGCCTCTTGCGTAAAGCTGCTTCATGTGCAAGGTTTTCTGAGAACATCTGTCATGTGTTCAGATTTGGGGAGTTTTAATGGGAACAGTACAGGCACTCTCCCTACAAGGGCGTCCACAGACTCATTCCTATGCAACAGGGGTTCCCATTTGCTCAAAGCCTGTAAGAATTCTCCCATACAAGAATTTGCATTAGAAAATAATAGAAGCTGTGCTTGATCCTTTGGGGAGAACACGGGATTTTGTCATCTGCTTTCTGTTCTCTGTGACCTGAATATCACAATGGCTAAGAGCCAAACTGCACAACTACATGTTATGCAGGGGATTTTCGACTAATAATTCAAGTGCGTGTGTGTCTGGATCAGAACAGTGGCACTGGGCAAGAATTTTACTTGAACCTCTCCCCTCACACCAATTCCCCAAGCTAATAAACCCCTTGTCCCTCAGGGGACGAGCACGGCTGCTCTGATCAAATTAACTCCTCCCTCGCAATCACAATGGCTCATCCTAGAAGTGAAAATCAATGTGCTGGAAGATTCATCACAGTTCTCCTGAGTAAACTGAAGGCTGGCTCTCAGAGTGAGAGCTCGGGAGTCTCCAAATCTGAGCCCCACCAACATTTATCTCATTTTGAGCAGCACTTAGTCATAGGTTCCCTATAAATAATAAATATTATCAAATGTCTGTAATTATGAGAAAATAGTGATCCTGACCTGCCTTGTAGGGCTAAATCAGCTTGAACAGGAGAACACACACACACACCTGGATGTTATTAGGAAAGGTGATGGCTGGCAAATGTGTGATTTGTTCATACTGGCTCTATTTTTTCCAGGAGTCTCTAGAACCAAAGCCTGAAAGGAATTTCTGCTTAGAACAGTGGCGTAGCGTGGGGGGTGCCGGCCGCACCAGGCGCAACATCGGGGGAGGGGGGCGCGCTCGCACTCGCAGCTCTCTGCCCCTACCTGGCTCACTCACTCTAGGGGGCGCAAATTACTTGCCTTGCCCCGGGTGCTGACAACCCACGCTACGCCACTGGCTTAGAATTTCATAACCAGGCAGCCCACTAATCAGGATGAAGCCTTGACATCTGACCCATCTATTCTTGTCAGATGCTGGTGAGATTTTGCCCACCCCCGTGGGGAGCATTTCTGTAACTTGCCTTTAAGATGAACTCCCAGTAAACACGCATTTCAGAGGCAGAGGGGGGCCAAGGGGAACACACAGGGGGAAAAGATGCTCTTGGACACGGGCACAGAGGGTACACATTCGCTGAAGTTGCATTTGCGTGTAACGTGTTGCTGGCGGTTGCCTCACCATATATAGCCTCGAAAGGGGTGGAAGGAAGTGTATTAGCGACGACGACTGCTGCCCTACTGCTAACCGCGGGAATGAGGAGTACAGCGCGGAGGGGCTGGGGGAGGAGAGAAAAGCAGAGGCGTCTTACCAGCCATTGATCTCATTCTGGGCATTCACCTCCACCCCCTTGTCGAGCAGCGTCTGCACCTCCTCTAGGTCGCCTAGGGCAGCAGCTTCCCTGAGCCTCTCCTCCAGCTCCAGGTGGCTGCTCATCCTCTCTCTGCCCCCCCTTCCCCTTCCTGGGGGGCTGACCCAGAAGTGCCCCTTGCACCCCCCCCCCTTGCAGGGATCTCTCGCTCCGGGAGCGGGAATTCCTCCTCCTCCTGCTGCTGCTGCCGCCGCTAGAGCAGCTCCTCCTTGCCCAGCTCCCTCTCGTCTGCGGGACTCTATTCTCAGTGACACACCAGGCAGAAGCCTCTGGTTCCTACGTGCCCAAGCAGAGCTGGGCCGGTCGAAAGGTGGGCTGGGGAAAGAGCGGGGAGAAATCCCTCCGAAGGTGTCAGGGGGCCTGTTCGCATCGCACCCGCAGGCGAGGGATTCAGGAGCGAGCAGGGAGGGCAGCCGCCTCTTAGAACGCGCTCGGATTAGTGATGCTGAGCCCCGTTCCCCTGGCAACGAAGGAATTCTGAGAGGTGATGTGTACCATGAGGAGCCTCAGCCGCGGCCAGAGCCCAAATGCTTCTAACAGCAGCAACAAATTGCAACACAGGGGTTGGAACAATGTGCAGGAGCTCCTCTTGAAGTGGCTTTCTAAGGTTGTTTCTGAAGGCTTGTGCAGAATCTTGCCATAGCCAACTGATTTTAATTATCCTGGGTTTTGTTGTTGTTGTTGTTATAATAATAATAATATAATAAAATTTTATTTATATCCCGCCCTCCCCAGCCGAAGCCGGGCTCAGAGCGGCTAACAACAATAAAAGTAACACAATTTACATAAAATTGTTTTTTAAAGGGCAATGAGTGGGTAAAAAAGCATTTCTAAGGAAAACAATTCCTCACAAACCACTTGCTGAAAGCAGGAGATGAACGTGTCACATGCCAGTGACCTGCCTCCTTATTTACACACTTGGAAGAGAAACCTGGGGCCACGATTTGGACCACGATTCAGTGAGCCTTGCCACACTTAAGAATTGTAGAATTGTGGAGTTGGAAGGGACACCCCCCACAAGGGTTATATCTAGTCCAACCCCCTGCAATGCAGGAATCTTAAACAGACCACTGATTTAAATCCGATTTATATCCAACTGTATATGCTTAAGACTGCATCCCTAAGGAACCTAATTGTACAAATTGTAGCAGTGCATTTCAACCCTAATACATGTTTACGTGGAAGCAAGTCTCACTGTCTGATGGGAGTACTTTTGCACAGGGATTGCAGGTTTGGACAATAATATGAAGACGTCAGTGAATCTCTGGAAAAAAGGACACTCATTAACTTCAGTGAGTCGGAAAACATTCCATAATATACAACAATATAAAATAACAGACATATAAAAGTCCAGCAACCAAACAAACACACACGAGGGTGTAGAAGACAATTGTGAAGGTTTTTCCACTTCAAACGACGAAACAAAAATGGTTGAATGTTTTGGAAAATGTGAGCAGCAAAAAATAAAACAAAACCCAGAAGCGGTCAGAAACTGCATTATTGAATTGATTTAGTTAATTTGCCATTGGCAGGAAATGGAATGGAAGGGGATGAGATGAATGTTGCTTCTAAATTACAGCTATGTTAAATCCTGGATTTCTCCACTGTTTTCTATGGCCAGCTCTCCAACCTGGGGTCAAACAAAAAGTTCTAAAGGAATCAGAAGTTTGTCAAATTGTCTGAGCCTATTAGTTTAGGCTATAGGCAAAAGCAGTTAAGGCATGGAAGACCAATTGGGCTGGAGTGGGGAACAGAAGTGGGGGTTTTCCTTCTTTTCTCATTTGTGAATAACAGTTGAATCTTTTCTCTGCTCACACACAGAGAACGAGAACAATGCCATATTTATTTCTAGTTTGTGTTATGTATGGTTTGTCTTTAAAACAAGGGCTACCTTTGAAGGTGACCCGGAAACTGCAATTAATCCAGAATGTGGCAGCTAGACTGGTGACTGGGAGTGACCACCTGGACGACATAACACCGGTTCTGAGAGATCTGCATTGGCTCCCAGTACGTTTCCGAGCACAATTCAAAGTGTTGGTGCTGACCTTTAAAGCCCTAAACGGCCTCGGTCCTGTATACCTGAAGGAGCATCTCCACCCCCATCATTCTGCCCGGACACTGAGATCCAGCGCCGAGGGCCTTCTGGCAGTTCCCTCATTGTGAGAAGTGAGGTTACAGGTAACCAGACAGAGGGCCTTCTCGGTAGTGGCGCCCGCCCTGTGGAACACCCTCCCTTCAGATGTGAAGGAAATAAGCAGCTATCCTATCTTTAAAAGACATCTGAAGGCAGCCCTGTTCAGGGAAGTTTTTAATATTTAACGCTGTTCTGTTTTTAACACTTGATTGGGAGCCGGCCAGAGTGGCTGGGGAAGCTCAGCCAGATGGGCGGGGTATAAATAATAAATTATTATTATTATTATTATAACAAAATAGAGTTTAAAGGGAGGAATGGAAGGCTGGCTGAGAGCAGTTAAGACATGGAATGCTGAGAGTGAAAGGAAAATGAGGGGACAGAGGAAGAGAGGAAAATGGCCTGTTCACACCCCTAACACCTTCCAGTTAGTTCCTGGAAGTGGGGGTTAGGGTTGTGTGAGGATGTGTGACATGGATTTTTCTTTTTTAAAAATCTGCAATTTCTGTTCCAAATGGGAACATTTTACAAGAAAAAGAAAGGAAACTTCTCTTTCCCAGCCAGTCCCCACTACCACGACACAACTACTGTATATAGCAAATAACATACTCCGATTTGTGACTGGCCAGTTTCAAAGCCGAACCTTCTATCTCTTTGGTAAGGTATTTATGTAACCTAGAACAGCAGGTAAAGGGCAGGGAAGTATCCTTTCTCCCGCCTGACCCCAGGCCCAGGACTAAACAAAAACAGTCCCAGGCTAGCTTAGGGGGTGCAGATACCCTGCAACAATTTTCTTAGGTAACACAGAATACAGATACATAATGATAATATACTTTCTGGATTAAACAGTGATGAAGTAGCCTTTCCCAGCACTTTGGAAGGAGCAATGCCACTTTTAGAATAAGCCTTCACTGAATAATAATAGCGAGATGCCGTCAATCTGCACGCAATCTCTGTAGGTCAAGGTTCTGTATGTGGTGCTAACATTGCTCTGTAATGTGCAACGAACAGTGGTGGTGCTTTAAAAATAACTGAAACTACAACAGAGTAGTGATGCTGTCATTCTAGGTGAGGTATGTGTGAAAAAAATGCTTGTTTTCCAAAGCTATATGAAGGGATTGCAATGTGCAAGTCTCCCTCTCTCTCGAGCCACTAGAGGTCACAAGAGAACAATGAAAAAAGATTTCAAACCACTCATCTTGCTATTTCACCAAAAGCTGCTTTTTTACAGTTATTTACATAAGTGTTTTGGGTGGGGGTGCACTCCTAAACAGTTTATAAATGTATTGTATGACCTGTTGTAATATGATGGTGCAAACTTATTAGTTCAAATCCTGTTCAATTATTTTAAGATATCAGACTGTTTAATATTTGAGGAGAGCAGTATTTTTAGTGGTTGATGATGAATTATTGAGATTCTTTCTTAAAGGCGCATCTTCCTTGTTTGTATCTTTCAAGTTTTGAACATAATTTTTTTTAAAAATTGCAATGCCTTATATTTTAAAATCATATTTATATCTCATCAGGAGTCAAGATGTTGGTGTATGGATAGGGTTGCATTAGGCCTCCTCCTGTGACCTTACCTGCAACTTGACCTGAGACACTAAAAATCAGAAGGTGGAACTTCCCTGCCACCCATCTCTGTACCAGGAAAACACCTGGCGATAATGAAATGAAAGGCCCATAAAAATGTGGCCAACTGAATATATCTGATCTCGTCCAGCAACAAAATATTGATGAGGATTTCTAATTTTGCTCCCAGATCCATTTTGAAAACCTGAACGTAAAAAGTGCTCACCATTTTTATTTAAAGTATTTAAGTACTCAAATTGTTGTTGTTTTTTAATCCTAGGGGTGCTAGACTATTGTATTATGAATCTTTATCCATCTCCACCAGCATATTTTGGGCCTTCATCACAGACTTGTGATCCTTCATGTCTTGTTGTTGTTTTCCATTCTCATCTGTGTTTATGCTGCTTTTAAATAAAAACAGACAGCAATTACTCCCAGAGTAACTATTCTGATCTGATAATATGTTCCCTTTTTGATGTTGGTCACAACATTATGTCAGCTGACTGGGAATGGTTATGGAACACCGGTATCAAATTTACGGCATGTAATGCCTTAAAGGAAAACATTATGAAAATGGTTTACAGGTGGTACATGACCCCAGTCAAGCTGGCAAAAATTTATCATTTGCCCGATAACAAATGCTGGAAATGTAATGAGACTGAAGGTACTTTCTACCACCTTTGGTGGACATGCCCGAAAATTAAGGCTTTCTGGGAAATGATCTATAATGAAATGAAAAAGGTACTTAAATGTACTTTTCCTAAAAAACCAGAGGCCTTTCTCCTGGGCATTGTCGGCCAATTGGTGTCAAAGAGGGATAGAACTTTTTTTATGTATGCTACAACAGCAGCAAGAATACTTATCGCGAAGTATTGGAAGACACAAGATCTACCCACTCTGGAAGAATGGCAGATGAAAGTGATGGACTATATGACATTGGCCGAGATGACAGGCAGAATCCACGACCAACGGATAGAGACGGTGGAAGAAGAATGGAGAAAATTTAAAAGTTATCTTAAGGACTATTATAAACTTAATGAATGTTAAAGTGTTGTGGTTCTCAGAAACAAAGGGATACAGTGATACAAGGTCAGAATATGGAGAGCACTAAGATGACAGAGGTTGGAAAGTAACAATCGGGAGTTGCTATAAAATTATGGACATTGGGATGCAGAAAGGGGGGGTATGGGGAAGTCCGAGAAAAGAGGTTTATGAAAATAGGTGATGAAATTATACATGTATGTTTGTCCTTTTAAGTGTTTGTTTGTTTTCTAAAATTTTGTAAAACCAATAAAAAATTTATAAAAAAAAAAATGATAATATGTTCCCTTTTTGGCTCCTCTTGCATCTTGCCTACAATCACAGCTGTCTGAACTCTTTTTGTTGCTGAGCCACACATGCTCTCACATCACTCAAGCCGTATCATTTTGACAGGGGGACGGAGGCAGAATTGTCACTTCTCTGGGTATCTCCTTGACTGTACTTCTCCAATGTTTTTTCCCCCCTTTGCCCAAATCATTTGCCTGTGAACTCCTTACTTCCCTTTTTCCTCAGCGGATGACTTTCTTTTCGGAGAATGTTATCTATGAAAGCCTCCTACATCTAGATGCAGGATCTCTTCTGTGGCGATGGCTACCTTGAGCCAGACCATTTGGTTCCTCTAGCTCAGTATTGTCTGCACGGACCGCCAGCGTATCTTCTGGGTGTCGGAGAGGAATCAATTTCCAGCCCTGCCTGGAGAGGATGGAAACTGAACCTTCGACATGCACAGCTAAGGCTCTTCTCTCCCACCTGTCATCAAATGAGTCACTAAAATATACAGGTGTGGACCCCGCCCCCCAGCAATACACATATTCTCTGAAGGAGCACAATACCTTTGAGGTTCACTTTCAGCACCGTTAATTACAGTTTTTTTTCTTAGGCAGTACAATTTTCCCGCTCACATAAGTCAGTGTGGGAGAGGATTAGTGGAGTGTTTATTTGACTTCAGGCGGCTGGCTGCCACTCCTGTGCTACACTCTCCTGAGCCTTGATCCTCTAAATGACCCAATATTCTTAAAAACCAGAACTCAAAGTACAGTCCACAAGTAAGCGTGCCGTATCACGAGATGTTTGTTTCTTTTTTTGTGAGCCTCTTCCCTCCCGCCTCCTTTCCCCCCCCCCGATCAGTATTCAGTTAAGCTCTCAGCCTTATTCTCTAAAGTATTTGCTCCTTACACAGCTCTTTTTTCTAAATGCAATTTATCCATGTGTGCGCTAAACAAACATTGCATCTGCCTTGAATGTGGAATTCAATTTGCCAACCTCTGTCAATCTAAGCTAAAGTCATCAACAGTTCAAAATGCTCTTTCCAGGTATTATCGGCTGCTATGTCACACACCAAGATGAAGATTTACTGGCACGACTATTACACTAACAAAAAATTGCTGGACCTCAAACATTTGGGATTGTCATTATTATTATTTAACACCTCAAAAGCTAGGTGGTATAGAAAATGATTTTATAAAATAAGTAGCAGATTCCCAGTTGTGTAGATGTTTCCTCCACCTGTGTGATATGGGTGCTTGAGGGTTGTTTGCTGAACAGCCAAGGGAAGCTGCAATGTGACCAGAAGGTTATAAGAAGGGCACTGTAGAATAGTGGTTAGAGTGTTGGACTTAACCAAGGTGGACTGGTTTCAATTTCCCAGTAAGCCATGAAGCTTACTCGCTGTCATCAGGTCAGTTTCCTAAACTATCTCACAAGTTGGTTGTGAGAATAAAGAGAGGGAGGACTACGTACATTCACCATAGCTTCTTGGAGGAAGGACAAAATAAAAATCTCAAAGACTGCAGCATAGCAAACAACGTCTAACTCTTTCTCCCTATAATCTGCTTTCATTTTGCCTTGCTGGGGAAAAAATATGGATATACCCATATTTGAAGGGCAAAGGCAAAGTTTGGAGGGATTTTAACAAGGAAAAAAAGAGATCTCAAGCAAGAGTTAAGCCACGCTCTCCTCCCAATGATCTTTTGCTCCTGATTGCAGCTTACTGCAGCTGCTTTGGGTAAAACAACAACAACAACGAAAACCTCAGGGAGAACATTGATGTGACTGAGCATCCAGTTTGACCCCAAGTCTAAAGAAAGAGGAAGACCGGCTGACAATACAGCACACCAAGAAAAGAAAATAACAGCTAAAATGTGATGATGCAAAGCCCTTACTGTTTAAAAAAACAAGCTTATTGGAAAGGAAATGTCCCTTGTGTCTGTTGTTATAGCAAATGCACTATCCCAAATCGCTGCCCGTTGACATGATTATGTCGGAATTGGAGGCACGAGCATGCAAAATGATCAGGAGGGGCCAGCTCCCAAATCAAGAAAACAGACATTGATTGCTTCCACACTAGAGCCCTTTAGTGCTGCCAGGGCATTGCTTTCCCTGGAAGCAGAAATAAAACAAAGATCTTACGCAAGCAATATAGGATTATTATCCCCTCCCCATAGCCACGATTCTCCTATAACATAAGCTACACTGATTACAAGAGTCATGCCTATGTAATTAAAGGGTTAGGCTGGCTAGGTGCTCTTTGGTTCTGTGTGCCCCAACCCCCTTCCCCACTCTCCCATTAGTAGGCCCCCTGATATCATTTAAAATAAAATGTGTATCCTGCTTTTCTGTCTGCGAACAAACACCGAAAACAGCTTGCAATACACCATTAAAAACAAATAAACCAAAAACTAGAAGCCTATAAAAGGAGACAGGAACAACAGCTCAGCCTTCACTATAAATTCCAGGACATAAACCCCCACAGGCCAAATGACTGTTGAAATAAGTGGATCTTCATGGGTTGGGGGTTGGGGGTGAAAAACCACCAAGAAGTGGCTAAGAGAGAGCCATAACGTTAGTGTGGTCACAAAGAAGGTACTCTCTCATGTCCTCTCCAGCTACACTTCCAAGGCACCATACCCATAATGCATGGTGGGAGCTTATGTGGCTTGTGGGCTTTGTGGTCAACACAGACTCCTAGAGGTAAAAGCACCACCCACTTCCTCTGTGTGAGAAACACAGGCAGCTGCCACATGTGGAGGAAAGGAAAGTGGTTAAGGTCTGAGCCTTATACTGTAGGGGAAAGCAGGAGGGAATCACTCTGTGGTTCTGAGGGCGCTGACACCTTGGGGGAGCAACAAAAGGCGTTGAGAAGTCCTAGTCTGAACTATGGGCTCCCCTTCTCTGGCGAGGCAACATGGCGAGCATTTCTCTTTCCAGGAGAGGAGCTGAGATTGCTGGTGGGTGTTTGTGTCTAGAGTTCTGCAGAAGAGTGTGTGAAAGGATTTGAGGAGGAGATGTGCTATTCATCTGCCCTTCTGATTTTGTTTTTGGCCTGACTAACTGCAAAGTGCTCAATTTCCACAAAGAGTGCCCTTTCGCCAAGCTCCCTATGTGTACAATTCTGCAGGCATATGGGGGAGTGACCTAGCCCAGTGGCATGCGTCTTAATATGTGATCTGGACTTAGCTACTTCAGGTGCTATACTGTGATTGACTCTGTGGTTCATTGAAACACGTTTGTGGTGGCAGGAGCAGGCAGTTGTCTGGGACTCCCCAGGAGTGCTTTGATGTACACTATCTATTTTGCTGGTATAACACTGTGCTATTACTCAGGCCAGAAAACACCTCCATCCTCTTTGCCCTGGTGGTGTCCCACTGGTAGAGGTGTTGCACTTTTGGTACATTTCGCAAATGCTATGCTAGCAGAGTTTCATTGCTACACAACGTAAGTTCTCCTTCTGCCAGAACAGTTGAATCAAGCAGTAGTTACTCTCATCCAAGCAGGAATAAGGCAAGGAAAACCCAATTGCCATTTGTTCCAATTCAGAAGTAAAGAATCACAGAATTGTGGAGTTGGAAGGGATCCCAAAGGTCATTTGGTCCCATCCTGGGCCATGAGGGAATCTCAACTAAAGCATCCAAGACAGATGGCCATCCCACCTCTTAAAAACCTTGTGTATTCACTAACTGTGTAGCAGATATGCACCAGTGTGACAGATGGGATGCAAGCCTATGTAGTCGGCATTCAGGCCTCATCATGGGACTGAAACTGCCTTGGTCGCACTGGTTGATGATCTCCGGCGGGCTAGGGACAAAGGTGAGAGCTGTTTCCTAGTTCTGCTGGATCTCTCAGCGGCTTTTGACACCATCGACCATAACATCCTTCTGGACTGTCTAGAGGGGCTGGGAGCTGGGGGCACTGTCATACAGTGGTTCTGCTCTTGTTCCTGGGCCATGTTCAGAAAGTGGTGGTAGGGGGCGAGTGTTCAGACCCCTGGGCTCTCACTTGTGGGATGCCTCAGGGTTCTGTCCTCTCCCCCATGCTTTTCAACATCTACATGCAGCCGCTGGGAGAGATCATCAGGGGGTTGGGCTGGGTGTTCATCAATATGCGGATGATACCCAGCTCTACCTCTCTTTCAAATCAGAACCAGTGAAGGCGGTGAAGGTCCTGTGTGAGTGTCTGGAGGTGGTTGGAGGATGGATGGCAGCTAACGTGTTAAGGTTGAATCCTAACAAGACAGATGTACTGCTTTGGGGGGAGAGGGGGCAGGCAGGTATGGGATACTCCCTGGTCCCGAATGGGGCAACTGTGTCCCTGAAGGAACAGGTGCGCAGCCTGGGAGTCATTTTGGACTCACAGCTGTCCATGGAGGCACAGGTCAATTCTGTGTCCGGGGCAGCTGTTTACCAGCTCCATCTGGTACGCATGCTGAGACCCTATCTGCCCGTGGACTGCCTCGCCAGAGTGGTGCATGCTCTGGTTATCTCCCACTTGGACTACTGCAATGCGCTCTATGTGGGGCTACCTTTGAAGGTGACCCGGAAACTACAACTAATTCAGAATGCGGCAGCTAGACTGGTAGCGGCTGCTGAGGCCACATAACACCGGTCTTGAAAGACCTACATTGGCTCCCAGTACATTTCTGAGCACAATTCAAAGTGTTGGTGCTGACCTTTAAAGCCCTAAATGGCCTCGGTCCAGTATATCTGATGGAGCATCTCCACCCACATCGTTCTACCTGGCCACTGAGGTCCAGCGCCGAGGGCCTTCTGGCGGTTCCCTCACTGCGAGAAGCCAAGTTACAGGGAACCAGGCCAAGGGCCTTCTCAGTAGTGGCACCCGCCCTGTGGAACACCCTCCCACCAGATGTCAAAGAGAACAACAACTACCAGACTTTTAGAAGACATCTGAAGGCAGCCTTTTTTATTTATTTTTATTTTATTTTAATTTTATTTTTTTTTATTTTATTATTATTATTATCATCATCATCACCATCATCATCAATTGGTCTGTGCAAGTCAGTAGTCTTTATCGTAATGCATTTGCTGCACGGACCAGGAATTAGGCTGCAACACTGGATACCTGCCAAAATTTGGATTTACCAGCCAGACCAGTGAAATAATATACTTTTGGCAACTTTATGGTCACAGCCTTTGTCATGCTCTGCCCTAGTCAAAGTAAGATCAAAAGAGTCGTGGGTGGGAGCAAGAAGCCAATGAACGGAGCAAAGAAAAACAAACTGTTTATGAATACATATTACTGTATTGGGAGTTCATAGGATAGGATTAGGAAAAACGGCACCTCTACCTGCCTGTCACTTGCAAATTCTTATAACTGCTTAGAAGCTTACTGGAGGTCAGCACCAAACACCCAAACAGACTAATCTGCATTATAGACACTTAATGAAAGTCACAAGGTTTTACATAATATATATTGGCGGCACAAGAAATGTTTGTTAGAGTAATTTGTCATCAGGATTAGACTTTGTGAAAGCGCCCATTGTTTGTTAACCTGTTTGGTGATTTTTGTTTTTGTTTTTTGTCCAACCCTTAGTATACCCAAGATTCTCCAAATAAATTACAATGGGGAACATGGAAACCAAGTCTTTGATGACTGGCAACAGCATCACCCAACACTAGCATATGGAGGAAAAAATATTGTCGTGATAATGTCATTGTAATAAATCTACACAGTGCTTTGGGGGGAGGGATGGGGAAGTACGCACTCGTACAGAGTACTATACTTTTACCTCTTTTTTTCTGCCCATGGCAGTAATTTTGTGCTTGCAGCCACAGAACTTTCATCAAGACATGAGTATCGGCACCTCATTTCTTACCAAGAAAGAAAGAAAAAGCACTTGATGTACATCAGATAATTTAAAGGATTTGAGTTATACAGAACGCACATGCAAGCCTTGAAATGAGATGAAAATTGTTTTTAAAATTGTGGAGCTTCTCATGACAACATGTTCCTTTGTAATAAAATATATCCAAAGATAATGGTAATGGGTGTGATTCACACAGCCTACACAGTACAAATAAAGCGTATTTTGCCACCCCCACCACAATGGCTCTAAGGAGCTGGCAGAGATAGCAAAATCTATAGTCAGGCTTCCACAGGCATAGATGTGCCTATAATCTGCAGGCACCAAGGCCTAGACGTCTCTAAGGAGAACTAGCGAAGTCCGGCTCAATGGAGAACCGTTCCAGATCTAGATGGAAGATGCTATTGAATTCTTATTGAATTCTGCAATGGGTTAAGCCAAACAGATGCCAAAATCCATCACAGAATTCTGCAGACTTCCAGGAATTTGGGGGCCAGCCCAAGCAAGTAATAGGGCTTCTGTTGTTGTTTTTCTGGTATTCTTAAAAGTGTTGTGGCTGACCCTTGAAAATCTTAATATCGTTCATGCTTGTTTGTTCTATCAGCTATCTCGGGCCTTGCAAATTTATTTTTCATACACTGATATGCTGAAATTTTGTATATCATGTGTATTAACATAGCACGTGCCAAGTTATAGCTAAAGGGGAAATTCACAGACTGGTATGAAATTTGAGTCAGTCCCCTTTCAAATAGTTTAAAATAATTAGACTGAAAAATTAAGGATTTGGTTTCTGGTCTTAGAATACACATTGGTGAGCTTACCTCTGCAACTACAAAAGTTAGAAAGTCAATTAATTAAAGGAACACAGAATATTGGACAAGTCTAGTTCCTCACAGGAGATCAGGGCCACCACACGTTGTTTTAGGGTTTCCATGCTTTACACAAGTCTGAATGTTTCGCCTGCCCCTTCTCAAGAACCAGACTGCTCCTGGTCTTTGCTATAGGCAACTAAAATTTGATAGCAGTCACTTTTTTTTTCTCCTCTTGGCTAGGAAGTAAGCCTACCATGGCACTAGCCGATAGCTCCCATGCCGATCCAAGCTACCTCATTTCTCCCCAGCTAGACAGGCTTAGCTTTGACACAAGTAATGCATGGCCTTCTTCCCCTCTCATTCTGTAAATATGTAACAGCATCCATTACACTACTGAAACCAATTATTCACTGCTCAGCAGAACCACACATCCCGTAGTTAGAATTTGTAGTCTACCTGCCTCTTACAGTTCAGAAAGAATGAGCCTAGTATTAATGAACCACCGTCCAGCTGGCAAGGACTTCCTTGCCAGGTTATTTTAGCAGACAATGAGAAAACAAATGGTGATTACTTGTAAGGTCTGTTCTCTAAAGATAAAGCTATGCAAGCAGAGACAATCTGCCGGAGCATAAATTATACTGCTAGGAACCGTCTGGCCCTACTAGAATATTACTGCTTCCCATCAAACAATGTGAGTGTGTTCAGGAAGTTCATAACATTATAATAAGTTCTCTGGCATTATAGATTTCCCCACACCATCACCCCTGCCCTGAAAATAGCAAAAAGTTGACAGAGGACCCTGACTTCTCCTTATAGTATCTACATTTGAGTGAAAATGCTTAGGTAGGTGAGCAATGGCAGATTTATGGTCTGTGGGGCCCTGTGCGCAGCTCTTTTGGGGGGACCCTAGTCATTCACCTAAATAAACAAGACTGTCAAAATAATTTCCCACTCCCATCATCCTCCCAAAACCCAAAGGCGTAGAAACTGCCCTATCTCTTTTCTTTCCTTCATCTTTGTCCCACAATTATTGCCCAAGCAAAACCTTCCCTCTAGAAACAAGGGGAGCAGTTAACATCCTAACCAATTGGAGTTGGAAGCAGGTGGCCCTTTCAAACTCAAGCAAGTTCTCTGTGCTGCAGGATCTGGAAGAATCATAGAGTTGGAAGGGACCCTAAGGTTCATCTAATCCAATCCCCTGAAATGGAGGAATCAGCATTTAACTCACCCCTCTGTTTGTGTTCGGTTGGCAACCAACGGCTTAAAAGTTTGCCTAGATGTTAAGCTTCCTAATTTTCTTTCTAGGACTAGAGACACCATTTTTTTTTTTTAATGGAAGGCTCAAAGTCTGGCACCTCTGTTCAGTGGCACTAATAAAAGTGTTCCTAGATGCTGGGTTGGTGACACTCTCCCTGCGTGGTCCAGTACCCACTTCAAATGGGGAGTAGGAGAAATGAAGAGTGGATACTTTTTGATTCAGAAGTTTTGACAGACATCTGTATAATCTGCTTATATACAGATACGCAAACTTTTGAGTTACACAAAACTATTGTGTATGATACAGTATAGTCAATATTATGGCAGAAGAGGCAGCCAAGTGGATGTTTTACCATTCTCTTAAAGGTAAAGGGACCCCTGACCATTAGGTCCAGTCGTGGCCAACTCTGGGGTCATCTCGCTTTACTGGCTGAGGGAACAGGCGTACAGCTTCCAGGTCATGTGGCCAGCATGACTAAGCCACTTCTGGCGAACCAGAGCAGCGCCTGAGCGGTACCTATTTATCTACTTACACTTTGACGTGCTTTCAAACTGCTAGGTTGGCAGGAGCAGGGACCGAGCAACGGGAGCTCACCCCTCACGGGGATTCGAACTGCTGACCTTCTGATCAGCAAGTCCTAGGGTCTGTGGTTTAACCCACAGCACCACCCGTGACCCTACCGTTCTCTTGCTAGGCTGCTATTGGTGTGTTTTTATTAAATTATGCAATTAAGTATACTAAGGCTAACACTTCTTTTTCAATAACATTAAAACAGGGTGTTAATTTGTTTTCCATTAGTATAACAGGTTATCAAGGTCGTTCATCTGCTGCTAGTTTCTGCTTTGCACTAAAAAAGTAACCAACCAATGCCAGCAAGCATCGTTTTCTGATGTGGAGAGCCAAACAGCTGCTTTCAAAGGCTCCTTGGGAGGACCTTTGTCAATCTTAAATATGATCTCTTGATATACAACTCTTGTTATATTTAACATTAGCAAAACAGTTAACAGCAGCAGTGCAGAGAAAGTAGATCATGTTGTTTTAATAATAATTTTATTGAGAGTTTTCAACCTAAGATACAATAAAAACCAAACTAATCTAAAAGAAAAAAGAAACGAATAATAGAAAAGGAAGGAATATCTATTATCTGTCTATCTATCTATCATCTATCTATCTATCTATCTATCTATCTATCATCTATCTATCTATCTATCCAAAATACCAATCCCTCTATCATAATTATACCTTGATCCTTATTCAAACACACAGTAGAGTGAACCTTCCCAGCTCTCATCTGGGAACTTCCCCCTTTCCCCTCAGCCTCACATCCTGAGAAAACCTCTCTGGCCTGCCTCTCACACAGGTTCCTTTATCCTCTGTCCATCACCCTCCTGTGAACATCCTCATCTATCCCAAACATAAATCTTCAGAGACCAAAACGTACATGCAAATAGAACTAACAGCGAGCTATCATGGAGGTAGACCATTTTAGACTGCAGCATGTTGCAAATATTATATTGCAGAGATATATGAACTTCATAGAATCATAACTTCCCGGCACTCTGTGAAGTTATCATACTGGTATTGTTTGCTAGAAGTAACAGTTCAAGCACAAGTCCCTCAACCTGCTTCCCAGGGGCACGCCCCCCCCCCCGTGATCATTAATAAAGTTATGTCACACAACAAGAGGGAGAGAGGGGCTAGCAAAGTTGCGACAAGGAAGGTAGAGTGACAAATCGTGCCACAAGTATGTACTTGAAAATATGAAGAGCCCTGCTGGACCACACCAAAGCAGTGGCGTAGCGTGGGGGGTGCAGGGGGGGCCGGCCGCACCGGGCGCAACATCTGGGGGTTAGGGGGCGCAAATCCATGGGTTAGGGGGCGCAAATTACTTGCCTTGCCCCGGGTGCTGACAACCCATGCTACGCCACTGCACCAAAGGCCCATTGAGCCTCCACAATCTGTCCTCCCAGTGGCCCAAAAGCAGGATATGAGTGCCACAGCAGTCTTCCTGAGCAGCACAACAATTTAATGCAATTTAGATCAATTAGTATAAGTTAGAACAACCTGGGTGCCACCCTAAAATGTGCCTCTCAACTCTACATGGTGCTTCAGCCTCTAAAAATACAGATATCCGGGGGGGGGGGGGACCTGCTTAGGTTGCTCCTATCGTCAAGCCACACCTGAACGCCTGGTTCCATCTCTGTTTGTCATGTAAACAGAGCAAGCAAAGCAAAAGCATTTAGAGGCTGCACTACAAATCAGTTAGTCCCAGAACTGAAACTCAATTCTACCATGCACTCAACTATACAGCCTTGGGCAAGTCCCTGTCTCTCAACCTCAGTCCCCTCTCTGTAATATAGGGACAAAATATTGCACTCCCTGGAAGAATTATAACAATACACTACCTATAATGTAGTGTATTGGTGTAATTCTTCCGATAATGTGACACACGGGACTTGCCAATCAGAAGGTTGGTGGTTCAAATCCCCGCGACAGGGTGAGCGCCCGTTGCTCGGTCCCTGCTCCTGCCAACCTAGCAGTTCGAAAGCATGTCAAAGTGCAAGGAGATAAATAGGTACCGCTCCGGCGGGAAGGTAAATGGCATTTCTGTGCGCTGCTCTGGTTCTCTAGAAGCGGCTTAGTCATGCTGGCCACATGACCTGGAAACTGTACGCCGGTTCCCTCGGCCAATAAAGCGAGATGAGCGCCGCAACCCCAGAGTCGGGCACGACTGGACCTAATGGTCAGGGGTCCCTTTACCTTTTACATATAATGTACTCTGAATACTCTGAATTAATATAGGATTGTTATAGCATTTATTTTTAAGGGCTTCATCCCACAGAGTAGCTAGAGCTGCCTAAGCATTGCACAAAGGAAAACCTGTACTAAACTACCAAGCTATTTAAGGGAAACATAACTATTATCCAAGGAGCCAGAGACTTTGCCATTCAACAGCAGCAGCAGCAGCAGCAGCAGCAGCAGCAGCAGCAGCCAGTCTGATATATCATTTGTTTGGGATTCATTCACACATTGCTTTGCACTGAGAGAAGAAGGGGTGGGTGTGACCTTGCCTGCCTCTGTCCTCATGCCGGGGACATCCATGATGTAATGAATATATATCACTCTGGTGCAAAGCAACAGGAACAGGTGCAGATTCCTTTTCCTCCTAAGCTTGGGAACTTTTAGATCAAGTTACCTCCAGCAGAAGGACTGGGGGCATTATTAGCAAATGTTTTATCTCTGAACCAATCATATGGTAAGATGATGGGCAGAAAAGAAAGCAATTGTGGTTTGCAACTGTATAAGACAATCACTCAAAGTCACCAGTGAAAAGGTTTAGAAGGATGACATATTGTGACCTAAAGGGGCAAATAAAACCAGTTAATATCACATATGGCAACGTGTTAGGTTATACGTGCAATGTAAGCTAAACTATTCTGGCTGCCCAATCACACACATGATAGGCAAACATAGCTATGAGTTCTGTGTTGAGAACAAATTCTGCAAGGTAGGAACATTACAAAAAAAATATAATAATAACATGTGCAACGCTTTTTTATTACACTTTCTATTTTGTCGGAATTCAAACTATTTTAGAAAGGACTTGGCTTATAAGTAGAGAAGAATTTGTGGATTTGGTCAGGAGAAGAGAGATTGGGGTACTGTGAGACTAGTGAATGACACAGCGACATAGCTTACTTTAAATTTCTAAGTCTCTAGCATATACCACCCAGATGTCTTAAATTCTTCTTCACAACCATGTGGACCAGAAGCTTCTCATTTAAAAAAGGCAGCTCCTAATGCAATCCTATATTTGTCTACTTAGAAGTAAGCCCCACTGAGTTCAAGGGGACTTACTCTGACATAAGTGAGTAGAGGATTGTAGCCTAAGTTTAGCTAAATGAATTCATCTCCCAAATCCTCAGCACATTCTTCTTGGAGACACATGGAGTATGAACAGCTGTTTCTCAGTTCTCCCTTAACTCCATCTCTCTGTTTGTACAGGATCTCGTTCTATAGCCATTTCTCAATCTCAGCAGGTTAACTGGGCCCTGCTGTAGTATGTGCAATGATGATATACTTGTCTCTAATTCCACAGTATAATTCACCAGTCACATTCTACCACAACTCCTCTCGGAGACCGTTTTACGCTATAAAGCATCTTTGTTTAGTCAACTGAAACACCAATACATGCGACTTTGTTGTTAGCAGAGCTGTAAGAATTTTAAGTACTGCCTGGGAATGTGTCATACTGAGCTGCTTTTTTTAAAAAAAAAATTAAGCTTTCACAGGATGTAGTAGATATCTGTGCCAAAAGCTAATGAATAAAATATTTGGATTACAACAATGTTTTTCTACATGCGTTTTCTGGGCTTGTAATCTTTCTGAAAGAAGAAAGCAACCTAAAATATTGTCTGATGTCTACTTGTAAAAGTGAGAGGGTGCCTCTTTTTTTTAAAAAAAACAAACCTATATGCATTAAATTTACAGTTTGTAGAAGGTGAGCAGAAAAAAGCAGAAAATGTTAAAATTCATTAGAAAGAATGAGTGATGCAAAGTGTTGCACTGATTAGCAGTTTATTCCAAATCTCTTCATAGGGGGACTCAGACGGTTTAATTGTTTGAATGGCTTGAAGTCTTTTTGAAGAAAGGAAATACAAAATGTTTTAAATAAATAACAATAATAATAGGACTTAACAAAATGCCCATCGGTATGTTGTGTTGGTTTAAGCGCAGGGAGGACATGTATACTGCAGGATCCCACAGAGTATGCACATTGCATCTCTGAGCCCAAAGACAAGCAACACCCACTGCCAGGGTCACAGAAGCGGGGGGGGGGGGTTGTTTTGTCCCCACTGCAACATTATCCACAAATTAGTTAATGGCAGCCATCCGATGGCCATATGATGGCTTCAATTGTGCAAACTGCATTACACACAGTACTTACACTGTTCAGATCATTTACAGCGAGATTGAATCTATGGGATGAGTTGTGAACAAAGGCTGCCTGAGGATACTGGTGCAAACTTTGATAATATATGTGCCATGGCTAGAAATTAACATTCCGTAATGACATACAGTTCCCTTCAAAGCAGCATAATATGCTAACCAAGAAGAATATTTAGAAAGCTGTGAATAGAAAAATGCTCTGCAACCCATAGTATCATGCCCGAAGCCATAAGTCTCTGTAGGGTACCAGCATTTGTGTAAGCAGCTCAAATTTTACGTTGTTTGGTTTGGTTTTCAACATGTAGTTCCCTACATTCACTTCTTCTTATCGTTCAAGTTGTATAGTGCTGGTAGCTACCTCGGTATTTGCAGCACAGTTGTTCTCATGTCCTGCCCCGTACCTGAATATTTTCTCTCTCTTGAGGTAAACACATGAAGCGTTATTTGCAAAAGGTCTCATGAAATTATTATCTTCAGTAGGTGTCAACAGAAGTGTTCTCAGAGATTTCTCTAAACCTCTGGTTGGCTAGCTGCGTGTATGTGTATTAAAATTAATAAATATAATATTTGAGGGGCCCCCATGGGCACAAATGAAGCTGTATTCTGTGCATGTATGCTCTGCACCTCTCTGTGATGCTGAGGTTTGGCGGGAACCTCCAATGACTACCACAGGGAGGCGGGCCAGCCCAAACAGCTGATGGTTCCCACACGACCAAGGTGCTGCAGTGCGGTCCCGCAAAGGGCGCCCACAACGGAAGGTGTGAGCCGCTCATTGTCAAGAAACTACGGGATCAATGTGTTTTGTGGCTAAGTTGTGTGAATGCAACAGTGGGAGCACAATGGAGTTGGAGTAATCAAGTAATGGGAGCACACTCTAAGGCAGACTCTGTGTATTTCCACCCTTCTTGGTGTGTAGCACAGCCCAACTCTTAAAATGAACAGTTCTAGTACCTGTACAGGGCCTGTAGCGAGTGCAATAGTGGAGCCTGGAGACAGGCCAAATGAGACATAGTCTAACAGAAAACTATACTACAGTGGTACCTCGGGTTACATACACTTCAGGTTACAGACTCCGTTAACCCAGAAATATTACCTCGGGTTAAGAACTTTGCTTCAGGATGAGAACAGAAATCGTGCTCCAGCGGCGTGGCAGCAGCAGGAGGCCCCATTAGCTAAAGTGGTGCTTCAGGTTAAGAACAGTTTCAGGTTAAGAACAGACCTACAGAATGAATTAAGTACTTAACCCGAGGTACCACTGTATTAGTTAAGGAGTGACTTCACACAGCCAGGGGTGGCATGTCCCACTTCACCGCTTCAGGTGAAACAGGAAGTGCCTCCTTGCCCTGCCCTGCCACTCCCACTGGTACCGCCACACCTGCTGCTCTTGGTACCCCTTCTCCCTCCCTCCCTGATGCCTTCCCCACTGGTGGAGAAGCAGTGCCTGTGTCAGCACCTATTTTGGGCAAGATCTCACACTATTTTGACCAATACTTCTGTGCTGGTGGCAGGGTGCACACAAGGCTGCCACCTTGGGGGTTTCTGCCACCTGAGGCGGCAGCCTCAGCCTGCCTTATGGCAGAGTGGCTCTGCACACAGCAATTTATTGTGGACCTGGTGCTGCTCCTGCATGCAAGTTTTGCAAAGCATCCACAAAATGCCCTCATCAAAATGCCATCACATATTTTCTCCCATTTAATCAGGTTTGCTATTTCTGTTGGTTACTTACCAGATTTTCCACAGAAATAGTGGATCTGGATTAAATGGGGAAAGTGATATAGAATAGCTTTTAACAAATAAACATGAGACGTGCTATTCCTTTTAGATTTCCTAGGAGTTTTCAACCAAGTCTCAAGTTTTCTTAGTGAGTCATAGAAAATGACTCAACAACCATGATTCATAACAGATCAACATTTGGTGAGTGATACAAGTGTCTGTCACAAACCTTTCCCCTCCCCCCCCTTCCTAGTCAGTTTTAAACCATTGGAATTAAGCTGTAGCAGTTATAAATTTCTTTGAACGTACAGGAAACACATTCAAAGAACACAATCTATGTGCCAGTGTGCTCAGTGGTTTCACTGGTACAAATCTTTTAATATAATTATGCTATTTGAATCTTGAAGTGGGGTCTTGCAAATCATTTTGCCCTGGTAACCATTAGGTCAATTTTATACCACTGCTCTCTGCCTACCTCTATGACATGTTTGCTTCTGTACACCACAGGCAAGGTGATTAAGACTGAAATGTACAACCTTCCAGTTGGGGGTACCACTTCACAGCCTTCAGAGATCCTCAACCCACTCAACAACACTCAACCTACAGAGGCCTCTGCCTATTTCTGTTTCAAAACTCAAAGATAAGAAGGATTGTGCTATTATGAACTACCATGAATTGATATACATACAAGTGCTGAGAGCATCCACAGAAAGACCAGGAAAAATGCCCTTCTTCTGGAGCACGGAGTACTTAGGTATCAGAAACTGATGGCTGAATGTGGATCAAAAGTGACAGGAAGTCATCATCAAGGTGCCAGGCCAAGACATTTTGCTGCCTGAAGTGGTATGCCATATGGCACCCACATGCACACATGGTTGTTGTTTACTCGTTTAGTCGTGTCTGCCTCTTCATGACCCCATGGACCAGAGCACGCAAGGCACACATGGTAGGCACACATGGTAGGCCCAACATTTTTAAAATTATTGCCGCACCATTCAGACAGTTCCTGCTTTAATCTATTCCTCCTAGATTCTTCCCTCTTGAGACATGGTAGGGCCAGTTCTGGAAAGTTAGTCAAAATCTGTCAGCTTCTGTCTACTGTGATTTCCAGAAAAAGCTCAAGGCCTGCAACCTACACAAAAATATGTTCAATGGAGTCCCACCAACAAGCACCAATGGAAGGTTTTTTTAAAAAAATGCCCTGCAGTGCTAACGGAAGGGAATCATACTGGGAATCATACTGGGCCTGAAGTCCTTATGTTGCAATGTAATGATCTTACCAGTTAATCTAATCCTGGATGCATTGGCTAATTTCTAAAGAGAGAGGAGCCAGGTTTCAAGTCTTTGACCCGGCAGTAGAAGGCAGGGAATCTAAAATACGTACCCAGCTATTCCAACTGATACACACAGGACAAGTTTGTGATGTTTCATTTGTCCATATCTTGCACATTTCATCCATTCTTCCTGATGCAAGAAGCGATACACAAAACCGGGTACTACTCAATTGGCGGCACAGATTATGCAACTGCACACTTACAGCATTGTGGTAAATTGCCATGATGAAGACCAACATCCCACATGTCTCTAAAATTTGATGTGTACACAACTGTGCAAATGAAACAAAAGTTTGGCTAGGAAAGTGTCAGCAAACTTCTATTTACTTCAAGCATTGTCTACACTTCCACCTATGTATTCAATAAACTTCTCGGTGGGCTTTTTTTTTTTTTTTTTTGCAATAATGTGCATTCAACGGAGGATTACAGGAAGATGCAGGAAAATGTATGCAACAGAGGAAGGGAGGTGTAATCATATGATGATACATGCAATAGAAGATCACAGATGCAGACAACAAAAGACAATTATGATCTGGAGCCAAGTGAGGATTCCCAGGTAAGATCCTCCCTCTATTGTGTGGGCAGGTAGTCCCTCCCCTACCTGGCCTGGCCTCCTTGGCAACGCTTCCCCCAGGCGGGATTGGACAACTGACTGAGGTAGGCGGAGACCTCCAGGTATCCCACCTGGGGGAAGGCGAAGCCAAGCCTGTGTTGATGGAGCCGCTCCAGATCCAGGGGCTGCGCGCGTCCACGCAAAGGGCGCCCCCCGTTTTATGCGGGGAGCGGTCATTATGCTTTCAGCAGTATAAACCCAAACTGCACAAATTATAAAAGGGACATCCTTCAGCATTGAACAAATATTATACATATTATTTCAGAACTCTGTTTCCCTGAAAGCTGACCGAAGTAAAAGCATCTACTAGAAGCATTGTAAGTCTTCCTGATCTGACCTGGATTTTGTGACAAGGTCAGGCCACCGGTTAAGGGACGGGGATGAAAGATACATACAGATTGAGGAAGGAGGAGGACGACAATAGCACTTCCCCTTGGAGTGTGCATACATGGTTAAATGTTGTTCTTCTGGCATTCCAGACATCTACTGATGCAAGTTGGCTCACATATATGCACCTTGAAAATGGCAGTGCCTGTTTTTCACCCACCCCAGCATACAGAGAAGCAGCTCACCCAAAGCGTAATGCCACGCTTCTAGACTAGGAAACAGGACATCTAGAACACACCTTATTCCTTTTGAGTCTGCTGGAAAGGCACTACTAGCAATGCTGCCACCACCATTCCCACCATAGCTGAACCAGAGACAAATCCGTAATGAGAGTTCACTTCTGAGATTTATAAACAACACATTTTAGTTTGGCTGCACCTCCTGCAGCCTACATACCAACATGGTAGTGCACTACGAAGCTCTAAAATCTGAAAAACCATGTTGTCCAGAACTATGCAGAACTGGCACTAGTCTGTGATATGGGTGACATAGTACATCATCTCTACCACTGTGCACAAAAGCACAGTACGCTGTGGCATATAGGTAAATTCTCTCTTTGCAAATGTACCCTTATGAAACTGTGGTTTATCAGTTTTAGCCTTGTCTTTGGTCTAGGTTCAAGGACAAAGCAACAGCGCCTCCTGGATGTGCCCCAGGGAAGTAGAATCATATTAGGCAGTCCCTTGGTGTGGGGAATGCAACTCCTGCATCCTGAGACGTGCTTGTTCGCTAGAACCTAAATGCAGAACCCATCCTCTAACTCTCCACCATCTTGCATCAGTTATGAGCTAAAGGCCTCAAAAACTCAAGTTCCCACTAGAAGAGCCTGACTCTGGAAGGTAATATCCTTAAATCCAAAATCAACAAGGATTGAAACATTCAGGGGAGATACGTTATATGTGTTCCACACCATGCCATCGTGACAAAACCCACACATGAGGAAGCCTCCGATTTCAGCAAGAGAGATGTGAAGAAGTAGCTCTTCTGTGCACCCATGGACGTTGGTTTCCCAAACAACACAATACACAATTCATACAGCCTACCTCCAGGTTAAACAAGCATTTTGTTCAGAATATAGGGATCATTGGTTCTTGCAACCACCGATAAAAACTTTGCCACTGTTAATGTTCTAGCATTTGTCCGCTCTTCCAATAGGAACCTGATATAGTGAGCCTCTGATTTTCCCGGGAAAGGTACCAGCAAGGGTAGTATCAGTTCAGCCCTGGCTTGCTCATATTTTGCATATTTTGGGTTTCCCAAACAGGTGGGTGAGGGTAGGGGGGGCGGCGTACAGGACCAACTTTTCTTGAAATGGGGCTGGGGGAGGAGGCTTCAGAAACTGTGCATGGTGAGGCTCTGACAAGGGTCTGCTGCTCAAGATCAAACGTCCCACTGGGCATGCACAGGCCCTCTCTGCCTCACCTAAAGCAGCTTCTTGGATTCCATGCAGCACATGCTTTTCATAGCAGGCGCCGAGAGGGAACAAAAACCTCGGTGGTGGTGGTGGTGGGGAGTCGCAGCCACCTTCCCTGCCCCAAACTCCTTTACTATCAGACTTCTCCAAGTGCTTGTGTCCTCTCTCGTTGGCCCCTGGGAATGAGATTACCCTTCTTCTTGGTGGGCAATGTACAAACCCTTCCTTATCAGGATCAGGGCGGAGGGAACTTAACTGTTGATTGTGGTTTTCCCCATGTCTCCCCCTCCTCTATGCAAAAAAAAAAAAGCAGTACATTCCTTTATGCAGGTTTCCATAGAGTTAAACTGTTCCTATTTTTTCCCCTTAAAGAGGTCAGCAAAAAGTCGTACAATAGGGGTCTCATGTTCGTGAACTGTGAAGGAATTTTTAAAAATTTCCCATGGTGGGGTTGGAGTGCAGCGGAAAAAAAGAAAGAAACTTGGGGGGAAAAGATAAATAAAGCAGACTAGGGACTTGGGGCGGGGGGTAATTTGTAAAGACGTATTGCCTTCCAGATCCGACGCTGAAACATGCTACTCCCTCCCTCCACATTTCTTTCTTCTTTTTAATCAGAAGTTATATTTAAGCTTTTAATTGCTTCAGCCTTATTAAGCTGCTCCTTTTAAACAAGCGGTTGCATGTATTTCCCTGGCATAGGGAAATCCCTCCGACTGTAGGTTCATATTATTTAGACAAGCACTCTTTCAGAAGTAAATGCCATTCTTAGCATAGGGAAGTACTTTAGGTCTAAAGGGGTTAAGAAGGCCTCCCTTCCATTCAGAAACATGCAGGGGTCCCACCGTGGCAGTTCCAGCCTTAAAAGTCTTTCCAGCTTTTTTTCCCCCCTTGTAACAAATCTGTACGACTGCCACCAGGACATAAGAAGCGTGTGCCTGTCACAGAAATAGAGTTTACTTTTTCCAACTTGTTGTACAGAGGCAGGGTATAAATACAGCGAACTCTGGCTTGGACTGAGAGCCTTTTGCTTAAAATAAGGGGTCTCCTTCCCAAGACTTTTAATCCAACACGGTCCAGAGCAGACTACGCCATCGAGCAAGTTGGAAAAGGAAGCTTGCAGGAACTTAAAGAAAGCAGGTGTAGTTGGGGTCCTTTGTTTTGTTTTTCCTTAATTTTTTTTTTAAACCCAGGCACAGACATACCCAGATCCCAATCCAACTGTGGATATTTTATCTGGAGCTGTCCTGAAATGTCCTTTTTCACATTCTTCACTCGATGGATATGGATGCTGTCTGGAGAGAGCCTTATCCTATTGCTTCTGGAGGTTCCCCTCAAAGGCACTGCCTTGCCTCCAATACGGTACTCTCACGCTGGGATATGTCCAAATGATATGAATCCCAACCTCTGGGTTGACGCACAGAGCACCTGCAGGAGAGAATGCGACACTGACCTGGTAAGTGATGCACTTTTGTTTCTCCTCTTAAGTTTAAATTTAATTGCCTTCCTAAATATGGTAGCGGCTGGGTGTGTTGATGCTTTGTTTACTGTAGCAGCGCACATTAATTGTCAACAGTCCTTTCAAAACCAAACCAAACCCCGGCCAGCAAGAGAGGGATGTGTAAGGAGTTCACGTCCTGTAAAAGGCATAGCCTCGCCTACTTGGTTGCTAGTTCAGAGATCTGATTATCTGTTGGGCTGACAGCTCTCTAATTCCAGGCCAATTCCTGTGAAAGCTGAAGATGGAAATCAGCCCCATTCTGTGGCAAAGTTAATCGTATGAAGACACATGCTGAGCAATGCACACACACACACACCCGGCCCCGCAGCAGGGATCCGTTTTTGACAATCACAACAGTGTCAAAAGCCAATCTGTGCCAAGGCAGCACATACCACAGGGCTTGCTGCAGGACTTTTCTCTTTGGCTGCCGTTCACCGTGTGTCATTGTGTCTTGCCTTGACAGGTGCATTTCAAGAATACTAGACACACACACACACACACACACACACACGGGACTCCATGGTAATGCATACAACAACCATGCCAATCCCACCTATTTTTGAAGCCCACTTGCTTCTAAAGGCAGGACTTTAAATTGCCTCCGTAGGCACGGCATGGCCCTGACAGCACCTATTTTAAAGCCCAGCAGTGGCAGAAGAAATGACTCAGTAAAAATGACAGCTTGGGCAGGACCTCCTGCATAGCACTTCCAGATCCAAATGCAACTTGAGCTGGCAAGTAAGAAAAGGCTGCTCATCCAGCGGCCAGCGCTGCCAGCTCATTGTGGCATCCAGGCACCCGCCTGTGCTCTTTCTGCATCACGTACTTGCAGTGGCGTAGCGTGGGTTGTCAGCACCCGGGGCAAGGCAAGTAATTTGCGCCCCCTAACCCGTGGATTTTAGAGCTGTGAGTGCGAGCGCCCCCCCCAGATGTTGTGCCCGGTGCGTCCGGCCCCCCCCTGCATCCCCCACGCTACGCCACTGTGGATGCTCGCTTTTTGAAAGAGTGACTGAGCAACCTTTCCCCTCTTCCTTTTTGTTTTTGGTAAAGTAAAAACACGCTACAGCATGATGTAGCTCAGTTGGTTATAGCATGATGCTGATAACGCCAAGGTTGCAGGTTTGATCCTCGTATGCAACAGCTGCATATTCCTGCATTGCAGGGAGTTGGACCAGGTGACTCTATGACTCTACGGTGGTACCTCAGGTTACATACAAAATAAAAAAAAATCCTTCTCATCCTGAAGCATGCACACTTCTTCAGATACATGCACACGAAAGCTCATACCAAGAACTAACTTAGTTGGTCTTTAAGGTGCTACTGGAAGGAATTTTTTTATTTTGACTATGGCAGACCAACACGGCTACCTATCTGTAACAGGTGACATACACTTCAGGTTACATACGCTTCAGGTTACAGACTCCGCTAACCCAGAAATAGTGCTTCAGGTTAAGAACTTTGCTTCAGGATGAGAACAGAAATCATGCTCCAGTGGTGCGGCAGCAGCAGGAGGCCCCATTGGTTAAAGTGGTGCTTCAGGTTAAGAACAGTTTCAGGTTAAGTACGGATCTCCAGAACGAATTAAGTACTTAACCTGAGGTACCACTGTATATGCACCTTAGTTGCTTCCCCCCCCCCCCAAGGAGGAAAGTAACGTGGCAGTTCTCATACAACTTCTGTCAAACAGATACATTCACTCCAATGGCACTGATGCAAGAAGAAAGACATTGCAGAAACTCCTAAATCATTTGAAAGTTTAACAGACCCCAAGTGTCACTGAATTTCCATGCTATTCATGTTTCCAGAATATCTGGTTACAAAGGACAGTTCTGGTGACAAGCAATGTCTCCCATCCCAGATTCCAAGCTGAGAACCTGAGAGGAGATATGACTGAAATGCTTTAGAACACACACACACAAAAATTCTGCTGGTTAAATTGTGCTGCTTATGAAATCAAGAGGTTGTGGTTGTGGTTATGATCAAAGTAGATTACCAGGCCAATTTCTTCATTGATTCTTAAGTGATTGCTTGGAATAGGAAGATTTTTAGGGTACAGATGAAGCAGCATGAGATTCAAGAGCTGTACCCAAGAATCGCCTGAGTGACTGTGCTTGATGAGGGCCCTGTCATGCAATGCGCCTCTCAAAGCATGCAGTCAGCTAAATGTCTAACTAAGGCGTACCCCCCTTTCCATCAGCTACCCACAAGACACAAGGAAAACAATTGTCAATGATTCTCCCGCAGGCTTTGCAAAGTGTTTCAAAGAGTTTACTGGCCCCAAAGTAAATAATCAAAAACCTCTTCACTATAAATTTAAATGTGCCATCTGCAGACTTCCATATAGACCCTGTCCCTCAGCCCAATTCAAACACTGTCGATATATTACATGGTGCACATGTGCAAGCCGCTTTTCATACTACCTGAAGTTCCAGTGGGATTTAGAGAGCTGGGGCATAAACCCAGCCCCCCAAACAATATGCAATTCCAGTTAAAAGAAAGAAACAGAAAGATTGAAATGGATGTTTGTGCTGCCATTGAATTCAATGGGATTCATTTGTGCCTTTCTTGTGCACAATGGGACAGTTTGCCTTGGGGTCCCTTCCAAATCCACAATACTATGAACATTCTAAGCACCAATATTCTGCATCCGTTGTAGTTCTTGAGCACTCTTCAAAGGCAGCCCACCTACAGATTCACAGAGCTGGAAGGCCGTATGGACATCCTGTAGTCCAACCTAATGCTCAGTGCAGAAGTTACAATACAGGATGCATCTAAAGCATCCCTGGCAGATAACCATGCAACCTCTTTTTCCTTTTCTTTTTAATGATAATAATAAACACTCCAGAGGCAGACTGTCCCATTGTCAAGAACAGGCTGAACTCTTATTGCCAAATTGGCTTTCCTATTGGCCAAAGCCAATTGGAGCATCCTTGTCTTGTCTCAGCTCTTTAGCTCACTTGCGGCTCATCACAATCCCATAAACAGATTGCAGATTTCCATTGCTTCCCTGGAATCAGATAGAAAGGAGAGAGAGGGTGCAGTGTCATCTGCATATTTAACTCCAAATCCCTGGATGATTCCAGCTGCCATACTAGAAGAAGAGAAGAGTTTGGATTTGATATCCCACTTTATCACTACCCAAAGGAGTCTCAAAGCGGCTAACATTCTCCTTTCCCTTCCTCCCCCACAACAAACACTCTGTGAGGTGAGTGGGACTGAGAGACTTCACAGAAGTGTGACTAGCCCAAGGTCACCCAGCAGCTGCATGTGGAGGAGCGGAGATGCGAACCTGGTTCCCCAGATTGCAAGACTACCGCTCTTAACCACTACACCACACTGGCTCTCATAATACTAAACAGCATGGAGGCAACAAGGGGAAAGCTATGCCTTCCGGTAAGCCAGGGGTGTGGCTCTGCTTTTCACCACCCTTGAGTGTTTTCACCAGGCTAAAATGCATAATGCTTCTTGATACTAATGACATTTCCCAAAAAATTAAATGCCCGGTGCTGAAGAGAGGGGATGGGCTGATAGTCATTTGCCCTGCAGCATAAGGGGAGGTCTAAGTCATCCCTCTTTGCTGTGGTCTCAGTAAAATTCATCCCCCACCCTGAAATGGCAATTGACATTTGAGCAGGAACCTCCCAATTTACGGCTCTGAGGACAAACTCTCCACACTTAACACCCTATCAGATGAGCCTAAACCCAACAATATAACCGACTGATAATCTCAATTGGTTCCGGACCTTTCTATTCTCCTACAGGAGCCTTGAAGCTAGAACAATAAGAGGCCACTCACAGATGTTCATGAATGACAGGCCAGAAAGCTGTCATGACTCAGCCAGCGTGGAACATATGTGGTTGGCTTGCGGGAAGTTCTGGAAACATCCCCTCAAGAAGCAAACCACTTTGTTCAAGTGGCTAAAGCAACCCTCGATCTAGATTAGATCATGAAAAGAAGGTTTGAGGAATAACTAGGGCTTACAAGGCCATGGCTCTGTGTAGGTCCTGTAGGACAAAAAAGAATATTTGTAAGATGCACTCAGGCCATGATCCTTTGCATGGGAGTAAATCCCTCTGCTCACAACAAGACTCAAAGTGAGACATGCAAAGGGTGTGAAGAAGTGAGCAATGCCAAGACGGAAGTGGGAGTGCAAGAAGAGACCCCACAACAGAATCTCCACTCCAGATGGCCTAGTGAAAAATGATTCCTCAATCCCTGGTGACAGCTATAAGTAGTCCCAGAACATAGAAGTACAACCACTGGGATTTCCCAAGAGATTTTTTTTAAAAAAACAGCACAAGCCTATCTATGTTTACTCTAAAGTAAGTTCTACTAGGAGGGTTAGAAACTTACTTTATAAACAGTTAAGAGTCTGGGGGCCCTGCTGGCTGTGGGCTGAGATTCTGGGGAACGTGGTATTTTGAAATATCAAAATATCCTTTCAAAATGCCTAATATTAGGTGTTCCTAATACTCTACAAATTTGACATCTCTCTTAAGAAGCAGTATAATCTACTTGGGGATTCCAATTAATTTACAAAGATTTTGTCACCATGGTCTTGTTTTTTCTTTGTCTTAGGAATGCGAGACCTTTGAGAAGTGCTGCCCTAATGTCTGCGGAACAAGGAGCTGCGTTGCAGCTCGGTACATGGATGTGAGAGGGAAGAAAGGACCTGTTGGGATGCCCAAAGAGGCAACGTGTGACCGTTTCATGTGCATTCAGCAAGGTTCAGAGTGCGACATCTGGGATGGGCAGCCTGTTTGCAAATGCAAAGACAGGTGTGAAAAAGAGCCGAGTTTTACTTGCGCATCTGATGGCCTCACCTATTACAACAAATGCTACATGGATGCAGAAGCATGTACCAAAAGCATTACACTCAACGTGGTGACTTGTCGCTACCACCTTACATGGCCAAACACCAGCCCTATCCCGCCGGAGACCACAGCTCGCCCCACTACTGCCTACTTAGAAACAACCATCACTGACATCCTTCCACCTGTACTAGTCAACAACCCAGCCCATCAGTCTGTCTACGTAGGTGAGACTGTTAGCTTTCTTTGCGATGTCACTGGACGACCCAAGCCAGAAATCACTTGGGAGAAGCAGACCGAGAGTAACGAGAAAATCATCATGAGGCCCAACCACGTTCGAGGGAACATCGTGGTCACAAACATTGCCCAGCTGGTCATCTACAACACCCAGCTACAAGATGCAGGCATGTACACTTGCACTGCCAAAAACCTTGGCGGGATTCTCAAGGCAGATTTCCCACTGTCGGTCCTCAAAGGAGAAGCTACGTCAATGGAAGAAGCCCAGAACAAAACCCACTTTCCAACGGACGAGTGTCTGAAGCAGCCGGACAGTGAAGACTGCGGGGAGGAGCAAACCCGATGGTACTACGACGCCAAGAAAAACAACTGCTTCACTTTCATCTACGGAAACTGCAACAGCAACCTGAACCACTTTGAGACCTATGAAAACTGCATGCTGACTTGCATGAATGGGCCGATCAACATCTGCAACTTGCCAGCCCTCCAAGGCCTCTGCAAAGCCTACGAGCCCCGGTGGGCGTACAACAGCTTGACGAAACAATGCCAGTCTTTCATATACGGAGGCTGCGGAGGCAACGAGAATAACTTTGAGAGCAGAGAGGCCTGCGAAGAGATGTGCCCTTTCCCTAGGAACATGCACTGCAAAGCCTGCAAGGCTTGCAAACCCCGCCAAAAGCTAGTGACGAGCTTCTGCAAAAGCGATTTTGTTATTCTTGGCCGCGTCACCGAACTGACGGAGGACCAGGACTCGGGACACGCGCTGGTGACCGTGGAGGAGATTTTAAAGGACGAGAAAATGGGGCTGAAATTCTTGGGGAGGGAGCCTCTGGAAATCACCCTTTTAAACATGAACTGGAGCTGCCCGTGCCCCAACATAACTGCAGCGGGTGGTCAGCTCATCATCATGGGCGACGTCCACAACGGAATGGCTGTTTTGCAGCCAGACAGCTTTGTGGGGGCCTCCAGCATCCGGCGCGTTCGGAAGCTTCGTGAGGTCATCCACAAGAAAACCTGTGAGCTATTAAAAGAGTTCTCAGGACTGCACTAATACCCTGCTTGTATCTTGTCAGCTTTCCAGATTCCTGTATTATATAGTGCTAACAAAAAAGGTAGGCTAGCCTGGAAACTTTTTTTTTAAAGAAAATATCTCTGCTGATTGATGTTATGTATTACACAGAAGCTGTATATTAATTCATTAATCATGTGTAGTAATGAGGCAGTAGCCTTTGGGGGGGGGGGCAAGCACTTAAAATAGCAGCAAACCGCTATTAGCAGATTTGAAAACGTATCTGCCTGGAAACGACCCCAGCAATCGTTGCACAATACCAACGCAGCTTTAACCGCGAAAGACCAAATCTGTAGCATTCTGTTTGGTTCAGACCTAAATCAACCTAACGATCATTGTTCTCGTTTGGAGTACGGAGACCTGTGTGAAAACCAGCTGAAATGTATCACAAACATTTAAGTAGGCTGTAAGAGAGAGAAAGAAGTGTACATTATTGTCTATAGTTATGATAATTATACCAGTTAAACCAATCCATCGCAGAATGTGTTGTTATCTGAAATGCAAGCCAGAGGGAAAGAGCCGCAAATTTAATAGGAATTTCAGATTTCTGCAGATTGTGTCTGATCAAGCCAAACTCACACTGAAGTAATTTCAGTGCCTTCTGCCAGACAATGAGCACAAGGAGCCTAGGGGCAAAACCGAACACAGGACCTGACTCATTGCACCTTCCTACGCAAAAATTAAAAAATAAATAATGAATGCTCCACGTTTAACAGGGAAGGTCCTCTGATATAGGTGGGAGACACACACACACAGGCTGGGAGCCTCAATGGCACCCCTCTGGAGGCTTTGCAAGGTAAAAAAAAACCTGGCTAGCTCCCCTGTAGCTACGGCTCTGGCTAATGGTTTCTAGGGTATTTACCATGTTAATTGTCACATTAATTCACTTATCACAGTGCAACTGTATGACGTCCATCAGACTGCAGAAAACCCAATTTTATTTCCAAAAGAATTATAGAGATGGAAAGGGGTCTTGTAGGCCACCAAGTCCTAACCCATACTTGCATGCATAGAATCCAAAGCTTTGGCATCCCTCAACAGATGGCTGCCCAAAGACCTCCAATGAGGGAGAATGCCCATCTCCAGTAATTGGTTCAATTGTCAAGCTACACTCGTTGCTGAAAGGTTTCTCCTTACGTTCAGCCAAAAAATACTCTCTTGAACTGAAGCCCACTCTATCTAGTTCTGCCTTCTGGGGCAGCAAAGTACTAGTCTTTGCTCTCTTCTACGGGATAGACTTCCAGGTATTGAAGAGTGCTTTCATCCCCCATCAGTCCTAGCATACCTTTCCTCACAGGACATTTTCCATACTCCTCCTGACTTGTATTTGCTGCCCTCCTCTGACCATTCCAGTTTTTCTATATCCTTCTTAAATCATCATATACCAAACTGGCCACAGTACTTTAGACAAGATCTGAATAAACTATTAGGTCTCCTGATGGCTTGGAAACCATGGCTTTATCGATGCAGCCTAAAGTTACATTAGTCTTTTTTGCAGCCGCACAATACTGCAGACTCATGTTCATCTCGTGATGAACAGCAATTCTGTGGTCTTGTTTTTACATGCACTACTCCCAGTATGGGTATTCTCTATTCTATACCTGTGCATTTGATTTGGGGTTGGGGATGTAAAACACTGCATGTGTATCTGCTGAATTTAATTGTGTTACTTTGACCCCCGTTTTCTGTTTTGTCAAGGTTATTATTATTATTATTATTATTATTATTATTATTATTACTACTACTACTATTTTGAGGTATTAGCTACCCCTTCCAGATCTGCATGAGCTTCAAATTGGATAAGGAATCTTTCCAGTCTGGAGAGCTATGCTGCAAAATTCAAAGTCTTATGAATTTCAAAGGATGGATATGTTTCTGTTTTGGAAAGTGTAGATTATGTATAAAATATGAACTAAATCTAATTTCTCCCCCCCCCCAATCCCCTACAACTGAGCTATAGCAACTGGGAAGCCAATCAAGATTGGTAAACTCTCATCACTTAATGAGTGTTAATCAAGCTAAATGTCTAAATTTACTTTTAGCGTGGTTAGTTTGCATTGGGGTTAACCAGCTTTAACTGCCAAGGCTTCATCCACCAAGATAATCTTGGCGAATTGTAGTTCAGCGAGTTCCTGAGAATTTCATTACAGATCCTTCTCTTACACCAGGGGTGAGGAACCTGGGGCCCTCCAGATGTTGCTGTGACCACTGATTGTGTTGGCTGGGTCTGATGAGAGTTGGTGAGCCACGGTTTCCCCACCTCTGTCTTACACAGAACTACAATGCCCAGGATTCCTTGGGAAGAAGGAATGACGGTTAAACAAGTTAAAGCCTGCAACCCTAAACAAGTTTAAGACAAAGTAAGTGCTCATTGGGAATTAATTCTATGGTAGTATAGGCCCACATAACTTTTATCAAGGAATAGGTATGTGCTAAGGGACGTGGGTGGCGCTGTGGGTTAAACCACAGAGCCTAGGACTTGCCAATCAGAAGGTTGGTGGTTCAAATCTCCACGACGGGGTCAGCTCCCGTTGTTCAGTCCCTGCTTCTACCAACCTAGCAGTTCGAAAGCATGTCGAAGTGCAAGGAGATAAATAGGTACCGTTCCAGCGGGAAGGTAAACGACATTTCTGTGCGCTGCTGTGGTTCGCCAGAAGCGGCTTAGTCATGCTAGCCGCATGACCCAAAAGCTATACGCCGGCTTCCTCGGCCAATAAAGCGAGATGAGCGCAGCAACCCCAGAGTCGGCCATGACTGGACCTAATGGTCAGGGGTCCCTTTACCTTTAAGGGACGCTACCTGCCTAGTTGATATTGAGTGCATGTGATATTCATGCCATCTTCCTTCCCTGTTCAGCTTTCAAAGAAAGCCAGTCTAGAAGAACGCAAAAGGCTGCCTCTGCTATTGTACAAAAGGCTAATCAATCTGTGATCTTTATTGAGGCATTTTATAGTTAAAGAGGAAGATGGGGACTGTTTGGATAGAAGCATTTTTCTGCAACAGCCTCTGCTAGCTTATGGAGGATACAGCAGGAGGCCGCTGGCATTGTTTGCATTCCAGATGGGGAACAGAAAGTGTGTAGGAAGGTATATTGTGTTTTGTGCGTAAGGCTGATTCAGCTTATGCATGAACCACGGGAATGTCTGTGGAATGTATAACTGACTAAATATGTAGTGGAAATGTTTTAACCCCTTCAGGTTATAAAAAAAAACCTATTTGGCTAGCAGCAATGATCACAAAGACTGAGATTTAAGAGGCGAGATGTTTTCGTAAAAGGTTACCGGTAATTTCATAACAAGGAAACATGTTTTCAGTTTGTTTGTTTTTTTAAAAAATGGCAGTGTCCCATCAGGGTTAAGGCCTCAAGCTTGAAAAATGCGAAGTTGGGGTTCATGACTCAGCAGGCATGTCCTGTGATCCGCAATTACACTACAGTAGTACCTCAGGTTACATACGCTTCAGGTTACATACACTTCAGGTTACAGACTCCGCTAACCCAGAAATAGTACCTCGGGTTAAGAACTTTGCTTCAGGATGAGAACAGAAATCGTGCTCCGGCGGTGCGGTGGCAGCAGGAGGCCCCATTAGCTAAAGTGGTGCTTCAAGTTAAGAACGGACCTCTGGAACGAATTAAGTACTTAACCTGAGGTACCACTGTATACAGAATCACAGATTGTACAAACTCCTGGTGAGGAGGATGGAGAACATGGGACTAGCAAAGATGCCCCATATTGTTCTGTACTTGTATTGCAGTACCGACGCTGCTGGAGGAATCCTCCTCAGCCAATTCAGGCTTACATCATGGCTTGCAGGATGGGTCAAACAGTGGGAGATGGGGGGGGGGGGCTCCTCCAGTGCATTAGAGACAAGACTGGCACTGCTGTTAATGACCCGGCCTTGTACATGAGCATGATCCACCCTGCCCCCCCCCCAGCCACCAGTTCTTGGAGCATTCCCCCCCCCCCCCGCCATCCCTCAAAGCCTGGCAATAGGCAGGCCCGAGCCTCCTAGCTGAGATATTTCTAAATGGAACCCGTCTGCTATGGGCATTTTCCTCTAAAAAGATTCCCTCTGTTGCCGGAAGGAGGAAATAACATGGGAGCTGGAGAGAAAGGACTTCAGTTCTCTTCACAGCTCCATTCAGCTCTGGCACGCAGTGGCCGAGGACGGGCCATAATGGGCCACTTCAAACTGCAAAGGCCCAACACAGCTGTCTGACTTGCTCGGTTGTCAGCGCTGGCCGCGAATAAGGCCTCTTTGTTTTACCCTTCAGTGGCTAAGGAAGGCTTCAGAACAAACTTGCTAATTCAGAGGAAGGGGGCAGAGGGGGAGGGGGAGGATTTGGCAGGGGGAAGGGCCTAAGAAAAGAAGCAAGTCTTTCACATGCCCCCCCCCCAAAGTCCAGCCCCCTGGCAGTTTGAAATCCTGATGAAGACGTGTTGCACCTGTTTTTGAAGGGGCACCTTTCCCACCCTCCCACCCCCACAGCACCTCCTCCAAGGGCCCGAGGGTGCAGGTATGCAAGGAGCACTGGGTAGGCGCGTTCCCTTTCTCCTACATTCTTCCCACTGTCATTTATAATTTGTCATGCCAACAAGCAATGCCGTTACATTTGGCTTGGGGAAAACATATTTGAGTTTAGGGTGCCTCCAGAATGAGTATTTTGCAGGAGGGATTCAAGTGCATTCCAAGGAAATTAGGTTCGGGCAACAAAAGTGGGTTAAGGCACTCTGTTGCCCTGGCACTTGAAATCTACCTTTTAAAAAACCACAATAGCATAAGACTTTTTGCAGTTAGGAAAGTGATGGGGAAATGTATTGAAAAGTGTGAAATGAACGGACAATTGACAGGAAAACCTGTAAACACTATGTAACCAAATCAGGATGAATGCTCATTGTCTGATTACTTCCCTCTGAACAAATGCTCAGTAAAAACTAGATACAGTCGAAACTCTGCCTAAGTACAGTGCAGACAAATCAGGATGAATTCTCTTCTGGAGGAACCCTCAGAGAACTTGTCAGTTACTTGAGGGTCTACTACTAAGAAGCTGCTCTCTGGGCCCATCAATAGGAGGTTGACAGGTACTAGGGACAAGGTCTTTCCCACTCTAGTCCCCATGCCTGTGGCATTCACGTCCCAAGAAAATACAGGTGGCCCATCTCTATTTTTAAAAGTAACATTGACATTTCAATCTGCTTTTTAAAATTGATCAATTATTGCAATTAACAGCTGCAGCTCGGTTTGAAAGTGGCATAAAGTGGTTTAAATTTTATGGTTCTATATATTATTAGGGTTTTATAGAATTTTGTTACACCGCACTAGGAATGAATTGGGTCCTGGAATATCGTAGCTAAGTCACTTAACAGAATAAATAAATAAATAGCAGCTAATTAACAGCAAGAAAGTTAAACATGATGTTGAAGAGAAGGCAGGAATGCAAGAGCAGCTATTAATTTCCCTGCAAAGCTAGCAGTAGTTGGTTTTTGGGTTTTGTTTATTTTAATGAATAGAGGTTTTTAAGCATAAGACTGATGATCCTCTACCAAGGATGCTGTAGTAGTAAGATTCCTACATTGGCAGAGAGCTGGATCCCTGAAGTCTGACTGTATGATTCTAAAGAAAGAGAAGATGAAAACCCTTTCACAGAGCTTGGCATCTCTGATCGGCAAAGCACGAGGCTGCTAATTAATAATAATAATAATAATAATAATAATAATAATAATAATAGGCAAGAGAGCCTGGTTTCTGGTTCATAACAAGGACCTACCTGGCTGAGCATCCTGTTCCTCACAGTGGTGTTCCAGATTCTGCTGTGGGAACCCACAACTGGCGTACAGAGGAGGCATGCTGCCTCGGATCCTGGAGGAATAGAGTCATCATGATTGGCAGCCATCGAAGAAAACAGACGACAAAGCCACCTCTAAACTATGGGAGATCTTAATCATCACAGCACTCTAGATATCAAGCCGAGCTGGTCCTAAGTAGGCTTAGAACTGCAGCCTTAAAAACTAAACGTGGATTTAGGTAAACAAAATATGGATTCACTCAGGGGATAAGAGGGCGTGTGGTGTGTTTTGGTGTGCGAAATCCCAAAGCGTAAGCTGAGAAATACTGCACACAGAGGTAAAGTCCATTGCAAAAAGGGAAGGGTTGTATACAAAGCCATATAGCCCAAGAAGAGCTTGTGGGACAGCGTGCAGGTATTGCTATCTGCGTACAGGTATTTAGAGACAAACAAACAGAAGCACTGTGGCTGAGAACTTGGCAAGTACCATGGATATAATTTTAAAGTGTGAACAAAAAGGCCAAAGGCCATGTAGCGGGGGGAAAGGCAGTACATGTGAGCAATGGTCTATGTAAGGTGTGGGGGTACTGGTGGCTCTCCAGATGTTGTAGGACTCCAACTCCCATCAGTCCCAGCCAGTGTGGTCCTTGGCAGGGATGATGGGAGCTGGAGTCCAGCAATACCGGGAGGGCCACAGATTCCTTATACCCCTGGTCTAGTTTGACCCTCAGACAGAGCAACTTGCTCCACGTATGCACCAGGCTTGGAAACTGAGTTACATGTTATAAAAGAGAAGCGGTCATCCTCCTCGCTGCTTCTTTTCTCATGCTGGTCCTGTCTTGTCCTGCCCCTCCTGCCCCAGACACAGGAAACTACCAACTAACATATATGGAAGTGACCCAGACCAGCATGTCGGGTGGACCTACCTGCTTTTGTTTTCTCCTGAAACAGAGTTAAAAAGGGGTAAAGGGGATCCCTGACCATTAGGTCCAGTCGTGGGCAACTCTGGGGTTGCGGCGCTCATCTCACTTTATTGGCCAAGGGAGCCGGCATACAGCTTCCGGGTCATGTGGCCAGCATGACTAAGCCACTTCTGGCGAAGCAGAGCAGTGCACGGAAACTCCCTTCCCGCTGGAGGTACCTTCCCGCTGGAGCGGTACCTATTTATCTACTTGTACTTTGACATGCTTTCGAACTGCTAGGTTGGCAGGAGCAGGGACCGAGCAACAGGAGCTCACCCCGTTGTGGGGATTCGAACCACCGACCTTCTGATTGGTTTAACCCACAGCGCCACCCATGTCCGAAACAGAGTTAAGGAGCTTCAAATTGCCAGCTTCAAATTCTGAGCAGGTTTTTTAAGACCTTTGCTGAAACAGGAGGGTGTTTCTAAGGTCACTGCAGTGCTGCGATGAGGAAAACTGCACCTGGGACATTTCTCCTACATAGGTGCAGGATTGATTTCTTTGCAGGAAAAAAAAATGCAAGGTGCAAAGTGGCCTGTCAAGAGACTGGACTTTTATCCAGAGCCAGCTGCAGAAGGTAGCAAGGCCAGGCTTTGCTGGGCACTCTCAAGACTGGCAAAGGGGACACAAACCACAACCCCTACTCCAAATGGATCTGTCCATTTGGGTTACTCTCAGCTTCTCTTTGCATTTGCTTGTTTCCAAGAAGACATCACACAAATTCAATGCACATTTCTCCAAATAAACACATGTTGGTATGCCTTATATTCATATATCTGAACGCAACTACCCCCATGTAATTTGCGTGTTGTGTGCGGCAGCCTGTGTTGAGAATTGCAGCCTTCATTTCCCAACTGGGAAGTAGTCACTGCCTGCTATTCACCTTATTTTCAAGAGCCGGGGAGCTCCAGGGGCAGGAAATGGTTAACCCTGCAATGAAAGAGACAGCAATGCAGTCCCTCTGGGAGAAGCAGTTCCAGCTCCTGAACTTACTATTCATGCTCTTCTAAATGCCTATCTGTTTCCTGTCAGGCACTGTAAGGCCTGGAAACACACACACACACACACACACACACAGAGAGAGAGAGAGAGAGAGAGAGAGAGAGAGAGAGAGAGAGCGCACCCAGGATATTTTCTAATTCTAGAACTGCCAGGATCATGAAATATTAAAAATATCCGCCCACGCAATGCACTGTAAGGCTGGTTTCCAAAGGGTGCCAGGGCCCAGGATGGTTTCCTCAATTGTTTAGTTGCGGGGAGGGGGTGGTTATCCTCTGTCAGCTTGTTTACACCCCAACCACTGAGCAAATAAAATGCAGGGTGAGCCATCCTGCCCTCTCTGCTAGGTCACAGGTATTCATAAGGTTTCTACCTCTATTTCCCCACCCCTCCACTGCAAGAAAAGAGTTGTATGATAGGAAGACATTCCGCAGGTAAAGTCTCCACACACACACACACACACACACACACACACACACACACACCTTACCACTGAATTTACAAGCTGGAGAAAGCATTGCCTTTTACCAGCTGAATCTTATGCATTTAAATTACTTATGAGCCATTAAACTCCGAGAGAGCAGTTTGCAAATAAAACCAACGGAGCAACATACAATTAAGAACAACTACAACAGAGCAGAATCAAAGGACAACACAAAACAACATTTAAGAGCAAGCTCTGCTTGTCATACAGCTGTTTAAGGCACTGAAGCTCTGACTACTGGAGTGGGCAGAGTTATTTCCAACCCTCTACATACACACACACACACACACACACACACACACACACACACACACACCCCAATACTCACAGTGGTTCACTGTGTCTCAGTTCAGGTCACTATGTAATTACTGTGCTGGTGTGTTGTGTAGGCACAAGTAAGGAAACAGCAGCTGGAACTAAGAAGGGTAGATGCAAAACAGGACAGGGCTCCTTGCACCTTCAGTTCTAGTCATGTAGCCAATAGAAGTTCAGCAAGTGTCATTTGCATGACAAAAAAAGGATCGTTTGGATGAAATTCCCTTTGGAGAGCCAGTGTGGTGTAGTGGTTAAGAGCAGTAGACTTGTAATCTGGTGAACCGGGTTTGCTTCCCCGCTCCTCCACATGCAGCTGCTGTGTGACCTTGGGCCAGTCACACTTCTCTGAAGTCTCTCAGCCCCACTCACCTCACAGAGTGTTTGTTGTGGGGGAGGAAGGGAAAGGAGAATGTTAGCCGCTTTGAGACTCCTTCGGGTAGTGATAAAACGGGATATCAAATCCAAACTCCTCCTCCTCTTCTTTTCTCTGCAACTTGCCATGCAGCGTAAATTCCTTCTGCTACACACCTATCTATTATAGGTGGACTCCTGGGCTCATTTTCAGCTGCCCATCCTGCGCTGCATAAAAACAACAGAGGTAGGTTCAGGGCTAAGTCAAGTAAGTGGGAATACTAGATTATGATCCATCAAAATGCCCTGCTCATTAGCTTCTCAGCTCTGTAGCTATTTACAGCTGGAGACAAAGCACTACACTCCAGCTCAGCAAAGCCGTTCTTAAAGATAAGCTAGCCTGTGTGCTTCTTAAGTAAACTGTGCTTCTCAACAGGAGATCCACTTCTGACAAGAGAATCATAACTGTCCATAGTGTGAATATAACATGGGTCAGGTGAAAATGTTCAGGGCTTATTCCCTTGCTACATTTGTGCTAGTAAAGAAAATCTTTACTCTCCCCACTGTTCACTTATGACACTCCTTAACAGATTGGAGAACTGGGCCAAAACTAACAAAATGAATTTCAATAGGGACAAATGTACACTTAGGCAGGAAGAACCAGCTGCACAAATAAAAGGTGGGGGACATCTGGACTGCCAGGAGTACATGTGAAAATGATCTATGAGTCTTTGCAGACCACAAGCTTAACATGAGTCAACAGTGTGATGCAGCAGCAAAAAAAGCTAATGCTGCACAGTGGTACCTCGGGTTAAGAACTTAATTCGTTCTGGAGGTCCATTCTTAACCTGAAACTGTTCTTAACCTGAGGTACCATTTTAGCTAATGGTGCCTCCCACTGCCGCCGCAACGCGATTTCTCTTCTCATCCTGAAGCAAAGTTCTTAACCTGAGGTACTATTTCTGGGTTAGTGGAGTCTGTAACCTGAAGTGTCTGTAACCCAAGGTACCACTGTACTAAGCTGCATCAACAGAAGTCTAGTGTCCAGATCAAGGATAGTCATAGTCCTGCTCTATTCTGCCTTGGTCAGACCACACCTGGAGTACCGTGTCCCGTTCTGGGTGCCACAATTTAAAAAGGATGTTGACAAGCTGGAATGTGTGCAGAGGAGGGCAAGCAAGATGATCTAGGGTCTGGAAACCAAGCCTTATGAGGAACAGGCTTATGTGTCACGGCACACATTTGGAAAGCTTTGAGCTAAGAGAAGTGAGTATGTGACAAAAATGAGATGAGATATAAAAGCCATCTTCAAATATCTAAGCGGCTGCCACATGGAGGATGGAACAAGCTTGTTTTCTTCTGCTCCAGAGGCTAGGGCACAGACTAGTGGATTAAAGGAGATTCCAAGTAAATATAGGGAAGAATAAAAGATTCCTTCCAGTAGCACCTTAAAGACCAACTAAGTTAGTTCTTGGTATGAGCTTTCGTGTGCATGCACACTTCTTCAGATACACTGAAACAGAAGTTGCCAGACCCTTATAGGGAAGAAGTTACTGACAGTAGAAGTCATTTGATGGTGGAACAGACCTTCCCAAGAGATGGTCTGTGGCAAAACCTACAAACCTTACATGCTGTTTGTTACACTCCAGAATTCATTCTGACACCCGATTATAATATAGCGATAACTTTCAGACTGAGTGCAGTGCTTAAATACCCTACCCTTTTTTTGGGCTCACAGCTCTCCAAGGAATGAAAATCTGGGGCTGGAACCCACACGCGAATGAAACCACAATCCTCCCACAGACCTCAGATTCACTTTCTGGTCCACTAGAGATAAGCACTTTCCCTTCTGTTCTGCTAAACCACAAATGCTTGGCTGCCAAAGGGAAAAGGAGGAGCATCTTTACGAAATGCCGTGCCAAGTGCCCCGTTTGCTGCAAATGGTATGCGCTGGTGGTAGCTATCTGCAGAATGTTCAAGCGGAACCATTTTGCAGGAGAGAGAAGCGAACCGCCACACAACAGCCTCACTTTATCCCACGGCTCATCACTTAAATAGCATTGGCTGCGCTGAGCTAAGCTAAGCGTCTGTGTTGTTTTAACCAGCTGCTTCTTCATCTGATCTCAACCACCCACCTATGGAGAAGCAGCAAAATGGCTAGGGCTGGGTAAAAGGAGACGACTTCTGAGGCAAAAACACACTTGGAATATATAGGCTGCTTAAGGTGGATATGATCACACTTTTGTCACAGAACTCTGTGCAAGATCACCAGATCAAATTGCAAGGCTGGAAGGCTGCACAGATGCCATACATTGAAAGCACATGAGTCCCACAAAAACTCATTGAAACCATAGTTTGTTAAAAGTGTTGGGAATTGTAGCTCTGTGAGGAGTAAACTACATTCCCAGGATCCTTTGGGGAAATCATGTGCTTTCAAAGTAGGGGGTGCACGTAGCCAAAGCGTGTGAGTAAGGAGAGGGTATATTTGGGCCAATTCAGACCTGCATAGGATCCACACACTGAAGAATAGGTTTTCAGGTAACTAACGACTTGCATTGTAAAAGGAATCCCATCTACCCTCCCTCTTAAGTATGGAGATGTCTGTCAGTTTCAGATTTAAGGGGATTATTAAAAAAAAAAAAAACCCAACCTCTAAGGAACAGTAAAATGCATTTTTCCACTATTAACTTCCATGCATGTCAGGAAAAACATTAGGCTGTTATGAAAGGTATAGGAGCAGGGCCAGTAAAAAAACTTGTACATTCATTTTGCAAACTGAAAGCTCCCTGGAACATTAAGTTAAATTTATGGTTGCCAATTCAACCTTAAAAGGTGCTTTGCAATTAATAGTTCCCGTTCAAAAGAGCTGGATGGCACAGAATTATTCTGAGGGCTTATTAACACAAATGAAAACAATATTTTATCGCACAGTCTGAAGAATCACGAGGGGAGCAGTCACACATAGTGGTGGCCCATATAATCATCATCATCAACCTTTTTATTCGACCGTCAGTCAGAAAAAGTACATTTGTCAATACACAGTTGACAAAAATCCAGGAAGATTTTAGAACTTAGTCAGCACTAAAATAGGCTAAACAGATAGCCCCATATCAATACAGTCAATTATAGTCTTGCGGCGCTTAAAAGCTAAAAAAAGAAATTTGGCCACCAAGGAAGGTATAGCTCTAGTGACGTTATTCAGCAAGTGTAAAACCTGGTTTTCTCCGGATAGGAAGCTAAATTGGCATAGGAGTGGGTCTATAAAATTTTGTCTAAGCTCTGCATAAGAAGGGCAAGTCAAGAGAATGTGTTCGGTGGACTCAACCACACCCATGGCACAATGACAGGTTCTCTGGGCGTATGGTACTCCCCTGTACCTTCCCCACAATATCGCAGCGTCAAGGACATTTAATCTAGCCGCTGTAAGAAGTCTACGGTATTCCACATAGGGAATTTCTGCAAGGTAGGGAGCTGGTATGGTCTGATAAATCTGGTCCCCTAGGAACATCCCTGGTTTTACCTGGGCTATGTCCTCTTGTCTGGCAATGTCACTCAGTCTCCGGGAGATCACAGCTCTAGCTTGATGCCCGTATAAATGATCCCTCAGTGTGACCCATCGTGGTCGGGCCACGAGACCATTTGCGGTGGCCCAACGAATTCTCAAGGCAATTGTGTGCCTATCAGGGGTGCGGAACCTCAGGCCTGGGGCCCAAATGCAGCCCTACAGAGACCTCTCCAACAGACCCTCTCTACTCTTCCCAGGTCACAGCATTCATTGGACCTGCTCTGTGCCCTCCTTGAGTGCTTGTGTTTGGCTGAAACAAGTCTCTCTCTTTTTTTAATAGAAGAAGATTTTGGATTTGATATCCCGCTTTATCACTACCCGAAGGAGTCTCAAAGCGACTAACATTCTCCTTTCCCTTCCTCCCCCACAACAAACACTGTGTGAGGTGAGTGGGGCTGAGAGACTTCAAAGAAGTGTGACTGGCCCAAGGTCACACAGCAGCTGCATGTGGAGGAGCAGGGAAGCGAACCCTGTTCACCAGATTACGAGTCCACCGCTCTTAACCACTACACCACACTGGCTCTCTGAAACATGTCTCTTGAATTGTGATAACACCTCTTGCTTGCAGGGATGAAGAGGGTGTGTGTGTAAACCTCTAACTTTGGTGTGGCTGGAATACAGTTTACTGTACAAATGAGTTTCATCCATTGTTCTGGCCATTTTTGTCTTTGGTCCTAGCTCCCACCGTTCATATATGGTCCATAGGAGGTTTCCTGGGAGGGAATGTGACCACAGGTTCTCCATCCCCTGGTGAATATGAACTCAATTATTTGCCCGTGCTGTGAAAGCAAATGGGGTTGAAAAAATGTGACTTGTCTCTTCTATTTTTTAAAGACAAGAGGCAGGGCATACTTAAAAAACACACCAAATAAATCAAATACACCAGAAGTTATGCTTTGGATATAGAGCATCAAAAAAGTTGCAGCATTCCGTCCCAACCATTTTTTAAAGTGCTGCAGTACAAAAAGGGGCACCTGCCAAGGAGTAAGCATTGCTGATGGCCAGCCCCCCACTACCCTCCAAACAGAAAAAAATGCTTGTACAGGGAATTTTTGTGCTTGGTATTCTGTGCAAGGTACACAAGATGGTGCTTGAGAAATACTGGCCCACATCCCATTGCTTTTCACTAAGTCAAACACCAGGTGGCACTTGACATCACAAGATAGAGATGCTTGTAACTGTTGGGGGAAATTTTAGAACTGCCTATTTTGCTCATTAGCTTCTTTAGCTGGCGTTTATGAAGCGAGGGGGAATTCCTCCCCCTGCCCCGTTATGACAAAATACGTGTAGGATGGTCAAGCGCAAAGGATGAGAGCATTTCTGTACCTTTTAACAGCTGCACGGAAGAGGGAAATCTCAACAGATGCTGCTGCCAAACTGCACCTGCCAAAATTCCCTGTTCTACCCAGCTACAAAAGAGCCCTGCCTCCATTTCGTATCTAATCACCAAGAACATAGAGTTTTGTAAGACACACTGACTTAATATTCCTTATACCCACCAGCATTGGAGCAAGCAATCCTCTGATCTCTGATTCTTCTTATGCCTCAAAGCAGCTCGCACTACAACCTATTGTTGAAGACTATGAACCGTCTGTTTAGGATGAACTATAGTACAGCATCTATTACTTCTGCATGGGACTATTTGGATTTTGTGTAATGCAGCTACACTGATTTTTAAAATCATCCATTTGTGTTTCTTATATGTTGGATCACACTTTTGTCCCTTAAGAGTATTTGTTGGCTTGTACCATTTGTAAGAAAATAAATGGTGTTTTGTTTCTGTACCACCATATCATAAATATTGGGGTGTTGTAGAACTGGAAAACAAAAAAAACCAGATACAAGTCATAAAGTGACTGGTTATTGTTTTCAGATCTACAGTATAGAAGAGGACACACATATTGGCATTTGCTGGAGGTGTGAGTGGCAAGTGCAACCAAAATAGCAATGAGGCATCTCTAAATTAATATTTGGCATTATTTATTCAATCTCTTTGCTCATGTTTCATGGTCCCAGGTTATACGACACTGCAATGAAACTGATGAATGTGTCTGTTGGAGTGGGCTTGAATTCAGCAAAGCTTATGGCATAATAAATGTGTGTTGTCTTTAAGGTGCCATGAAACTCAGGCCCAGGACATTCAATAGTTTGGGGGCAGAACACTTCCCTAACAGCCTGTTCGGTCCCTACCTGGGATGTGAATCCCCATCTCCCCACCTGCTGGGCTCCTTCCCCAAATTCTCCTGCTCATCAGATGTGTTCACACTACTAGGTTAAAATGTAGCTCCGTCATTTTTACTCAATTTCAACCAAAGCTGGTTGGGGGGTGAAATGCATCAAAACACAGTATTTCATCAGAAACAAAACGGTAGATATAGGATAGATATGGATTATGGCTAATGCTATGTGTGCACAGCACTGGCAGGAGCGCACTGAATGCAAAGTAATCAAGAATGTGTAAACCACTTCATGATGAGTTGTGCTCACGATGCTATCAGGGCGGTCGCCAGTGATCCCACCTTCAGTATGATTTGTGCCTGCAATTCTTTTCAGGCAGTTGTACTTGCTTCGTTTCCAAATAGTGCATACCCTGCAATTTCCTGCTGAGATCCAGTAACTTCTCATACCACAGATGTTCAGGGTGGGTTGTGCTTCTTTGTTGCACTACAGCCCCTCCAGACAGCAACAATGTGGTAGCGTTGGGGATGCATCCCAGAACAAACCAATAAAGCAGAACAAATCCATCACTAATGCCCTATTTTTGTGTCAAGGTTACGGAGCACGTTGCAAAGTACACCTGCAGTAGAAGCCAGTCTGGAGGAGCCCCAAAGAAGTTCTTAGAAAGTAGAACCCTTCTCTTTTTATTATTATTTCCCCATCTTTTCTATTTCTATGCCTCACTATTCTCGTATGTTATGTCACCAAAAACGACTCATTAAACATCTTGATGCCACTAACGTTCAGGTTTAAGGGGCAGGGAGAGGTCATCCTTTATTTTCCTGCAGCATTAAGACCGGAAGGGAATGCCCTTTTAAATAAATAAAACCTGCATCTTAAGCTCCTCAGCCTGCAATCCCTTCAACAGAGATTAAAAACCTCACAAATTGCAGTGACCCTCCGTTTCCTGTGCACAGCGGTTTGGACACTGAGCACTCCAGGGTTAATTGCCTTTTTTAAAGGCCCACCTGATAAGAACATCCTACAGACCTGTTTAAAAACACAGGGGGGAAAGTCCACCTCTGCTGTCTTCTGGACCTTGATCTGGCAGCTTTTCTGGTTCTTCTGGTTCACTAGCAAACCTGAACCTGAGAAGCATGCGGGTCATTTGTGTTTGCTGCCACCAGCATTTTACTTCACATCACAGCGACCTGAATTATCCATGCAAGCAAAGGGCTAATGGGTGCAGCAGTACTGACTAAAAGGGCTGGAGGACTGGATATGGGTGGTGCCGAGTTAAAGGATAGGATGGGGCTAGGACTGGCAGAGTTCCTGTGCCTTTAGCAACGGCATGGCAAGGGGAAATTCGAGAGCTGAAGCTTTCTTCATGGCAAGAATTCTGCATCCGCTGACGTTTGGCCTGGAAAAGGACTCATAGGAAGCTGACTTATACAGAGTCAGAATACTGGTCCATTCAGCGCAGTACTGTCCACACAGACTCTCTTAAGGGCTTTGTGTGTAGGAGGTTCTCTGATTACTACCTGGAGACGCTGGTTATTGAACCAGGAATCTTCTACAGTGGTGCCCCGCAAGACGAATGCCTCGCAAGACAAAAAACCCGCTAGACGAAAGGGTTTTCCGTTTTTCGATGTGCTTCGCAAGACGAATTTCCCTATGGGCTTGCTTCGCAAAACGAAAAAGTCTTGCGAGTCTTGCAATTTTTTTCGCTTCCCCCCCCTTTTATAAGCCGCTAAGCCGCTAATAGCCTTTTAGCCGCTAAGCCGCTAAGCCTTTAATAGCCGCTAAACCGCTAATAGCGCTAAGCCGCTAAGAGGGTTGCTTCGCAAGACAAAAAAACCGCTAGACGAAGAGACTCGTGGAACGGATTAATTTCGTCTTGCGAGGCACCACTGTACATACGAAGCAGATTCTCTACCACTGAGCTACAAGAGTCGTTTTATTGCAGGGTGGGAAGATCATGGTTCCAAGCCAGCTATCCTATGCTAATTTAACACTTCTAATGGAAAAGCAACCCTCTGTTGTATGTTAAATTAGTACTGCAGTAAGAGCACTAATTTGTACAGTGGTACCTCAGGTTACAAACACCTTGGGTTACAAACACTTCGGGTTACAGACTCCGCTAGCCCGGAAGTAGTATCTCAGATTAAAAACTTTACCTCAGGATGAGAACAGAAATCGCACGCCGGCAGCAGCAGGAGGCCCCATTAGCTAAAGTGGTACCTCAGGTTAAGAGCTGTTTCAGGTTAAGAACGGACCTCCGGAACCAACGAAGTTCGTAACCAGAGGTACCACTGTATACATTTTGGTGCTGTATAGCAATCTTAGAAGCCTTCTACTTCCTTGCATTTTGCGGCCTTTTCGCCCTCACCGCTTACAACATTTCCCCTCCGCACCCATGTGAGGGTGTTTGTGTAATCTGCCAAATTTGGGTAATGCTTCATTCATTGGACAAACTTAGCTATGGCCCAGGAAAGCTTCTGGGGCAATCACTCCACTGTTGTTATTGCTGCAATGGACTTAACACGGCTACACCTCTGAGTTTTGTGTCCATGGGAAGGTGAAAGGAAAAGAGACGCTTCTGGGCTGCTCTTCCTAATCCTAGCACTCCTCCTTGCAGTGACTCCATTGCTGAGGAACGGGAGAAGCTTGCCCGGCTTTTATTTCCTGTTTGACTGCCAATATAATGAGTTTAGTGAAACACAAGGGAAAGCGTGTCCATACTGGCTCCTGCCTTAATTGCTAAGGGCGCTCCTAGATGTCAGCTTCCCCAGCAACAGTAGCTGTGTGCAAAACTGAGAGGAAAACAGGAAGCGCCTCACATTATCATGGGGCTTAGAGATACCATGTCTAGTTTTGCGCAGTGGATTCTGTTATTGCTCCCTCACACAGGCACACACACCAGTGGTCCTTTGCAACTATCTGCATGGGATTTGGAATCTGGCACACAATTAACACCTGGCTTGCAGGTAAGCAACACTACAGTGTACCCAATTATTTGCAAAAGCACTAAAATCAATCGGAAAAGCCAGTATCAGGAAGCATTGATATTACCTTAGCAGCGTCCTTTTTCCTAAATGGAATTGGGGGGGGGGGAATTGCTCATTTTGACTCTGTTAGATAATTGGTTATGACAAGTAGTAAATAATTTATTTTAAAGTGCCAAATGGTGTTTTTGAAATTTTCAAGCAACCTCTACTGCTCTGTGCCTATCTTAGCGTCCTCAACTTCAGCTACATTTCTGTAGAGAAGGATTAGATTGCCTGGGTACCGAAAAAGAGCCCTGCACCTTTCATAGTTGTGGAGAAGAGGAATTTCAGCAGGTGTAGCTTGTAGTGGGAACTGTATCTGCTGAAATCCCCTCTTCTGTCCCATTATTAAAGGAGCAGCAGCCATGTTCTCTTTTGCATTTGGCTACCCTAAGATTAATATTAAGAACATATAAATAGTGATCTGCCATTGGCCCAATCAAACCCAGGACTGTCTAAAACAAGCTCTGATGAAGGGATAATTCCCAGCTTTGCTATCTATCTTATATATTTTAGCTGGAGATGCTGGGCAAGAATTGGGACTGAAGTTTAGGGGAAAATATTAAGGTTGCCATTACATATTGTAAACCATTACTTTTCTGTGGAGATTATAACCATCCTTTCTATTTCCAGTGTCCAGGCTGGGAGTGACATTGCTTACTGTAGCCCAAATGGCACCACCCACAAATGAGAGACACATCATCTCTGCCTGGGAGATCAGGGTTCAAATCCCCACTCGGCCATGAAGCTCACTGGGTGGCCTTGCACCAGGCACTGCCTCTCAGGGTTGCTGTGGGGATTAAATGGGGGGTGGGGAGAGCCATGTCCACTACCTTGAACGCCTTGGAGAAAAAGGTGTGATATAAATGCAATAAATGAATGAATAAAGTACACTCCTCCTTAAAAAAAGGAAAAGTTTTGTGTTTTTTTTAAATCCAGCCTAATTAAGTCATTTGAGGCCCATGGGCATGTTTACAACCTTGGGAGTGGGCCATAGGCACCCTCACAAAAATGACTGTTAATGGGTTGGGGGGCTGCCCATTCACCAAAACGACTGCGGTAGTAGGACATTTTTGATCGATGGACTACTTTTAAAATGAGGCTGCATTTTAAATAGCATTTTAACCTGTATTTTAAATTGGTTCCCCCCCCCCCCATTCTGTTTTTACGGTAATTTTTACTGTTGTTAGCTGCCCTGAACCCGGCTCTGGCCAGGGAGGGCGGGGTATAAATAAAATTTATATTATTACATGCGGCCAGCCACACAAACACCACTTTTACAGAAGGCAAACTCCTCTTCTTCCAATATACACAGGCCTAGCAAAATAAAAAGGAACACAGACAAACCCAACCAGAGAGACAAAATCAGCCCTAGAGAGAGGGAGAAACTCAAGAGGCAAAACAAAAAAAAGCAAACCTACAAGCTACACACTCCCTCCCACAATAGCAATGGGTTGGTGGTGGTTGCTGCTGCCCTCCCCACAACCTCACCCTTTTCTGTCTGCTTCTTTCAACGTTTATGCAGGCCCCTTCTCCACATTTCCTTGGGAAGTTGAGTCCTGGTCTCAGCCTGGAAAAGGTCATGGAGTTGAGAGAGGAAGTGCCCTTTTTCACTTCCTTCTTCACTTCTATGTGCTTTTTAAAGGGTGTGATTGGCCCCTGCCTACTGCCTGTGATCAGCTGGATAATGTGCAATTAATTGCACCAGGGCCAATGCCTTAAGGGGACCCAGACTCTGAGCTTTCTTTGGGCGGGGGGGGGGGGAGAGTAAACCTCTAACCACACTATAAGAAAAGTTATAAAGCAAAATGTACAGGCATACTTCTAAGCCACTGTATTTCTGGGAGGGAAGCCAGCCAGGCCGTTCCTTGCCTTCCAGTATTTTTAACCAATGAGTAAAGTCAGAACTGTTATTGATTGATTGATTTGGCTGACATGTTGCAAGAATCCCTTTCTAATCCCTGGAATTGCCCAGATTTCCCCTTTGATTCCTTTCTTCCTGGCAATCTGTCCTATGGTGCTTTCATGAGAGATCAGATGCTCCCTACAAGTTATTTACTGCAAATGCTACTACACAATAAGTAGCTGGGGTCCAGGTAGCCATTAAGAATTTAGTGTAAAATTAACTTACAAAGCATCAGTTCATTGGAACAAAGGCAACCACCACCAGCCGCACATGGTTACATGTGGAGATTTTTTGCCTCCTCCCATATCAGGGGTCAGCAAACTTTTTCAGCAGGGGGCCGGTCCACTGTCCCTCAGACCTTGTGAGGGGCCAGACTATATTTTGGAAAAATAAATAAATGAACAAATTCCTATGCCCTACAAATAACCCAGAGATGCATTTTAAATAAAATCACACATTCCACTCATGTAAAAACACCAGACAGGCCCCACAAATAACCCAGAGATGCATTTTAAATAAAAGGACACATTCTATTCATGTAAAAACACGCTGATTCCCGGACTGTCCGCGGGCCGGATTGAGAAGGCGTTTGGGCTGGATCTGGGCCCCGGGCCTTAGTTTGCCTACCCATGTCCTATATCTTCACAACAGCTACATAAGGTAGGTTAGGCTGAGAGCTGGTGACTGACCTAAGATGGGAAGTGAACAAAAACAAGTGAGTTTAAAATATGAAACTGACTGCATGTGCTCAGAGTATTCTCTTTTTGTTTGTTAAGGTTGCCCAGATGTTTGTGTTTTGCTGAGAGATGTGAAACAGTACAGCCTCAGAGTATTTTTTTTTCCGTAGTCAATGCAAGTTTGATTAATAATATTTGGGGGGGGGTGTAATTCACAGTATGTTGAATGTTCCATCTGTGCAAGCCTATCAGTTACCCAAACAGAATGACCCCCCCATCCATGTGCTGTCCTGGGGGTTCCCCCAGTCACCCCAGAGTCAATTATGCAGATGCCTTGTGCAGGGCCTCTGCTGATGGTGTTTGTTAGGTGAATCCTACCAATAGCCTTTAAGATACATCAATATGGATTTTCTGGTGCCTTATTTCATGCATTGCTTTTGGAAGGGGAAGGAGAGTCCTATTTCTGGAATTCCTCCAGGGCCCCCAACCACCTTAATCTGGCCTTGCTAGTACAGCCAAAGGGAGAAAAAATGGAGGCGCTGCAAAAGTCTCAAGGCCACTGGAGGAGGTCATTGTCACCATTTGCACCAACATGCACCTCACTGGTGCTATCAGATGGTTGAGGGGAGACAGAAAACTGGGGTGGGGAGGTTGGGGTGGCTGAAACACTGAACAACTTCACCTCACATTGCAACATGTTCTCAGAGTGTTGTTATTGTTTAGTCGTTTAGTCATGTCCGACTCTTCATGACCCCATGGACCAGAGCACGCCAGGCACTCCTGTCTTCTACTGCCTCCCACAGATTGGTCAAACTCATGCTGGTAGCTTCGAGAACACTGTCCAACCATCTTGTCCTCTGTCGTCCCCTTCTCCTTGTCCCCTCCATGTTTCCCAACATCAGGGTCTTTTCCAGGGAGTCTTCTCTTCTCATGAGGTGACCAAAGTATTGGAGCCTCAGCTTCAGGATCTGTCCTTCCAGTGAGCACTCAGGGCTGATTTCCTTAAGAATGGATAGGTTTGATCTTCTTGCAGTCCATGGGACTTTCAAGAGTCTCCTCCAGCACCCTAATTCAAAAGCATAAATTCTTCGGCCTTCTTTATGGTCCAGCTCTCACTTCCATACATCACTAGTTCTCAGAGTAGGCCTATCTAAATTAATAAATCTAAGTTAGTCATGCCCATTAACTTTCACTGGGTCTACTCTGGGGCTAGCACTGGATCCAGCTCATTATTTCAGGTCTCATTTGTTATTTAGAATTCGAATTACATTATTTAACATAAAAAGGGAATTTTTAAAAATTGACTGATGAGGAATATACAGACTGAGCAGCACATTTTAGTTCTGCCTTCATAAAAGCAGGCAGAAAATCATCATAAACTAGAAATGGAACGGTATACTGTAGTATTTTTCCTTCTTGTCAATGACAAGCCAAATGATTCTTCAAACCGAGCGTATTGTAGCAAGTATACAGCTCTTGCTCTCGTAATGAAAATAGTCTGCAGCATCCAACAAAAGCCTAAAAGGCCTCTGACAGGAAAACGCCAGAGTGGCACTCTCCAGTGTCATCCAGGACTAGATTATTCCCAGAGCAGCTTGTTGTTTCCAGAAAAGACAATTTGAAATTCAGTGGGTGGGTGTGACGTGAGTTTCCTAATCATGTGCTGCTCAAATCAAGCTCTCTTGTTCTGGCAAATGGAAATATGCTCGGGGGGGGGGGGGAATCTCTTGATTTCTATAGGCCAGCCACAAAATTACTGTGGAACTTGAGTCTGTGTAACAAACAGCAAAAAGCACACCTTAGTCGCACATCCGCAGCCATATTCACGAAGCAGATCACTTAAAGGCTTCACTGTAACGTAATTCCACTCTAATCCTGCGTCATGATTTGCACTGCTTCGTGATCTGCAGGCTAAGAACATCAGTCTCAGGTGCACAAGGGAGCTACTGTAAAGCAGGTCAGACTGCTTGTCCATCTAGCACACACAATATTACCCACTCTGGCTGGCAGCAGCCCTCTTTCTTATTAATGGCTACCTGACTTTTTGAAACTGGAGATGCCAGGGAATGAGATTGGGCCTTTGGCATGAAAACGGTGCCCTCTACCCAGTGAGATACAGTCTTATCTCCAAAACCCTCCTCCAAATTCCCAAGGGAGCCGATTTACAGCATAAGAATAGAATCAACAGGGATGCAGCCAAACAGAATGATTTATGCAAACACCACTGTGAGTATCTCTCTGTGGATCAATGGCCAACTTTTTATCAGTGGCAAAATGGGAACTGTTGGTGCAGGAGTTAATTTTGACAGCCCCCATAGCCATGGGCGTAGCTGGGGACAGGGAGGGGCAGCTGCCCACCTCCCCAGATCAAGTAAAACAATAGAAATATTTAACTAACTGAACAATCATGTCGGTTCTGCCCCCCCAACAAAGTCCTCCCCCCCAAAAAAGCCTATAGCCACATCCCACAAATAGAGTCCGTAGACATGTCCAAAATCTTGACAGCTGTGTTGATCCAAAACACAGAGAACAAGAAAGAACAGCACTACATGACATCAAACACAATTTATCAGGCTGAGCTGATGGTGAAAGAATAGTGAGGTTGGTCAGGGTGGTGTAGTGGTTAGCGCACGAATACCCAATATGATGCTTTCCAAGTGTTGGACTACAACTCCCATTCACGACAGCACTGCCTTTCCTAAAGCTTCTCTCTGTCCTTCCTGCACCTGTCCTCATAGCACCTTGCTGTGATGTTGGAAACAGAGCAGAGAAAGGATGCTGTTATTCTCATATTCTGTGTACTGTATGTCCTATAAACAGGCCAGCATTTTGGGACCATCCAAAAAGAATGTTATCCTTTTAAGAGGAAGAAAGAAAGAAAGATCGTCTTCTCATGCTTGGTCCTATTTTAACCATTGCCCAGTCATGTCTTTTCCACAAATCTACTACACATACATAATAAAGGGCATATATTTTATGGACTGCCCCTTGGTGCTCAATGAACCTGGAAGAGGTTCAGCAAGACCTTGAGATTGAGGCCCCTTGTCGTAAGAGACAGGGCATGTTTTCCTATGGGGCCTGCATTCTAAAAATGAGGTCAGCCTAGTAGTTTATCAGATTATTCATCTGAAGCTTGGTTTTTCAAAGTCAGCTACACAAATCCAATCAAAACAGAGCCTGTTGGGTCAAATCTGAAAGTAACAAAACAAGGGCAGAGAGATGGGGGTAAAAGGGTCTGTAACTCTGCGTTGCTGCATGCCAAGATTTTTCTAAAAATATTTTACAACTGTTCTCAGCTCTGCACACTGATCATGCTTTATCTGTGAGGTAAATGTCTGAGAATACTGAGGGCAGTGTGCTTTATCCTGCTAAATGCCCCCCCCCACTTCTGTGCAGCAAGCTTTCTCCAATAATATATAAAGCCAACAGGGCAAAAAGCCACAGGAACACAGTCTGTTTGACTATGCCCAGCCACCACTACACTTTTCTGGAACAATCACTTCAGCAGGATTTTACAGTTTAGCAATTTTTTTTTTTAATGCTACTCACGAGAGGAATGCAGTCAACATTGTTCATTCCATTTAAATCAGCTTGCTGATGACCAAAAAAAAAGGGGGGGGGGTAAAGAGTGCTGAACCAGACAGTTTGCTTCATCGGTTTCCAAACGAGACATACAAACTCTGAGGTATTTCTTATTCAAACATTATAGAACAGTACAGAGTTCTAAAACCAACCTGATCACGTATTATGTGCAAACAGATGCTACATAAACTAGCTGTGCTTGTTTCCAAAGCACCACTGGCTAGTACAGAAGTCAGCTATTTTGATGTTTCAGTTACTGCTAATTGGGATAGCCATGTTCCCCACACACGCCAGCAGATGTGCAGAGGTAGCAGCAGGCAATAGCAGCCAAAAAACTCAGGCAGGGCCCACAGTCTCAAGGTGTGACTCCTCTAAGGGCCATGGTGGTGACCAGAGTCAGAGGAAGAACTTCCCTTTGGCATTTCAACTTCACACCAGCACTGACAGGAAATTCAAATTGTGGAGCAGAGCAAGGGTGGCAGCGGTTCTGCGCACAACAGATGGTGGCACACAGTTCACAGCAGGTGAAGGTGTGCATGCAGAGCATGGCAGGGAGAAGGGACAGAATGTGCCAGTGCAGTGGCAAAAATAAGCGAATGAGGCTTTTAGAGTGGAGATGAGAGAGAACTGGATAGGAGGGGGATGGGGATGGAATCACATAAGCCTTCTGGCACGTGGCAATCTTGGTACTGTATTTACCATCAGATTTTTGTACCCCTTTTAAGGGTGTGGAACACGTAAGTGCTGTTGACTAGAATGTGAGAAAAGGCACAACATGGTGGGTGCCCCCCTTCCAAGAAATAAGCCTGTGTCTATGTTATTTTAGGGACGCGGGTGGCGCTGTGGTCTAAACCACAAAGACTAGGACTTGCCGATCAGAAGGTCGGCGGTTCAAATCCCCGCGACAGGGTGAGCTCCTGTTGCTCGGTCCCTGCTCCTGCCAACCTAGCAGTTCAAAAGCACATCAAAGTGCAAGTAGATAAATAGGTACCGCTCTGGCGGGAAGGTAAATGGTGTTTCCGTGCGCTGCTCTGGTTCGCCAGAAGTGGCTTAGTCATGCTGGCCACATGACCCGGAAGCTGTACGCCGGCTCCCTCGGCCAGTAAAGCGAGATGAGCGCCACAACCCCAGTTGGCCACGACTGGACCTAATGATCAGGGGTCCCTTTACCTTTACCTGTGTTATCTTACTGACTACACCAAGGGTACAGAACTTTGAAGGGCTGTTGACCTACAGGAAGCATCAGTCAGGGACTTCACCTGATGGAAGGCAAATCCAGGGTCAAAGGTGGGTGGATCCACTTATTTTCTCTCTCATTTTCTGGAACAAGGAAGTGAATGGCTGCACAGAAGTGCTTGCTCTGAGTAAAGAATTGGGACAGGAGGGGTTATGGTGGGAATAGCATGGTGTCCTTTTTTTACCATTACCACCAATTTCTGCTTATGCTTAGAATGTAGGCATCAGGTAGGTAGTTCCTCACACACACGAACAACAAACACTCCCTTCTTTTAACACACATACACGCACACCACACAGAACAATCTCGGCTTCAATTTAGAAATCACCATCTTCCCTGCAGTTGCCACCATGTACCCAGAATTCATAATCACAATACACTGGTGCTGTATAAACCAGCCAGGCCACCGTAACCTCAACCCTCTCCTTCCTTCTCTCAGTTCAGCTCGAGTTTGCTTTTTCTTGGGGAAAACGCACGAGACTAAAAGAAACTGAAGCCTGGGGGCAAAAATAGGCTTGTAGCATCTAGAAAGCCAAGGGCAGACCTGGAGGAAACTGCAGACGGCATGCAGCTCAAGGGCCACAGATCTGGGTTAGGCAATGGTGAATAATTTGCCCTTCTTCAGTTTTGGCATATCTCTGTCTGTCACTTTTGCATGTGTGCGCTTTTACATGAAAAAGTTTGGGCTGGTAACTACATAGAAAATATAATGTGCAGGAAATATATTTCTAACATGTACCTTGAAAGCACATCAGGTCAAAAGCTGACACTTTCCTGTATTAGGAAATATATTTTATACACTAGACTCAAGTCATGCTAGAAGTCACGTGGCTGATCTACCCTTTTACAAACCTATTTTAAGCTCTGTCTGTAGAGCATGAGACTCTTAATCTCATGGGTCATGGGTTCAAGCCCCATGTTGGGCAAAAGGTTCCTGCATTGCAGGGGTTGGACTAGATGGCTCTCATGGTCCCTTTCCAACTCTACCATTCTAAGATTCTGTTTTAAAACAGCTTGCTAAAAACCTATAAAATGCAATTATGTACAAGAAAGTGACCTGCTTACTTTGAGCAGTGTCAGAGATGATGCATGCACAGCCTAAGCAGCCAGAAACTCTGAACCACTATACAGTTTTTGAAACACAAGTCACAATTTCTGTCCCACTAATCTTCATAACTACATTTCAGAGCCAAATGGCAGTGATGGAGGCTGTAAGAGAAACTCAACAGTATACTGCACAATCCTGAGCTTGTCTTTGAGTTCAGTGGGATTTGCTCCCTGTCCATGATCGGTGCTTAAGACTGCAGTCCTGAGATTACACTGGGATTGATATAACACAAAATTAGTAAGCACATTATTATTATTTTCCGCCAATGATACAATATGCACAGAGAGAGAAATGCAGACTGTTCATGAGATGAGGCCATTGTTTATAAATTACAGAGATACAGCAGTGTTCCACCTCATAGGCAATGTAATTAGATTCAGGACTTGCAGCCACAGTGACATTTGATTTAGTAATCTGGTCAGGTAAGTCCCATAATTTTGCAATGCATGATTCAATATGACATTTCCCATCTCAAAAGTGAGCACTTTCTGGTGCACAGAGTACATTTTGACATAAGTTCTCAAATGCATTAAGTGGAAACATATTACAAATCAAGTACTGATGAAATCAACAGTACTATACAGTACTTTCATGATACAATATGTGTAGGCAAAGGAAGGCATATTCCACTTCTCTACTGGATTCCAAATTATTCTTTGATGCCAAATTATGAGCACATCCTTCAAGTTCAAACAGCAGTGGCCAACTTGACATTGCATTGGCTGGTCCTGATGTAAGCCTAATTTTATTTTCTACCTATATTGGAAAAGATTTTGCCCAGAAGTCATGGGTCCAACTGAAAAATATCTGAATAATGTGCAATTGCATAACATTGCAAGGACACACACACACAAATGCAACTGCACAAATGACAAAAGAAAATGAGGAAAGGGGACTTGCCTGACACACGTCTCCTTTAACATTCCAATGGAAATGTTTTTGTGTATTTTAATTATGTACAGTATTGATTTTATAGTTGTAAATCACTTACAAGCCATTGTGGTATATAAGCAAAATATAAATACTCCTCCTCCTCCTCACCTTACTTGGGTTAAGCAGAAACCCTGCATTTCTTCTTAAACAAAAACAAAAAAATTAGTAGTACCTATGTTGAATCTAATATGTAATCATCATAGTGTCTTGGTGATTAGTCACACTTCAATTCTGCATTGACCTACAATAAACTCACAATGCAAGCCCTAAATACTCAAACCTTTTCTTTTTTAATTTGAGCATTTATTTATTTCTAGGATTCCTAGACCACTTTGCAGCCATAAATAATACACCAAGGGTTTGTCTTTAGGAGAAAAATAAAGGCAATCATCAAAACTGCCCATCCTTATCTGCAGTCTTTCTTCCAACCAGATCCACACCATAGATTTAACACACATCCAATGTACATTTAAAGTACAAAACTTCACTCAAAGAACCCTGGGACTTGTAGTTTGTTTAAGGTCTGGGAACTGTAGCTCTGGGGGAGAAATGGTTTGCCCTGAAAAATCCTGGGAACTGTCATGTGCTATAAATGTATGGTATGGATCTGGACAGAATTAAGTACATCAGTTAGAACAATGCCTTCAGTATTAAGAGGGTGAATTATAAAAAAAAAACCCCACTCCAAAAGATGCAGTTCAAACCTACTTTTGTGTTAGCTCAACTAGGTTGCATGTGCATATCTTGTACCTTGATTATATGAACACATTATCCAATCGTGTCATTATCTGTGTCATGGAAGTTTGTTAAGATGATAGTGATCTTGGTGCTACATGGCAAATTGAAAGGAGTCTGACCTTAATTCCTGGGACATTAACTTCAATTGAACAATAACTGCATTGTTCAGTTAATAATTTAAACACTAACAGAGAGCTCCATCATTTATATTACCGTGTTGCTTTTAGTGGGCAAATGGGAGCAGCTTAATGGGAGTGCAGAAAGGCACATAATTATCACACAGCAAGACGGCCCCAGCTCCATCCATGGTATATGCAGCGTAATCTCTGGTAGCAGGATTTGGAAGATTCTTGTGTGAAAGCTATGCCCGGTGAAAGTAGACAATGTTATGCCAGATCTGATCTGACAAAGTTGCTTTATACATTCAGTACTATTTGCTGGATTGTCAAGGTGAAGCAGATGCTGAGGTCGATACAAGTGTACCAGATAGGAGGAGTGATAAAGGGACAAAAATCCCAAGCCCTATTACAGCTATTGAACTTTAGTACACAGAGAAAGTAAAATCTATGTCAGGATTCAGTCTTCCTACTCTTGCTGGCCTTATTTTCCTCCACAGCCCAATTCCAGCCTCCCCAAAACAAAGTGTACGATGGTGCTAAGCAGCATGCTTGATTCTGTTCCAAGAACTTGGAAACACCCACCCTCATCCCAACTTAAAACCAGGAGCAGTGATGACTCAAAGCATTTATCTCAATGGAGCCTGCAGAACACCAGAACTTAATTACATATACACATACTACAAAACTGACCCTGGATTGTGTGCTACAAGAATGACAATATGGGGCAAGAAAATGTCAGTCAAATTAGTTGTCAGGCTTTGGAAAACCACAGCTGCTACCTTGCTCCATATTTTACTTTTCAAACTCGCTCCAGAGAAATTCAACTGCAGAACTAACTTTATGTGTTAAGGTGCCTGTGTATATTTCACTAGCCTCTACAAACCACTTTTTCTTATTATTTGAGGTGGTGAAGGAGTGGGGGAGTGTGTTTCTTCAAATACCCATTAAATGATATTTTACAATTTCTATCTTGCAATATTTATCAGAACAGAATGGATCAAACAATGATGAAATATATTTATAGAACTGGTTTTCCTTAAAAAGCATGTTTTCAAGTAGGTTTCTGAGCTCTAAAGTTTTAACACAAGATTAAAAAAAACTGATTATTGGATTCACATGAGTTTCATTATAACCCCTCCCCAATTCTCTATAGATTTAATAAACTATTCTCATAAATCCAGCATTAAATAATATATGGCTTTCACTGTTTAAGAATAAATGTTTTAACGCTAACTGATTGCAGTATGGAAAGGGGATTCATATAGGAAGAGCTTTAGGATGAAAATTAGTTGATGAAGTATAAACTTAATACAACAGTACACTGCGTTACAATAGTAAGTAGCACAGAAAATTATCAGCTTGCATCAACACAGCAGACTGCTTTATATTATAAGATCCATGTTAATAGAGGCTGCTACCCAGGCATTAACATTGCAGTGTTATTTGACCATTTAAAAAATCCACAACACCAGTTGAATTTTAAAGAATTTTAATACAAACTTAATATAAACTATTTCAGTCCCTCTCTTTAACATAAGACACTGACTCAAAATACTTTTATACCTTTTTCAAGTATTGCACAATGTAGGTACAAAATTAATATTTACGATTACATTTTTTTCCATAATATATAGCAAAAAATCTTTAAACTTTTTAACAGAAAATACAATTTGTGTTTCTTTCTTGGAAAAAAGTATTCCATACAATTTGAATTCCACCGCTTAAGGAATATTTTGCACACTTTTTAGAATTGATGTTTTTTAAGATGAATTTTATAATTTCAGTAAAAAAAATACAACATGAAGCTGCTGCAGTTGTCACAGATCACTGTAGTAAAAAGATAAAAATGCAATACCATGTTGTAGAAACAATATATACTCTGATATTTTACAAACTTTGTACTAAATTAAATTATACAATTAGAAAAGACCAATAAACCCACTTATTAGTGCCAATTTTTTATATATATAAAAAATCAGCCATGTCCTTGCTATATCTTAAATACTGTAAGAGGCCATATCTCGAGTATATTTAATGTACAGTCAGTAAAAAATAACTTTGTGCTTGGTTGGCAAATGAAAAAATGATGCATGTTGTCCTTATCTAACCAAGCTTGAATGTATTCATACTACAAGCTTTTTTAAAAAAAACTCAAGAGGTGGAAAAGATACACCCTTGGGTACGTGCATTTCAACTTGTACAATATGATTTGTATTTTGTTTTAGTTAGCCATAACAGGCTGGAATTGCTGGTTAGAGTACTGCATGCTATTTAAGCTGAAATTCAAGCCATCCACAAAAGACTTCTCATTTAGACCTCCATAGGCCGCAAACATATCAAAGGCATTACTGTACTGGAGAGGGCTAAGGTTAAGGGGACTGTCGCCAGGGAATAGGTTGTTTGTACTACCTTGGCCCTGTACATTGGGGAAAATGAACTCCTTTGCATTAGGAGAAAGAGCAGACGTTTTCTGCTGCTGTTGTGGTGGTTGCTGCTGTTGTGGAACCTGCTGGCTACCTAGGCCAAGACCATAGAGAGAGTGCATGGAGGAGGAAAGAGCTTTCTGTTTCAGCAGATCGTTGACATTTAAGCCAAGGTTAGTGGGAGAAGTGCGGGCGACCTTGTTGGTGCGGCTGCCGTTCTTCATTTTGGTTGAGCCAAACTTGGTGGCAGCAAATGTGGCAGTGGTGAACGTTAAAGGCTGTGTGGAACGGGGCATGAAGGTTGGGCTCACAGTAGCAGAGTGACCAAAGGGAGGCGAAGGAGAACTCGAGACAGAAGATGCTGGGTCACTAATTGGCATAAACACCTGGGCCTCTGGGTTAAAGCTATTCTTGATTTCCTTATCCAATTCACATCCATTTTCATTGGAGTCATCCACATAAAGCACTTTCACTGGTCCCTTTTCACCAATTTGGTATGAAACTTCAAACGGGTCAATCCAGACACTAAGATCCTGAGGCAGGTTGCCACGAACATCATCAATGTCCAAACCACTCTCTTTGGATGCTTGTTCAATAACTGGGTCCACTTTCTCCCCTACATGTATACATCTAAACCCTGATCCTTTGTATGGCTTTTCTGGATACCAATGCCCTTCATACTTCTTCTTGAGTAGTCTTTCCAGCTCTTCACCAAAAATGTTCACACGTCGTCTGGGAAGCTTATTGTACAAATACGAAATAATGAAATTGAGTGCTACTTGTATTTCAAGCTGCATAGCTGCTAACAGCACAGAATTACAAAGTCTCCGTTTCAAACCACAAAGAATGGGAGAAATGTTCAAAATACCACAGGAAAGCAAAAATTTGTTCAAAGTGCTGATTCTAGAAGATTGTTATTCTTCACCTTGAGTAGTGTTGTTCCTTTAAGAAAAACAAAAGCAAAGATCCAAATAAGGAAAGTGCACAAGCAAGTCAACTAGGCCTCTTATTTTAGCATCACACTTTCCCTAAAATAGGTTATATTTCCCAACTACAGACATTTGCAACACACTGGCACTGTATATGCAACTTAAAAGCTAAGCAGATTAAATAAACAGAGAACAAATGCAAGATCACCATGGATGCATTTCAAGTTCTGAGTTTGCAGCTCAGGTACTTAAGTAATGTGGAGAGAAGAGCAAGAGTCTAAGACATAAACTAAACAGTGGTAGTTGTCCTGTAAATGTTTCTGCTACCACCTATAGTTTTGGTGACTGACAGAAGCCAGCCATAACATTAAGATATTTGAAAATAATGCTAATAGACTAAAAAGGAATTTCTCATTTTGAGGCTATAAAACTCTTAGTTTGAAGTGTAACATGTAGTTTTCAATGCTGGTAGAATTTCAAAATTGCTTGAGCTCAAAGAAAAGAGAAGTAATTGCTATATTTTGATAGAAAATGTGTACTTAAAAAAAAATCTACATACAACTCCAGAATTATAATTTTATTACAATATTCACACATGAAGTTCATTATAAAGTATCAAGCAAGAAGTCCATCCTTACCAGACAACCAATTTTTAATTACGAATACATTATACTATAAAGAGAATGTAATAAAATCTTCAGTGTACTGGGAAATTTGAAAAAGCTGTTAGCCAGATTCCTTACATAGATGGTATTCTCATTTGTAATGAAATCAATGTAGCAGCTCTATAGAGTTAATAATAAATTGTAATACAAATTACAATGCTAAATCAATAACATTAACATACTATGAAAAATCATACTGCCCATATTAAAAGCCTGTAAAGACAAGGTTTCTATCTTTAAAAAGTTACTACAAAATTTAATAAAGTTGTGTTTACTCATTAACATTGTTTTTCAACTGCACTGCATTGCATCGCAACAGTAGTTTTGAAATCTAGTAAGTTCATAAGCTAGAAAGCAAAAATGCACTAAAAATGAGTAGATTCTATTTCCTTGCCCTAAATGATTAGCTTTCAGAGGTTAACCCAGCTTTTAAAGACATTTCCCTTTCCTTTTGCCCTCTTTACATGATAAGAGAACTACCAGCTGTACGATAAGGCGACCTTTAAACGATTGCTGGATCAGCACTGGGTGGGGATAAGGAAAGATCAAGGGCAAACAGAATATATTTACAAATGCAACATATAAAAGTACAGATGATCTGATTGGACTAGCTACATCGAACATACAAAATGATTTATTAATCCATCTGTTTAACCACCCCTGCACATAGGAAATATATTACCCTTTCAAGAACAGAAATTAAATTGGCATCCTTTCCCTGGCACAAAGACCTGATTAAACAAAACAACCTGGAACAGTTCAAATGTTTTCTAGCTTTTAAAAAATAACCTTTTAAAATTAATTATATATGTTAATTACGTTAGTCAAGGAATTGGAGACGAGAGGGGGAAAGGTGGAACTTTTAAGCGGGGTATATGGGCGTTACATAACCAGGCAGTTGGGTCTCATTAGATTTCTGCTCACAGCTCTTGGAGCTCCAGCAGCAGGAGAAAAAGTGCTTTCTATGAAAAGGGAGATGATTGGCCAAGTCCTCTCTCCCCTGGTCAAGCCAGGCCCAGTTCTCCACTGTGTCACTCCCAGTGGCCTTCCCTCTCATCTCCTTGTGCTAGGAACAAGATTTTGAGCCAGAAGGGCAACCACTACCTTTAAAAGTGAGTTTTCAACCTGATCGAACATATGTAGGAACAGATATGGGCAAGATCGCCTTATGATTGCTCTGCCATTCTGACCTGGTATTGTCTGGATCTTTACGGTCTCTACTCAAGTAAAGACAGGCTCCCTACCCAAAGGTCCCCCCCCCCGTCCAGTTATAGCTGGTGTGTTTCTCTCAGCACCATACTATATTCTACCTTCTCTCTCAGCCCTTGCCACCACAGCCTCACAACAACCACATCCATCTTAAGACTGCTGCCAATGCATTGAGTCCCCATCACCCCCACCCCACATACAATCTCTCGTCTGGGTGGGATTATGCCGACCCCCTTCGTCCCCAACCTCAACTGCACTCCCCTCCCCGAACAGGCTGTGCCAACTACACTTGCGCCTCCCCTCCCTCCACCGCCAACCTTCAAGAGGGCCGTCCCAACACTTCTGCCTCCTCCCCCTCCTCCTCCCCCCACCACCAGAGGAGGGGCTCTGCCAGACAACCTAAGCAGCCTCTCCCTCCCCAGCCACGGCGGGATTGGGGGGTGGGGTGGAGGGAGGAAAGCTGTGCCAACCAACAACCACCCCCCCACACACTTGGCACCCGAATCCTCCCCCCCCCTTCCCGAGACACACGGTTGCTGTACGAGGCTGCCTTGTGCCACCGACGCCCCCCCCCCGCCAGCCCCCTTTCCCCAGCCGCTGCCTCGGAGGGCTGCGCCTGCCAGCGCCTCTCGCTCGCTCGCTTCCCCGCCTCCCTCTGCAGGGCTGTGTCAACACCCTCAGCCAGCGCTGCCCTGTCAGCCCTTCTGCCAACACCCTCCCTTTGCCTCCGCACCAGCAACGCCAGCCGGCCAGGTCTGGTCCGACGCCCCCTTCGCCGACCTCCGTGGGGCGGCCCCACGAAGGCTCCCCCAGCCTCCCCCCCCCCCCCAATACTCCTCTCCTCCCAGTCGAGCTGCGCCAACTCTTCAGTCTCTCCTCCTCCAGAGGCGCTGGCACAAAAGCCCCACACCGCCACCCCTCACACACAGCGCCGGCCCTGCTCTATGGGGCTGGGCGACCAGGCGAGAGGGTGCGGTAAGCTGCCCTCCTCCACCCCCCGAATCTATCTTCTCGGCCGCTGTCGTCCCTCCAAGCCCCGCCGGCCTATGGCAAGCCCCCGCCGACCTCCACCTCATCCCTCACAGCCGGGTCTTGACAGCAGCAGCAGCTCCCCACGGCTCGCCCCACACGGAAGGAAGGAGGGAGGGAGCGATACTCACCCGGGGTGAGTGGGGGAAGAAGGTGATGTGAATAGTGCAAACAAATCCCGGTGGCAGTCCCGGGGGTTGGGGTTGAAGGAAAGGAGGGAGGAGCTCAGTACCGAAGCCCCATAACCCCAGGAAGAGCGCTAGGAAAGGGTGGGGGGAGAAAAAGGGAGGATGGCGCTTCTCACACCCCGGGACGAGAGAGACAGCGCGCTCCGCCTCAGCAGCTGCTAGACGCCTTCTTGTAGCGCCCGAGCGCTCGCCGCTCCTCTATATATGCCTTCCCTTGCCCCGCCCCTTCATCCCGTGTGGCTACGCCCACCCGCTCTCCGCCCACAGCTCTCTCTGGCCCCACCCACCCACCTACCAATCGGCCGTCCCCTGTCCCGGGCGCTGCTCCTGATTGGGGCATTGGGCTTGCCAATAAGGCACAGTCCCCACCCGCCTCTGTTCCCCCACCTACTCCTAACCCCTCGGTCCCATCACATTCCCACTTCCCCCTCCCCTTGTCTTCGCTCTCCCCCCAGCAGAGGGTTCCTATCGTTGCCCTTTTCCCTTATCCAGGTGGCCTCACAAACAGATCACCCCAACCCCCAGCATAAGAGTGCCCTCCCCATGTCCCTCTGCTTGTAGGTTTCACTTTGCGACACACATTTCCCCCTCCCCGCCCAGTTCTATTCTGTTTTAAATTTCGGCAGTGACGTAGAGCTGCATTGCATTCGAGGTCTGAGTTACGCCTCGCCTTTTCTTTTCTCCCTTCTGCCGTCGTCCTCAGGCTTCCCTCTTTCTCCTCTGGCAGCTGCTCCCTCCTCTTCCCACATTTCTTCTGCTGTTTGCTTTTCCTTTAACTCTCCTGCCAACAGCGTCGTCCTCTGCTGCTGCCACCTCCTCCTCCTTCCCCATCTTTGCAGATGCTCCTCCCCTGCCTATACGTCCGCTCCGGGTCTCCCACCCTTCTTATGCACACATCTTTAGTGTATTGATATATTCTGCTCATCGCCATCTTGCTTTCTGTGCTTCCCCCTCCCCTTCTCTACCCCCCCCACACTTTCCTCTCAGGAGCCAATGGGAAACGGGCTCTCTCTACGGCTACGCTCACGCCTTCCCTCATCCCCACCCCCTGCTGCTTCGAGGCTTGCGGTTACGTCAAACGTCTACGTCACTCTCCTTTGATCGCACACCCTCCCTCCCTTCCAGGGAGAACGAAACTACGTTTCCCAGGATGCTCCTTGATTCTTGACGTCATCGAGGGGGAAAATGTGCCCGAACCTGAAAGAGAGAATTGCGAGGCATCAAAGGCCAAGAGCTCCTCAGCCTCCTCCTGTCTAAGGTGACCCGACACTAACTACACGGGCAGGGAGCACTCGCGCTTCTTCCCTTTTGGGAGGAGTCGTCGTTTTCATACCAATAGAATTAATTCAGTGACATACCTTTGATAGAAAGCGATGCTAGCATTAGACTTACCTGGTTTAACCAGGGAAGGCATTTCTCCGCCTCTAATTATTCCCGAAGAATATATCTCAGGCAAACTCAATGCTTCTACATCCAGTCAGGGGGTCCCGGTGCCCCCTCCCCGGAATGAAGGCAAATGGATATGGAGATGGTTGCTGACACCTTTTGTCTTTGGCAAAGCAGGTTTTGCAGGCTTTTGCGTTGCTTTAAAATTCCCGATTCTTCAAAAGTATCAGCGTGGGTCCAAAGAAACGCGACTGTACTCTGAATGCCTGCGTTCTTTCCCCTGTCTCTAGCCTTGGCCACTGATACAGACCATTAAATAGTCCTCTGTAATTGAGAAGAGCCTAAACCTAAGGCACAACGCCTTTTTAAAAAAACCCACAACCTGGCTTATCAAAAAGCGAGGGTGTGATTTGAATCGACAGTTGCTATAGTTACTATCTATATTGGGTTAAAAAAAAAACCCAACACAGCTCCTAACACATCGTCATACTCGGAGACCTGTCAAACAAACAAATCCCAAGGCAGGGCTATGTGGCGGGGAAGTTGTTTGAATTTCACGAGCTGAGTTCCCAAAAGGGAGGCAGCACTTTTATCCTCACCCAAATAGTGCTTCTAAATGCACTCCTTTAATTTGTCTTCCATCCTACCCTAAAACTGGATGGACTGATCCCCGCGGGTGGTGCAGTGTACCTCAATGGGCGCAGCGATGCACTGCCTCACATAACATACACTATAGCATAATACACTCCCTTTAAACACACCCATGTCAGTCATAGCGACAAAATAAAAAAATTCCTTCCTGTAGCACCTTAAAGACCAACTAAGTCTTTAAGGTGCTACAGGAAGGAATTTTTTTATTTTGACTATGGCAGACCAACACGGCTACCTATCTGTAACTGGAGTCATAGCGACAGACATTTTTACTAGCGAGACACCAACCGCAACGAACACTCATAGAAAAACACAAAGGTTTTGGTGTTGTTTTGGAAAAATTGTGTTGGATATATTCAAGTTCTGGCCTTTGGATCTTGCGAAGGAATTTTAAAAGATGGGATTTAAGTACCCAGCGTGGCAAATAATTAGTGTTCATTATTTACATACCGCTTGATTGTAGTAACAACTCTTAAAACCGTCATATGATGATGATGCTGAAGGGAATAAGTATCCAGCGTGGCAAATAATTTAGTGTTGCTTATTTATATATCGCTTGATTGTAACACTTCTAAAGTGTCAGATGATGATGATGATGATGATGATGAAGGTAATAGGCACCCAGCATGCCTAGTTGATGATAATGGTGATCTGGGATGGCAAAAAAGGAAGAAAACTCGGGGATATTTGTGGTGGTGGGAGTTACCTTCATCTCTAGCTCTTTTTGACGTATAAACAGTGAAAGCGGGAGGGGGGCATTGGGTGGGCAAGCTTCCTACCACAGAGCAGCGGCTGAGTAATCTTAGATCCACTAATTCTAATCCCCGCCCCCTTTCCTCTTATCATTGGTTCCCAAGCTGGTCACTCACCGGTGACCAGGCTGCGTGCCAATCTCGCACACCCCACCCCGCTGCTGAAACGCATGCGTCTGCGCTGCTCCTGGTAGTCCCTGGGTTTTTAAAAATTATTATTAGGGACGAAAAAAGCAATGCAAAGGAAGCGGGAGAAGAGAAGTTAAAGCAGAGAGATGAAAGGAAGCGGAGGGGGAGGCCTTGCAGGTAAAGCAAACGAGGAGGTGGGTGAGGAGGGAAACGTCGCTTTGCAATTTTGCCCTTTTCTATAGGCGGAGGCAAAGCGCAATCTTTCCAGTGTGACTGCGTTGGTTGGAGCTGGGAGAAGGAAGAGAAAGTCATTGGGCGCGGGAATCTGCCACTCAAAGGGAGGAAGAGCGAAGGGACTTGCGAGGTCCGGTTTCCGTAGTAGCGACGGCGAGGCTTTGCTGAACCAGGCAGGATCTCTGCGGTTTGCCAGGCAGCCCTTCCCTGTCGAGCTTTGCCATCTTCGCAGGAAGGGAAGGAATTGCGTTGGTTGCTTTCTCCACGAAGATGACTGAAATCAGCCTGAAGTGCTGCATGGGGGACTTATGAGGCTGTGCAGCGTCGAGGCAAAGCACATAAAACCGGGCGAGGCCGGGGTGGTGGGTAGGGGCTATGAATCGTGCGAGCGTCGCCAACAAGACTGGAAGAAAAACAACCGGATTTCTGCGTTTGTGTCTGATTCCATATTTGAAACCTTCTTTGCCTTTATGCGCATAGATGCCTCTCTTTTGTTTTTCACGGTAATACGTAACTTACTGGGGTTTTTTATAATAAAACGTACGCAAAAACGTCGCAGTTGAATGCGCAAAAATACTTCCTTTTGTTTTCTCTCCCTTCTTCTCATCTTCCCGCCGCCCTTCTTTTAATTCCCTTTGAGCTAAAAATATTGCCCACAGGTAGCAACGATGACCGATTGGCTACATTCCCTCCTCTGTCACTGCTTGATTGGTCACTCAGTATCCAAGAGGAATACGTCAAAGTCGGGTTTTTTGGGAGGGGGGTGGCGGCGAATAAGTTAATGGAGGTTACAGTGGAAGAAAATAACCGTGACTGGAGCGCAGCAAGCCATTGCCTCACTTACCTGCTTCAGCAACGTCAAAGGACGCACTTAACTGGGGGCACGTGGTGGAAGGAGGCAGGGAGAGTAAACAGACCCCCCCCTCCGGGATAGCTGGCCTCAGAGTAATTCAAGGGGGGAAAAATATTTAAAACACAACTCTCCTAAAATGAGTGGTGCTCCTGTGAAAACTAGTGGTCACGCATATGTTTTTAAGAAAATTAAGGGAGGGGGGATTGTAAAACTGCTTCCGTTAGAAGGGGTACATAAGCAAGCAAACATGTCTAAGCATAAATCTGAGGCCAGTTAAAATATTAGACAAGGCCACCTAATCCAGCCAGGGAGCTCACTTGATTTGGCCAGCCACTATTGGGGAGTTTATATTGGTAGTGGTGGTGGTGTGGGAAGCCATGCGTTCAAGGAAAGTATAAGGGGGTTGTGGGGCACATGCCAGGTTACATGTGCGCACATAGAATGTTTGCATGGAGGATCTCTATGTGCATGCATGCCAAATGTGTGGGTGGCAGGGAAGGGGCATGGCTGCTGGGTGTGGTTGTTGCCCCACAAACCCCACCTCGCACAATCCTTGAATGCAGGGGGTGGGGTTGTGGGAACCTCATTTTATCTCAGCCTAACCTCACAAGATTGTTGTAGTGATAAAATGGGGACAGGATGGAGACGTGTAGCTGTGAGATCCTTTGGATAACCATATAATCTATTGTACAACAACTTTTAAAAGTTTCCTTTTGTAAATTAAAAAAGCCAACGCTGGTGTTGCGTAGGAAGCTGCCTTAAACTGGGTCAGACCACTGGTCCACCTGGCTCAGTAATTACCTTTGAAGTCCTAAATAGCTTCAGCCCAAGCTACTTGAAAGACTGTCTGCTCCAAGGTGAATGTGTCACTTATAAGAGGCCTGCTGGATCAGGCCAAAAGCTCATACAGTCCAGCATTCTGTTCTCACAATGGCTACCAGATGCCTGTGGGAAGCCCACAAGCAGGACCTTAGCGCAACCTTGCTCTCCCTGCTTGTGATTTTCCAGCAACCAGTATTCAGAGGCTTACTGTTTCTAAGGTAGAACATAGCCCTGTTGTATCATCCATTTGCTTTCTGAGTTACAGTTGGTGGGGTGGCAATGCATGAAAGGGCTTTCTCTATAGCAGCACCCTGTACATTGAATTCCCTGCCTTAAGAAATTAGCTTATTTTTCTCTTGTGCTCTGCCAACCTTTGAAGCCTTTGACTCTGCTGTTTCTCGCTTGCTTGCTTGCTTGCTTGCTTGCTTGCTTGCTTGCTTGCTTGCTTGCTTTTAGCTCTAGCCCCTGTGTTCTCTGATGATGCTTTTAGTCTTGTTTGTTGTTGGTAATTTGTTCTAATGTTGAATTCTTGTTTTTATTTTTGTGCTTGTTTTTATATTTTGTTAGTTGCTTTTGAGTGGCTCCTCTTGGAGGAGAAAATGGGAAATACATTTCTGAAATAAACACTGTTTGCACACAGAATGATAGTGACTGTCCAAGGTTTCAGCTCTTTCCTAGCCTACCTAGAGATGCTGGGCACCGAATATGGGACCTTTTGCATGCAAGACATGTGCTGTGTCCCTGAGCAGCATCAGGACTTCCTAAATACAAAACTTCAAGCTGAACTGCAGATAGCAGAAACTCCTGAATTAGTAGGGCTGGCGGGTCATCAGGCATCTAGGTGCCTGCTACATAGCAGGGATGGGAGCTTGTGGTTAGACTCCCAACTCCCATGTGCCCCAGCCAGCAGAGCCAATGGGATGATGGGAGTTGAAGTCCAACAACATCTGGAGGGCCACAGGTTCCCTACCCTTGTTTTATACCATACGTTAAAGTGAAAAAGGTCCCTCTTCCCAAGATCTTAGGAACTAAAGTTTGACAGAAAAGAAAGAAGAAAATAAGCAGGGCTGTCATCAATTATCTTAGTTGCTTAATCAAAGAAATTGTGCAGGGCAATTCTACTCAGATATGTCCCACTGTCTTCAATGGCACTTATTCTCTATTAAGCAGAGTTAAGATTTGAGCCATAATCAATTACATTTGTTTAAATTTGCATATGAATATAACGATTCTGGAAATTTCCCAATTTTTATACCACCCTACCTCCAAGGTGCTGAAGGCGGCATATAAGGTTCTTTCCTCTTCCACCATTTTGTTACATCAACACTTTGATGCAGGTTAAGCCAACCAAAAGAGAATGACTGGTGCAGGGTCAGCCAATGAGCTACCCATGTAGCCCTTTTAAAATGCTAATTCCAACTATTTCTTGTCTAATGGGCAATAAGTGTGATATAACTGAACTTACTAGAGGCAGCCTATGATCTGTCACTTGGATTTTCATATCTCTGAGCTCCCATACTATGGAAATATGCAGCCACCTTATATCAAACCAGAGGATTGTTGTACTATATGTATTGGAGCTCTCAAGGACTCAGCCATGTCTCTTTCCTCACTGGGGCTTGAACCTGTGACCTTCTGCATGCAAAGCATTTTTTTGTCTTAAACACTGAGCCACAGCCCTTTTCTTGAAGTTTATTAGCTACCTTTTCCTACCTGGTTTCCCAGATATCTTTTGCTCTTTCAAAACACCTCACAGTCAGGAGCAATACTGTGAATACCTTGACAATTGCTCCCATTGTATAAAGTGGGCTGAACAATACATTTTGATCTCTTTATAGAAGAAAAGCCAATGTTGTATTACAGAAAAGGGAGAGTACTTTTTAAATAATAATAATAATGTAAAACTGAACACCCAAAGGAAGTACATAAATTGTTAACTTCAAGTCAACTACTTTAATTTCACACATGCTATGATAACCACATTTTATCTGGTGATATTTCATCATTGTTATTCATCTATGTGATTAATCATGATAGCCATTCTTTTCAGTAATAATATATCAGCTGTGGTCCTTGGACAGTCTTTCTGGTGAACACAGGTGTCAATCATGTGGAGGGAAAATGGCAGTACATAACGTAGTCATCCAAGTTTAATTAATACCAGTACTTTTTCAAGCTTTCAGCATGCCTCTATGACTGTTGGACTACATGAAGTGTGTGCTTATGTTACCATTCATGATAATAATTACTAATGCCACTAATGACAAACTGTGGCATATGGGAAAGACTTTTCATTTGTCAAGTTCTTAATATACTATGTTATCTCAGGAGTCCACACAAACCAAGTATTTTATAATAAAATATTAGTGAAGTTTTTGGCAACAGAATGAAGGGACAATTTATCTAAATGTAGCTGTGCCGCTTCTTCATTATAAAGACCTTTATAATCATCCTCTCCAATAAGTGATTACTAATTCTGGAAAATATATGGCTTTTATCCTTTGTTGTTGTTAGGCTTACCTTACAAGGGCAGAGTGCACCAGGATTATTTGTATGGTTGTTTTTTGGAAGTGACACAAAGCAGCATAGCATTAAGTATTCTGCAGTTACAGTAGCTCATTCAGTTGGTGGAAAAACAGTAACAAATAAGCACTGCTACCTGTCACTGGTGCTGTTTCTTTTCCACCAGTGCTACATGAATGCCTCTGGTTGTGTGAATTGAATTGCCAGTGTGCTGCCTGTTGAAACCACCTGATTTAAGAAAGCAGCCCTATTCTAGCCTAAAAGGATACCAACTGTCAAAGCAGGAGAGGGCCTTCTCAGTGGTGGCTCCCAAATTTTGGAACTCCTTCCCTAGAGAAGTTAGACTGGCTCCCTCCTTGTCCTTCTGCCGGCAGGTGACCTTTTTATTTCAACAGGCTTTGGGGAACTGACCACTTTTAATGAAAGGGTTGGTGCTGTGCTTTTTTAATTGTAACTACCTGTGTGTTTTTAATAGATATTTTATAGTTCTATATAGTTTTAATTCTATTCAATTGTTTTAAAATTATTGTTCCCTCCCCCCTTCCCAAATGTTTTTGGCTGTTTCTATTTATCTATAAGTCACCTTGAGTCCCTGTAATTGAAAAGGACAGGGGATAAATCAGTAAAACAACAATAATAGCTGATAAGAGGTTTGTAAAAAAAGTGTGCAGTGTGTAGAAAGTGAAAAGAGATAATTTTTCTTCCTCTCTTATAACAGAAGAATTTGGGGTCACTTGGTGAATCTGACTGGCAATAGATTCAGGATGGCAAATGGAAATTCATATTTGCACAACACATAATTAGCTGACAAAATCATCTGCCGCTAGGTATTGTGAGGGTCACTGGCTTAAATGGCTTCAAACAGAGACTAGTGAAATGAATGGAGAACAGGCCGGTTAACAGCTAGTAGCTGAAAAGCTAAATGGAACCTGCAGGTTCAAGGGCAAACTTATGCCTCCAAATACCAATTATTACAGGAGAAGAGGGAAAATAGGAAGAGAAGGGCTGTTACTTACATGTCTTGCTTGTTGGTTTACTGGACTCATCTGGTTGTCCAATGTAGTCAATAGGATTCTGGCTTAGCTAGATCTTTGGTGTGATCCAGCAGAGCTCTTCCTGTGTTCATTCTGGAAAGGTTGAGAGATCAGTCATGGTGATGCTCGCCACAAGCTTCAGTTGTTGAATTATTTCTTTCCTGGATATTAGCAAAACTTGAACCAACCTCATGCTTCATTCATATACATGGTTGTCAGCTCATGGTCCCAATGGAGCCACCCTGCTTTTAATAATCGCATGGTAGGGGAAGATCAGCACACATGTCATCTCTTATTACCATAGCTCCAGTAACCCTTGCATAGTGTCAACATCCCTAATGATTTATTGTTCCACTAAGTCATACAGGAGACGAAGGACTTATAGAAAGCAACAACAATAAGAGGAGAGAGGATCTGATTCCTCTTCCTGTGCTCAGACTATACAGCATTTCCCTCACCCTTCTGTAATAATTCATAGATGAAGAGGTTAGCCCACTGATTTTTCCAAGGGTGCATGTGGTCAATGCCAGCATTCCAAGGATGTATCCCACTTGGATCTACCTGCAATTACTTGAATTTCATAACAAGAGATCTAATCAGGAGGTTTGGGCTGGGTGTTCATCAGTATGCAGATGATACCCAGCTCTACCTCTCTTTCAAATTGGAACCAGTGAAGGCCGTGAAGGTCCTGTGCGAGTGCCTGGAGGCAGTTGGAAGATGGATGGCGGCTAATGGGTTGAGGTTGAATCCTGACAAGACAGAAGTACTGCTTTGGGGGGAATAGGGGGCGGGCAGGTGTGGGGTACTCCCTGGTCCCAAATGGGGTAACTGTGCCCCTGAAGAAGCAGATGCGCAGCCTGGGAGTCAGTTTGGACTCACAGCTGTCCACGGAGGCACAGGTCAATTCTGTATCCAGGGCAGCTGTCTGCCAGCTCCATCTGGTACGCAGGCTGAGACCTTATCTGCTCGCAGACTGTCTCACCAGAGTGGTGCATGCTCTAGTTATCGCCTGCTTGGACTACTGCAACACGTTCTATGTGAGGCTACCTTTGAAGGTGACCCAGAAAGTCCAATTAATCCAGAATGCGGCAGCTAGGACTGGTGACTGGGAGCGGCGACAGAGACCACACAACACTGGTCTTGAAAGACCTACACGGGCTCCCAGTATGTTTCTGGGCACAATTCAAAGTGTTGGTGCTGACCTTTAAAGCCCTAAACGGCCTCAGTCCAGTATACCCGAAGGAGTGTCTCCACCCCCATTGTTCAGCCCAGACACTGAGGTCCAGCTCCGAGGCCTTCTGGCAGTTCCCTCACTGTGAGAAGCAAAGTTACAGGGAAACAAGCAGAGGGCCTTCTTGGTAGTGGCGCCCGCCCTGTGGAATGCCCTCCATCAGATGTCAAAGAAATAAACAACTATATAACATTTAGAAGACATCTGAAGGCAGCCCTGTTAGGGAAGTTTTTGATGGCTGATGTTTTAATATATTTTTAAGCTGTGAAGGTTAAGCACGACTCAGTATGGATTCAACTCAATGGTGGCTTCTCCCAGTTTAATGGAAACTACCACAAAATACATAGGCTGAGGGTGGCGCTGTGGTCTAAACCCGTGAGCCTCTTGGGCTTGCTGATCAGAAGGTCGGAGGTTCAAATCCCTGCGATGGGGTGAGCTCTCGTTGCTCGGTCCCAGCTCCTGCCAACCTAGCAGTTCGAAAGCACACCAAAAGTGCAAGTAGATAAATAAGTACCGCTCCAACGGGGAGGTAAATGGCGTTTCCATGTTCTGCTCTGGTTTTGGTGTTCCATTGCACCAGAAGCGGCTTAGTCATGTTGGCCACATGACCCAGAAAAACTGTTTGCGAACAAACACTGGCTTTTTCAACCTGTGAAGCGAGATAAGCGCCGCAACCCCAGAGTCGTCTGCGACTGTACTTAACTGTCAGGTGTCCCTTTACCTTTACCACAAAATACATCTGCTTTAAAAAGGGTTGTAATGAAATGTAAAATACCTTAGGCATGAGAACGGAAGTAGATACAACAAGCAAGCAATTAAGATGACAAAACCCTTTTAAAAAATCACCATTGTTAGACTTCAATGGATCTAACCTATTTCAGAACTGCTATGAAGGTGAAACAATACCTGCCTGGAAATTTTAGGAACTTGAATTTTATGTGTTCAACTATAAGCCACAAACTGCATTGTGTGATCATAAAATGCAGATAAATGGTCACAAAATGGAGATCAATGTCTCCTTAGTTCCTAGTGAAAAATAGATAGCAGTTGCTAAAATGGCTCAGAAGTGTCTCTTTTTCAAAAGGAATTTCTGAGATTGTACAGTTTGTTACTGATTCACTCTTCACATGGTTGAATAAACACAGCAGAATGAATAAGTGTCTTCCACAGCCTGCAATACCACCTCAATTCCTACTAATACTTAAAGTTTATCTTATCTTACACCACTGGATAATCAACCTGTCTATTGATTCGCAAGGGACTATAACTCAGTGATAGAATATACGCTTTGCATGCATAAAATCTTGTTTCATCCCTGGCATTTCTACTTAAAAGAATCAAACATCAGATGAGGGGAAATGCCTCTGCCTCAGACCCCAGAATGCTGCTGTCAGTCAGAACAGACAGCACTGGGCTAGATGGATAAATAAGCTGACCTGGAGTAAGAAAACTTCATATGTGTAACCTAGATCTGCTCCTCAAAGCAGTTTAATCTAGCAACAGATATATTCACACAATTTTAATAAAGGTGAGGCAAATGTTATTTGGCCACAGTTTCACTTTTAAAGAAAAGAAAACTTGTTTTCATGATTGTCGCCACATTTTACCGTATTTATTCTGCACCTATACAATATATCTATTAAAAGACCATTTTAGGCCCACAGGATCAGTGACAAGATAGTGACAATAGAAAGCAGGAGGCTTAGCCTGAAGATAGGATTAAACAAAGCATGAAGAACAAGATGGAACAACAAGGAGAAATCAAGGAAGGCGCAGGAGCATGACGGGCCTTAATGGTAAAAATGAGTTTATAGCAAGTGGAAAAGGGAAAAAGGGGGGGCAGTAAAGCAACATAAGAAAAGAAAAAAAAGAGATAACACATGAGCAGAACAGAAGCCCAGAGAAGCAGCAAAGCTGAAATAAGGGGAAGATGAAAAGTTGGGAACCAGCAGGCCTAATATTAGCCCAATCAAGATGAGGAACAATCACTTGAACTAGAGTTGTAGTTATATAGCAAAAGGCAGATACAGTTTCATTTTTGCAACGTTAAACAAGAAATAACAGCAGGTCTTTGCAACAGAATTAATGTGCGAAAGAAAAGATTGCCCAGAATCGAATTAATACATTTTCAACTGCAAATAGTAGTAGAATGAGCTGTAAAAGGAGTATGGGTAATAGCAAGTACAGCTAGGTTACTAGGAGAAGATTTTGCAGGAATATAATAAATATCGATCTTACTGTGTTTGACTTCAGATGATGTTTCGACCCCGCAAGATAGGATTGCAGTTAGTTAATTTAGTATTGCACTTATATCCCACCTTTTGTCCAAAGAGCTGGAGGTGGCATGCACACTTTAACTCTTTTATCCTCACAACAACCCTGTGAGGCAGGGTAGGCTGATAGGCAGTAACTTGCTCCAAGCCACTTAGTGGGCTTCATGGCATTTATAAGGAAGAGCAAGAAGACAATGATTCTCGAGTATAAAATCCAAAATCGTTAAAACAAAAGGAGTGACTCAGCTGGGCAAGATGGGGAATATACTAGGTGGGGGGGGGGAGGAGAATATGTATATATTTGTTATGGGTGTTGTCAGTCATACTCAAGGTGGACTCACTGACATCAGTAGTAGCTTATTTATTTATTTTTGAATTTATATAACGCCCTATAACTCATAAGTCTCAGGGCTGTTCACAGGATAAAATCACAATATAAAATCACAAAATACATAATCAAAATAAAAACAAGAACAACCCAATAACCCTGCAGAGGGAGAATAGAATTTAAAACACACATGCACAATATTTGTAATAAAACACATAAAAATAAGCAGCCATCAGGTATCATCAAGGAGTAAATTAAACGATCAATTTAACTGTCTTTCAAATCAAAACATTTTAGCCATTGCTTCCCCCCCCCCACCAATTGTAATCAGTCCTAGAAGCTCTTTGATCCAAGTGGAGGCTTCCATGAAGGATATCAATTTTACACGGCATTGCATGAACAGGGCATCACCAGTGGAAAGTCCCTCCTCTGGTAGCCATCTTAGATCAGTCTTGTGAAATACTAACAGACAACAGAAAACGAGAAGAGTTATCAGAGACAGGGTGAGTGGGAACCCACCTGTCAATGTTACCTCTTCCTTTGGATTTTGTGTGGGGCGTCCTGGCTATGCCTCAGTGCATGTGTTCCACAACAATGAAGCTGTTACTGGCAGATGGCACCAACTTCATTATAATTCAGAAGCTGGCCGTCCATTCCCTGCCTTAGCCTTAACCATTCACAGTGCACTAAACAATTTCCTTCCCGTCCTTTAAAACACCTTCTTACTCTTTTTTCTTTCTGGACACCATGACTTAATGGCTACTGCTTTTCCTCTGCAACATGGACACATATAGGGCAATTAGAGGAATAGCTATGTATCTTTCAGGATACAGGTGGCTAGCCATGTTGGTCTGCTGTAGTCAAAACAAAATAAAAAATTAAAAAATTCCTTCCAGTAGCACCTTCGAGACCAACTAAGTTTGTTACTGGTATGAGCTTTCATGTGCATGCACACTTATTCAGATACACTGTGCATGCACATGAAAGCTCATGCCAATAACAAACTTAGTTGGTCTCGAAGGTGCTACTGGAAGGAATTTTTTAATTTTTTATTATCTTTCAGGACTTTAGCATCTGGATAAGTGTTTTCTTTAGTTAGAGTAGAAATTCAGATTGAGGGTGAACCTCTATGAAATCTTCAAGCTCATCTGCCTGGATATAAGGAGCTCTCTTCTTTTTTGTCATGGCCAACTTTCCAAGTCAAGCTAAACCTTCATTTTTTTGGTTCCTTATTCCCTTTGTATTTGTTCCCTCACTTGCCTAACAGTGGCTGGCACGGGCTTCTTAAGAGAAATCTGGGCAGTTCTACACAGTGTATAACTTTGCATTAAGAACTGGTTGGGAATAAATGATGTCTCTTTCTTACCTCAGATAATAATTACATGATTTTGGCTGACTCAATTCTCCCCACCCGCCCCTTTTTGGAGAGAGGGGTAAGAATCTGCTCCCACTGTATGACTATATTATCAGCTGCTCTTTCACCATATTACAGAAAGCTGAATACAGGACTGGATAAACATAATTTATCACTGACTCACCCTGTGATTAGGATAAATAGTGAAGCATTTTAAGCTGTCTTCAAAGTCTCCCCCTCCTCATGTTAGATGAAAGCTCTCTATTTATCTGTCTGTGCTCTAAACAAACACATCATGTACTTTCTTTTGCCACTGTCCCATTTCCTACAACTCAGAATTGGATGCTAAAAATCCACCTACTATCCAGCTAAATCCATCTAAGACATCTCTTTTCCTCTACAGAATCTTGATCAATTTGCTGCTTAATCCCATATCTGTGGTTTCATCTCTTATCTTTGCTGGTAGAGTTCTATCCCTTGCGGTCTTTCCTTATAGCAATTCCAAGCTTATCGTCTTTCTTTGGCCTTCTAACCTTGCAACCAAAAAACCGAAACCCAGGGCTGCAGTCCTATGCACACTCAGTTGGGACAGTAGTATATACCATATATTTAAAGCCCATGGCTTCCTCCAAGGACTCCTGGGACATATAGTTTGTTAAGGGTACTGCAAATTGTGAGGAGTAAACTACAGTTCTCAGGAATCTTTGGGGGAAGTAATAAGCTTTAAATGTATGTTGTGTAGGCAGACTCACCCAAACTCTCCTTCCTCGTTCCAGGATATATTTTTGTAACCTTCTAATTTTGCATTTGTGAAGCTTCTCATTCATAATGGCAGGTTTGATGAGGGTTTTCAATGCTCAAAAACATGAGAGAGAGAGAGAGAGAGAGAGAGAGAGAGAGAGAGAGAGAGAGAGAGAGAGAGAGAATGCTTTGCCATGTGAAACTCACATTTAGCTTGGAAACAGCCATGATTCTTATACAATTCAACCTCATTTATCCAAATGACTTGGGTAACATCCAAACCATCAGATCTTGAAGTAAAGCAAATACTGCTTACATGAATGGTATTGACATGGAGCAATGTAAAGGGACACAGCAAAAGTGGCTGCAAGGGAATTTTGAGAATCATGGAGGTTCTGCTGTTACCTTGTGCTTAGAGAAAGGAAAGGATGTGCCAAATTTGCCAGCATCAACCTGTCTTTAAAATCCTATATGCTTTCCCTTAAGACATCCTGAATCTGCACATTTATTTATATATATATTCCACTTCCAATTTCAGAATTAAAAACAAGAGACCAAAGATAATAACATAACACCAGATGCTTAAAAAAACACAGCGAGAAAATATGAAGAGCCAAGGTCCAATTAAATGTGACATGTGAATGCCTTTGGCCCTAATGTGGCTGGTATAAAAACAAACAGCATGCAAAAAAGAAAAAGAAGAATATAGTACATGAGGGAGGGCATGAACTGCATAAGGACCATGATGTGCGGAAAGGGACTTTAAGCTTTTGCTTTTGTCGCCATCCCCATTTGAATTGCCCTCCAACTGCAAATTGCAGGCATGGGGCACCTAAGTATGGCTGCAGCAGAGGAAAGGCTATGTTATGCCAGCCATTTTAAAAAGCTAAGGTAGATTGTGCTCTCTTCGGCAGAACATATACATACAAAAAAGCTAAGGTAAATAAACAGGTTTTTACCAATTGACATCGCTTGTAGGGTTAAAATAAGTTTTGTAAGGAGTAATTTAAAAATTATTGTGAGAAGAATTAAGAATAGATGTATTGGAAATTTGAGTTTATATCAGTATTTATAGTAACAAAATGCATAATTAGAAAGACTTTAGAAAACCATCAGTTGAGGTTGAAGGAAGTCTTAGGCTGTGATAGGCAAAAATTTCTCAATTATGTTTAAAAGGATGTTATGTTGGAAAATATGTGTAAAAACCAACAAAAAATTATTAAAAATAAAATAAGCAGGTTTTTACCTGGCAGCTAAAAGTTTGGTGCTGAGTAAGTTTCCCTGTGGAGAGCGTGACAAAGGGATGTGAAAACAACAGGGTCATTGTTTTGCTGCCTGAGGAAAAGGCCAAGATAGGGCTCTTACATTCCACATACAGAATCCAACTGAACTGGCAGCTGAATCTTACTTCAACTCTGGTGACAGGACAGCAACTTCCACTGTGTCTAGGAACATCCTAGTTTAGGGGCCCCAGAGGATATGGCAGATGCTTCACTCTGCCTCATGGTCGGACCGGACCAAAATTTCCCTTTCCTAGATACCTAGTAGTCTCTGACTGTAGATGTAGTTGTTGGACAGGTTAATTGCTGTAATCCACCCTGGGATCTTATGGTCAAGGGCAGGTAATGACGATGAGGAGGTTGTTAGAGGAGGAGGTCCATCTTAGACACTTGGTTCCCGTGCAATAGGTGGCTTTACTACTACCTGAACACGGGCTGTGATGTTGCAACAGATCTGTAAACAAACACAGCAGTGGGAATGCTTAATGTCAGAGACCTTGTGTGTTCCTTTCAGAAGAACATTGCAGTCTGAGGAAACATGAACTCTTGAAATACCTAATCAAGCTTTTGTATGATTCTTTGAATGGAATGAGCCAAACTGGCTACTCTCAAGTGTAATGAAAGAACAAGGCCTGTTTGTTCATCACACAAGCAGAGCTCACTTGGCTGAGAAAACCTTTGCCTTTCCTTTTGTGCTTGGAGAGTACTAAGGGGGCCTCTGACTTTTTTTTCTTTTTGGCCTAGGCTTTAATTTGAACAATGTTAAGAATCATGGTTATGTGCCTAGAGGTTGGTTCAGCCAACCTTGATGAAATTAAAGATAAACAGCAAGGACACAGATCTCAGATTCTGCTGGCTGTAGCAATTAGGCATGCCAGCCCTCTGACCTTTTACCTCTCCCTGGAGGCACCTTGTGCTTTGAATGCAGCATAAGGAATGGGAGTGGAAGAATAACCATGACCTTAGCATAATGGAGGGAAGGGGCACCTGCAATCATTAACCAGGAAGCCCACAACCCAATGCACAGGCAGTCAACAGAGAGGTCAGATCTTGGTTGATGTGTATCTTGGAGCACAACCACAGCAGAAAACAGCCGTGCTGTACTTGGCATTAAGCTTGCCATTTGTTGTTGGAAATGCACCACACCAAGGCATTTATCAACCTAACACTATGGCTACAGCCTTTCCATACTTTACTCACTTGGGTGAGACAGGATCACTGCTACATTCCCTTCTGAAAGTGGAACACAAAAGATGCTTGCATATTGAAACTACATTTGCATGGCAATATGTTACATGAGGGGGATGCGGGTGGCGCTGTGGGTTAAACCACAGAGCCTAGGACTTGCTGATCAGAAGGTCGGCAGTTCGAATCCCCGTGACGGGGTGAGCTCCCGTTGTTCAGTCCCTGCTCCTGCCAACCTAGCAGTTCGAAAGCACATCAAAGTGCAAGTAGATAAATAGGTACCGCTCCAGCAGGAAGGTAAATGGTGTTTCTGTGCGCTGCTCTGGTTCTCTAGAAGCGGCTTAGTCATGCTGGCCACATGACCCGGAAGCTGTACGCCGGCTCCCTCGGCCAATAAAGCAAGATGAGCGCCGCAACCCCAGAGTCGGCCACGACTGGACCTAATGGTCAGGGGTCCCTTTACCTTTACCTATGTTACATGAGTGGAAGAGTGCAGTAACAAAATACCGGAGCAGAGGGGTGGGTGTGTTATTTATTACGGTATAGTTTAACCTTACCCTTCCTCAGGGTGGTGTGTCTCCAACTTTTATTCTCACAAAACTGCTGCAAGGTGGGGCAGGCCAAGAGAGTCACAGTTTGTTTCATGGCTGAGGTGGGATTTGAGCCCAGATTTTCTCAGTCATGTAACTGAACACTACATCAAACAGTCCTCTCCAATGGGTGGAGCCGGAGGTGTGGCAAAAATGGAATGGTGTTCAGATGAAATCCTCTGCCTGTTCAAAGGTAACCCCTGCCCCGTTCTAATGCTGTGTCAGCAAAGTAGGGATTGGAAAATCAAAAACTCCTGGTGGAGTCAGTGAAAAGCCCAAAACAACAGCACACTCTTCCTACCCCATATCATCAGAAGATAGGATTCCTTCATGATCAAGGTGTCTCACCCAGGAGTAAATCACGGCACAGCAACAGGAGTATATAAAACCTTAGCCATGGAACACATATGGGACCTCTTGCATGGGTCACTCTACATCACCATGTCCTTGTGTTGACAGAGTTTTGAAGACACAACTGGGAACTTGGTGAAGGACACATAGCGCAGCAAAAAAAAAAAAAAAGGCTACATATGCACACTATATCTTTAGAGCACATCCGAAGCATCTTCTTTTCCTCAAAGCATTCTGGGCCCTGAGATTTACCCCTCACAGTTACACTTCCCAGCAACTTTTAACAAACTATAGTACCCAGAATTCTCTGAGGGAAAGTGTTTTGAGTGTGCTTTAAAGGTGTACACAGCAAACTCTTTTTAAAAAGGAGGAATATTATTACAGTATTAGTATTTATTAAATTTATATACCACACTTCATCTGAGGATCACAGTTTACAGTATAAACCTCAGTACAGTGTAAGCTTCAGGATTTTGGAAACAAGCACCTTCCAAACACCTCTGCCCCTTTTATCAAACCACAGTTATGTGAAATAACTACTGTTTCTTAGCCTGGTTCCACACTGGGCATTTACTGTGGAATAGCCAGGCTTCATTCACTTACTTTTAGGGGACATAAGAACAACATTGGGGACAAAACATCCAACTCTCATGTTTTCCCAGTTCAGCTTCTGGACCCCCCCCCCCCCAGTTCAGAAAGTCTGGCAAAACAAAACTCAGTGGAATAGCAGTGCAATTGTGCAATTTTCTCAGATGTAGATGTCCTCTCATACTGCTATTGCAGCTTGTTAAATTGCTCTAGCCATTTCCTGGGTTGCTCAGCTGGCCATTTCTCATGGGGTGGGGAGCATTTAATCCTTTCTCACATATAATGGCTAAAATGAAAATAACTGCCCCCACTCCACTGTCACCTCTGATATTTCGAGCAAGGGAAAGGGAGCCTGCCACTCGACCACAGCATATTAGAAGCTTGGAAGCAAAGTTGCTATTCCATTTCCAGTTTAAAGCAGATTAGCAATGATAAAGTGCTGCTAAATTGCCTTCATCTAGAAGTGCCCTTAACAATGCAATCCTAGCCATGTCTACTCAGAAGTAAGTCTAACTGAATCCAATGGAGCTTACTCCCACATAAGTGGGGTTAGGACTGCAGCCCTTACAGAACCCACAGAAGCAGCTGAGGCAGACATGAGCAAAACTACAATGGGAAACTGAGGTTGTACGAATCCAAGCAAGGGGATAACCTCTGATTTTGCCTAGGGCGGTAACAGTCTCTGCCTGATCTCCACAGCTGTGTAACTTTTGTCAGTAGAAAGGTTTATGGAAAACATTAAGAGTTCCGGTATTCCTTCCTCTGAAAGAAACATATATTGGGAATCTTCTCCTTCATGGGAATGTGGGAGCAATAGACCTATGAAGGAAGATGTGTAGACCTTTGGCAATGTTCAACACACACAGTCCAATCACTGCCCTGAAACCACAGTTAGTGAGACTGAAATGCAGACGGACAGAGACAAGGGACTTCAAGAGAATCCCTTCCCAAGGCCTCTTATTTAACTAGAACATTGCTCAGCATCAGAATTTTCTCAGTCGGTTAAATGGCCTTGCCCTGGGCTGACCTTGGAACAAAGACAACATGTGAAATGCAGGAGGCCTGAATGGAGGATCATTTTTGGTGGTGGAACCATGGCAAAGTACTGTCAGGTTTCTAAACGACTTTTAATTGGTCACACACATCAGGTACCTCAGAGGCAAATACCTGCCACTCCAGGCTGCTGCCTGTTTGTTAAAAGCTACTGGCGGGGATAATGAATTCCCAAAGAATAAATGACTAGCAATTAGAAGAGTAGGTCAGAAAGGGAATGATGACTCATTTAAAGAACAAAACTCATCTCCGTATTTGATGACGTACAGCTCATGTAGACAGCTACATGCATCTCCATGGCACTTTGTAAAATGACTAGCTTTCACGGTATCACTAGGAAATAGGAAACAAAGCAGATGCTTCAAATATATATATCTGGACCCAACATTTAAGAGTGAAAGCACACACATATATACCCAGGGTTGAGAAAAGGATGCCAGCCACTTCTGAAAATCAGGGCTCATGCAAAGTGGAAAACTAAAGCTGCTCAGCAAGCATGGAGTTTGTTGCCACAAAACGTGACATTAGCCATGAAACTATAAAAAGAATTAAGTAGTTTTAATGTTTTTACCCCACAGATTAATCAGTCTGATTCACACAACAATGCCATTCACAAGTATAAACAGTGGAAGGGATGTTCAAGTGTGCTTTGTAAAAAAATGCCATATATGTGGGGTGGCTCACCATTTGTGGCCCAAGGGTTGCATAGAGAGTTTACCACCCCTCCGAAGGCTGCATGCCAGAGATGGACATGTGAATGCAGGCACACATACAGACAGCACATGCCCCATACAAGCAGCCAGGTGGGTGAGCAGACACACCCTGTGGTGTGTAGGGGAGATATAGGAAGGCAGCCAGCCAAAGACATGCTCTAGGACAGGCATGGCCAAACTTGGCCCTCCAGATGTTTTGGGACTACAGTTCCCATCATCCCTGACCACTGGTCCTGTTAGCTAGGGAGGATGGGAGTTGTAGTCCCAAAACATCTGGAGGGCCAAGTTTGGCCATGCCTGCTCTAGGATCTTCTTGCAGTGGTGCTGCACCAAAGAGAGGAGAGGCTTCTGTGCAAGGTAAGTCAACACAGAGGTGTCCAACTTTTGGAGGTTCTGGTACCCTGCAAGCACCTCAGTGGGTACACTACAACACTATGGTGGGAGATATCTCAGCAGAACAGTTTTTAAACTGTCAAATTTATAGGAGTCTGGGAGAGACACCAAAAATACCCTCTGAGGCAGATCCACTCTGTAAGCTAGCCAGCCATGCCATGTATGAAAAATAGCATATGGCATTTTGTATAAGCAAATAAGTAAGATGGAACGGGGCATTATCACTTTGCACTTTACAAGTGCAAAACCCTCAAAATATATCATTGCATCCATGAAAGTTTTTAGGATTGAGAATACCACTCCAAAATTTTGAGCAATGGAAGAGGCAGTAATTGTCATATGGCACTTTCTGCTGTACTTTGGTAATCATAATCATATGTCTGTACTACCACTCCCCATGCCCTCACATGCATACACTTGAAATAGCTGTTTGCACCTCTAACATCATAGGCCCCCTCTGCACTACACGTCTAATGCAGTATCATTCTGCTTTCAACAGTCATGGTTTCCCCCAAAGAATCTTGGGAACTGTGGTTTGTAAAGGGTGCTGAGAGTTGTTCAGAGACCCCTGGTCCCCTCTCAAAGCTACAATTCCCAGAGTTCCCTGTGAAAGTGGATTGTTAAACCACTCTGGAAATTGCAACTCTTTGAGAGTAATAGGGGTCTCCTAACAACTCTCAATACCCTTAACAAACTACACTGCCCAGAATTCTTCGGGGCAAGCCATGGCTATTTAAAGTGGCACCATGGTGCTTTAAAAATATAGCGCGGATGGGGTCATAGGCTTGCTTATTCAAAACATCTCCTCAGCTGCCTTTTCCTCTGACTTTGACAGCTGGGGAAGAAAGTACTGGCCCTACTTGAGAAACATGGATATTTTTTCCTGCTCTTTAGCCTTAGACAACTCCATACACACAAAGTAATTGATTTGCAACAGTGATGTCTCTATGGCAATTAAACACAATTTAAAAGTAGTTGATCCTTAGTAAAACAAAGCAGCAGTTTTCTCTCAAATGATTTCTGCTCCTTTTCACTTTAATCATGTTGTCCACACATAATCCAGAATGCAGCAGCTAGATTAGTGACTGGGAGTGGCCGCCGGGGCCACATAACACTGGTCCTGAAAGACCTTCACTGGCTCCCAGTACGTTTCCGGGCACAATTTGAAGTGTTGTTGCTTACCTTTAAAGCCCTAAATGGCCTCAGCCCAGTATACCTGAAGGAGTGTCTCCACCCCCATCGTTCTGCCCAGACACTGAGGTCCAGCGCCGAGGACCTTCTGGCGGTTCCCTCACTGTGAGAAGCAAAGTTACAGGGAACCAGGCAAAGGGCCTTCTCAGTAGTGGTGCCCGCCCTGTCGAATGCCCTCCCATCAGATGTCAAAGAATTAAAGTACTATCTGACTTTCAGAAGACATCTGAAGGCAGCCCTGTTTAGGGAAGCTTTTAATATTTGATGAATGATTGTATTTTAATATTTTCCTGGAAGCTGCCCAGAGTGGCTGGGGAAACCCACCCAGATGGGCGGGGTATAAATAATAAAATTTACTATTATTAAGAAGAGAAGAGTTTGGATTTGATATCCCGCTTTATCACCACCCAAAGGAGTCTCAAAGCGGCTAACATTCTCCTTTCCCTTCCTCCCCCACAACAAACACTCTGTGAGGTGAGTGAGGCTGAGAGACTTCAGAGAAGTGTGACTGGCCCAAGGTCACCCAGCAGCTGCATGTGGAGGAGCGGAGACGCGAACCCAGTTCACCAGATTACGAGTCTACCGCTCTTAACCACTGCACCACACTGGCTCTCTATTGTTGTTGTTGTTATATCTTTTCACTGGCTTCTCATACTTTTCTACATCAACATGCTGATGCAGCTTTCCTCAGCCTGGTGCCCTTCAGATGTTTTGTAGTACAACTGCCATCAGTCCTAGCCAACATGGCCAATGGTCAGGGATGCTGGAAGTTGGAATCCAGAACATATGGCAAGCACCAGGTTGGGGTAGCCTGCACCAATGCTTATATTTATGGCTCTGACTCCACCAGCCCTCCTAGCCTATCAGTCTAGCAAGAGAAGAGCAAAATCCCCTGCAGCTGCAGCCCCAATGATGGGACTGATAAACATGCACACTGGTAACTTTTCTGGAAATGAGAGCCCTGAATCACACAAATCAGACCAAGGAATTCATCACAGATTCATTGGACATCTAACTAAAACTCTTAACCCAACACACTCAGCTTTAGTATTTTCTGCCACAAAGGCAGCTTTTGTTTACTTTAGCCTAACAAATTGAAAACCGACAAGCGCTTCTTCTGCCAGCACAAAAGAATATGCCTACCATAGACAGTGTCAGGGATGCCAACAGGATTTCCTAGCCTGGTACACTGTATTTGGGGTGTACGAGGAGAGGAAATACCCATGTGGCTCTGGGCAACTGGAAACAACAGAACATGTCTTTTTTCACTGCCAATACTATACAGATATACGAGCTAGGTTCATCTTGCCTATACCACACAAATTCCCAGGTTGCACAGAAGAACTCTATACCTCCCTGTTACTTCAAGATGAAAACACAGGTGTTACATACTGAGTTGCTAGTTTCTGTGCTGCCGTGATGGATATTCGCCAAAGGATGGTTTGCGCCACAAACTAGGCCCAAAATGCAAGACCTGTGCTCCTTCACACTCCCTCCCTTACAGTCACTTTGAACTGTTTGTCCCTGTTTCTATCTTTTTAAGTATGTATGATCTAATCACCTTTTTATTACTAGATTTTTTTATTCCTTACCTGTTTTAAGTCTTCTGTGTTCAGTTTATCCGTATGTTTTATCTTATGCTGGTCTGTGACCAAAATAAAGTTTGATACTGATACTGTATTTGGATGAGGGGCCCTTTATTCTGCTCCCACCTCCTTACAATCTATGGACAAGGGCTGCTCCTTATGTACAATTGTTAACTTAGCCTAGCCTACCTCACAGGGCTGTTGCAAACAGAAATGTGGGGAGGGAAATGTAAACAACCTTCTGCTCCTGGGCGGAAAAGCAAATATATGGCATACAGTGCATAGTTGAACTATGGAAAACCCTCCCGTGGGAGGCGGTAAGGGCCAAAATGGGTGGATTTAAAAGACAAATTCATGGAGGAAAGGGCTTTCAGTGGCAAATGGGTACAATGGTTATGCTTCTGCCTCCATAGTTAGAACAGTATGCTTCTGAATACAGTGGTGCCCCGCAAGACGAATGCCTCGCAAGACGGAAAACTCGCTAGACGAAAGGGTTTTCCGTTTTTGAGCTGCTTCGCAAGACGAATTTCCCTATGGGCTTGCTTTGCAAGACGAAAATGTCTTGCAAGTTTGTTTCCTTTTTCTTAACACCGTTAATACAGTTGCGACTTGACTTCGAGGAGCAACTCATAGAACGCAGTGTACATAGTAGCCTTTTTTGAGGTTTTTAAAGACTTTGGTGATTTTTGAAGCTTTTCCAAAGCTTCTTTTGCTGCCATTTGGTAAGTTAAGCTTTTAAAACTTTTTTTTTGGGGGGGGGTTGGATTTTGGGTTGGGGTGTTTGGAATTCAAGGACTTGGTGTTGGGAAGGGGTTTGCAAGAATCTGGAAGCTTGTGTTTTTCCCCCCTGCATTTTTCTGATATTCTGTGACCATTGGGCCACTCTGCTGTTTTTTTAAAAAAAATCTGGATTTGAATTTCTGTGTGCTGGGTGGCTGGGGGAACAGTTGGGGAGGGGTTTGCAAGAATCTGGAAGCTTGTGTTTTTTTTCTGAATTTTTCTGATTTTCTGTGACCATTGGGCCACTCTGCTGTTTTTTTAAAAAAATTCTGGATTTGAATTTCTGTGTGCTGGGTGGCTGGGGGAACAGTTGGGGAGGGGTTTGCAAGAATCTGGAAGCTTGTGGTTTTTTCCCCCCTGCATTTTTATGATTTTCTGTGACCATTGGGCCACTCTGCTGTTTTTTTAAAAAAATTCTGGGTTTGAATTTTGAAATGCTCTTTACAGTATGTGTGACTTTAAAGAGCACTTAATAAACTCTTGTTGTACCAAATTTGGCTTTGTTTGGACTTTTTTGACCATAGGAACGCATTAATTGATTTTCAATGCATTCCTATGGGAAACCGTGCTTCGCAAGACGAAAAATTCGCTAGACAAAAAAATTCGCGGAACGAATTAATTTCGTCTTGCGAGGCACCACTGTATTAGTTGCTTGAAACCACAGAAGGGGAGAATGTTCTTCTGCTCAGGTCCTGGTTGCAGGTTTTTCACGGGCATCTGTTGGCCATTGAGAGAACAGGTTGCTAGACTAGAGACTAGATGGGCCATTGGCTGTATCCAGCAGGGCTCTTCCTATATTCTTAAGTAATGTCATTTAATATTTTGTTGGAAGCCGCCCAGAGTGGCTGGGAAGCCCAGCCAAATGGGTGGGGTATAAATAATAAATTATTATTATTATTATTATTATTATTATTATTATTATTATTATTCACAGTTCATGTAAAGGAAGCTAGAAAAGCAGCCTTTGACTACATTTCATAGTCCTGATATTTACAGCAAAATACCCAAACGAACCCTGATTAAATAACAGCAAGCAAAAAGTACTCTGTGTAGTTTTACAACTCTGATGCCTGAACTGCCAACTCTCCTACCCAACCCTAAAGGGTTGTTGTGAAGATCAAATGACAAAGCGGGGAGACAATGTACATAGACTTGAGCTCCTGGGAGGAAAATCCAAAACACAAAAACTGAACAAGTGTATGTGCAATTTCACAACTCTCAGCGAAACATATATGTGCAGAAAAAATTTGCCAACCTCAGTATACAAATATTGACATCCTTGGGTTAAAGTACAGCATCTAGGAGTTCTAATTTGTTGCATCAGTAAGGTTTTTAATAATTTTATGATTGTATTTGCTGATTCATTTTGCATTTTTGTTTTATGGTTACTGTATATTAATAAATAACAGCCCAGTGATGACAAGCAGCCCACTTGTGGTTGTGTAGAGAACATGGAAAATTGTGGGTGGGGGGAGATGATGATTTTGATGTCACTTTAAAAAAAAATCAGTAGGGAGGAAACCTATCTCATTTCAACCTCACTTATTTTTACTTTAAAGTAAATCATACTAAAACCTGCCAGTTGTGTTTTATTCTGTAAAGGCAGCACACTTGGGGAGCAAATGTGGACATCATGAGGAAAGTGCTTAAAGAAATATACCCCAATATCCTCCCTCATTCAGCTTCTGCTGCTCTGGGAGGGGGGCAGGTGGGAGTGGTCAACGTGCCTTTCGCTGATTGCTTAGCAACAACAACTAAGTGATTAAGTGTCCTTAGCAATGGTGCTGCCTGCCAAGTGCTTGCTTCCATGGTTTGCGCACTAACTTTCTTGAGAAACGTCTGGTCAGCTTACTCTCTTTTTTAAAAATGACAGCTGAGAGCCTGGGGCCCCTGCTCAACTTGGGCCCCCAAAACCTGACCCCTTCTATTGACTTGCAATGACCCTAGACACAGTTGGACTTGGTGTTAAAATGAACATTTCCAAATGACCTGCACTTTTAGTGCTTAGAGATGTCCAGCTATAGTATAAGAGAACATTCATTCAAACTTGTCCCTGAGCACTGCACTCATTGTACTTTGCTCTTTCTTTCTTTCTTTCTTTCTTTCTTTCTTTCTTTCTTTCTTTCTGGCTGCTCTGAAACTAATCTTTATTGCAGAGTACAGTACTCCTCTTTGAAGTGCACCCGTGTTTCATGGGTCAGTAGGTGACCAAATGATTTGCCTGTTTGCATTGCACATCCAGAGAACAGGGAGAACTTATTGCAAATCAGATAGAAAACTCTTCTGCCTCCACCTCTATGATTATATTCTATGAAACTGAAACTGAAGTACCTGAGGTTGTTTTTTTTTAAATCATTAGAACTGAAGGGAGCATACTAATAAAGGCTAACACATATTTAATAAATAAGGTTTGAATCATAAGGGGTTAAGTCTCACATTCTTTTTTTAGGGTTCCCAGCAGGCTAGAATTTCTTGAGCTGGGCCATCATTTTATCTTCTTGTCATAACTGAAGGATGCAGAGCTGGAGAAAAAAATCCAGAAGACCTTCCCCCCACTCCACTTTTCCTATCGATACGTATAGCTGAGCTATCACAATAAACACATTAACACAAAAGCACTGTGTGGGGACTACCTGAGTGCGTGTATATAGGGCATTTATGTGTTCAGAATGTGTATGTATGTGCATGATGCTACCACATAAGATCAAACCATTAAAAAGAGAAGTATGAAAGTGGCTGATACTGTTGGCAGGTCACATCTGATGAGTGGCTGGGGAAACCTAGCCAGATGGGCAGGGTAAAAATAAAAATAAAATAAAATAAAATAATTATTATACAACAAGTGTGAACCAAGTGTGAACATTGGTTTACCAGCCAAAGCAACCACCTAAAAGAGAGTCCAGGCCTCTTGGTCTTATTCCAGACTGCTTCTTGGCCTGTAATGCAGTTGCTTGACTACTTTGCCCTGGGCAGGAAAACAGAAGTGATATATTATCAAACAAACAAATAAATAAATAAACAAACAAACAAACAGCTAGCTAACTAACTAACTAACTAACTAACTAACTAACTAACTAACTAACACCCTTCATCTGAAGATCACAGGACCCTTTACAGTATAAAAACACAAAATACATAACATAACAATAAACAGATACTGAATACCAGATCTAATGTCTGATGACTGATGACCAGGTAGCTTCTGGCAAGGGAAGCAAGGTCAGATTCTTTCCATAGAGAAAACACACTCTGGACATGTTCAGAGGTGATTACCTCAAGGTGGCAGATTCTTTGAGGACAAAAATTGCCAACTCTAACCCTTCTGGAATCTTTGTGTTTGCACTTCAGCCATGACTAGGTTGCACTGCTAGTGGGTACATAAAAAGTGGACTTGTGGTATGTGGAGAAGAGAAATTGTTTATTTTTTAGCAGGTTTGTATTTTTTAAAACCACATTGCTCCATAACTGAGAACATCTTCCAACCCAGACACAACAGTGACAATGTGGAAGGCCTGCTATGGGGGGGAAATGTTCAATGCAAAATCCAGTGAAGAAGATTATATTGTTGGCTTGGATTGTGCTCATTTTGGCAGCACAAACTAAAAATGGAATGATAGAGAGAAGATCAGCATGCCTGCTCAGGACTAGGAGAAACCTGGAAATATATCATCTGTCTCAAAGCATGGGATCCCAATGTCCATCCATTACCAGGCCCACTTGTAGTGGGAAGGACATCCTAGCTGCCAGCATTTGTTACAGCTGAAAAACAATCACTCCCTTGTATCTCCAGGAACACTCCCACAGCACCATCTACTGTTTCTGCAGGCTCAGCATCTGAGAGACACAGAACACTTGTAAGAATAGCAGTGGGGGGGTTGTGTGTGTGTGTGTGTGTGTGTGTGTTTTCTGCTTCTTCTGTTTGCACATGTGTGTTGCTGCTCTGCAAGAGGCATAGCTTCCCTAAAGAAGCATTTCACACAGACACATGTCTTTCCACAATGGATATTTTTTGCAGCTATATATTGAGGTATAGGATGTTCCGGTAATGTTTTAAAAAGACTGTGTCTGATGCACTGCCATTCTTCCTAATGCAACTTCGCAGGCATTGCCAGAGTAGTAATAAGCATATGAGCTACAATGGTGAGAGTCATCTATAAACCTGTGATAGGTAATGGGATGCTTATTCCCCAGCAACCAATGCAAACTCGGGTCCTCCCTCTTTTCCCATTTTATATCAAATTTAGTCCTGTAACTAATGGAGCAGGGAGAAGGAGAGAGATTAGTTTCTTAGGCAGAGCATCGTATCCCTAGCAGATTTTCAGTATTATTTTTGTATGAACTAATCTGAACTAAACACCCCCAACTCTAGCTCTACCATCACTGTTTCACCATACCCTCCAACATTTCTCCAATGAAAGCAGGGACGTCCCATTCCATATTAATAGTTTTACTAGTTATATTCCACACATTTTACTGGGTTGCCCCAGCCACTCTTGGCAGTTTCCAACATATATAAAAACATAATAAAACAAAAAAATTTTTTAAAAAACTTCCCTATACAGGATTGCCTTCAGATGGCTCGTAGGTCGGATAACTCCATACCCTCCAACTTTCTCCATTGAAAATAGGGGCATCCTACCATACCAGGGGCATCCAATATTTCTCTAATGAAAATAGGGATGTCCTAAGGAAAAGCAGGACATTCCAGGATCAAATCAGAAACCGGGACGGCTTCTCTAACAGGGACGTCCCTGAAAAATAGGGACACTTGGAAGGTCTGTTTCACTGCCATTGTTTAATACATGCTTAGCACCCAAAATCATTAACATGGATTAGAATTGCCCTTCCATATGTTGCAATGTATTTTCCAGATGCCCTGCCATTGATTAGTCAGCACCTAACATGCTTAAATCAACATTTTCCTCCACAAACCCATTGCAAGCTTGTTTGGGTGTTCTTGCAGTTCCAAAAGGGCTTTCAGAGACAGTTTTTCTTCTTAATAGTGAATATCCCAGTTGCTAGGACAGCACTGCCCTTCCCAGTCCTAGGCAGTTGCTGTTACTGAGCAAAGTACTGTTCATGTCACCGCAGATGCTCAGATCCAGGGCGGCACCTCCTGTTTTGCCACTTGAGGCAAAACAGGAATTGCTGCCTTGTTCTGCTGCTGCCGCCAATGCTTCCATACCTGCAGCTGCTGGCACCACTTCTCTGCCTGCCCTGCCGCCTCTGCCACTGGCAGAGAAGAGGCATTGCCAGCAGCATCAGTTTCAGGTGAGATCTTGTCCACTATGGGTGAGATCTCAGCAAAATTGCACGAGATATTGCATGCTCTATAAGATCTTGTGTGCTTTCAGCCAATACCAGTGCCGCTTCTGCACCGGTGGTGGGGCAGACAGCACACCCATGAGGCTGCCGCCTTGGGGGCTTCTGCTGAATGAGGCAGCTGCCTCAGTCTGACTAATGGCAGAGCTGGCTCTGCTCAGCTTTTTAGGACTGACCTGTGAGAAGATTCTCTTGATGCCCACACAGTCTATGAAATACTGTTCTGTGATGTCAGATTCACTATTCCTAACTATGCACACCCCTGCTGTGGTCCTCTAGCAATTATTATTTTTAAGATGGAAACAGCAGAATAGTCCCCCCCACACACACACACACACAGAGAGAGAGAGAGAGAGAGAGAGAGAGAGAGAGAGAGGTCCTTCTCCACCGCTCCAGTCCATTATGTGGGGAAAAGTTGTCACTCACACCACTCATACTGCTCAGAGCATGTATAGGTATGATGCTAGTGATAAAATCCATTTTTAGAGAATGACCTGCAAAGGTCAGTGAATACTTTCAACATATCCATGTCATTTCAAATAAGATCCACTTTTTAAATACAGAGGACAAAAAGGTTGGCTTTAAAACAACAGCACATAGTATTTCCCATGCTCTCATATGGCATGCATTGCTTTTCTCTAGGGACTCAGAAAATGACAGATGAGACAAAAATTTCTCAGGGAAATTAGATGTCCACTTTCCTTTCCTTTCATATCTGTGGTTAGGTGCAGGCAATAATTGTCCTACTATACCCACCCAGATAGCAGTTCTATGAAATGGCTGCCAATTTTGGTTCAGACAGAAATCACTGTGAAAATTGCTGGGCGTATCTTTCAGAACTAAACTGTCTGCTGGACTAAGTTGAGATGAATCCAATCGCCTCTACCCGTCTGTCACATTTTCTGTGTGGAGAAACATTTAGAAAACAATGGCTTACCCAACATTTGGTGACGTTGGGAGTGACACCTCACCCTGAGCCCACACCATTTTGTGACTGTACACTTTAAATAAAACTTCCTTAGAGACTGAATGCTCGTTGTTGAACTTCTCCTACATCAACAGCTCTCCTGTAGCTCTTTATTTTATTTTTAAAATTAAAAAGGACCTCTGCACAAAGTTCTAACCAAAACAAAATGAATGATGTTCTGCTGAGCAAGGAACATGGAGCCTCTGCAGGTATTTCCTTTTAGCTGGAAGAGTACATTGTGTGGCCTGCTTATAAATTTGCAGGGGAGGCAAGACAAACAATTTCTAAGCAATTTATATGGACAATTCTGCTGTGTCAATGTGGTCTAGAGGATAAGGTGCCAGAGTGGAAGCAGGAGGCCTGGCTTTGAATCTGACGTACTGAGGAGATCAAGGACAAATAATTTCATGACTGTGTTTGTGCCTGGCCCTGGTCTATTTTTGGATCTCTTTGATATAGAAATTTGTTTCTCATTATTTGCCAGTGCAATACACTGAACTACAACCATAGCTTTTCAGGAGGTTATTTATTTATTAAAGCTCATTGCCTGCAGTGCAGAATGTATCAGGCCCCCTAACCTAGCACAATGTTCCAACTTTGGGCCCAGCACTCCAAAAAGCAACTATAAAAGCAGAGCACAGGATGGTGGCAGCGGCAATTTCTTAGACAGGTCACTTGGAAATTTCATTCACACAATAAGTATCATTCTTCCTCACACAGTGATTTATTTTTATTTTTTGCAGTATTGCTCAGATTTCCCCTTCTGAACGCTGATTCTTCTGCAGATGCCTGTGTTTGATCTTACTAGAAGCAACACCATGAATGGATTTTATTCCCAAAAGGTTATGACACTATAAGACTGCCCTATAAACATCACCTGCTGAGAGTTTCTATTTTCACCAAAATACAGGGCGAAGCTAGGTGCAACACCATTCACGTAACTGTGAGAATGACCTTTTAAAAAGTAAACAGCTGGGGTAGGAGGCCTGGGGGAGATGGGGGGATTTTAACCCTTTCCTTCTGCTGTGATCACAATTCAAATTAGGGCATCTGTGGGTTAAACCACAGAGCCTAGGACTTTTCTGATCAGAAGGTCGGCGATTCGAATCCCCACGACGGGGTGAGATCCCATTGTTCGGTCCCTGCTCCTGCCAACCTAGCAGTTCGAAAGCACGTCAAAGTGCAAGTAGATAAATAGGTACCACTCCGGCAGGAAGGTAAACGGCGTTTCTGTGCGCTCCTCTGGTTTGCCAGAAGCAGCTTAGTCATGCTGGCCACATGACCCGGAAGCTGTCTGCAGACAAACGCCAGCTCCCTTGGCCAGTAAAGCAAGATGAGCGCCACAACCCCAGAGTCAGCCACGACTGGACCTAATGGTCAGAGGTCCCTTTACCTTTACCTTACCTGCAGTCCATACTTACTAGGATATTAAGCTTCACTGAAGAAAGGGGCTTACATCCAAGTTGTTGTTTTAGTCACATGTTGTAATTAAGTGCTTTAAAGTGACATGCACAGTAAAAATAAACTAACAAAGACATTAAAGTTAGATAACAACAGCAGCAAGCACAAACTAAAATATTCATTTCACAAAATATTTGAAAAGAAACAATCCTACTTACCCCGCTTAAAAGCTGTGCCATTCCTGTCACAGGCTTCCCACAGGCTTCTGGTTGGCCTCATCCAGCAGCCACTTATTTTGTTCTTATGCTTATAACAAAGGCTACTGACATACGGTATCTAACTACCCTCCCAAGTAAAAACCGTGCATCGAATTGTTCATCAAATATTAGCAAGTACAGACCCTCCAAGTGTCCCTATTTTCCAGGGACATCCCTGATTTAGAGAAGCTGTTCCGGTTTCTGATTTGATCGTGGAATGTCCCACTTTTCCTTAGAACGTCCCTATTTTCATTGGAGAAATGATGGATCGTATGGAGTTATCCAGCCCCTGAGCTGCCTGAAGGCAATCCTGTATAAGTAAGCTTTTGAATGTTTAATGTGTTATTATGTTTTTTTATGTATGTTGGAAGCTGCCCAGAGTGCTGGGGCAACCCAATAAGATGTGTGGGGTAGAAATAGAAATTTATCATTAGGGAATAGGATGTCCCTATTTTAACTGGAGAAAAGATGGAGGGTATGGGAGTACGTTTAAAAAAGTAGCTCAACTGCTACATAAAATTCCACATAAGGATGCAGTACAGCATTTTCAAAAGCAAAGAAATTCATAATGTACCTGTCCGCTTCTAAATACCATGTCAAAGGTGTACCTGGGGAGTGGGGAGTGAAGATATGTGTTGGCATGTATAGATTTGTCTGGGTGATTATAGTAGTCAATGAGATCCAAGTTATAATCAAAATCCACAACAGGTTCTGCAAAGCGGTCATATTTCAATCGTATTCTCTTCTGCCAGACATTTTCTGGCTTTAAATAAATGCTTCCCTGAATATTTGCTTTTGCTGAAGGCACATAATAGAGAATTTCAAAGCTCTGCATGCCTGTGTGAATTCTGCACTTTATTTCTATAGTCGGAAAACTGAAGAACACCCTGAGGGGGGCTGGTAGAATAATGAGGCCTACAGAGTGGTACTACCAGCCTATCTAGGGAGGTATCTGTTGTAACTCCAATCATCTACTATTCCACAGACCACCTCTGTTTTGTAAAACATTTCCTCCTGTTCATGTCAAAGGAGATAACCTGCAGTGCTCACTCCTGCTATTGACTATGAGGTTCTGCTTCCTTCCTTCCTTCTGCAGAAGCAAGAAAATTCTCCCACCAGCTTTGGCAGCACTTTTACTGCAGCAGTGATGGAAATTCTCTGTCTTCACACTCACCATTGCCTTGATAGATATGCTTCTGCTGCTTAGGGGTGGAAGGTCGAATTGAGGGTTTGGTGCTATAGAAAGGCAAAGAAGGAACTCTTATTCAGTAAGAGATCTCAGCATGGTGTTCCTTGAGTGGCCTCAAAGTTAGAACTGAGTAAGCCTCAGCAAACTGGGCCTCCCAATGCCTCTCCTTCCAAACTAATGGGGACCTCACGTTTCTTCAGAAAGACTATACAGTGAAAAGCAGATTTTAAAAACAGCAGACAACAAACCATAGATTACCATGTATAGGTACATAGCAAGTGTGCATTCACAGCTAACTCGTTTGATGCAAGTTACTACAGGGTGAAGCAATTATCTATGGCACACTTCAGTTGAGATTTAGTGGCAGAGCTGGTTCTCAGGCCACGGTGCTGCTTGCATAGGTAGCATGTTGCTTTCTGGCCAAGCAAGATGTGCACAAAAACTTATCTGTGAAGCATCAGGAAAAAGGTTGTATAACTAACCTGGCAACTGCCCATGCCTCACTGATGAAACCCACATCAGATTTGGAGACTGCAGGGCTAGGCGGACCTAGTGCTGTCACCTTTTCTAGCTTACCTGTTTGTACAACTCTTCAAAAGTTACAGGGCCCTTCTCAGGAAAACAAGTCATTCTAAATTACATTCATGTTTGCAAAAACATTCCAGTTTCACTGAATCAGAATTTTTGACAAAGGGGGGGGGGGACACTCAGTTTAACCATCCTCACTATGCGAAGATATTTAAATTGTGTTAAATCCATATTAGGTGATCTTGAAAACAAATTGTGGCGTTTATGTTTAATCTGACTTGACTGTTATAAAAACAGAACCAAAGGCTGGTATTCAAGATCAGGATTGATTAAATGAACGTAATCTTCAAAAACCGCCCTGTGGTGGTTTTAAAAGGTAAAGGGACCCCTGACTGTTAAGTCCAATCGCGAACGACTCTGGGGTTGTGGCGCTCATCTCGCTTTACTGGCCGAGGAAGCTGGCGTTTGTCTGCAGACAGCTTCCGGGTCATGTGGCCAGCATGACTAAGCCGCTTCTGGCAAACCAGAGCAGCGCACGGAAATGCTGTTTACCTTCCCGCCGGAGCGGTACCTATTTATCTACTTGCATTTTGATGTGCTTTCGAACTGCTAAGCTGACAGGAGCAGGGACTGAGCAATGGGAGCTCACCCCGTCGCTGGGATTCAAACCAGCGACCTTATGATCGGCAAGCCCTAGGCTCTATGGTTTAGACCACAGCACCACCCGCGTCCCACTGTGGTGGTTTTACATAATTTTAAAAGGCATTCAGCTACTACAGGGGGAAGTCTGGCTCACATTCCTATGTTGTTATTTTTTAAACACACACACACACACACACACACACACACACACACACACACACACACACACAACTGGAGATCAGACAGAAGCACCCCTTTCATACCCCACTCCAATTTTCATTTTATTTCTTTAGTTAGATAACTGAACTTGCTGTTCCTGTACTTCCAGGATTAAATAAGCACCACCTATAACAATGCTTCAGCAAACTTGGCAGAAAATAATAGTTTATTTTGTTAAATTAGTGTCAGTAAAAAAAAATACTTCTCTACGCTGTGGTTTCTGCTTCAATGACTTTGGTGGCTTGGGCATAATTGTAAAGGCACGCAGGAGTTTTAATGAGTTTTCCTGATGCTTTTGCTTTGGAGAGATCAGTTCTAACCTTCCAACTAGAGAGAAGAATTAAGGGAGCATATTTGGTTTCCCAGCTTATATATATAGGCAGCCTCTTTAATGTTAAATGAAGGGCCAAAAGTTGTTGAACCCTAAACAGAGGCAGCATTACTTAGTGTTCTTTAAACCTTTGAATTAAAGGCCTACTAAATCAAGGATTGCTATTATTATTTGCCTCAATTTGCATTATTTACTGGCACTGAATCTTAGTTGCCTTTGCTGCACATTCACTAGGTTTGTTTCATGGTTCCTAGATGAAAGCAATCTATGTGTTCTGACTCTGAAGAATATTCTTATTTATGAAGTAGCAATTATCTTTAAAGTGCTTGCAATGTGGCACATACCAAAAGCATTTTGTAAGTATTTGCACTGTGGGATATATATATATATATATATATATATATATATATATATATATATATATACAGTATATTGCTGACTGCTCTGAAGGGTTATGAACTTGCACAAGAAAGTGCAGGATGCAAAATGAACAAAATATTAGCAAAGTTATCTTTGTAAATGAGAGATATAGTAGTCATGGGAAACTTCAACTACCCAGATATCTGAAAGTCTGGAAGTGCCCTATATGTGTGAACTGACTCCACTGAAAAGCTTTATGTGGGGTACTACTAAAGTTCTGTCTGAGGGGATTGCTCTCTGATGGCTCATTCACACATGCAAATTGCCACTTGAATAAAAGTGGCTTTCCCTCCACACCATGTATTATTTAATATTTGACTATTTTTCCAGTAAGAAATAGTGATGTCAAACTAGATACAAATCAGAAAAATATCTGGCAATGTAATGAAAAACAGGAATGTGAAATAGTTTTTAATCCAAGTAACAACTTTCCGACAGGTAGTATTGAGAGTGCTATTTGCAGCATGTCCAACACCCATATGCCACATAGGCAATGATGGCAGTGATCACCATCAGTAATTGGGAGAGGGAATAGTGCCACTCCCCCAGGTTAGGAAGCACCTCTTCCAGTAGCAACTGTTTTCCCCACTACTGATTTGGTATTACAGTTGCTATTCTAGCCACCAGGAGATAGAATACCTGGAAGCTAACTTCAGATGGGAAGGCACTTCTGAGTGTCCTGATGCCACACAACAGCACTGAAGAACCATGTGGGTGTGACCAATCATTTGGGCCTTTCTCATCCAATTCAACCTTCACCCTGCTGGGAGGGAAGGCAGAGTTTGTGTAAGAAAGATGCATGCCATTGACTATCTCCATGTGGTTCCACTATTCTCAAGTGTACTGCAACCATCTAAAATTGCAGCTTGGGGCATAACTGGAAACTGTGTTCTGTCAAACTGGAAATTTTGCATTGTGGCACATGAAAAAAGTGGAGGAGGGAATATGCAGGCACAAGCCGTGGTTTCTTGGACCAAGATAGCCAGGTTACATCTGAACCAGGCTAAATTTTCTTAGTTTGCCATATTTTTTTAATTTATTGGGCCTGCTCTTTTAACAGAAATAAAGCAAATGAAGCTTTTCTCATCATTTTATCACCATGCCATCAAATCTTTTTCTGTTCAAATCCTGTATGCCAGACTGTTGTTAAAGGTACAAAAGGGGAGCCAGTAGAAAAAGTTGTCAAACCTACTTTTTCTTTTAGCTTTCATACATGGGGAAAGCAGAACAGCAGTCCTGTTTTATTCTTCTGAGTGATCACCCCCAGGCATCGTATTCCAGCCAAGAAGGTTCTTCCTCCTCAGACAAGAGGATGACACATTTCAAAATACAGATGCAGAACTTGAGGAAAATACCTTGCCTAAGTCCAGGGCCAGCCTGGGGACTTTGCCACTGGGTTGCAACCCTGCGGCTTGGATTTCTACTGACATAAAGGCAGCCGGGTCACTGCATCTGGTGACAGAAGCAAAGCAGGTTTGAGACATTTTGCAGCCTCAGGTGCTGACATGTTTCTGGCACTCTCACTTGACTCTGTTCTGATTAGCAGTTTAATTATTTTCTAGAGCTGCTGCTTTCCCTTATTTACAAAATACAGCTGTCCAACAGTAATAACTTTATAAAGTGAAGGGCAGTTTCCCCATCCCACCCCACCCCCTCTCCCCAGCTTTTAGAGTTGTACTCTGCAGGAAGATCCAAAGCTATGGTTTAGCTGGATTGGCTTTCAGCCATTTAACAGCTTCTTCTTCTTTTTTTAAACTGCCTCTCATTCAAGAACTCAATGTCCTGTTAGCCAGGCAGTACGTCAGTGTTTCTATGGAAACCTACCCCAAAGATTCTCTCTGCTCTGCTCTAGCACTGCATATTGTATGACAAGCTTTGTATGCTGCAATTCATTATAGTGCTGTGATGAAATAGGAACAGGTTTGGCCCTAAGGAGGAAGGATTAAAAACAACAACCCATAACAGTAACAGTAACAATAAAATGAATATCTGAAGGTGAAGATAGTAGAACTATTTTAGCTGCTGAATCATGCATGCAATCCACTGTGAAGTTAAGCGTATGAATAATAGCTTCCAAATAGTTTGTTCAGCTGAATACACACACACACACACACACACACACACACACACACACACACACACACTGACCTTCTATTAGGGCATACTGTGAAAGTGAAAACCCATCATTGCAACTTGATGGGAACAGCTTTTTAGATAAGAAAACTGGACTGATCCCAAAACATTTGATCTAAACTGCCATTGTCACTGCATGTTGAAGAAATCTATATCCTGATCTAATTTTTAAAGTAGTGATGCACCTGTTGGATAGCCTCCCACCTCCTAACCCCCTACACTTCTTTTCACCCCAGGTTAAATCCCCATAGAGGCTGTCCAGACATGTATGTGTCCATACATATAGGGCCCCATTCAGTCTGATGTCAACTCTTTATTACTATTGTGCATGTCAGTGTTCATGGCTAGGGTTACCTGGGTGCCTTTTCAGAACTCCCTCACATAGTTGGCACTAAATGGGGCTATCAGATGAAGAAAACCTATGTGTGAACCAATCCAAAGGCAAATCACTTACATTCTTTTATGAAGGAACATGGGCCAGCTATTAGAACAGTATAGAGATTTGCTTGATCTCTTGGGAAAGAATTCTTATTCTAATTTTAGGTAAAACTTTGCTAGTTTCCAGCAAATGGCAGGCACTGTAAGAAAACAGTGAATGTCTTGTGAGTCTGTTAAAAAAAGACAACAAGTGAGAACAAATGAGCAGCAGGAAACTCACTACCATGTTTGTATACATATAATTGTCCATGGTAGTTATTGTGGGAGCAGAACCAGCTCAATACATTTTACTGCCTGGGGCAAAGGACAAGATGGTGCTGCAACTGAATCTCACTTCAACACTAGCAATGGGCTAGTGCACATCATTACATCTGAGGGCAGCAGGCTAACTTACCGTAGGTGCTGAAGGACACAGGAGGAATATCAGTGGGGCTGCAGTCCTCCTATCTGCTGTCTGAGGCAGCTACCTCACTCAGGCTAATGGTAGGGCCAGACCTGTGTGGGAGTTATATACCGGTAATGCAACATCCAGAACAAGGATTAGTGAATTCAGGATAAGAGATATTTTACTGTATAAGCAAAAACAGTAGATTGGTTTTGGGTTGACTAAAGATTAATATGATTGTATTTTAAGAATGCTTCAAAAGGTAAACTTTAAGGGATTTTATTGTTTCCAAGGGAGGAAAGGAAAAACAAGAGATTACAGCTACCCTGCTGCTATAAGCACCAGAGGGAAGTGGTTTTAACAGTTTTTAAATGATTCCACCTTTCCTGATGCCATACGAAAGTATCTTATTAACTTTAATTGATGTTTCTGGGTACATGCTCACTGATTTAATGCAAATGGACTCTTTATGCAAGGAACATTTTATCCCCAGAATAAAATCAAGAGCAGTTTGTAGCATAGCAAACAAAAAGCATATTTCATAATAATATAATTTTAGACAAAAGGCAAGCTTATTGGTACCTAGCTGGTGCTAAGGGCTGTCAACTTATAATAAAATGGTGAACCCCCTCCCCTTGCAATACTGGTACAAACAAGAACTGTAGCCTGTCAGTTTTGCTTCAGGTTTCTCTGACATTATTTCCACTGACCTAGCCTCCCTTGTCAGAGTTTTAGAACAGGGGTCAGCAAACCTTTTCAACTGTGGGCTGGTCCACTGTCCCTCAGACCATGTCATGGGCCGGACTATATTTTGAAAAAATAATAATGAATGAATTCCTATGTCCCACAAATAACCCAGAGATTCATTTTAAATAAAAGCACACATTCTGCTCATGTAAAAACATGCTGATTCCCAGACTGTCCATGGGCCAGATTGAAAAGGTGATTGGGCCGCATCTGGTCCCCAGGCCTTAGGTTGCCCACCCGTTTTAGAGCACTTCCAAAAAGAGAGCAGACTGCCACAGGTTTTCTGAAAGTTTCTGTTAGCCCTGTGCTAACATTAGCTATCTATTAGTTGTACCCCATTGCCATCTCATTCAGTGAGAGTTGACTTCTTCCTCTCAACTGCCAGTTTTATACATCATTCCTCTCTGCTCTTTGTACATGCAATGGGTGGTATTCTGGACTACTGTTAGAGTCCTGCAGAACCAGTAAAAAAATACAAGCTGTTTCAGCACTGTATTGGAGCAAGTGGTAGAACTTTATAATTTGGCTAGTCAATTTATAATTTGGCTAGTCAAGCTAGAAGCTCCATGCCCCAAGTGCCACAAATGGCCAGTTAAAGAGCCAAAGACTGTTTCTTAACTGGAGGCTTTTTCTAAACCAGCGGTTCTCAACCTGTGGGTCCCCAGATGTTGTTGGACTACAACCCCAATCATCCCTGAGCTCTGGCCTTGCTAGCTAGGGGTGATGGGAGTTGTAGTTCAACAACATCTGGGAACCTACAGGTTGAGAAAGGCTGCTCTAGCAGTGGCGTAGCGTGGGTTGTCAGCACCCGGGGCAAGGCAAGTAATTTGCGCCCCCTAACCCTACCCGAGCCAGGTAGGGGCAGAGAGCTGCGAGTGCGAGCGCGCGCGCCCCCAGATGTTGCGGCCGGTGCGGCCGGCCCCCCCTGCACCCCCCACGCTACGCCACTGTGCTCTAGACATTGGGGTTTCAAGCTGTGGGGTCTGTTTTGGGGAAAGTTCTTTGGAATTTTCCCGATCCTCTGAAGAGACTGTTTTCTCTTCATCAGCATCTGGTGGCAGATGTGTCTTTTTGGAGTTCAGGGGATGAGGATGAAGTAATAGGGAGTGGATCCATCTTCACCTTAGAGCTGTTGTAGGAGGGCTCTGCATCTGTGAGGATTCCTGGTCTGTGACCATGACAATAAAATAGAGCAGTTGCTGAGCAGTGTTTCCTTTCAGGTAGCTACTAGATAAATATAATTTTGTTGTTGATGCATGCCTTTGGATATATCTATCTAGTTCCGCACACACATATGTGGCTATCAAGATGCTCACATTGCTTACATTGGGGGAAACACCAGGATCTGTGGAATTCTAGCTCCTGCCCTTTCTTCTAGAGCAGCAAGGCATTCTGTTTCCTGTTCCAGTTGGGCTTCACCCTCCATTTCCTCCCTAAGAGCTTGCAGCTGCAGAACAGATAGTCCCAGAGCTGCTCTGATGATATTTGAAGGGCCTTCAAAGGGCCCTTGTCTAGAATTCACTCAGTGTTTGCTTATCTAAACTATCAAAGAAACAAAGCCAGGAAGCTGAGCATTGGGGAAGTCTGGCTCCCAAATGAAGGCAATATTTTCTCTCTCTTAGGTTATGGCACAATAATTTGGCTAGTCTTTTAGGTGCCACAAGTCCTTTTGCTGTTTTGGCTACAACAGGCTAACATAGACATGTCTGGCTGGATTTTTTTATCCTTTGGTGTTACAACACAAAAGTTTTGGCATCCTGTTCTCAAAGGCAAACTACCACCATCATGCCTATGTGAACACTGAACAGTGATGATGACATCAGGGTGGGACTTTTGGGCAGAGTTCCAGGACCCCCTGCTCAGAAGAATGAGCAAAAAGAGGGCCTCCAAAAACCATAGAATGACTGGCTGACCACATTTTGAAGCAAGTTACGTAGTACACATGACCATCTAAAGTCGGAGGGGGGTGGGAATCCCCATAAGATTAAGTCCAGAGTCTAAAATTACCTAAATGTGGTTGAAAGCATGGTGTGAGGAATCAGCTCTGAAGTGTTATGATACACACAAGGGGAAAGTCCCTTGACCTTCATGGCAGACAAGTAACTACTCTGAAATTAGAGTTAATTTGATTCAATTCAAAATCTTAGGAGAAAATTCTCACAAAACCAATGACTGCAGAGTAAAAGGATTCAGCAAGATTATTAGAAAAAACTCAGTCAGGGCAATACAAAAAAAGGGGGAGATGGAGCCAAAGGCAGGCAAAGCACCTTTTCCTGTATTCTGCTCGGTTTGTACCAACAGGGCAAAAGAGCCGTGTTGCATCTTTCCTTCCTCACCATCCAGTTATGACAAGTTTCCCTCTCATTGATTCTAATGAGAAGGAAATAAGCTGGCAGGGTGGGGGCAGAGGACTGCAGTATAATTGATGGTCCTTAGTATAGCCATCTGCTATTATTTTAAAAAGCTAGGTAACTCCTTCAAGATTTCTGTGAGCAGTTCTCTCTCTCTCCAGCTTTTCTGTGGTCCTTCCTGTTCCTGAAAGTTTTGTCCACAGTTCAATCTCTTTGTTAACATTATATTTCCCCTCTGCATCTAATATTTTGCAGGGGTTTTTTTTTGGGGGGGGGGTTGTTTTGTTTCCAGGATTATTTGTGTGCTGATGATCTTCAACTCTGTTGCTGTTCGCCTCATCTTACTCTTGCTTTCTTAGCTACAATTTTTATATACATGCTCTGTTTCCTCCTGGATGACTTCTCATTTCTTAAAACTGAATTCAGATGAATTTGAACATGTAAGTTTTGTTCTGTTTGTGTATGCAACATGATTGTAAGGAGAAAATCCTGTTTTAAAATGAGAGGTTTCTTAAGGGAACAAGAAGCAGGTGTTTCTTTCTTCTTTGTATCTCTTGCAAAATTGGTTTTCCCCAACCGTCTTCAACATTGAAAGAAAAAAGGCACTGGTACTGTGTACTCTTGAGTACCCCCACAAAAAAGCACTGGGTATCCAAACTCTCAACATCCAAAAAAGTTTGGATGAGTGATTTTGGCCCATCTGTTTATCTTTCTGGATGCTTGGTGCATTTTCTTCATGCATGTGAAAATAATCTCCTCTCCATAAAAACAAACACAGAATGTGTAATGACTTAATTACATTTAGCATTATTGTTCCATATATAGTTGAGCTTTGATGCAAGTTACATAACTGGGCTGTTAATACTTTTTATACATGGGTGGAACTAAAATTAAAAAAGGAAATTATTCTCCCGATGCTCAACTCTAATCCCCATCTGTCTGTGTTTTTAATTTTCTGCGCTTGCAAAGCTCTGATCAAAAGGTCTTGAACAGATCCCAGATTTTCCAATCTAGTATGCTTATGCAACCAAAAATATAATGGTAGCTTTTCCTGGGGGTGATTAAGCATATATTTTCAGTTTGTCTCATTTTCTTAGTTCCAAGAAAGCTATAAATAGAAAGCAGCTTGACTCCAGCCCATTGTATTAACATGACAGGCAACATTTGTATGGTTTTTTAAAAGCAGCAGAATGAGGATGGCCTGAGGCTTGGCCATAAGCCAATATGGTAAAGCATAAAAGAACAAATAAAACTTACCTTTACTTTCAGATAAAATACTTGTGATGGGATAGCCATCTTAATTCATCGCAAAAATGAAGGGTGAGGATATAAACTGGAACCTCACACATACACACATGTATACGGATAATGTGTGGTGCGCTGCTTAAATTATTTTAGCCTCCCTATCTGTCTAGCTGTACTTAGTTGTCTTTGTTTTACAGTGTACTTCATAATTTTTCTTTTTGTTTTACTGTTTTTTTTATTTTATAACTTATTTTATGTTGTACCCTGACCTCCTGCCAATGAGGAGTGAGCTAAGAAATAAAATAAACTTTGGAAAGGGAAATCCATTTTAATTCTCTCTTTAGCATTGCTGATACAGTATAAACAGGAACAATGGTCTCTTCTCAGACAGAGCTGGCCCAAGACATTTCACTGCCTGAGGCAGAAGAGCAAATGGTGCCCCCTCTCCCCCCCAACAGTAAGGTATAGAGCAACCAAGCCAGCAAGTTCATTTTGGCACCTGATGTAGATAATCCCACAAGTACCTCTCTCCTTGCCTGCAAGTAAAAATATAACTATGAAGTAAAGGGAAGTGTAAGTAGTGCTGTGGGTTAAACCACAAAGCCTAGGACTTGCCGATCAGAAGATCAGAGGTTCGAATCCCCGTGACGGGGTGAGCTCCTGTTGTTCAGTCCCTGCTCCTGCCAACCTAGCAGTTCGAAAGCACGTTAAGTGCAAGTAGATAAAGAGGTACCGCTCCGGCGGGAAGGTAAACGGCATTTCCGTGCGCTGCTCTGGTTTGTCAGAAGCGGCTTAGTCATGCTGGCCACATGACCCGGAAGCTGTATGCTGGCTCCCACAGCCAATAAAGCGAGATGAGCGCCGCAACCCCAGAGTCAGTCACGACTGGACCTAATGGTCAGGGGTCCCTTTAACTTTACTTTAAGTAACAATTAGCTGCCTTTGCACAACAGTCAAATCAGCGGCCTGAAGTGGCCACCTCACTCTGCCTAATGGTAGCATGAAGGAGCATGAAGCCTGAGAACCTCAGTGCTCAAGCAATAGGCATTGCTCAGTATTGAGTGACAACAAATTATATGGGATGAGCTTTGGCACAAGCTTTATGAGACGGTTGCTTGAGCTGGCCTGCTAGGTATGTACACAGTGCTCTTTCCAAGATCCTCAACACAAAATCTTTGACTAGGACCACATTTAAACAGTTCTGATCTGCCTAGAACTTAAAACAACAAACAACTTCACATAAACACAAAGCCCCAAGGAAATAATTAAGCTGAGGGCAAGACATCAATCCAGTTTAAGGAAAGAAAAATAAATTATTTGGATGTGAATGAAAGATGCCTTTAGTCTAGGCAGATCATGTCTGTCTAGATTGCATTTTTCAATGAGTTACATTTATCAGTGTTGCCACTGAGTATCAGCAGCCCAATTCACCCTTTCTCACATTTTAGCCCTTTGGTGAGGTCCTGAAAGGAAGCGGTTGTTAAACTGCTGGTAATCAATACACACCACTGGTGTGCCGCCCCCACCACAACTCCCCATGTCAAATGTCACTATTATAAGTGGCAAGCACCTGGTTTATAAATAACTCCAGATAGAGTTACTTCCTGACCTTCATTTCTCAGCTTTGGAAAATCCAGTGTGGGCCAACGAAAAATTATCGTCATACTGGATAAATAATCCTCTGTGCTATGAACTCCAATCCCAACACATCCCTGATAACAAGTGCTTTCTATACGGAATCAGAATGTTTACATTGGCTTTGCACAGCTTCTTTGATCAGCTAATGCCACGGGTAAGTAATAGGTACAGAGTGCTTTTTTTTTTAATGAAAGACAACTTTTGACTGAATAACCTCAAAACACTCATTCACCCATTGCTGGGGCATTTAAAAAATGGTTGTCCTGAAGGCTTTTCATCTTCATTCCCTAATCCTTTATTCAACTTTTCGACTACATTTCGAGTTTCATTTATAAGGTTCAGATTCATTCATATGTTCAAACACAGATATTCTTTCATACTTATAGGGATAGGAAAATTTGGTCATTTTGGATTCTCTTAGTTTTTCATTTTTCCAGTCGTAAGTTCAGCTCTCCACTTTTCCGCATTGCTTAAAAAAAGTCTTCATGAAAATTTAGCAACGTTTCAAAATGCCAGTCTCATAATATACTCATAATATACTCATAATATATAGGTATGCAATTTTTCCTAACCCACACACTTTTGCAAAGCAATCTTCCTTAATATAATGCATTTTTGTATGTTGTTTTCACTAATGTATGCATTTTTATGCACATTTTACCCTAGTATATGCTTTTTCTTTCTTTTTTACACATTACTTATCTGGGGAACCTCCACACCCATGGAGATGCCACCAACCTGAAACGACCCCAATCTTGATGCCATCTCACCCATCCTCATCCTGGTGAACACAGCACTGCCACTGAGAGGGTGACACTGCCGTTCCACCCTCCTCACATGCCACTGCTGATTCTGAGGTTGCCACGTGGTGCTATTTTCCTGATTGGCGATGTTTTCTACACTTAAAAAAAAATTATTTCTCAGAGCGCTTCTAAGCCTCTCTTCATTCTTAAACAAGGGCCAACCAAGCAATACTTGTGACGCTAAAACAATAAAACCATTCATCAATTTAATAAATTATAAGCATCTAAGCAAAAATTAAGAGCAAAGAAAGGGTAAAAGCAAAGAAAGCAGTGAAATTAAAACCACTGAAAACGAGACAAAATAAACCATAATTTTTACTATCCACCTAAAAACTATCCGGGATGGGGCTAGACTAACTTCTTTGAGAGGCAATTCTAGGACTAGGGAGCAACCACAGAAAGTGTCCACACTTTATTGTATGAAACAATATAACTAGAAAAGTGAGATATAAATATTTTAAATCCAGTGGCGCTTTTAATGCCAGCTGATCCTTCTGATATCCTTAAGAATGTCCTTAAGAAACTTTCCTATTGACTTTCCCAAACCATTAACCTGTTATCTTTCATGTAGAAGCCTTTGCCAGCTGCTGCTAAGGCAAAAAACCAGAAAGGTAGACAGCATGAGCTAACTGGCAAACAATATGTCATTCAGCGCTTCCTCCTCTACAACCATTAAAAAAGCATAGGCTGGCATTTTTATGACAATGCTGTGTAGACTCCAATACTCTTGCATGCATGAACATCACCAATTCCTCAATAAACTCAAGTCTGAAAATACCCTAAATGTCTGGCTGAAATCAATATTCTTATATCTAATGCTGCATATTTCATAGAAGGAACAGCTATTGTGTATCTGTACACATCACCTGCACTATATAAAACATTCCCATGAAAGCATAAGCAACAGCTGGCGAAATGTCCAGGTTACTTATGCTCCAAAATAAAGCTGGCAGAGACTCAGGTTCATTTGCCTTGCATGGGTTTTGAAGCTGGGGAAAAAAACTTCAGTGACCTGAAACCGAGAGAAAATGCAATTGCTCAAAATTCACTTGGACATGGCATTGACTGCCAACCTGGTTGCTGAAAACACACGCAGGCTGAAAGAAAGGCTAGTCTTTTTCTTCTGCGGGAGTGAATACTCTTAGAACAAACACATTGCTTTAATATATATTTTTCACATTCTCTTTTATGCTCCCGCAAACATCCCTGTTGGCGTGCTACATCAGTAGAATGTTCAGTGGAATGCAAACAGAAGATGACTAGGCAGCCAGTGTTTAAATATTCATGGCTCTTTATAGTGCTCAGTAGTGAGTCTACAAGCAAAATAAACTGCTCATCATGTTGGTTTTGTACATTTGCCCAGAGCAGAAGGGTTGCTGGCTGTTGTGTTTTTTTAAAGGCAGAGTAAGGAGGCGAAAATTCAAAGGGGGTACTGCCTTCAGGAAACAAGGTTAGTAGTTTCTTCATATATGAAGCATTCACTGATGTGGAGGTAAGCCCCAATGTGTTCAGTTGGAGTTACTGTAGGTAAAAGGATATAGGACTGAAGCTTCATCAACACAACACCTAAATACCAATAGCTCTTTGTTGATTACAGATAGGTAGCCGTGTTGGTCTGCCATAGTAAAAAAAAAAAAAATCCTTCCTGTAGCACCTTAAAGACCAACTAAGTTAGTTCTTGGTATAAGCTTTCGTGTGCATGCACACTTCTTCAGATACACTGAAACAGAAGTTGCCAGATCCTTCTATATAGTGAGAAGGTGGGGAGGGGTATTACTCAGAAGGGTGGTGGGAATTGGAGATTGGCAGATAGCTGAGATGAGCCTGTTGACGACTCTTAACGACTGTAATAGGTCCCAAGTTAAAACAGTTCAACGCATCATCAGAGATCTACAACCTCTCCTGGACAATGACAGTTCTCTTTCTCAAGCTCTGGGAGGAAGACCTTTCATTGCCTACAGACAGCCACCCAATCTTAAACAACTCCTAACCCACAATAATACTACAACCAGACTTAACACGGACACTGGCACCAGAGCCTGCAATAAACCCAGATACCAACTTTGCTGCCACATACACCCGGACAACACCATTACTGGCCCCAACAACATCACACATACCATCTCGGGACTATTTAATTGCTCATTGTCTAACATTGTGTATGCCATCAAATGCCAACAGTGTCCTTCAGCTCTCTATATTGGACAAACAGGCCAAACCTTACGCCAAAGAATAAACGGACATAAATCTGACATCAAGAATCACAAAACAGAGAAACCAGTAGGAGAACACTTCAATCTCCCAGGACATTCTATACAAGATCTCAAAGTAGCTGTTTTACTACAAAGGAATTTCAGAAATAGACTGGAAAGAGAAGCTGCTGAATTGCAACTCATTACCAAACTTAAAACAATGGAGAGACCTGGTCTGAACAGAGACATTGGATTCTTATCTCATTATACATGACTAAGCCATTTCTCACCTTCTCACCCCTTGCCTTTTCCTGTAAGACCTATTACAGTCGTTAAGAGTCGTCAACAGGCTCATCTCAGCTATCTGCCAATCTCCAATTCCCACCACCCTTCTGAGTAATACCCCTCCCCACCTTCTCACTATATAGAAGGATCTGGCAACTTCTGTTTCAGTGTATCTGAAGAAGTGTGCATGCACACGAAAACTTATACCAAGAACGAACTTAGTTGGTCTTTAAGGTGCTACAGGAAGGATTTTTTTCCCCTTTGTTGATTAATTTATTCCAGCTATACCCATATTTCACAGTGGCTGCCTTTGCAAATTCCCTTTGTTTATCAGATTATTTCACCTTCTGGAAACAACTTTGCCATTCCTATGGATGAGTGGTATATCAACATAATACATTGAAACTATGCACATTGTGACATCTTTCACAGGATGCTCACTTAGTCAAGGGAGACCTTTATAGCAGGAGAGTCTTTTCCTGTAGTAACACCCTGGGTAAAGTCATAATCTGAAAATACTCAGTGAGCTATATTTGGCAAGGCAAAGCTTAAACTGATTACTGCACTGCACAACTGAAATGTGTCAAATTAACAAATTACTGGCTCTAGAATGCACTGACATGATGAACTCTTACAAGCGACATGTATCTGAAATGTCATAGGAAATTTTATATGTTATGTTAATATTTATTTGTACTTTTCAGCCAAAAGTACAAATAATGCACTTTTCTCATAGCAAGCAGACAAGGAGTTAAAAGCGCATAACAAAATACAGCACTACTAACATCAAAACCAAACAAATCTAAAAAACCAACAACCTAGCAATAGCCTCATTCACAGATTAAACATAGCAAACATGTGGGAGAAAACAAGAGAAAGCCTCAGTCATCATAAAAAGCTTATCATCCATTGAAGGAAAAAAAGGGAGGGAGACAAATGCACCACCTGAGGGAAGGAGGTCCAAAGAGTGGACAGAGGTGCCACTGCTGAGAAGGCCTTGTCCTGAACACCTAGCCAAACCTCAGACAATGCTGGGACATAAATCCAAGTGATACCCTCAATGGCTGGGCAGATAACAGGGCGGCAAGTGGGGCTTCAGATAACCCTCTGTTTAGGGTTTTAAACGTGACAACTAGCACTTTGAACTGGGCTCTGCAACAAACTTATATGATTAATTTGTTAGGAATATTGCTGCTAAACATCACAATAGTCTCAGGGACAGGGGCGCGAGGCAGCCCTCCAGGGACCTCTATCTGGTCCTTTGGGCTCTCACTTGGCAACACTCACTTCCTGGGCAATACCCCTCCTTTGCCTGTTCTTTGCCCTTTTTAAGGGCTTTTGCCAGTTCATTCAAAATCACTTCTTCATGCTGCTTTACCAGCCACAAGGGAAAAGACGCAGGGTTCTCATATCTTTTCCTAAGTGGAAAGAAAAAGAGCTGTGGGGGGAGAGCTTTTGAATAGACAAGTGCAAAGAGGTTGAGCAACCTCCCCTCTCTTCCTGGTCTTGGTTTTAGCATCCAATGCTGCTTTTCATTAAAGAAGCAGTCAAAGCGAAAGATTCACACAACTGCACATTCAGCCATAAAAACTTTATAAAAACAATATATTTCACTGTTAAGAAGCAGACAGATTTATGACTGGACCTGCATCTTGGTCTCATTATGCACTAGAGAACTGGACTAGGCTCATGGACGGCATCCAGCCCAATGGTTTTCATTACATAGCTCATATAGCTTGCATACTAGTTCTTACTGCGTGGCCAGACAGTCTTGTTGCAGAACATCTCCCCATGTGTTAAACCAAAAATACACTTGGATATGCTTTGCAAGTAGTAAATCTGGTAGCTCAGACATATATGAACAAAGTATAAATATTGGTAGGATAGCACCATATCCCACAGCTTAAATCATTTCAAATAACCGGGATCTTTGAAAAAAAAACACAGAGAACCATAGCTCATCTAAAAATATGCTGCCAGTAGTCACTTGTTCAACAGTGGTGGCCTTGCAGATTCAGCTGGGATTTTCCCCCTGCTAGTGTGCCAAAATAAAAGCTGGCAAAAGGATTCTGTAACTTTCACTGCATGTTTGGGGATTGAGCAATACACATCAGGAGGGCTGTTGAAATATTTTTGTTTTTGAATTTTAAACCAATTTAGAAAGGATAGGCTATTCTGCCTTAGTTTTGCACCATATGCTACTTTGTGCAATTTCACCAGCCTGGTGCTCCCTAAATGTTTTGGACCATGATTACCATGAGCCCCATAGGCCACAATAACAAGACTTCCAGTTGAAGATGGCAATGAGTAAGGCTGCTTGTCCTTGAGCTCCTCATCTGTTTTAATTTGTTTTTATTTTGAATAGTTTTAAAGTCAGTTGGCTCAGTTGTCAATATTAGTTGCAACATACAGGCAATATCTGTTTTATCTGCTTTACTTTTACTTTGGCTTAAAAGCCACAGATTTTAATTGAAAGACAGGTGCTGGAAGAGAACCTGTTTTGACTCAGCATCTGGCATTTAGCTGATAAGGAAAGGTTAGAAGCTCATCTAGACTGAAGGAGATTCTGCAGTTTTAATATGGTTGTACACCTCCTTCTAGCAACTCTTGCAGCTAAGCTGGTGCCAAAATGTTTTGCTCTGCTTTCCTTTGGACCACAACATCGAGGCCAAGAGGGGGATCTTGTCATCTGGGCAGCCAGGAGGACCTCTAGACACACTGCCTAGGCTTGTGTAGTGCGGACTTTGATAATTCTTTTCAAATACACAGTTCTCACTTATGGATGACTGGAGTCCTTTTGTGACTATACTGGAACAAGATTAAAAAACATACAAATGAGTACCGTATATTAGGGTATACCAAATATTGTATAAATTCTGTAATCCCCTTTCTCTTTTTTGTTTCTACTTTATATCTTACAAAAATAATAGTAAGAGAAAAACCCTGTTAAAGTGCTACTGAAGCTGCTAAAAAATGGTGTGTTCATAATTATAATGCTGACTAATTCATTGGTTGGTTGCCAGGGTAACAACTGGAGTTTTCTGTTGCAAATGAGTGAATTGCCTTCTGCAGTGCTGATGGTTTTTTACAAGGCATTCTGGTACAACAAGCCAGTATTTTTCACCGGAGGCAGCTTCTTGATACTATCAGAAAATACTGGGTTACTGGAGGCACTAGTAATGGATGAGTGATATCACAACATGAATAGCATCAGAGATTCTCCTGACAGTTATCCCTGTACTGCTGAATATGGCCAGCAGCTAAAGCGCCTCTAGCAAAGCAGAGTTACACTATATAGAGAGGTACATAATTAAAAATATATTAATTTTAGAAGAATGCATAACTGAAGGAACATCACCATGGTATTGTCAGAACTATAGGTGTTTATGATCATGTATAAAGTTCCCACAGAGTATTAATGGAAGCTAGGCAAAACTCAGAGTGCAAGTTCATTTTTTAAATCATGGTATTCTATTGCAGGCTATCACTACCCTGCAATTTACTCATTTCTTATTTTAAAGTATATCCCTGCCTGTAGAATATCCAAGGGGGAGGGGGTTACAATACAAGAAGAAGGGGAAAAACAGTACACTTTGTTTAGAAGTAAATTACAATCAACCAAAAAAAACAGGCTAAAACCAACTTTAAAAACATGAGTAGTATAAAATCAGCAAGAGCATTAATGGGATTAAGAGCTGGTGTAGAAATTTCCCAACACATTCCACACACACCCACACCCACACACCCCTGAGGCCATTTCTATTTTGGTGGGGGAAAGTAAAACATTTTTTCCTGTTAAAAACAGAAAAGCTGGACAGTCAGTTCAACACCCACAGCAAAAGGGTTCATTTTGGGTCTGTCATATAGGTGCACAGAATAATGTGTGGTTTTTGATGTATCATGGGATTTCTTTTTTAGCCATCTCAAATAAGAGTAAAATACATCATTAATTAAGTATAACCTGTGGACTTAAGGGTGTGGGGACAAGAACCTTGACAACAATGCTGCTTGCATTCGCTAGAAGGAATTCAATCCTAACAAGCAAGTGTATTAGCAAGATGAGGGAATTTCTGTATCTGTCTGCTTACAGCAGATTTCTCCAACATCGCTAACAGAGAATAGTAGGTTTTATAGGGCTTTCAATGACAAGGCAGTTATGAACACTTGGCATGATCCTAATTAGTGACTGCGCTTAGGGAGTGTTATGTACTGTACTAAGCTTGGATCCTAGAACAATAGGCAAGTTGGATCCTAGAATGTAACAACTGATTGGCTTGCAGGAGAAGACCAATCAGGCTCCAGGAGGAAGTCAATCAACCTATTAGGCTGGTAGGATCGTAGAATGCAACAACTGATTGGCCTGCAGGAAAAGACCAATCAGGCTCCAGGAGGAAAGCAGAACAAGCCAATTAGACGGGACTCATTGTGTAAATAATGTATATAAAAGCCTGAGGTTTGGGGGGCAATTAAATCACTGTTTTACAAGCTGCAATAGGTAAAGGTAAAGGGACCCCTGACCACTAGGTCCAGTTGCGGATGACTCTGGGGTTGTGGCGCTCATCTCGCTTTATTGGCCAAGGGAGCCGACGTACAGCTTCTGGGTCATGGCCATAATGACTAAGCCGCTTCTGGTGAACCAGAGCAGCACACGAAATCGCCGTTTACCTTCCCGCTGGAGCGGTACCTATTTATCTACTTGCACTTTGTGCTTTCAAACTGCTAGGTTGGCAGGAGCAGGGACCGAGCAACGGGAGCTCACCCCATCGCGGGGATTCGAACCGCCAACCTTCTGATCGGCAATCCCTAGGCTCTGTGGTTTAACCCACAGCGCCACCCGCAGTGGTTGTTGGAGCAATATTTAAGCCTGCCTTGTCTGATGAACAGCCTAGGTACAATTTGGAGCTATCCAGGCGCTACATAGCTTGCTTCTTTGCCTTTTGGACTTTGACCTCTGATTTGTCAGACCTTGCTTATATGGACTTACGCTCTGCTGTGTTTGACCTTGCCCTGCTGGAACATGACCTATGCTTGACTGAGCTAGTGCTAGTGATACGTGATCTGGTATTCCCTAGTCTCTGTCCCTAGTACAAGCTCCCAGCTGGCTGGAGCCCTGTCTCCCAGCTAGGACTCCTGACTGTGACAGAACAATGCATTCTTTCCAAACTGGCTGTGCTAATTCTCTATCAGTTCTGTCTGGTCTGTTTGTTTCCAGGTCAGCTAGAAGGGTATAATCTTAGAACTATGTGACATTCAGGCTGGCTATGAAATGATCCAGATAGGCTGAGGCAGAAGGAGATAAGGTGCATGTGTCCTCTTGGCAGAAACCCAAGGATCAGATCCACTGCAAGCGTCATCCACCTGTATTTGCTCCTGTCAGTCAGAGCACTGCAGATGGGAATCAGTGCAGATTCCACACCACTTGCTTTATTATTAAAAGTATAGGCCATCTCTTAGGTGAAGAATCCAGTAAAACATTTGTTAAAATACAACATTAAAATAGAAAAGCAGATAAACACAGAGATAAGGCACATAATTAAACTCTAAACATCCCGTTCCAGCTGAAACATTCAGTTGCTTCCCAAAGCCTTACCAAATAACCATGTTTTTATTTTATTTTTTATATAGATTTTTTATTGCGTTTCTTTTCATAGATTAACAAATTTGTTTACATGGCAACATACAAGAAACATTTTTTATATATATATATAAAGAAAAATAAAAACAAGAAAAAGTGTTATGAAACTTTCCTTAACATCTTTCAGCAATTCACTTTTGGACCTCCTCGCATCCTCTCAGCATTGCATTCATTGTTCTAGCCAGTTCAGCAATTTGTTATCTTGTTTCCCATCTTATTATACCTTTAAATATATTATGTTACCAATTTCAAAAAATTGTAATTAAGTTTTGACATTCTTAATAAACATAATAATTTGTTTCAAATATTTCTCGTTTTTTCTATCAATACTTACTTTATCATTTCTTAAAATAGATTGCGGAAACATAACATTTCTTAATCGTGCGGTATCTTAACATTCAAACAACTTATAATGTTTTTGCAAATAGTCCTTAAATTTTTTCCAGTCCTCCTCCATAGTTTCTTCGCTCAGATCTCGGATTCTGCCAGTCATTTCTGCCAACTCCATATAGTCCATCAACTGCGTCTGCCAGTCCTCCAGTGTGGGTAAATCTGGTGTTTTCCAGAACTTAGCGATGAGAATCCTAGCTGCTGTGGTTGCATACATAAACAAGGTTCTGTCTTTCTTTGGCACCTTCCGGTCCACCATGCCCAAGAGAAAGGCCTCTGGTTTCTTAGAGAAGGTATATCTAAATACCTTTTTCAGCTCATTATGTATGATTTCCCAAAAGGCCTTTACTTTCGGGCAGGTCCACCAGAGGTGAAAGAATGTCCCTTCTGCCTCCTTGCATTTCCAACACTTATTATCAGAGAGATGATATATTTTAGCCAGCTTGACTGGAGTCATGTACCACCGGTATACCATTTTCATAATGTTCTCTTTCAAGGCACTACATGCCGTGAATTTCATACCGGTGTTCCATAACCTTTCCCAGTCTTCAGACATAATGTTGTGTCCCACATCCTGTGCCCATTTTATCATAGCAGATTTAACTGTCTCATCCTGTGTGTTCCATTTAAGCAGCAAGTCATACATCCTCGAAAGTACCTTAGTCTTTGGTTCTAGCAACTCCGTCTCCAGTTTCGATTTCTCCAACTGGAAACCCACTTTTCTGTCCATTTTAAATACCTCTTGAATTTGAGCATAATGTAACCAATCTCGCACCTTACCTTTTAATTTGTCCTGGCTTTGGAGCTTCCAGTTATCTCCAACTCTTTCAATCAGTTCCCAATACTTTGGCCAGTAGGCCTCCATATTGGGCTTTTTTTTAGAAATCTTGGCTTCCACAGGTGATAGCCACCTCGGGGTCTTGCTTTCTAATAAATCCTTGTACTTCGTCCAGACGGCAAAAATTGATTTTCTGACAATATGATTTTTAAACAATTTATGGACCTTCGCCTTGTCATACCACAAGTATGCATGCCAACCATACACATTATCAAACCCTTCCAGATCTAGGACATCGGTGTTTTCCAACAAGAACCAATCCTTCAACCAGCAGAAGGCTGCAGCTTCATAGTACAACCTTAGGTCCGGCAGGGCAAACCCCCCTCTTTCTTTTGAGTCGGTTAGTATTTTAAATTTTATTCGGGGCTTTTTGCCCTGCCAGACAAACTTAGAAATATCCTTCTGCCATTTTCCAAAACATTCCATTCTGTCCACGACCTGAAGGGTCTGAAATAGAAATAGCATTTTAGGCAAAACACACATCTTTATAGCTGCGATTCGGCCTGACAAGGTAAGTTTCAATCTTGACCAAATATCCAAGTCTTTTTTAATTTCCAACCAACATTTTTCATAGTTATCTTTAAAAAGGTTTAAATTTTTAGTGGACAAGTATACCCCCAGGTATTTCACTTTTTTAGCCACACTTAGCTCTGTCTCTTTCTGATACTCCTCTATCTCTGTAGGTGTCAGATTTTTGACCAAAACCTTAGTTTTTTGTTTGTTTAACTTAAATCCCGCCACCCGACCAAACTCCAAAATAAGTTCCAAAACTCTTTTTGTACTAGATACTGGCTCCTGTACTGTCAAGACTAGGTCATCTGCAAAGGCTTTCAGTTTGTATTGTTTCGCTCCGACCTCTATACCTTGCACCAGCTGGTCCTCCCTAATCATATTCAGCAATACCTCCAGAACAGAAATAAATAGCAGAGGGGATAAAGGGCACCCCTGTCGTGTCCCTTTTTCAATTCGAAGTTCCTCCGATACCACATTGTTCACTATCAGTTTAGCTTTTTGTTCTGAATAGATTGCTTCTAGTCCATTTTCAAACCCCCGTCCCACTCCCATCCCTTTCAAGTTCTTCTTCATAAACATCCAAGAAATGTTGTCAAATGCTTTCTCCGCATCAATAAAGATTAAAGCAGCCCTTGTATTTCTAATTCGCAACAGCTCCAAAATATCAATAATGTTCCTGGTATTGTCCGACATGTGTCTACCAGGGAGAAAGCCTGCTTGGTCCTTGTGAATTACTTCATTTAACACATTTTTAAGTCTACTTGCTAAAATGTCTGCAAAAATTTTGTAATCCACATTCAGGAGTGAGATGGGACGGTAGTTCTTGAGCTGAGTCTTTTCCCTTTCTGACTTGGGAATCAATGTGATAAATGCTTCTTTCCACGTTTCCGGTGCCTTCCTCCCCTCCATGATCTGGTTACAAACCTCCAACAACGGTTGTATCAAGAAATCCTTCAAAGTTTTGTAATATTTGGAGGTAAGTCCATCCGGGCCTGGAGATTTGCCCAGCTGCATGTTTTGGATGGCACCTTCAATTTCCTGTTGAGTTATTTTGCTGTTAAGAATTGATCTTTTATCTTGACTTATTTTAGGTAGTCCATTTATTTCCAAGAATTGGTCCATTTCCGGTTCTTTCTGAGGCCCCTGTGCGTAGAGCTCTTTGAAATATCTGTGGAAGCACTTTCTTATTTCTTCTGGTTTCTGAACTATTTTTCCTTGAATCTCCAGATTTGTAACCGTATTTAACTTTTGTCTTTTTTTCAGCTGCCAAGCCAGCAACTTTCCACATTTATTTGCTGATTCAAATGATCTCTGCTTCATTTGTTTAATTTTCCACTCAATCTCTTGATTGATCAGTTTCGAATATTGTGCTTGATGAAATTTGATCTCTCTTAGCACCTCTTTAGATTTCGGTTTGATTCTCAATTTTTTCTCTCCTTCACTTATTTTCTCTAATATTTTTTCTTTTTTTCCATTCCAATATTTTCTTTTTATCGAATTCTGTTGAATCAGAAACCCTCTCATTACAGCTTTACTTGCGTCCCAGATTGTTCTTTTCTCCACCGTAGTGTTCAAATTTATTTCAAAGTAGTCCTTTAGTGTTTTTTGGGCCTTCTTCACAATCTCTTGATCTCTTAATAAGGTGTCATTCATTCTCCATCTGAAGGATCCAGTTGGGAAAAGTCTCAATTCCATTTTTATGGCATTGTGGTCGGAGCAGGTTTTTGGGCAGATTTCCACTTTTCTCGTTTTCGGAGCTAGCCCTCTAGATATCCAAATTTGGTCGATTCGTGTCCATGACAAGTGGGCCTCGGAAAAGAAAGTTCCTTCTTTACCCAAGGGGTTCTTTGTCCTCCAAATGTCGATCAAGTCCATATTGTCTGTCATTTCAAAGAAAGTTTTAGGGAGTCTGCCGTCTGTTGTTAAGTTTTGATTTTGGGATTTGTCCATATTTGTAGACACCACCCCATTCATATCTCCCATCACAATAATATTAGCATAGTCCAAATAGTCCATCATTGTCTCATGCAGCTTCTTGTAGAATTCTGATTTTCCATCATTTGGCGCGTAGATTCCTAATATCAAAATCTTTTCCCCTTGTGTTTGAATTTCAATTGCGAGGATTCTTCCATGATCATCTTTAAATAAAAATTTTGGCGACAGGTTCTCCTTTGCATAAATTACAACACCTCTTTTTTTAACTTTGTCTGATGAGATAAATTCTTGGCCAAGTCTTTTATTAATTAATACTTTCCTGTGGAGCCTAGTCACATGTGTTTCTTGCAAACATATTACATCCAATTGTTCTTTTTTTAGGATATGAAATATCCTTCTCCTTTTTTCCGGAGAATTCCCGCCATTTATGTTCCAACTAAGTAGCTGCAGAGACATCCTGTTCTATTTAAGATGTTCTTAAGATGGGGTGTCTTCCTTTTGTTCAGATCCCGAAGGTATAGGCGTTGGCCCACTTCCGGGCGGTGCTGGTGCTGGTAAAACTGGAAACCAATCCGCTCCTTTTTGGAGATCTTCTCCGTGGTCGTGAAGGAACCTTTGGTTATCTTCAGGTGTTCTTATTTTAACCTTCCTTTCTTTGTAGGTGAAGGATAGTCCCTGTGGAAACTCCCACCTATAGGGGATTGCGTTGTGTCTCAGCAATTTTGCTAATTCTGTATAGGTGGCTCTAAGGTCCAGCAGCTGCCTCGGGATATCTCTGTAAATTTCCACTCTTTTGTCTTGTATTTCAATTGCTTTTTTGAAGTGAAGGCCTAGGATCTTGTCTCTCTCTTCCTTTGTTCTTAAAATTATCAAGCAGTCTCTGGATCTGTCTTTCCTTACCAGTCTTCCCAATCTATATGCCGAGACAATCTTAAAATCCGTGTCTTCCTTTAAACCCCAGAACTTCGAGAATTCCTGTGTTATGTATCCAATCAAATCTCCTTGCTCGAGTTCTGGAATACCTCTCAATTTGATGTTGCTCTCACGATTTTTCAGTTCCACCATTGACAGATAGACTTGTTGTTCACCCACCTGTTTGTGCAGGGGCCTAACTTCTCCTTTTATTTCTTCAACCTCTTTTTGTAGGACTCCCACTTTCTGGATTGCTTCTCCAGCTAATTCTCGATTTTCCGCTGTTGCTCCTTGCAATTTCTCTATGGCTTGCGTGTGCTGGGAAACTTGGTCAGTCAGTTTTTGAATCGAGGAAGTTGCTTTATCTATCTTCACAGACTGATCGTCCACCTTCTGATTTAAACTTGATAGTTGCTCCAATATTTGTTTTAATAATGTGTCTGACCCACCTGCTGCCATATCTTCCTCAGTGGACTTCTCAGTTATTTCCCCTTGTTCTCTATGAGACACCAGTACAGCTGGAACCGACGAGCGGCGTCCTTGGGTCAATGTTGTTTGTACAAATTGTGCTGGTCTTCTTTCCTTTTCCTTTTCTTTTTCCTTAGCCTCTTTAGATTCCTTTGCTTTAGACGCTCTTGTTCTCCCTGCACCACTCATTACACATCTGTCAATGTTCAAGGTCAATTTGTCTATTGTTCCATGGGAAAGACAAATTCAGGAGTAAACAGCCAGTGAGATGGAATTCAAAACAAAAGTCAGTTCCCAGGATTTTGTAATCCGAAAGCCCTGTAGGGGGAGTGCCACCCGATTTCAAAGACAAGGAAGGAAGTAATCCGCCATTGAAGTTCCAAATTGCTTCAAAACAATAAATTCGTTAATCCAAAAGTCCCTTCATAAATTCAAGATCTCCCAAAGCACCTTTTATAAATCGACAAAGTTTCACGAAAGGTGCTTGTAACAGTATCCCAATCAGTCTTTTCTGCTCAAATGTAACAATTACTTTCTAGCACAGTTTGCAACTGTTTCCGCAGTTTGACACAATCTCTCTCTCTGGCAGCCCGACAATCTGGCTCTTTAAAAATACAGCCCAAAGAAAACAAAAGATAGGAGGAAAGTCACCATCTGCTGCTTCTTTTAGTCAATGTCCATTTCCACCTTGAGCTCAATAAAAAAGGCAAATTTTATAGCACGAAAAAGTTTAAGCTTCCCAAAGTCCCGTTTCAGATGCTTCCGTTTCTAAAAGCTTTGCTTTGATCTTGTCAGCAATGTCGGAAGACGGACTTCCCTTTTCTCGTCTCCCGCTTTCAGCCAAATTAACCGAATTTCTTTGCCAAATTTTAAACCCCTTTACTCACGGGTATGTTGCTTGCAGTTTAGCGTTGATTTTAGGAAGAAGGATCAGCGCTCATCTGTAACAGCCGCGCGGCTTCGCTTCCGCGGAAAGAGCGATGAACTCACAGCACCGCTACCCCTCCTTCACTCCGGGTCTCCTTACGGGGTCCCTTCTGTGCTTTCGGAGCAGCTTCTGGTGCCCGCCGAGTCCCACGGCCACGGGCTCACTCTACCCGTGGTTTATCTTGATGGGTCGTCGCTATGCCGCAGCGAACGACCCTTTTCCGCGGAGCCCCTCTTCAGAGCCCGAAGAGGACCGCCATTACAGTTTCGCGCCGCCCCCGGAAGTCCCCAAATAACCATGTTTTTAGCCTGTGCCTAAATGAGAACAAAGTCTGCACTAGACATGGAGGGAGTCTGCACGGCACTCAGAGAGGTGGGAGTTCTATAGCTGGGATACCACTATGGAAAAAGTCCCTTTAGGCATTAGTCTGTTATGGTGTTCCTTCATCTAATGCCATTCCTGCTAAATAAATATTTTTTATTTATAACCTGCCCATCCTCAAAGGAGCTTAGGGTGGCAGAGATGAGTTTCCCCCATTTTATTATCATGACAATGCTGTGAAGCTGAGTGATATTTGCCCAAGGCTCCCCACCAGAATGGGCTGCACTGGGTCAGGTCTCTGCTCACCAGCAAACCCTCTGAGTATCCTGCCAGGAACTTTGCCCAATACTAATGCCACTTATGATTGTAAGTTGTGGCCCTGATTTCACCCACTCCCAGTCTCTTTGTGTGGGTTTTGTTCTGCTTTTTTTTGCTCCCATAGCCTGCATTCCTGGCCCTGGAGCGCAAGCCTCTCTGGTGGAAATCCAACACTGTATTCACTATGCCACAGCAACTCTCAGGACAATTCAGCCTCACAGTACAAAACATGCACACACAAAATAATTACCCAGCACCTGTGCAAACAGAGCCTAATAAAAAAGATGTGCCTATAGTGGCTTGTGTGAACACCACCTTCCCCCATCCCAATCTCTCCAATATACACAATACAGTATAGAGGGTATAACCATGAATAATTTTATGGAAGCTCAAATAGATATTTTTTTTTAAATGAGTCTAGTGTTCATACAGACTTAATTCTTGAGTTGTTTTTGTTACATAAGGAACGTTAAAAAAGAAAAAAGAAATCAAGCACAAAACTACAGCAATCATATTGTTTGCACACACCCACACATTGTATTTAATCCTACAGAAGCCTATAAATACAATGCTGTGTGCACTTCTCTCCTCCTGCAAAACCCCACAGTTAAAAACAGCCGCCAAAACTTTTATAATGTAGTTGCTGCAAACAATACTATTTAAAAGCAAGCATTTCCCCCACCCAACCCCAAATCAGACATTTTCAAAGAAAAGGAAAAGGATGGGGATGGGAGAAGGTTAAAGTATTCAGTGCTTGATCTATCTTTAAAAAGTTATTAGACTTGCTCTATGACACGCTCGCATTGTCTTCTCTTAAGGACTGTAACCCAAAGAGATTAACAGAACAAGCTGATACCTACACTCCTGGGAATAAACCCTACTGAAAACAGTGGGACTTACTTTTGAGTAAGATGTTCTGAATTTTGAGGCATGGAACACTGGTATACACATCACTGTGGCTCCTCCTGTTGATTTTCATGAACTTGGGAGGAGAGAGAGAGAGAGAGAGAGAGAGAGAGAGAAATGTGATCCCAGAGGCAACCATAAAGCTTCAACCCTTCTGCAATACATGGGAAAGGTAAATGTAAAACAAAATTAAATAAAATCAGAATGAGGAAAGGTAACCATATGGTTCATCTATATCAAGGCTGGTCTGCTTACACAATGGTTTGGTTTTAAACAGGGCACCATACATTAGCTTGAAAAGAGCCCCCACTCCCCCAAAGATTTTGAGTTTAATTTTCCTTTCCTGTATAGCACCAGAAAGACCACAACTGGACATGACATACTGTGTGACCTCTGTATACAGATCAGGTAGCAGATTCTGTGAAAGACCTCTGGAGAGCTACTTTCCATTGCAGTAGACAGAACTGGGACTGAGTTTCATCTCCATAGCCTCTAGTACTAAACAACAACAACAAATGGGGCTAACCTAAAGAACATTTGCACAAGCAAAAGCAGCCTGAATGCTGATCTCACACGTGCAGAATCTCATTTTGCATTCTCAGCCAGGGAAGAAAGTCTGGGTGAAATTACACTCGATTTATAACAGAGCTGAGCATTAACAAGCTGGACAAATTCAAATTCCAAGCCAAGTAATTACAAACTTCAGCAACTTCCCTAGTCACACAACTAGCTTTAACTGGAATAGAATAAAAATGTGTTTGTTTGTTTGTTTGTTTGTTTGTTTGTTTTACTGGAGAGGCACAGTAGTCATGATTTGCTAGGACATGACTGCTGTCAGGCTGGGAAACCAGTAGACTGGTATGCATGTCACAGTCAGCCAAAGTAAGACATAAACCACAGCTTACTGTGAAGAAGAAGCATGCTGCTACACCCTACTAGGAAATAGTCACTGTGCTCATGAGGCCTGAGCTGTTTTGTTTCTTTGAATAAAGAGTTAACTTCATTGACACCTTGTGAGTTACTGCTGACCTGTACCTGACTCCCGCCTTGGCATACACACACATCTCTCCATCCAGGCAAGCATGATCACAGTTAAAGGATAAATTCCAGCAGCGCCGGAGGTCGGGGGACGACGACACAAAAGGGGGTATATGTTGCTGGTAGCAGGTTGGAGGAGCAACAAAATTGCAGATATGAGCACACACTTCATGCATATGTAAACACATTATGGAAGTGAAATTCATGCATTTATTTTCAACCTAGCAAAAGTTCCCCAAGAGTTGTCCTAGGACCTAGGAGATATTTTAGCAAACCGAGTGTGACTGTTTCAAGCTGCTCCTTTCAGGAAATAGTTGCCCAAGGAAGAGTCTTCTACTGAAAATACAGTGGCACCTCTGGTTATGAACTTAATTCATTCCGGAGGTCTGTTCTTAACCTGAAACCGTTCTTAACCTGAGGTACTACTTTAACTAATGGGGCCTCATTCTGTTCTCATCCTGAGGTAAAGTTCTTAACCCGAGGTACTACTTCCAGGTTAGCAGAGTCTGTAACCCAAAGTGTTTGTAACCCGAGGTACCACTGTATACAAGGTCTCAATAAACTGCTTTTTTTCAGGGTGGGATCTCTCTCTGCGACCTTTTCCCTTTCCTAGCTTGCTTGTTTCCTTAGCCAAGTTTGCATGTGCAATCACAAATCAGCATGTGAGTTCACACATGCTTTCCCCAGCAACCATTTTTCTGACAAGTGTCTTCATGGTGAAGAATCTTTGTCTCTTATTCATGGGTTGCAAGGAAATATTGCCAAGTGCTTTAAAGGGCAGGCAGAAGAAAAGAATATAGTATTCCTAACCAGCTTAAGTTAAAGAGAATCTAATCAATGCAACGCTTTCTTCTGTTGGTGCCTACCCTTTGGTACACATCCAACCTATAATCGTTCTGCATGTAATTTTCAATTACTTCGAGGAGATGCCTTTCAAGCACAATGCCTTTGCCATCTTTGCTGAGCACAAAGCATCTTGTGTCTGGCAGCTCTAATCCAAAACCACATTTGTGAAAGCAACAATGTCTTGTGATTGCATCCTCCTTTCTGGTCGCTAAGTTAGTCTGCATAAAGCAGCTTTAATACAACAGTTCTCCGCTACGGCATCATATTGGCCTGAGCCTTGATGTAGTTCTACTTACTCTGTACAAGCACTCAAAGATGTACTTATAAAAAGAGGGGTCACTGAGGTTTTACTGCATTGATGTGTGCTCATAATAAGCTTCCCACATGCTTGATTTAGTGGAGAAGACTGTACGTCTGCCTAAAATGTGCATAGCACTTCCATAGTGGATTCACTGCTAAATTTCAGAACTTTTTCTCCTCCCACAAATTATAATCTAATAGAATTTTTTTTGTATTTCCAGACTATATTGAAATCAGCTTCCTAAGTGCATTGCTGTGTTGACTGCAATGAAATTTGAAAGGGGCAGATTAACAAAGAGAGTTTAATACCGCTGGATCACCTTGATATGGAAAGTGAGCGTACAAATGTCCACTCTATCTTATTTCAACTTCACTCGGCACATATGGAATTTGTAACACCTCAGTATTGAGGCTGCAGTTCCAACACCACCATTCAACTTTCCCTTACTGAGACCTCAGGGAGGAACTTCCTCAGTCATGTTCTACAGAGCAGCTGAAGTTAATGAGCAGCCAAGATGGCTATCAAATGACACACATAAGCAAACGAAAATAGAATGCAGATGTCCATAAAGGTTAGTGGCTCATCTTGCCTGTAAAACACCCACTAGAAAAAGGCTCCTTCTCATATCTACAGCATCCCTCAAATGCTTAACTTCCCAAGGTTCAAAACACTGAATATTACTTTTCTCATACTCCTATAACAAGTGTCCTATTCACATACCCTATTCGTGTGTGTGTGTGTGTGTGTGTGTGTGTGTGTGTGTGTGTGTGTGCATAGTTTGATCCCTCCTGGCAAGTGCTGAACGATTGCCCCCACCCACAATTTCATGTTATTCACACATACATCCCCTGCAGTGTGGGATCACACCATACAACAGCAGCCACCACAACGCTGGGCACCATCTTCAAAGTGCCCGCAGGTTTGCATAGATAAGTGTTAAAGGGACCCACAGAAACAGCCCCATTTGTCCACAATTCTATTCTACAACCAATCTATTCAGTCCCCAAAACAGTACTGTCACTGCAAAGAACCAGTGACCTCCAGTGGACAGTCAGGGTGGCTAGATTGCTTATAGGTCTTCTGCAAGACAGGTAGTCATGTCAATATGAAAATGCCAGAAGTAGTACAGTAGTAATAACTGTGTTGTGGTATTTCCTAGGACTAGGGAATTTTTAAATAACGGTTCTGCATGCATTCTGTGGAATTGTGCTGGCAGAGGACAAAGGACAAAGGATTCTGCAGTTTTTCAACCCACTTTCAAAACTGTTTGCAAGAAATAACAGGCAGTGTAATCCTATAAATGTTTACCCACAAGTAAGCGTCACTGGTGCTTACACCCAGGTAGGTGTGTGTAGGATCACAGCCTGGCAAAGTAATCTTAAACATGTTTATTCAGAGTAAATTACATTCAGCTCAATGGGACCAAATCTCCAGTAAGTGCTTTTAGGATTGAAGCCTGATTTTAAAGATATAAAATTCTGATTTTTCACAGGGTTTTTAAAAATTGTTTTGCTTTCCTTTACACTGAAGCTGGCTTTTAGATGATGAGTCTGTGGTCAAGGATTTGAGTTTAATTAATGTAAAGTATGTAGCCCATATAAGGTGCTTTTATATATAAGTTTCCCATTTTCCTATTTGATTGTTAAAAAGTATCCTATATGTTTGTTTTCATACTGGCACATGGAAGCTTCTGGTGTGGACTATCCTTCTGAGTAAAGGAGGCCTCAAAATAATGAGCATGTGCAAGCTAGGTGAGTGTGCATGGATGCGCACACTCACACACACATATCTGCAATATTTGCATGGGCTGATAGCAAGGAACAGTGTGCCCTCTATTTAAAACCCATTGTTCTTATCTATATTTACTATTCTAGCTCAGTAGGCTGTATTCCTGAACACCTGGACAGGAAAATAACCAGCTCATTATTCTTGTGGATTGTGTATACATTAACACTTGCTTATATAAATCTTGGCAGTTAAAGGGCACACAGGCCTTGAGCATAGTGTAACTCTGCCATTGTGGAAATTCTCACAGAAACTCTCCCAAGGCTTTCTCCTCTTGCTCTCCACATTGTTTTAGGGGAGCCAGACAGGCCCTAGAAACTGCCCCATCTCCAGTACACCCGCTGTCTCAATTGCTCCGGTCACACAACCCAGGGTTGCTTTTATTGTCTCAGGAGCTGCATTCCACACAAAGAACAGCTAATCACCAGGCTATGCTATCTTCATCCTAGCTGATTGTCAGCACAGCAATTCCTGAACTAGGCTTAGTGCCTGGCCTCATGGTGGCTTCAGATAGAAGCCATCTTGGGAGTCACCGACTAGGGATAAGCCATTTGACACACATGCCTTGAATATTAAATAAGCCTCTAATGGGCCCAAGGGAGATGGATATTTCCTGATTTATAGTACAAGGATCAAATAATGAGGATTTTTTAAATGTGTATTTCCAGTTACAAACTTTCATTTTTTATCTGTAAATGTAAGCCCCTTAGGATAAAAGCTCAGTAGAAAGGAGCAACTGGGAGGTAAATTTATGTTGGAACTTAAATAACTGAACGACAGAACATTAGTTTACACAGTGACTAAAATTAGCACCAGCCTTGTCTCCAGAGAACTTGCTTCTGGAAGACAATTTAGATTTTTTCACTTAAAAAAAAAGAAGAAGACTAGATGACAAAATCACTTCATAGCATCCTTGGAACATAATACAGTATTAATTTCCCCATAGATTTAAGTGACCTTTGCAGAAAAAGTGCTGAGGTGTTTTGTTCCTAAAGCTATTCCGACTTCAGAATTATAACTGTCTTTCAGCAATCATCAAATGTCTCTCTCCTTTTTTGCAAGTAAGGCTGTGTAATCTCGGTTGCTTTTTAGACACTTAGTTCATTGCAAAAGTGAGAACAAATAATCTTTTATGGTATTGCAGAGATGTCTACTTGTAGTAATGTAGCTGTTCATACATTCCGATGTTAAAAACACAACGTCTTGGTCACAATACAGTACACTGTTTGCCCCCTTCCCCAGAGGCATACCCTAACTCTGGTGAACAATAGTAAGACAGAATCACCTCTACAAAGAGTTTCACAGCCACTGTAGAAAAGGTGGCCAGTAGTGTCCTGTATACATCTGACTATGTCTGTGATCAGTCTGGCTGGATTTAAGTTCAACTTCAGGCCACATTAAACCTGGAGTCTCCAACTTGATGTTCTTGGGTATCATTTCACCCTCAGATACATCCCGAAGGCTCACTGCCCCAATCAATATTTCTGTTTAAAAAATAAAGGTTTTATTGCCCCCCTCCACTTTGGTATGGGTGTGTCTGCAGGCTCTTTTTGTCTGTGGAGTGAGGTTGGGGATAATGTTTTGCCTGGATTTTTTGAGGGGAAGGGTCTGAGCACAGCTATTTCCCCCTCTGTTTAATGGGTATTTTGTGGTGCCCATGACAAGTTTAACTATGGTTTAACGTGGCGTGCAAACATAGCCCTAGAATTCCAGCTCAGTTGGCAGGATAGCATTTAATGTAGTCAAAACCGGTCATAATAAAGTTTCTAATAACTGTGACATGTGTCATCCTTTTCAGAAAGTTATAATGTTCCCTGTATCAAGTAGTGTGTGTGTGTGTGTGTGTGTGTGTGTGTGTGTGTGTGTGTACCAGTCAGAAATGCACTGATTAGATGTTCAGCATATTTTACTTTTCTGCATACTATGGGGAGATCACTGTTAGCAGCTAATATAAAAGTAAGGGATAAGACCTGGAGGCATCTAATCATATTCTTCCCTTGCTAAAAAGAAATGGCATGGAGAATTTGATTGTTAGATAGCCTCAATCACTCTACTGTTATGCAATGACTGTGAGGAAAATAGTGACATCAGCTGGGGGACACTGGTATCAGATTCACAACTCAGCACTCTCTTACTTCCAAGTAAGTAAGCTTCAAAAGTAGAATTTTCCTCCATCAGAAGCCATAGGATTTTAACAAGATCTGAAGAATATTCTGACAGAAACTATATGACCCTGTGAAATTAAATTGCATTAACTCCTATAGTTCAGGTGGGGATTAACAAACAAACTGAATCCAGATGCAAGTACTACTAGTCAAGCATAGGTGCGATCTAAATAAGGCGAGTCAACATGTTCTAGATTGGGGTTGCACTCCCCTTTGGAATTAGCAGGTATATGGCTTGGGAGTACTCCTTGATTCATCACTCCCCCTGGATGCTCAGGTGATTGCAGTGGTTAGGAGTGCCTTTTATCAGGATTGGCATTTCTTGATGAAGACGGACTTGGTCTCAGTCATTAATGATTTCGTTATTGCTAGACATTGGGATGCCTTAGAAGCCAGTCGGGAAGCTTCCACTAATGCAAAATACAGCAATTACAGCTTAAGGCATATAACACCTATCTTTATATCAGCTCCTTTGGCTTCCTTTGTGCTTCTGGTCTCTGTTCAAAATGCTGCTTCTGGCTTTTAATGCTATAGTTGCATTAGGACCAGGTGACCTTAGGGACCACTTGCTTCCCTATAGGCCTACGTAAGAATTGTGTTCAATGCCATAGGCATTGCTGTTCAGTTATGGAGATTTGGTGAACTAGCATGACAGAAAGGGCTTTCATTCACCACATGCATATTATTGTTTGAATAGACCTCCGGTCACAGAGACATCCATTTGAAACCCTAACTCATAGCTATTATCCAAATATGATTAAAGATTACAGGGTTATATTCAACGAAGTAATAAGTTTTACTCAGGATATACTAATTGAAATTAATGGACCTTGGTCATGCTCATTAATTTAATGGGTCTGCTCTTAAGTAAAACTTAGCCAGATAAATCCTCAGTAACCAGATATGTGTGCATGTGCTCAAATTCAGTTGGTAACCTAGTCTGTCCAGACAACAAGGCTGCCCCTTGCTAATTTAAACTGTGTTAAGCTGTGAGTTGAAAAATGTTATTCACCAAGGAGGATTTATTCTGCACTATATAATATGAACAGTTTACTCATGAAAAGCGACTCAATCTCTCAAATGCCTGGTCAGTCTTGTCCGGCCCCAGTCCACAGTGGTCTTTAACCCGCCACCAAACCATACACTTGGGGAGCCAAGAACTAGCCAATCTGCTTCAGTAGCAATGCGGAAACCAGTAACTAGGTGATCTGGGAGGAGTGCAACACATTAAGTTTCATTGCTGTCTTCCAATCATAAATCTGCAATAGGTCAGCACTGCAAACTGAAGTGAATGTACTGAAGCTGGAAGGAACAGCTCTGAGTGCTGGAAGGAACATTGCACAGCAGTTTAACCTCAATTGTTGTTTTAACTCTAAAACACCCCATGTGCTAAGGATTGAATATTTCATTCCACTATAAATCAACATCTCTCTCTGGTGGATTAAGTGACTAAAGATTGCAATTTTTTATGGGATAATCCCAGAATAAAAACAGACTATATTCCAATTGATTGCAACTAGGTCTAAACAGCTGCAAGGAACGTGAAATATGATCCACTCTGTTGAACTTTTGATGACCTGCAGTAGAAGCTTGATCTTTGACACTCAGCATTTCTTTTTATGTTCCATTATGTCCCAGTGAGCATATTTTATTATTTAGCAGTGTATTTTTCATTATTTAGCCAAGAACTCTGTGTGTGTGTGTTTGCGCTCTCCCACACTTTTCATCAGTGCTCTCACATAAACACAAGGTTTTTGTTTTTGTTTAAAGATAAAGACTTGATGTGACTAAAAATAAGCCTACAATCCCTTTCAGCTTTCTGTATGATTTTCCAAACCTGCAATGGTTGTTAAAGGATTTGTGGGGCCACTTTGGGGTGGCTTGTTATCTTATACTTGTTGCTTAGAATGGAACATTACATGATGTGAGTTATTCACTCCCAAAGTTGTGGGGAAAGCAGTGCCTTTAGATGCATATCTGCAGTCGTCCGTTGATTCAACGGCGTTGAAACCCTCCTTCAGGTGCTCCCACTACTGGAGGTGAAGTGACCAGTGAAAGGGCTTTAGGGGCTGTAATATCCCACCTGTATTACTTCCTCCCTAAGGATGCTCACCTCAGCAACCAACCCACATCATTATCCTTTAGGTACCAGATGGAGACTAAATTCTAGATATTTTAAAATATTTTACCATGCATGCCTACTCACAAGCAAATCCAGTGAGTTCAGTGGGGCTTACTCCTAGGTAAATTTACATATGGTTGCAGCCTTTTGAAGCCTACCTCCTGCAGCTACAATTCTTTCATGCTATTTTATTTGTTGCTGCACACTGCCCTGGAAACAATGGTAAAGGGTGGTATGCCGTACAGTTTAAAAATAAATGAATAATACCAGAAAGCCTACTAGTATGGTAATGAAACTGTCTTCTCAAGTAGATTTGTGCCTCAAATTAGTAAGTGTTGTTTCTACTGATATGTGTTCTAGATTTTTATTCTATTTTTTAAGGAATGGGCTGCAAGATTTCTAACGGAAGTGGTCACAGTTTCCAGAGTCCACAACTCTCAGAGCTTCCTTCAGAAGCACAGGCTGCATGCATTCTCTTACCTCCTTCCCATTGGACCAGAGAAGCCATGTTCATCAGGGGGAAAGAGGTAGACAACACATCTACCACTGCCTGCAATGGATGGAGGATAGTTTTGGTTTCTTATTTTTTTCCAGTCTTAAAGTCAAGTCTTAAAATTTTTACATCAATTTAAAAAAGAAATCCTCGTGAAAATTCAACTGCATTTTGGTGCAAATCTGAAGCCTGTCTAAATCTCTCCCCCAACTTCATTTTCTTTCTCTGTACTCTACCACCTTCCCTTTATAAGCTGTCAGGAAGAGGCTGAAAGTTTGCAGCCTCTCATCGTCCCCATATCCACCTGCAGCTTATGCAGGCTGATTGGCTGGGCTACTCACGCGCAAGCAGCTGATCTAGCAGTTTCTTCCCCACAGGAAGTTTTAAAATATCCATGCCAACAGCCCAAAGAGAAAATGATAACTAATTTAGCTTATGATTCTGTAAAAGCAAGCAACAACTGCCCTTTCAGCTCCAATGAGCTGGGAATATGCTGTCAATATGTTTGGCCTTGATAGGAGAAAGCTCAAACGCAAATAACCAATAACAGCACAAGCATAGATTCCTCTTTGTCAGTAGCAGTAATACTTGTTTTGCCAAAGGTCAAAGGAGTGGTGTGTGTCTCAGTAACCCTAGAGGTGCCAGATGCCATGAACGGCAGCTGCATACCCTGCTTCCATGTTCATTTCCTAAGAATCTGAAAACTCTTTTTTCAATTCTTTGAAACCTTCTAGCTTTTCAGTAGCATCCCAAAGTACATACCATTCTTCAAGTATAGGTCAGGCTATGTGCCCCGTGCGTCCCTTGGACTTAGTACATAGCAGGGTCTTATTTGATTACCCAGCATAACAAACAGCTCTGTAAATAGGAAAGTTTTAACTACTTGACCTATATACTCAGCAAGGCAAAACTGGCAAATTGATCCTTCTTTCTTTCACTCTCGTTTCCTCCTAGGAAAGTAAATTTTAATGTGTTGTTTTTGTCATACTCCCTAGATAGAAAGGATGTGATTGGCAGAGCTGAATCCAAAGCATTATCAACATCTAGCCTGAGTGGGGAACAAAATCCTCAAATCTCAGGGATCATCAGAAGTTCAAATTGCTGGGATTTCCCTATTTTGCTGCCTGACTGGGTAGAGTAAAGGCTAAAGCTACAAGGATTTAGCATTAAACTGCAGGAATTGCTAGCAAAGGGCTAAAATTATAACCCATTTGAATATTTCTCAAAACGAAGGGGGGGAAATGGTTCTAATAATCAGCTTAATATTTGGTATTGATTTAAACAGAGCTAGACACACAGATCCTTCAGTTTGTGCTAGTATATTGATTTCCGTAAAATCAGTGGCAATACACCTATGAATGTCACGGCAACAAGGATTTCATCCTATATAGTTTTCCCTTATTTATTATTAGTTTGAAGAAAATGTGAGGCTTGACATTGTATTTAGAGATCTACAGAATGAATTAAAACAGAGCAATATCATCCTGATTGCAACTTGTTTAAAAAGGGTTTAGTATAGATTAACATGGGCCAATAACAGTCTGGAACATAACATGCTCTCTCTTGTTACTGATCATCTGCCTTGTCTAAATTGCACTACCTATCCCCCAATTGGAACCAAGTTAACACCAGAAGAAGAGACAGATTTACAGTGGCCAGGGCTATGTCTGCATAACTTGTTACTGTGTTTTTATTCTGGGAAGTGTTTGTGCTATATACAGTGCAAATAATATTTATTTGCTTCTTTCAAATATCCCCCCCCCCCAAAGTACATATTGATGCCTGTAAACATTAGCGTGAGAAAAATGAGCTGCCCATATAGACTATGTGGACATGGTTATTGTATTGTTTTACTCCTCAAGATCTGGCATCATTCACATTAGCTCAGCAAATGAATTTGCAGAGTTATGCAAATGTCCAAAAATTAAACAAAAATAAAATGAATTGCTCCAAACACGAAGGGATCAAAGTGGACCCAGGGCAGAGAGCTGCCATCATTTTATGTGCATACAACTTGCATCTGCACAAATGACTGAAACATAGTAAGGTGAAGTTGAAAATTTCTGCCCATGTGATTATGACCCAATTCACACCATAAATTTACAGCACAATGATACTATTTTAAACAATCATGGCTTTCCCCAAGGCATCATGGGAAGTATAGTCTGTTAAAGGTGCTGAGAATTGCTAGGGGACACCAGTTCCCCTCTCTGAGTTTTCTGGGAAGAGGGGTTGGCTGTTAAACCATCCTCGGAATTGTAACTCTCTGAGGGGAATACGGGGTCTCCTAACAACTCTCACCACCCTTAACAAACTACAGCTCCCAGAATTCTTTAGGGGAAGCCACAACTGTTTAAATTGGTATCATAGTGATTTAAATGTATGGTGTGACTTCGGATCATGTTGACCAGTGCTCTTTTTAGAGAGAGAGAAAGGATGCCAGTACTCATTGTGAAGTTGTTACAGTAAGTACCACACATTTAACATGGGGGGAGGGGTGTTTGAGCACTTGATGTTGACACCAAATCAGATGTGGCAATGCATGCTTCATATCATCAATATATGGTAAAATTCTTCCTAGAACAAAGAGCATAAGTGCATTTGCACCCAGGATGATTCAAATTTCCAAATAATCAATATTCATTGTGGTTGCAAATTCATGAATGACCGCTCCCCGCTTAAAACGGGGGGCGCCCTTTGCGTGGACGCGCGCAGCCCCTGGATCTGGAGCGGCTCCATCAGCATAGGCTTGGCTTTGCCTTCCCTCAGGTGGGATACCTGGAGGTCTCCGCCTACCTCAGTCAGTTGTCCAATCCCACCTGGGGGAAGCGTTGCCAAGGAGACCAGGCCAGGTAGGGGAGGGATTACCTGCCCACATAATAGAGGGAGGATCTTACCTGGGAATCCTCACTTGGCTCCAGAGCTTCTCCCACCCTACCCACCCTCCGTTAATGTCTTATTTTTCAGGTTAACTTTTCTTCACAGGTTTTGCAGGTTAACTTTCTTCACAGGTATGCGGGCGCTGCTATGTTAAGGTCGCTGTTAAAGGGCCGGAAAGGAATTTCCCTGAATTGGCAGGTTTCGCCTTTCCCGTAGCAAAACGTCACAACTTTGGCGGTATCAGGCCTTGGGCGGAATCCTTTAGTCCATCTTCCTCTTTGCAGTGGCGATACCAGGGTTCCCCATTAAAGGGGTTTCTGAAGGGAGGCTTTGACCGTACGCCGAAAGGTCGTCATTGCTCTCCCCTGCGGCGGGGGCGTAACGGGGACGGCTATCTCTGCTTGAACATATGTACTCCAGAGCCGGCCCATCCCCCCCACACACACTGAATAACCCTGATGCTCCCTAGGTCCCCGGCTGGGGACTGGGGAAGCAGAACGCCCAATGCCTGAGCCAAGGTCTACCCACATTTGAAATTTAATAAAGTTGTGGCCAATTTAATCCCATAGCACGTTGTCTTGAGTCGTTATTCCACATGACGGGGGGGACCACTCGGGATCTGGGGACTCCGCCTGTCCACGAAAAGTAAACAATCTGGTACCTGAGTGGAACCTGGGGGAAAGAGCCTAAACAAGCAAAGGGGCAGAACGTGATGGGGTAATGGACAGCACACAGGAGAATTAGGGGCCGGAGCTCATGATAAATCACCTGTTTATTGAAGGTGCATGTCTGTTGTATGTTTGCACAAGTCCTTAGCCATCAAGCAATACATCTATACTTGTCATCAGGCAAACATTATCAATCAATCAATCAATCAATCAATCACAACAAATCTCATTGGTAGAGATGGAAGAATCTGTCAATTTGGGTCTCTCAGTTTCTCATTTTTTGAATGCTAAATTCAGTTCTCTACATTTCTGCAGCAATTTGAAAGTTTTCTTTTTAAAAAAAATCCTCATGAAAATTCATCAGCATTTTGTGTGTGTGGGTTTCACAAAATAGACATATCTTCGTATGGGTTTTTTAACAACAACAACTAAAGCACACTTTTTTGCAAGCAATTTTGCCTAATATATTGCATTATTTTCACAAATAAGTTCTTTTTAATGCAAACTAAATGCAAACTAGTATACTCATTTTTGTAAACATTGATTGGTTGCAGAACTGCATTACAAATTCAGATAAGTGCAAATTTTAAAAAGGATGGCTTTTTCATATTTCATATTTCTCATATTGTTTTGGAAAGTGTGATTTTGAGAAATAAGGCTTTAAGTGCAAACTGAATCCAATTTCCCCCTCATCTGTACTGCTTGGATGTATAAGGCTAACATGTCAAGGAGAAAGCTACCCTAGAGTCCACTCTGGTGTGCTGGTGGTGTTCCATGAATTGGGGAGAGCTTGTTTTTATGTGAGAGAGTCCATAAAAGCATCCATCTTCTGGAGCAGGGGAAGAAAGATGGAGCTCATTCCCTTGAACTTTACAATGCCTCGTTCCTCCAAATCAAGGTCCTTTCAGAGGGCGCTACTAAAATTCCAAGTCAAACTGACCTGTGCCTCAGCCTGATTTGGAAAGCTGTTACCACACTGAAAAGTTGATACTGATATGCACTGTGTTGGCTTGAGTACAACGTCATTTTTTTAAAACCCTGGGTCTCAGCTTTCAGATATTAAAGCTCAATGGGGATATATTCACATGTGTCCTGGAAAAACCATAGCAGCTGGAGCTAGATCATTTTGTATGTGCAAGGGGAGCCTTTTACACATTACTTCTGAATATGGTCATTTTGTTATATCCTATGGTTGTGGCTGGCTCAGTCTCAGCCTGAAGAGAGGACTAGAGCTAGTGAAGATGAACAGAGGGTGAAAGGGGCCCCAAAAGAAGGATTAGCATAGGGCCAGGAAGACTATGATGTTTTATGAACCAGACACAAGAAGAACAGCCTAATGCTCTCTTGTGCAAACACTAGATTAGATCTGCATGCTTACGACGCCAGCGCAGTAATAGGACAGGGAAAATGAACAGTCTGCTGCTGGCTTAGAATAGAAAATAGGCATGGAGGCTTGAGAGTGTTATGCACAAATTATAAGTAGTGCTAACAATGAAAAAGCAAAACAGAACACTGGGCACCCACCCAGCACTTGCTAACTCACAGAGGTTTGGCTAATGACATGTCATGGGAAAGGAAGGACAGCATCCCAGTTCTCCCCTCACATTTCTGTTGAGGAGGGTGACCACAAATAGCTCCATTGTTTTGGCAACAGAAAACAGACAAATTTCATTATTATTCATTTGGTTTATGTGACTGTAGTTAATTTTGGGTGCCATTTCTGGGCTTCGGACTGAATGAGTGAGTTAAAAATGGCCAATACTGTACTAACCAGAGTACACTTTTACAAATTTCTAAGCTGTAGTCCTAGGTGACAGTCCACGATCTATTTACCTTGAAAGTAAGCTTCCACAGTTCATGCCAAAGGAAATCTTAATAGCAATACCAGTAGTAATAGCCTAAGTACAGCCATTGCCCTAACACATGTTTTTGCATTATAATTATCTTTGCTCACATCTGTCATAGATTCATTCTCAGTTCTTTACAGGCACCTCCTGTCTTGTTGTCTACAACATTCTAAAAGTGGCAAGTCACCCATCCCTGAACGTTCAGTGATTAGAGATAGCTCTGAAGTGTTGTCATAGTTAAATTCTTCCTGATATATTACTTACCCTGGATCTCCTTTTTTGGGAACACTCAGGCTTCTTTACTCTCACAAATGGCTTTTCATCGACAACAGTATATCTTGATGTTGGTGAGGAAGGGACAGGGAATCTAGCCTTGGTGACTGAGAGTGATAATTTTGCAGTGAGGGAATAGCTTTGATGTTACCAAACCTCTCAGGCAAAGACAGCTGGCCATATGGCATGGGAGCCCAGAGGCAACACAATCCCCCCCCAAAAAAATCTGAAGCTAAAATCAGCAAATTCATAAAATGGTGCAGGGTGGTGTGGGTTTGTAATTGCACAGCTCCAGTTATGGCACGTAGCCAGTAGCTACCTATAATACTTGTATAATCACATTCAATACAGCAATTCTAGAATTGCAATGTATGGGCTATCTGTGAGGGCGCATTGCATCCCCCCCCCCCAATATATACTGCAGAAATCTCCACAATAGTGCAACCTTGCAGGCGGGCAAGGAAGTTATGGATAGTAGATGCAAGAAATGGAAAATAATTGTGCATTGCTCACTATTACTACTATTATTGATAGCAACAATAATAATGAAGAATAATAATCATGCATGTCATGTTACAGAGTTTCCTAGGCAAAAAAGAGGTGCTCTTGCAGAATCTTACAATCTAAACTATACAGTGGGGAAATCCACACAAAAAGGGGAAGAGACTAGGAAAGAAAGAGATGACTGTGGCTAAACACACTTAACACCTATTCAGACAGAGGGGCAAATAGGCATGTCAGGAAACTAATTGTATGGATTGCATTTTGCATGCTTGACATCATGACTGCAGGGTGGGTGGATGAAAGAAACTTTAACTTTTACTGCTTCCATGGCCTTGGCCAAGCTCTGAGGCCCCTGCAGCTGCCATTTGTCCAGGAGGAAAACTGCCATTGGCACAAAGACAGCTACACACAGTATGTCTGCTTCTCTCTTCACTGGTGCAACCTCCTTGATCACCTGTTCCTCACTCTTGAGTTTGCAGGGATGAGCAAGAAAGCAAGCAAGCAACAACAGTAGTGAGAAGCAGGAGGAAGAGCTGTCACTGCCTACTTGTTCATTGGCTTTGACTGGCAAACAAGTGGTTGATACTCATGAAACAAGATAAGGCAGAGGAGGTGGAGCCACTAGCAACCATGGCAGCTAGGAGGTAGATTCACTGAGGGAGAGGAGGACCACTGAAAGTGCTCTGCCCAAAGGCCCACCAAAACCTGGAGTGAGCACTGACTGTCACAGGCAAAACATGGCAGCTTGTTCTTTCAGTGCCAGAGAATATATTTACCAAGCTGTTTTTAAACTTAGCCTGCTCCTTTCGTTCTGCTGGCTCTTAAGATTGTCACGGGAATTGTCCTGCTATTTTTGTGCTTTGATTTAATAACATTCAGCTACAAGCATGTACTCTGAAGAAACACCCCTAAGGACTAAATCTGTGAGACTAGAGAGGGTAGCTCACTCAGTCCATGATAGCACAAACTCAGTCCACTGGGTAATATAACATCCTTCTTCACGGGCATCCAAATAACTGAGCACATCAAGTTCTTTTAATTATTAATTGGTCTGTCAAAAACTCCTACATGATGCAGAAGATGGATAAATCTTCAAGTGATTTTGAGGGTGGAGAAAAATCTTAAGCACAGGTCAGCCACACCCTGGAGGGGAAAGGTGAGGCAAGGGAGTGGGTGGCAGGAGCATATCCATGTTGCTCAATGAGTGCTCCAGGACTGATGGTTACGCAATCTGAGAATGCTTGACCTATACTGATCTTGGCAAGGCACCCACAGGGCACCATGAGAGGAATCAGCAAGGAAAACTCCAGGCAAGCCACTTGCTCTAATGAACTCTAATAATGGATTGTGGGGTTTTGTGTTTTCAGGGCCAAATCACTCCTTCCAGGCTCCACCCTGTTTTTGAGAAATGGTAGGCTTTAAAGGGGCAGACTGCTGATCTGGAACCAGCTCTACTACTGCTTTCTGACATTCCTTCCTATGTACATTGCTAAGTCACCATGGGCAAGGGTTCATGGTACAGAGGGGAGTGGGTTAGTTTCTCAGGTAGTCAAGGCTCCAAGGACACAGACTCTGGAAGTCCCAACTCAGGAGTCCATGGCCAAAGAACCCCTGAGGCTCAGGCCAGGTCAGGAGGCTGTGGCCTGAGATAGTTTCTAGTACCACTGCTTCTGATGGTTGTGGTCTGGTGGGAGTCAAAGTCCAGGCTGCTGCTCTGGATAGGGTTTGTGACATCACTGACATAATTGTTCTAATAATCAGAGAAACAAATGAAAATGAAGAGTTAACTTTGGTACTCAAACAGGAACAAGAACTTAAAGAGAGACGGAAGGCACATGCTTGTGGGGGCAAACTACTGCCAACACCTTACTTGTGGGACTTGCACTGACTGTTAATCTACTACCGGGTCAAGTTCAAGACGTTGGCACTAACCTATAATGCCCTATATAGCTCAGGACCTGGTGAACTGAGAGACTGTCTTATATTTTATGTACCCAGTAGGTCACTGTGGTCTGCAGGAGAGCTTCTCATGAAAGTTCCAAGATTTCAGAAGCCCATTTCATAGCAACTTGGAGCAGGGCTTTCAGTGTGGCTGCCCTTTCCTGTGGAACAGAATTCCTGTTGAGATATGGCAGAATTCTGCACATCACCTAGCTCAAGCAGAGCAAGGAAATAAAAACAAAGATGGATGTTAGAACAGGAGTGGGAAATCCCTTCTAACTAGCAGGCCATGTTGCCAGCCCCTCTAGATCCCAGCTGACACCCCATGGCCACTGCAGAAAGCAAAATTCCTTCCAGTAGCACCTGTTTCAGTGTATCTGTGTGCATTTACACGAAAGCTCATACCAATAACAAATTTAGTTGGTCTCTAAGGTGCTACTGGAAGAAATTTTTTTATTTTGTTTCGACTATGGCAGACCAACACGGCTACCTACCTGTAACTAGAACTGCAGAAAGCAGTGTGGCTTGCATTCAGCCTGTACTATTTTTCTAGAAAAAGAGGTCCCAGAACTCACCATGAATGCCTCCTTGCTCTCTTTTAATGGCAATGGCACGCACCTGAGAGATGCCGGAACTGAGTTCTGCTGGGAATAAAGCCCTGCATCCAGCACTAACTGAAACAGGAACAATCAGGAACCTTAGATTTGGTGGTGAATTCAAGTTGCACTATCTATTCCAGAGCTCCTCATGCTTTCAACAGACATTGGATCCATTTTGGAGCTCCTGAATGGATCTACCCCAGCAGTGTGGCTTGCATTGAGCACCAAATGCAAGCCACACTTTGAAAGGTGCAATCGAGAGGGCACTGAAAGGTTTCTGGTGGTTCCTTTGCAGTCACAGCTTCACCTGATAAATACCTGATATCATATGACATCATGGCATGGCAGGGGGAAAACAGCTTCTCAGGCAAAAGTAGGACCTGCTGGTTTGGTCTGTGAGGCTAGAACATCCCTTTGCCTTTGTCAGAAGGTAGAATTTCTCATCTTCCTTGATGTTCTATCCAATACATAAAATGGAGAGGCCATGGGCTTTCATTCTGACAGGGGTAATCAGAGAAGCATAAAAAGTTTATGTGTATATGGAAAAAGGATAGGTTTTTTTTTAAGGACATAAAGAAAAACATATAACAATAATTCACGCTGTCAGTTCACTTTGCAAATACAACAGCCACCAGTATTTTCATATAAAATTAAGCATATGTCAATATAAGCCCTCCAGATGTTCAAATAGGTATCTATATGAAATTGGCGTGTATTTAAAAATATGTTCAAATATAGCAAGGGTACCTTGAAGTACAAGTCCCTTGGCAACGAGAAGGGCTCACAATATCCACTTTTGTTGAGACTCATAAAAAGCAACCAAGTCTACAAGGCAGCATGCAGTAATTAGATATTTGGGGTGCAAGGTACAGGACCATATTCAGTTATACGCTAGGCATATCAGCATAGCCATCTGTGCTATTTGTTGCAACCAAAAGCTCAAATGTTGCCTTAAACTAGAACAACCAGATGTCTCAACCCAAAATAAACCTTTTTAAGTTGCAGAGTCGTGGCAGTGGCTGTTGTTTTGATCTTCTCCCTTCCCCCAACCTTCTCTCAAGAAGGCTGCAGAATGACGGACAGGGAGTGTGGTCTTATTTTCTCCAAATGTTATGTAACTCATACCCCCAAGAGAATTAACCAGAAATAGGTTTTTGAGAAGATGGGTTTTTTTTGTTAGAACTTTTATATTATTATTACTATTTTTGGCTTTCTCCCTAAAGGCACAGGCAAGATGTTAGCAACTCATGAAATGTCTGCCTGCAAGCAGCCTTACAAAGATTTCGAGATGTATAATTTTTTTCTGAAAATTCTAGGTTTAGAATACAGTGGTACCTCGGGTTACATACGCTTCAGGTTACATACGCTTCAGGTTACAGACTCCGCTAACCCAGAAATAGTGCTTCAGGTTAAGAACTTTGCTTCAGGATGAGAACAGAAATTGTGCTCCGGCGGCGTGGAGGCCCCATTAGCAGGAGGCCCCATTAGCTAAAGTGGTGCTTCAGGTTAAGAACAGTTTCAGGTTAAGTACGGACCTCCAGAACAAATTAAGTACTTAACCCGAGGTATTTGTCTCTCCGTAATGAAGCAGACCTTTTAATGGTTCAGTATGCAAATCCTCCCGTTTATCACACACTACACATTCGTTGAGAATAAATACATCAGCAGGTAATATATTCCTAAACTTTTTTAAAAGGTGTGAAGAATATTTCCCCCCCCCCCAGACTTGCCGCAACTCTGCCAATGTAAATTGCCAGAACCAGAACTCCTAAATATATACGCCTAAAAAAATAATAATACCCAATTACTCTGGGGTACAAATACACACACCCAGACACCTATCCCCTATCCCAGATTCCCCTATCCCAACATCCCAATGCCATGTACAGGCATTGTGTCTCAGCCCACCTGCTCCTGTCTCCAAGATCTAGCTATAACCCCAACTGACTGCCCGCATAATCAACATACAAGCAAAGATAAATTCCTTCTCCCCTGTACATATGCCTATTTTAACATTAACAGGCTTACTGCAGAAAATAAGTTATGTTTCATTTTGGTAGGTCGGTGTCTTCCCTTCCTTCCTATTGACAGGAAAGGCTGTTGGCTGTACCACTCAGTAGTAGAGTGGGCAGCGCTGAGGAAGGGAAAGGCTGAAGCCGCTGATCAGAGGCGAATTTCTCTCAACAGCAGGGCTCTAACAATTACAACAGCCCCTCTCAGTGTGTGGCCATTGTAAGTGCAGAGAGGGTTATTTGTCATTTGAACATCTGAGCCTTACCTAAAGGATAAAGTGGTACTGCCAGCAACAGGTAGATGAATAACATGGAGATGCTGGTTGTGAACATTAACCCTTGGGCTTCAGTCCTAACTAAACACACATACTAGGGAAAGTAAGCTCTTTTTGACAAAATGGGACTTCCAAGCAAACAGGAAGAAGTCTGTTCTGTTACAGACAACAGCTTCACATTTATTGCTGGATAAAGTATCACTGAAACAAATGGAACAACTGTACTTAATTGACTTTCACTGCTTAACATCACCACTAATTTTAAATGGATTTCAGCCAATAGAACTCTCCCTTTTCAGTTTATTCTCCAGGAAAAATAACTGGTAATTTTAGTAGACTGGTATCATATCATCAGGAATGTTCCGTGGCTTAGAACAGTGCTACTAAAAGTGGTGGTCCACCCAACTGTGCTGGTCTACAAGCCATCGCCTGCTGGTCCACAGTAGGTCCCACACAGCCCAGATCAGGGGAGACACTTTAGGGACCAAATATAGTATTGGTCCCTGGCACATTAGGGGTGGGAATGCTGGTCCACCACATCAAATAAATTGAGAAGCATTGGCTTAAAACAGGGGAGGGCAGAAGGTAGACTGGGATCTGAAGAGAGATCTCTGGCTGATTTTAAGTATATCGGCAAGGATTTTGGATTCCCAATTGCTCACCAGCAATAACAGCAAAAGTCCCCTTTTACATTATATTGCCCAAAGAAAGTGGGGTTGGGAAATCATGTGTTCCAGTACTCAAAACAACATTCTTAGGCTGAGGATTCTCTATTTGTAAATGTATGTCTTTGCACCAGTTACCATCTGGTGGATCTCATGGTTCTAGTAAAGAACAAAGTGGATCCCGCAGTCCTGAAGTCTGCCCACCCTTGCCTTAGAGCCACACTTGAACACCCCATACACACAGAATGGGCAGTAAGAACTGCTGTGCATATACCAGGTTTCCAAAATGCATCAAAATAACCAAGTGTCTTTCATGGCATCAGAATAGTGATGCCTAGAGTCAGCCTTCATGTCGAATACCTGTAAGGACTTTCACAACATGCAAGTATGACCGCCTTTTGAGTTGCCTCAATAACTGAAAGTGTGGTTACTAAATATGGCAAATTAAATAAACAAGGATTAATTACAGAGGGCTAGGACTGGCAGTGCTGCCAAGCTTTTGCAGTTCTTGCAGTGCTCCTTCAAATCTTACTCTCTGTCTCAATCTCTCTCTCTTTCATACACACATGCACGTGCGTGTGCACACACACACACACACAGCCTGACCTGAGGCTCCTGCATAATATTGCTCCCGTGGGAAAACGAGCAGAGAGGCTGCTCTTGGAGCTGCTGGGTTGTAGGAGTCTCTACCTAAGCTTGTCTGCATGTCCTGCCCTGCATGTCACAATGGCCATTCTCAAGAGCAATAAGATCCTAGCATGAAAGATAGGCTTAGGGTTCAGGTTCTCCTGATCTCCACAGCGGTCCCCAGGCTGAATTAAGCCAGGAGCTGTTGCAGTTGTTGGCTTGGCTCTGCAAGTCCTGCCACCAGGAGACTCGGAGAAACCACCCAGTCTTGAAAGCAGCCTGCCAGCTATTCAAACTATGTGGGGCTGAGATCACCAAATACCCAGATGGGACCAGACTCCTCTCTTCACCATAGTTTCCATGCATGCATACTTAAAAAAATATTTGGGGTCTGCAGGGGCCCCACTTTTGGTATATGGGAGCTTGCAGATTTCCAGCTTTGCAGATATTTGATGCTGGTCTTACAGAGAACAGTTTCCTCACAACCCCAGATGTGCATTTTTTAAATTCAGGCAGAGTGTATTAGATTCCTTTTCAGGTAATAATTTGTATTTTTAATTTAATACTATCTTTTCTTCATTAAACATTCACATAGATTGAGATACCCATTAATTACTCTCCATTATTCAATGCTACACCTTAAATTTAAAGAATAAACGTTCTTAAAAAGTCCATAATCAAAAGGCTAACCTATAACCAGGGCAGCATTCCTGTTGGAACACTTGTAATTAATAGCTGGAGCTCTTTGCAAAGCTGTTCAGTCTCATTACTCTCTACGTAGTTGAAAATAACAAATGTTTCCATAATCTGTTCTGCCATCTTGATCTGTGTGTTGTGTCATGCATGCTCCTCAGTGAGACCTAGTGCAGCTGTTGGAGATGAGGGAATACGGTTGTGGACTTTATATATCATCCTATGTAATCCAAGAAGCCACAGCTGACTTTATAGCAAGCCCTGACATGAACATCATATGCCTCTCTATAAAGCAACATGCAAAATAAGGCTAGTTCTGATAGCTACAGCAGAGCAGGGGCACAACTGAAGAATCTTGCCTTAGAACAAGATTCCCTGAAACAGGGAAACTAAGTCCTAGGAAGCTAATATGAAGCCTGCTAGCAGTCTGATATGTTGGAAGAAACTGCACATCCTCACAGCACTAGAAATCTGTCTTAAAATCATGTGGGAATGACATGTAGTGAACGCAGAAAAAAATAAAAGTAAAAGGCTAGCAGAGGTCTGCAGAGATCCACTTCCTTTTTTTCTTTACAGGATCTCCACTCTCCAGGATGGGGAGAAGGGAAGCTTTTTGGAAGTCGTGGGTATCCAATGCAATCACAGACAAAGTCTTCCTACTTCTAGAAATGCCCCTGAACTGGCGTTTGACTTCACTAAGTGAAGCAACGATGCCAGGTACGAATGTCATCTCTGGAACACCCTAGGCCAATGTTGCCGAATAACTTAACTGCCCACACAGTCACATCTCAGTTCACATTGTTGAGCTTACACATGATACAAATCAACCTTGGAAGATTTTATGTTAGGATGCTCCAAAGCCATTTTTGTGATATGTAACAAGACCATCTAATAGACTGTGAGCCTACAGGCCGGGGCTGTCTTAGTTTTGTGACTCTACAGCATTTAACAAAATGTTATGTGTCTTATAAGTAAGTAAGTTAATAATAATAATAATAATAATAATAATAATAATAATAATAATAATACATAGAGGACTAGGAGCAGGGAGAGCTACAGCCCAAGTAGGGCAGGATCAATAATAATATAGTTATTAGTATTATTACTGTATTTATAAAATTATTTTCTATCTACATACTCCAAGTGTTGTACAATAAAAAACAGACTTAAAAGTATCGTTTAAAACAGCATTAAATGTCACATTCCAACAGGAAAGCCACTAACCAACCTCTGAGAGCGCAGGAAAGTCGTCACAAACACTGGCGTTAATCTGCTTCCTCCCCACAGACTTTAATCTGCTTCTCTCACCAGCAGGTGGCCTCAGACAAGCCACTGTTCCCCCAGCTTCTGCAATATGGGGGAGATAACCATACTGACTTACCATAAGTACTTCTTTTAAGTACTACTGAGAATGTCTGTGAAGTGCTTTGAACACTCAAAAAGAACATTCAACAAGTTAAAACTTTAAAGTGAAGGAAGCTGTGCAAGGTTTCATACGGCTCTGTTTTTGTGGACTTATGCTACTTTTATATTGTAATGTGTTTCTCACATCCCAGAGTGGTTAAAAGTTTCAAGGGCATCAGCATTGTCTGAGTTTTGGCTTCCTTTGGAAGATCATTGGTGACTTTTGCTGTATTCAAAATATTTGAGCAACAAATTGAACATAACTGTGAGCATATACCCAGAGATGCAGCAAGCCTCAGCACTTCTTTCTTCTTCAGACTGAACATATTCCATTGCACTGCCCAAATACTTGCCTACAGTGGTGCCCCGCAAGACGAAATTAATTCGTTCCGCAAGTTTTGTCGTCTAACGAATTTTTCGTCTTGCGAATCACGAAATCCCATAGGAATGCATTGAAAATCAATTAATGCGTTCCTATGGTCAAAAAAAGTCCAAACAAAGCCAAATTTGGTACAACAACAGTTTATTAACTGCTCTTTAAAGTCACACATACTGTAAAGAGCAGTTCAAAAATTGAAGGGAAAATAAATTAACTTTATAAACAAAACATGTCTTTGTTTTTAGACAAAGGAAATAAAGCCGCGAGACGTTTTCGTCTTGCGAAGCAAGCCCATAGGGAAATTTCGTCTTGCGAGGCAAATTGAAAACGGAAAAACCTTTCGTCTAGCGAGTTTTTTGTCTTGCGAGGCATTCGTCTTGCGAGGTACCACTGTATATTGGTCTGTTAGCCTATATGAGCTAAGAAACACTGCAATACTCTCCGTAAGTAGCTATAGCTCAGTAGTAGAGCACATGCTTTGAGTTGTAGCCAATGCTAGTACTACTCAGAGTAGACAGATTGAAGTTAATGAACATGATTAATTTAGGCCCATTAACTTAAATGGGTCTACCCTGAATAGGGCTTAGCTGATTACACTCTTTGTCTGCAGAATATGTCAAGTGCAGCCCTTAATAATTCTTGTTAAAGGGCGATCTCAGGTTGTTTCCAGACAACCTGTTTATTTAGCATGCATTCCATTCTGGTTTCTGGATAATTAATAAAACATTGCATTAAGCATTTTATCCCAATGCATTCTGCTGTTACTTTACATAACAGTAAATATTTGGGGGAAGTGGGTTTGTTCTGCAAGAGCACCAAATCCATTTCAGTTGCACAAACTGAATTTACTGGTTTGAGATTTAATCCAACTTGTACAATAGGGACAATCTGGAAGCCCTTTCGGGATCAGGTGAAGGGGGAGACCTCGGAGGGCCACCTGCCAAGCAGAGTAGGCAATACTGAGCTAGATGGATTGATAATCTCAGCCACTTCCTCTGTTACCTAAGAAAGCCAAACGAGATGTTGAAAGCCAACTATAAGGATGTTGTTGATGCAATGAGAACTACTCCGAGCTTTCTGAACCCACTGAAGGACCAAGTTGCCTTCTGCAAGAGCAATTGCAGAAGGCAAGAGCAATTTTACTATTTATAACAACAGCCAGCAGCAAAGTGCACAGTTGGGTCATAAAAATATGGCACTAAATTTAATACGATCAGTCCACAGCATCACGGTTGATTTAAAAAAGGGAGGTGGAGTTGAAAGGAGGGAGGAGGGAAGGGAAGCCAACCCTGCCCTTGAAACTGAAGAAAGGATCTCGTGTTTAAAATTGTGACCAGGCTTCCCTTTCCCTTCAGTGTGCTTAGAACATACTGTACTAGAGAGATCATCAGTGTTGTACACGTCAGCCTGTTTTCCTGGCTCTTTCATGTTACTGTCAGCTACACTCTCTTCACATTCCAACAAGATTTTAGGCTCTTCTCTCATCTCTCCCTCCTCCTCCTGTGACTGTTGTTCCATCTGCTTTTCCCATCGATCATGGGTTCCATCCATCACCATTCTAAGTATCCTGTATTAATTGTTTGGAGATTTGTTTCTAGGTTAAATCTCTGCCAAATTCCCAAGGTAATTGCATATGTCATATGCCGGCCTGAATGTATTTCCATGCTATAATTAGCACATAGGAAGTCACTGACAAGCCTGGTTAAGTGGCCTTTAAAGAATGTGGTACATCAACACTCACTGTTTCCCTTATCTTATTTTATGGTTCTGAATAGCCCCCAGAGTACTTTACTTAACATAATTTTTCCTTGCCAATTAACATTTTCCAGCAGCTTATACAAGCAACCTTCTTTTTAGAATAACCGGTAAATCTGGAGAGGATTCAACATTTCCTACTTGCTAGCAGTATATGACACATGCGGATTTTACTTTCCAGCAATTTTCTATGCTGTTCCTAAGTACTGAAGCTCAGATTATACCCCCCCCCCAGTTGTGTACCAAACATGTAACCAAGAATTTAGTTTTACTCATCTCATGAACGAGGTTTTCAGTTACTCACAACAACATTGGTGAGAAGTAGTCACACGTACAATAAAGAGCAGTTTCCATCAGTGGTCACATATGAACTAAACAAATCTCAGTGTTATAAACCATAGCTCTTAAAAATGTCCATATAAAAATGTAAGTCACATACAAACGTCCTTGAAAATAACTGGCAGACAGAACAGGTGCCACAAAGACCATGGCCACATCAGCAACCCTGGAAGAAGCATGGCAGAAGGTCCTAGAAACCTTGGGAGCAACACATGGCATATTGCTAGGGCTGTGCAGTGCCCTGCAGTTGTATGTGACACAACAAAGCTGTTGACTGGATTTATAAATGGGCAAGAAATAGTATTTGCTTACATGACTTTTCAGCTTAATTTATACTTATTGCCAGACATGGTAGTATAGTATGATGCATGTATACTAATTATAGATGAGCAACAAAAACCCTTCAGATGCTGCTCCCTGTAGTGCCCCTGTTGTATCCCTATAATCTACTCTACATTCTTCCCTGAGCTCTGAATAGGCCCGAGGCCTAACTTGCATACTTGCCTATGTTTTAAGGCCTATAAATCCTGCCAGTACTAGCTCCCTCTGTCCCTGGTACCTCAATGTCTCTGATTCTGATGATGACGGTGATGATGATTAACCTTTCTTCTTGCTGCCAGTCAGCAACCACATCCATTTGGTTCCTCCTGACAATGCACAGGAAATGCCAGGAACTATGGGACTCTTTTGAGAGAGCATCTCACATAGGGTATGTTGCTTGCTCTGTTTTAACACCGCCTACTCATTGGCTCCAGCGAATCTCACAAAATCCAAGAGCATCTGTACAACATGCATAGATGCAAGGGGCGGGGGGGGGGGAGTCTGCATAAACACCCATAAGCAGGACCTGCAATTTAGCCTCAATTCCTTTTCTCATGTGAATGGACAGCTTTGGGGGCCTTGGACCATAAGACACAGGTGACACCCCCTCCCCACCATAATAATGCTGCTACCTGAACAGGGTGGGGCAGCAGTAAAGCTGGGACTGTGCGATTGCACTAATAAGAGCACTGGTGCCCCACCTCATCCAGATAAGCAGAAGGACTCCACTGGGCAGAGGACAGCTCCAGCCATCCACATGTACCACTATTGTTTATCACTAGCCTGGCCTCCAGACATGCAGGCTTTTGCTGGCACCAACAGGTAAGGTCTTCTCAGGTGAGACAGGCACTAACAAAGCCCAAAAGTGGGAGTTTGGATTACTTCCTTGGTAACTAGGGGCTGGTCCACACTTCTACTTGCCCCATGCCTAGGAAGCATGGGTCTGAGTGGTTTTGCCCTTGCCCCACCATTTTCCCAAGGGGGAATCCGCTCTTTAGTGATAAATTGGAGCAAACATCAAACCAGAGAAAACATGCTTGACCTTTGCTCCAATGCTTCCTCTGGGGTGGGATGCACTCAAGCAAGTGGGCCCAGTTCATAATAATTTATTCCAACTGCGGAACTCTGCAGCGCAACCTGTTCTGCAATTCTTAATAGCTGCCAATTGTATGCCTTGAATATGAGGTCTGAGAGTCAACTGCTTTTGCGCAATCTGCTCCACTACCATGCGTTCAGCTGCTCATTCACTACTGCCACACTCACTCACACCCCTTTTCCCAATCTCATTTCACTTTATAGAGATATAAAAATATTTCACCAGCTGCTTGACCACCTGGTGCAAAGAGAAGCTTAGGGCAAAAGAACAAGGAAGCTGAAAATAAACTGCAGAAGAGACCGGTGTATGTGTGTGTGGCGGGGAGAACAGAAAGATAACCCCACCCCAAGCACAACGCTAGCAAAGAGATGTTATTATGCTGCACTAATACTACAGCACAGACGTACCATCTTGAGCATCTAAGCCCATGCAGCAGGCATTATGCCTAGCGACAGAAAACTCACATGGTTCTAATGACTGCTGCAGACAGAATGCCCAGCAGTCCTGGCATTCCAGGGCTCAAAATAGAACAGCCATAGCTTGACCCCAAGTATACAGATGTCAAGCATAGGTAGTGGCTCCAGACAGAATTCCAAAGCCAGCATTTCCTCCTCCCCACCTTCCTGCCCCCTCCCATTTGTGATTCATCATGATGTTTTAACCCCTTTGATACTGAGAGCAGAAGAGCCAGACACTCTATCAGAGGGCTTTTCTCCTGCAAAGGAAAGGCAACAAATACCCGGTAGTTAAATAGGCCTGTTAGAACAGGTGAGTCCCACCCACCACACACTGTGTGGAGGTGGTGGGGTGTAAGGAGAGCCACTGTCACCCCCTTTCTGTTGTTCACTAGCAACAACAGGGGACAAAGCTGGCAGGGGTAGAGGTCATAATATCGTATTTTTCCGTGTATAGGAAACCCCCATGTATAAGACGACTCCTATTTTTTTGAACCCAAAATTAAGAAATTAACAACCATATGTCAGGAGTGCTCTGATGGTGTTTCCTGCTTGGCAGGGGGTTGGACTCGATGGCCCTTGTGGTCTCTTCCAACTCTATGATTCTATGATTCTATGAAATCAATATTTTTAAATAGTGTTGCCAGTGTTAGGGTTGCCATATTTCAAGAGCCCAAGCCCAAACCTGAGCCTGGCTGCCCATGCCAGAGCCAGAGCCCAAACCCCTATCCATGTATAAGACGACCGCCCAATTTTTGACTGCTTTTTTTTTTTAGCAAAAAGCATCGTCTTATACATGAAAAAATACAGTATATTGCTGGTGCTTGGCAAACTTAAAAGCAGGCAGGGACTTCTGTAATTAGAAAGTGTTCTAGAACACTGGTTCCTATTCTTTTTGCTGGGCACTCACTAATGCCTTCGTTTGGGACCCACTTATTGGTTGCTATTCCCTGAAGTGGAAATCATCCCAGAATTCACACAGATATTTAACCTATTATCCTTCATTTATTCAGGGGTACAAGAGGGCTAACCTGTGACCCTCCAGAGACATTATGGGACTCCCAACTCCCTTAATCTTAGACCACTGACGAATGGTAACTCATTCCTGGAGAAAACTGTTGCTTCAGACAGTACTGCAGAATTGCCCTTGCCATGTCAAAAAGTCTGTATGGAACTAGGGGCCAGTTAAGGGTGCTGGTAGAATCTCTTTACAGAACTAAATATATCTGACTAGAATCCTAACTTGTGGCTATGTATTTGTGGCACAAATCATATGATACATCTTTAAGCTTTTAAAGTGTGTAAGCAGCTAGGAAGAATGTGATAGGAATAAACCAATGATGTCACAGCACCCTTAAAGCTTTGTAATTTATTATTATTATTATTATGTTGCTCACTCCTGGTTGCACAAAAAGCAAAAGAAGCCATGTTGGTCCACTGGGAAAATGCCCAAATTTTTAGGTGGCAATATATCTATTAGTATCAACAAAAATGTCACAAAAGAAGGAGCAAGCTTTTGAGTTCTTCAGAACTTTTCATCACATTGGATGTTAAGCAAAGGATGTGAGGTATGTGGAAAACCTGGCTTGACGCTGCAGCCACAAAGTCTGCATTTAGTCACAATCCTAGTATCAAGTGCATGAAGAGGCAGCAGTGCAAATTTAATTGGATTAAGCTCAGCTCCAAGGGTGGGGGATCTGTGGCCCTCCAGATGTTGTTGGACTCCAACTCCCATCGATAAGAGCAATAGGTTCACAATCTGTAAAGACAGACATAGGTTCTGCACCTACAATGTGGAAACTTCAGCTTTCGGAGATTCATGACCACATAACAAATTGTACCAGGTTATTGGAGCAGGATCACTTGCCCTCAAATGGGGTGAACCAAACTGATAGCACATCTCTACATGGTTTGCCTGTATGCACCATTGCTTGTCCTGTAAATGAGAATGGAAAAGCAGATGGGCCCCCAAGGATGTAGCCACTTCTTGTCCTAGTGCTTTCTGGAGCTCAGATGTCAGAATAGATTGTTAAAGCCATTAAATTAAAGAAAGCCATTAGCAGCTTGTTTGTGATGTATTTGGTGCCATACATCACAACATCTGCCTAATTTTAGTTTCCACATTTGCCACTCAGTAGTGAGCAGAACTTCTTAAATTCCAAACTTGTTTGTAAGGTTATAAAATGCTGGGCCTCACTAATTATAGGGGTCTCAAATTATAGAAGTGTAGTATTATATCAATCCTGAAGCCTATCTGGTCCAATTCCCTGCTTTAGATCAGGATCCTCCAGACCCATCAGGATCACCAGCCTAAATCAGGTCCTGATTTATATGAGGAAAGGCAAACCTGACCTAGGTGAAAATTTATTTCTGACAGAAAAGATGGCAATCAGTTTTAGATCTGGAGGCTGAAAGCAAAATTCATTTGCATAAGGAGTTGCAGCTTGTATTTCAGCATTTGTGTTGTTGGGAGTACTGTGGGCCAGCAAAGCCAAAAGCTATAACGGATTTGGAACTCTAAATTGAATCACAAAGTGAGCAGCAGTCCAGAAATATGTTTTCAAATATGTGTGAAGCACTCCAGATTTCGCTCTCGCTAAAACAATGAATGTATGTGTCCAACATTTTCTGCTCATAGCATTCCACAAAAATGATGGCAAGTAAACCTGAAAAACACATGCAGAATAATTTGGAATATCAACTTGACCACAAAGAGCCTTGGCTCTAATTATGGTGTGCAATGTTCCATATACAATACAAGGCTTCTAAAAGCAGCACTTCCCGCTGCCTGATAACATGCCCACAACATTTGGAACAACTTTGAAGACCCTCCACTGCAGCACAACTCAAGGAGCTCTTCTTGAAAGTTCCACCCAGAGTGTGAACAAGTTCTTATGCTCAGGAACTAAAAATGCTCCAGATTACATACTAGGGGAAAGGTTGAAGCTCAGAGGTTAGAACACATGCTTTGCAAACAAAATATCCTTCGTTTCTTTTATATTATTCATTATTACATTTATATCCCACCTTTCCTCCAAGGAGCTCAAGGTAGCATATATGGGTCTCCCACATGCTTTCAACAAATCTGTGACGTATGTTAGAGAGCAGTTGACTAGTTCAATTTCACTCAATGAGCTTCATAGATGAATGGGGATTTGAACCCTGGTCTCCAAGGCCCTAGTCCAACATTCTAACCACTATATCACACTTACGGTAACCACATTTCCAGGTAGGGTTGGGAAAGATTTGTCTGAAATAATGCAGAGCTGCTTCAAGATATTGAGGTCAATGGACCAATTTTCTGACTGAGTATAAAGTTATTACTAGGAAACATTACACTGGAATACTCACATATAAACACAGGTACAGTCATACCTCAGGTTACAGATGCTTCAGGTTGCGTTTTTTCAGGTTCGGACCCGCCGAAACCCGGAAGTACTAGAACGGGTTACTTCTGGGTTTCGACGGTCACGCATGTGCAGAAGCAGTAAATCGTGCTTTGCACATGCGCAGAATCGCAGAATCGCAACCCGCGCATGCGCAGACGTGCTGCTGCGGGTTGTGAACGCTGCAGGTTGCGAACGTGCATCCCACACGGATCACATTCACAACCTGAGCATCCACTGTATTATTATTTTTTTAGTACCTGAGAGGTAAATTCGCAGATAAATTATATTTTAATATAAAGTTTTTTTGGTTTCTATGGAAGCCGCCCAGAGTGGCTGGGGAAACCCAGCCAGATGGGCGGGGTACAAATAATAAATTATTATTATTATTATATGGATTTGGGATGGGATTAAGCTAAATTGTTGCTTGTATGGAACAAGGTCTGCTTGTGCAATGGAACTTCCTCCCCTGTCCTCCCCCCAGATTTAGGGGTCACATAGAGGGAGGACAGAGGGGGAAGTCCTGTTGTGCAAGCAGACCTCGTTCTCTGCATGCATACCCCAACTTTGCGCTATGTTGAATTCCACACATAAGGTGTTTTCAGGCAGAGGTAAAATAAATTACACTGGATTTGGAATCATGTAAGAAAACAACTGTGCAGAGTGAGCTGCCAATATACTTTTCCAAAATCTAGTCTGGTCATTCCTTTTCTCCTCTGCATGTGAATCATACATCTACAAATGTACACAACCAACTTTTGGTTAATTTATAAGATTTCAATCTGCCTTGTAGAGTAAGGCAGTCCCAATGCGTAACACTTACAGAACAGTGTAACTCAACCTCCACTATTGTGAAAAATTGGGGAGTTAGACACACTTAAATCATTAATTTCACTCCAGCAGAGTGAAAAATTGGCACGCCCATCAAAATGGGGTTCATAAATAGGTGGAAAATGAATGAGAGAACTGGACTGCAGAAACAGTAAATCTAAATTAATGGGCTCTGATTTTTGTTTTGTTTTGTTTTGAAATCTGCTATAGCAGAATATAGTTCATCCAAATAATGTAGAATATATTTGAGTCTACATAAAAAGGTTGTGGGGAGAATTACAGTTTCCTGAACAGAGGTTCTGAGAGAAACAGCTAACTGTACAGTTTGTATCGGACAGCAGTATCTGCACAGAGCTCCCTGACAGAGGAAATCTATTGTGAAGCATTAGGACGACAACAACAACAAAAAAGCTATGCCTATTGTATTGTATGTGTGCAACTCCTTAAAAAATATGGCTTTCATGGGCAGGGATGGCTCTACTGTTAGACTGAGTGAGGCAAAAACCTCAAGTGGCAGCTGCTGGTGGGCAGGAGTGGCAGCCACCCAGCCTTTCCTCCTGAGCCCCTGTAGGCATTCTTCTCTGGTCATGGACAGAGCTGTGTGTCCCACATGGCCTACACATCCCCACTTTGCTTTCCTGCTGCCTTCAAGAGCAGTGAAGAATACTTTCCCATCACCAGTGCCAAAGTACTGCCTGTTCAAAGAATGAGGGGAACCATCTTGTTCTTTGCCTCAGGCAGGAAAATGTATTAGCCTGGCCCTGCTAATGGGTATCACTGTACAAAAGCTTCTACCCCACTACATTTCAGTTGCAAATGTACAAAAAATAAAATAAAATGGGGTGGGGGACGGACATGGACAATGCACTTTTGAAATCTGATGACATGCAAGGCTGCATTGTCCATTACATTTTCTTTCCAGCTGTTTCAAATGTGGTCCTAAAAACACACATACTTGCAAAGAAGTGTCTCGAGCAGCTATGGGCACACTTATTTGGGGAGCCAGGACTGGTTACAGCTTCTAGTTGAGTGTACATGCAATGGCAACCTTGGATTTGCCTCCCTGTAGTGTGTGAAACAAACACAAGAAAGTTCTCTTGGGAAGGTTCCATTTTATATAGCCTCCACATACCAGGGAACTGGAAAGGTTAGCAATGATTCAGGATTTAGGCTTAGTCATTACCCATGAGTGATTATTTTTATTTAGTAACAGAACCGTAACAGACTTGGATTCCCCCTAATCTGACTGTTTCCTCAATAGGATAAGTGCTTGTGCTGTAAACAAAATCTGCCCTTATTCCCTTATAGGCTATACAAGAGCCCTTATAGAGTCCTTTGTAGGTTCTCTATTGGTAGGAAAAAATAACAGAGGCCAACCACAGAATATTGAGAAGCAAAGCAGCTAGTAAGCCTGGTCTTTATTAAACTGTTGCAACAGGGTGCTCCCCTCACACGCAGGAGAGCGGAGGAGGACCCAGAACAAAGGTGTGCCTCCCCTTATATAGATATTTTGAAATTCCCTGCCCTGGAGCTCAAGACCACCCCCAGAAACATCATACATACATCACAGAAGGGCTGTAGCCCAAGACCACCCCCCAGATACATCATATCTACCTCATAGAAAAGGCTGTCTACAACAGAAATCTGAGTGCTTTGTTTATCACCTGTCTGCCAGGTTTTCTTATGATGACTTATCTGATTGCCTTTCCTGGTAGTCTGGCCATTCCTTTGAGATGGTAATCACTTAATTCCTGAGACAATGGGAAGGTTCCCTCACCCTCTCCCTCCTTGCAGAGAAACATTTGGTCAGTTTGGGAGTCAAAATGGTTTCAGGACTGTATTCCTGTGCTGCTCCAGACATGTGGTTTATACATTTATGTACGTGTTTGCTTGGTACATTTGTGAACATTTATTATATATCTAAGACCTTAAAATTCTTATAACAATTCCCCACTTTGGAGCTATATTTTTTTCTAAAAAAAATTTGCCCCACAAAATAATAACGTGGTATGTTGTTTAGACCACAGCGCCACCTGCGTCCCCTGGAGTGAATCATAACCGGTGATAGAAGCTGCAGATTCCTTCCCTTGCCCCCTGAAATCTTACCGAGGCGTTTCCATAATACAATAAAAAACAAACTGCTATAACTGAAAACATAAAGAGAAAAAAGGCAATGCAAAGTCCTCTCTCAAAGGTAGCTCTTAACCCTTGGCTCACACAGAAAGGTGTCTGGCATGGCCAAACTTCGCCCTCCAGATGTTTTGGGACTACAATTCCCATTACCCCTGACCACTGGTCCTGTTAACCAGGGATGATGGGAGTTGTAGTCCCAAAACAGTTGGAGGACCAAGTTTGGCCATGCCTAGGTGGACCCTCAAGCTGTAACCTAGGAGCTTTCCTTTCTTCTACCACCTTGGGTGATCTTCCCTTTCCTGCCTCTCACACAAGGTCCTTCACCAACCATCCATTACCTTCATGTGTGTATAATCCCAATAGTGACCCAGAGTAACGAACACAAAAGAAAGGAAAAGCCAAGGAAGAAGGCAGAGAACAAGGAAGAAAAAAAGAAAAAGAAATAAAACGGACTTCTGATTCACCTGCTTTCAGTTTCATATAAAAAGATTATTCAAAGTTTTCACTCTAGGAAGACATCCAGCTGTTCTTTCTTCTGTTAAGTGATAATTTCCCAATCTATAGACCCAAATTCATTCATTTTTCTTTCCACACAAAAAGGTCAAAAAGAGATTCTCTAATTATTATTATTATTATTTTATTAATTAATATTTATTAATTTCTATTAATCATATTAATATTAATATTTAATGATGATGATGATGATGATGATGATGATGATGATAATGATAATGATAATAATAATAAATGTGAACAATAGTTTTATTCTATTCTAACATGACAACTTTGCCTCCAGCAGCTTCAACAACCATTCTATGATTCTAAGCAGTGCTGATGGTGGGAGAACCCATGTCCTCCAAGGTCCCAGGTTAATGCTTTGGCCAGTCTACCATAATGCCTCTCTTTAAAGCTGAATCATAATTTCTGTTCTCATGGGAAGACTAAAGGCATGCACTCACCTTCAAGGCTTCAGAAACGTTTTGATTTTTATCACTATATTGTACGGTACTAACCCAATGTCTTCCTGACAATGATGAAAAAGGAGCTTGGATTTCCCCCTGCATGTGCATTTCCTAATGACAGTTTTTATAGTCCCTGTGCCAATACGTTTGCAAAATATAGGCTTTAGGTAATTTCTACAATGAAAGCCCTCAGAATGGGCAGTAAAACTTGTTGCTCCTAGATACTAAAATCTTTAAACAACCGGGTCTTCAAAATAATGAAAAGTCAGCTAAATTTCTTTCCTCGAAAACAGCCATCTAGGCTTCATGAGCTGCAACCTATTGCTGTTTTCCAAGTATAATTACGATGAGGCCAAGACAGCAATTCCATCCATGTCTCTCAAGTCAAAGGTGATGCATGGTGCTGACCAAGAACCACTATTTGTGACATACACTGATTTAGTGCTGAACTTTTCCCCCTCCTGAACCTTTACTAATGTGAATGGATTTATAGCACATGTCTGTAAGCAGAGAAGTGCACTATACATGTTTGAAAGTTAATCGTACAGAGGAAGAGCAGAGTCTTTTAGAGAAGGGTGCTTATAATCTAGAAATTGGAGAACAGGCTTCAAGGGTGATTCTAGTCACATAATGTCTTTAAAAACACTCTCATATATGGAAGCTGTAACTTCCGGGAAATAAATCTGGATTCATGGCCTGTAAAAGGGTTAGTTGGAGCTGTGACCTACTAAGTTATGTAACTGCCTTTGTATGAAGTTGCTTTTCAGGCAACCTGCTAATCTTATTCTCTAGCATTCTGTTTATACAGCTGATATCAAAAGTGCAACAACTATGTTAATCATTCAGTTATTTGAAAGATTTTGATAAAGGGATGTACTGAGGACCAGAGAGAATGGAGGTTATTAGCATCCTTCAAAAAGGTTTGGAGTGGGTGGGGAGGAAGGAAAATAGTTGTATACATTTTTTATTTATTAAGTATAGAACCATTCAAGTCAAAGATGGTTTGAACATTTTGCCCTTTGAAGTGCAATCCAAAGGTTCTGAATGAAGAGAAACCAAGTAACCTTGTAGTAGGGTGCTGTTACTCTTACTGCAAAGTAGGATGATATTCAAATGTTTTCCTTATCCCTGCCTAAGGAAGTCTGTAAATTTCTCCTTAAGACACTTAACCGTTCTTTCAATCCAAGAGTTCAAATTAGAAGAAACTGTGAAAATACCAACTTCCCTGTATAGTAACATGTGTTTAAAAGGTGACATAACTATCCCAGTTTGCATTAGTTGCTGTTATAACACATTCAGAATTAATTCATCCAAATGCAATCATCTGGAATAATATAGAATTATAAGAAAATTCAGACATGAAGAAAGAATTATTTTTACCTTCTATCACTTGTTAATAACATTGGGTTATGATCAACTAGCTTTTACTCAGAGTAGACATTGAAATTAATGAACTAACTTAAGTCCACTAATTTCAATGGGTCTACTCTGAGTAAAAATACTTGCTGCAAAGCACAGGAGGGGAGAGTGCTGTCCTGCTGGTAGGCTTCCCATAGAAATCTGGCTAGTCATTGCGAGAATAGGATGCTGGACTAAATGGGCCGTTGGCTTGATCCAACAGGCTCTTCCTATGTTCTTATGAATTAATCATACATGTATTGGCAGTATATTGTGGATTCATGCAAGATTTTTACAGTGTCATCCTCGTTAAACATGCTATCCCATATATCACAAATATTTAATCCTGATTTACTGTTGCTGGCTGGCTGGGGGGGGGCATGTAAACATTAGATTTTTCCATGGAAATGGTAAATCCATATTAAATAGCAAACTAATATGTGATGGCATTTTGATGAGGGCAATGTGTGGATGCTGTGCAGAACTTGCAGAAATGAGCAACTGCAAGTCTGCAATAAAGTGCCATGTGGAAACGCCATTAAACTCTATTGATCTCAATGTGACAGATATGCATGCCTAACTTGATTTGGATTGTGCGCAGTACCTACCATGGCAGTGTGTCATTCATAGGAGCTCAGTTTCTCTGCTAGTTAGTTCACCTGCTTAGAAATCACTAGGAGTTTTCTGGCACCATTGAACTGCTATGAATTATGAAATTAGTAGCTAATACACAATGGGGAAGTGGTAGTGTTTAAACCAACCTTAACCTGAACTAGGGGAAATAATTCAAGAAGGACAGGTTTGTGTAACAAAATGTTCCAGTTTCGTCATTTTTAAAGCACTGCCAGGTACAATTCAGATGAGACAAAGGAAGAAGAGAATTAAATCACTCAGATCCTAAGGGGATATTTCCAGTCCTGATAGGAATTGCCGTGACACTGGCTTAGATTAGCCAGCCAGCCAGAGGACAGTTTGTTTCCAGTTATGATGAAAACAGATTTCTTTAGTCTCTCCGTACCCAAAATATTTGGGCTTTCAAGATAGAAAAGATGGGTCAGGGATTTTTATAGCCTGTCACCGATCTATCAGAAATTATAGGCTATGATCACAGAAATCTAGTAGTAGGAATCCACTAAAAACTAATTAGGATAGCTACCAGTACAACTCCTTCTAAATTTAGCTGATTGCTGAAATTGGGGCATTGTTAAAGATCTTCGGCTTGCCCAGGGCCAGGTTGATATATTATAAATTATTAAAATAGCTGTTTTGCTGGCATGGCAAGACTGCCGTTTCAATTAATTTCTCAGGGAGTAATGTATTTGCTTTGTAAAGCCATTTTGTCAAGCAAATACAGATGGGTACTTTAACTCATCAGTATACACTGCTCATTTTCTTCATGTGTTCGGCTAGACTACACACTATGGAGAAGATCCATGACTGGATCAAGACCACCCACCAAGGTTGTTTAAATGCAGGTACTGGAGGGGAAAGGTGGCAATTTTCCAAACAGCAGTAGGATAAGGGACATTTAACCCTTCTATTGTTGTGCAGTTTTTCCAACCTAAATCACTCACACACATCTTCTGAACCTATTATTAGTAATGTGAGGCCCTGGGACAGGAGAATGCAAGTACAGTACAGGAAAGCTAAAGTATATTCACGTCTGGGTCCATCTTATCAGATATTAAAAAGGAAGGTAGGCAAGGAAAAAGGAGCAGATGATAAAATTCAAATCTGGCAAACAAAAGACTCCTTCTATATTCTTCTGTAATGGATAAACCCTGCCTTTTAACTAAATGTTGATGTTTCTGGCTTTACTGGAGAAGTGTCAAGGTTGCTATGGTGAACTGACCTTTTAAATACCAAGGAAAGTTCAAAGATTTGGCAGCCAGCCTTGCTATTTCTAGGTGACTGCAGGGCAATTCAATAATGTTGCTACTTTTGTAGATCGGAAGATTTTTTTGTTGCTGTTTCGAATCACAGAAATAGTGGCACCAAAAGGATTATCTAGGCCAAGAGCTGACCTTATGGAGGCTCTCATCTATCTCCAGCATCAAATTCTAGTGGAGACTTGCCTAAACTTTCCTTAGAAACCTTGAAAAGAAGGAGATCTTTCAACCTCTATGGCTGGTGTGTTGTTAGATAACTAATGCTTAGCTTAAGTATACTTTCCAGTCCTTTAAATCCATTGCTTCTTGTCCAGTGGACAGGTAAATAATTGTTCCCTGTGTGCTTCCGATGGCTTTAAACATTGAAAGCTTTCCATATTCCTTCTTATCTTTCCTTTAAAGCCAAGCACACTCAGTTCATTCTGCCTTCCTTTGCACAATTTGTTTTCTGGGCCCACTATCAGTATTATCACTGTCTAAATCTTGTCAAACTTGTTTTTTTAAAAAATTATGCTTTTCAGGTTTATACATTTCACTAATTTTACAGTCATTTTAACATTTCAAAACTTGGCTTCCTCCCCCCTCTTTCTGGGGTTCCTTAAATTTATTTTTAATATATCTGCATATCCAAATTAACTTAATTTGGCCATTTATTCATCTCCTTTAAATATATACTCTTATGAAACTGCAGGTTATTACACGAAAAATCTTGTCAAACTTGTTCACAACTTTTTTTTTTACTTTGGGGCCCAAATTGAAACCCAGTACTCCAAATGAGGTCTTATACAAAGTTACTGGCTATTAAATGTAATCAAGGCCCATTGGCCAGCTTTTGTTGTTGTTTTCCCTTGCCTGCTATTGCCATTCAAAATTGTGTGCCTCATAGCTTTCCCTTACCTCACAGGGCTACCTCATTGTGTTCACTTGATTTTCAGCCACACAATGAAAGAGCCCTTAGGAAGAGATTGAAAGTTAAGAAATGGCAGCTGGGAGAACAGTTAAGAACACTCTCTCTGCTGCTCCTCCAACTCTCCAAACTGCTTTTCTTTTTTCATAGAAGTGTTGTGGTGGTGGTGAGAAATAATAAGAGGCATAATTGGGTTGCAAGTGCAGTAAGTACAAAGCTCCAGTCCTCCCCTTAAGTGGTAATATTACTCATGAAATCTTGGAAACTGTTATTCAGTGAAAATATTCCCAAAACAGTATTGACCTTATGTGCCATCATATCACACTGTTGAGGCACGGACAGTCTGTTATCCACCAGAGCTGCAGATCCTCAGACCTGGGGCCATTTGTAGTCATCTTGCTTCTCTATCTGGTCCTTGGGACTTTCTGCAGGCCATGCCCTCAATGGCCCTCTTTTATGCCCCCCTTAAGTGTTTTGCCTGGCTGGAATATGCCCTTGAACTCTGATCATGCCTCTTGCTTGCCTGGATAGGGGATAGAGAGGGGTGTGTTTGTATAGAAACTAGCCTCCTCTTCAAAGATAAGTTTTACATTAATTGCTTCATCCACTTTTCCCTCTGATCCCACCCACCACTGGTGCATATCCCCATCCTTGGACTGAAAAAAATTATCCACCCCACACTAAATGCCCACTATGGGTACAATCTACCAGGAGTGCTCTTACATAGACAGCCCCTTCCTTTCAGTATAACTTGTATGGGAGCATCTTCAGGACTGTGGCCAGTTAATCTTTAAGACACTAATGGCAATCTGATGCTGGTGGTTCTTCTTTCCCCTGCGCATCTTGCTCAACCTCATACTGTATACAACGGTACCTCGGGTAACAGATGCTTCAGCTTACAGACACTTCAGGTTACAGACTCTGCTAACCCATAAATAGTACCTTGGTTAAGAACTTTGCTTCAGGATGAGAACAGAAATCGTGCAGCGGCTGCACGGCAGCAGCAGTGAGAGGCCCCATTAGCTAAAGTGGTACCTCAGGTTAAGAACAGTTTCAGGTTAAGAATGGACCTCCAGAATGAATTAAGTTCTTAACCCGAGGTACCACTGTACACTTATAATTAGGACCGATCTGCAATTTCCAGCTTTCAAAGTGATGCCGTATCAGTCATGGATGGTGGTGATGTTGGAGCAGTAGCTCCTTGGATGAGCTGCAACTTTAAACCAGGTTCTCTTTATTCAGTATGCCACTCTAATATTAAGGCAGCACAAAGCTATCATCAAATACAGGGGCTCATAGTCAGAAATATAACATAGGTAGTCTTTATTAAGTACTGAATGTCCCTCTTTAAATGTAAAAGCTATGCAGTAATGTTATGAGAGCAATTAGTTTTCTTAACCACTTTCCAGAACGGAACTGCAGACAGAATGTAAATAACTCTTAATCCTTTTATCCGCTCCTGGACTGCACTTGAGTTTGGAAAGCACAGGAAAAATGCCCCTATGTGGTGCCCGGAACATAAACACACATACATAAATAGCATGTCCATCGTTTCCTACTTATTAATGCTTGCCATAAGCATATCCACTTATGAAACACTGCCAAAAATGTAGTATAATTTTGCCCGTCGTTAAGAGTGATGGTCCTCTCATGTCATCATAAGGCTTGAATCTATTTTTGTGAGTTCCAGGTTTAATCAGATCTCAGCCAAAACTCAAGATATTTAAACATATTTAAAACAACATCATTTTGTTGTTTATTTTTGTATTTCTTGTTATATTGAATGTATGTTTCATGACTTTATACAGAAGTGAATTTAAAAAAACCAATAAATTAAAGAACAGTTTTATATATATATATATAATTTTCAGATGGTCGCCTGACCTAGGTGCTAACCCAACCCAGACTTGCTGCTGCATCATATGCCTTCAGACCATACAAAGAAAATTAGAATTAGCTATTGAGTTCTCACAGGGGATATCTATTTCCCATTAGCCTATCCATTATAAGGAAATCATATCCTCCAAGCACAGTTGTCATTGATTCTTATACACTACATTTTGAAAATAAACAAATGTAACTGCTTTTTAAGTTTCTCAGAAAATGTTCCTTGTTGAGGGATGTGTGAACAACAGTTTTGTGCACTGCGTTAATGCCAGCTGCACCTCGTGCTCAGTGACCATAATATAGAATTTCCTTTGCCATACTTATGCTTCCTATTTTTTGTGTATGTTTTGAGTACTGGAGAGCTTTTGAACTGTCCAGAGTATTCTTATGGGTAAAGAGCAAGCTAACACCCCCCCTCCTGCTTGTATTGCCTCAGTTCTAGAAACCTGGTGAAACTCATTCAGGAAGGGACCTTTGAGGCAGTGGGTAAGGTGGGGTGGGGAGACTTGAAAAAGCACAAGAGTAGCAAGGCTACTTCCCCCAAATCTGGTACTCCTTCAACAAGACACAGGCAAAGTTATTCACATACTCTGTGGCAAATCTTCTGGGAAACTGCAGCTCATTTTAATATTTATAGACACATGATTAGCACAACTTGAATTCACTGCAGAGCAGTAAAATGTCAGGCCATGATGGATGAATGGATGGATGGATGGATGGATGGATGGATGGATGGATCTGAATCTCTTCTGTGATCCCATATGACCTATGAACCTTTGGCTGCTTCCTATTTTTGACAATTCATTCCCAACTATCATTTAGCTGGAAATTTAGAAAGTCCCTCTTCAGATGTTGTATGCATATGTTGGACTATGATCTGGGAGGCCAGGGTTGGAATCCCCACTCAACCAGGACCTTGAGCCAGTCACTGTTTCTCAGCCTAACCTACCTCAAAGGGTTGTTGTGAGGATAAAATGGGGAAGGGAGAACCATGTACACCATCTTGAGCTCCTTGGAAGAAAAAGGTGGTATATACATGAAATTAATTAATGTACATAACCCGGAAGCTGTACGCCAGCTCCCTCAGCCAATAAAGCGAGATGAGCGCCACAACCCCAGAGTCGGCCACAACTGGACCTAATGGTCAGGGGTCCCTTTACCTTTACCACCTTTAATTAAGTAATTAATTAATATTCTCAGTCATGATAAATTTCTCAAAATTATATGCTAAGCTTATAAGATAATCATATTTTGAAAACAGTAGGTGGAAATTTGTCTTCTGGTTTGTGAGTCTGTTTTCTGATATATGGCTATTACCCAACCAACAGCCACAGTGGTTAAAGCAGGATTTAATTTTTAAAAGGTCAAATTTCAGCATATAAATTAAGCTTGTAGGCAACATTAAAGTGCTTCAGGGACCGATTTTGCTCATCCTTGTAATAGAGAATTAACATTTAAAGGGTCACAAACAACAGTAGTGACATATAAAGATCTCTATTTAAACAGGCTGGATGTATTTACTGCATCATAAATCTATTAATTCCAGACACAAAAACCAACTTTTTAAAGGTGTTGAACTGTTCACATTAGAATAACACTGACTGTACAATGGCAAAATGTTTGTTTAGTAGGTTTTCTAATCGTAAGTTTATCTACAGGAATTAATTCAAGCATGCAGATTGATTTGTTCCAACCACAGAAATATAACCAGCACCCCCTAAAAATCCTTATGGGTTTGATGTACTAAACCAGAGCTTTCCAAACTGTGTGTCATGATATGTTAGTGTGTCAGCAGCTGTGTATAGGTGTGTTGCATGAATGTTCCCCACACTCCTTCTAGGGCTGAGAAGGGGTTAGTTTAAGCTTCTGGTTTGCTAGTAAAACTGAATTACTATCTCACGAAAGGATGCATGTCTAAGAAGTGTGTCACCAACATGAAAAGTTTGGGAAGCTCTGTGCTAAACCTTCATTGGTAGCAAAATATGAGGTTCTTCAAACACCTGCTATGGTATGGGGTAATGGAGGGAGAGCAGGCCCCCAGGAGCTGGAAATGATACATAATAAAGAACTAGAGGTCCTGGCTGCTGTAAGTCCCACTATGACCACCTTTGATGGCCTAAAGCTGCAATCCTATCCACACTTCTTGCCCCGTGCTTTCTAGACAAAGGTCCAAGAGGTTATTCTTTTTCCCACAGCTTTCCCTGGGGAAACTTGCAGTTTACCACTGAATTGGAGCAAATGTCAATCCGCAGAAAACCTGATTTGACGTTTGTTGTGATTTAGCGGTAAACAGCCAGTTTTCATGGGGAAGGTGGGAGTGGAAACAAAAAAGCTTTTGGACTCATGCCTAAAAAGTAGGAGACAAGTATGGATGAGCACTTGTAATGTGCATTTTGGGACTTGCTTGGTAAGACTTGAAAAAATCCCTGCTATCTTCTCCACAACTATAAATTTGTCTGTGATTGTGACAGAAAAGGGGCTCACCTTATTTTGCAAAAAGATGGCCGCTTTGGTATGTTAGGCCTGGTTAGGCAAGAAAATGAAGGCGGATGAGGGAATCTCTAGTTCTGTTCATACCTTCTCTGAATACATGAAGGAAGGAAAGGATCACACCTGCTTGTCCTGCGCCCAGCCTCCACAGGGGTACAATAATACCTTCCTGGGTTTCTGTAACCATGGTTGTGAGAAAGAGGGCAGGGTTGAGACTAACAGACTGTGAGGGGAAAACACACTTTGTGGTTTCTCACTAAGCCCCCAAGCTCTGTGTCCCTTCCCCTACCTCATACATGAGGTAGCTGTGAGAAACCAGCTCCCAACCATGTACGCATCTGAAGCCATCCTTGCAAATACTGTACAAAAAAAACCCTCTAAGTAAAGAACCATTTTTCTTTACCCGTGGGAACTCTGTGTTTTTATTTACCTTTTTAAAGCAATGCTAGTGATGTGTGAATGAGGAGGCATAACAGGTGGTGGAAAGACTGAGTGGATTCAGCTTCCAGGCTAAACCAACCAACATGAGTGTAGCTGGGGCGGGGGGGGGTAGCTGCCCCCCAATCAATAAAATTCAGTACAAATATGAAGTTCTGCCTCCCCTAACAAAAATCCTGGCTACGCACATGGCAACCAACTTTATTTTTTAAAACACAATGATTTCTTGAGGTGTTCAAGAGTTTGTTTTGCCCTGAGGGAATTTAAAGTAAAAAAAATCCCATGCTTTCTAGTATAGCAACTCCATTTTAACTGGAGTAAGGACCATCTAAATCCCCCATAAATGGATGACAGTCATTTTCTGAAAGATGCTTGGGTAGAGACTATATTACAAGCTAGCTAATCCAAATTTTAATTGGTTTCATGCAAAGTATAATTTGCCCTTTTGTCTCATGATTTTTGCATTATCTCCTATGACCAAGAGCTCTGCTTTCTGTATCATTAGCATGCATGCACACATGAGTTGCTTAATAACCCACAGAGACTTTCTCTTCCAACCGCCCCTCCTCTGTTTTTTAATGGATTGAGTTACTTTCAATACAGCTTTGTGCTTCAACACCACCAGAGGGATTTTCTAAGGTACAGTCACAATAGATTTATGCATCTCCTCCAGTGACCTCATATGTAAACTGAAAATATGCAAGGCCATGAACGAAACTATCATGATTTCCCTGTGAGGAAAGGCTACATCATTTAACTTTTTAGATTTTAAGAAAAGCTACATGATAGAGGTTTAGGAAATTACAGAGGACATGAAGAATAGTACTGGAACCTGGAGCCATCCCATGAAGTTGTATGGAAGTAGATCTGGGAAAGTACTTCTTCACACACCACACATTTAAAGCATGTGAGGGAACTGTGGTTTCTCTCTTACAGAGCTACATTTCTTAACCCCTTAACAAACTACAGGTCCCAGGATTCTCTGCGAGAAGGCATGTGCTTTAATCGTACGATGTGGATCTGCCCAATGAGTTTATAGCACTTGCTGCCGGAATCTGTTTAGATTAATTTAGATAGCTGTAAAGAGGGATTAGAGACATTTGTGATGGATAAGGTTCCAGGACCAGAGGCAGTATGCCTCTGAATAGTATTTGCCCCGGGGAACAATAAGGGAAAGGGCCGTTGCTTTCCTGCTGTGTTTGTGGATCTTCCTATAGGCAACAGGTTGAGCAATGTGGGACACTGGGTGTTGGGACTTGATGAGCCATTGATCTAGTCCAGCAGAGCTCCTTTCAGGTTCTTCTTATTCACTCACTTATTTCCGCATGTGGTTGCCGGGACCAGGGATAACAGATGCATTCATTCACTACAACCAATTTTATGTGTGTAGCACTATCCACCGCATCTTTATGGGGATACACACACACACACACATTTATATATTTGCAAGAACATTTCCAATGCAATAGTATGTATCTAATCCTATGTATAACAGGAGAGAAAAAAGCAATGTCTTCCCCTCACCTCTCCCCATCCACAACCATACATTATTTGGATATTGTACTGTTAGCTTTAAATAAGGGACTTGCAAAGACAAAGGCCCAAAAATGTATTTAGAGGATACACTCACTGCTCATCTGGGTAAGTCCTCACTCTTTCACCCATTTAACAACCACTGGGCTGCTGATTCTGCATTCTCTCAGCATGAGCTCCCGGCCTCTGAATACTGAAAGGTAGAAGTGAAAAGCAGATGTGGAGTCTGGGAATCCGGCCAGAGAATTAAAATCTGAGATACACTTTTTCTAGAGCTGCCACTTTTAGCATAGACCCCTTTTTGTCTACAAATAGTCACTGGCAGAACGGGGCAAGTTCCAACCAAGAAAAAGGCAAAACTGCCAGCAATTGCTATGTTCCACTTGCTCTGGAGAGCCACATACCTTTCAGCATGGAAAAGACCTACAGGTGCAGAACTTCTTAATGTTTTATTATTTTATGGCCTGAAAAGGAGAATGAAAAACAAACAAACCACCTCTTACCATCAGTGCTGAACTATCTATATATCCCTTGAGTCTAAATCCTATAAACATTATTCCAACAGTTTAAAAAAAAAAATAGTTTCAGAAGAAGAGCAGATTCTCAACTCTTTCCCTACTAGCTGTTTTCCCACTCAAATCACACACACACACACACACACACACACACACACACACACACACGGTTCGGCTCTGGTGGCCAGGGCTGAGCTGGCGTGCAGGCTCTGTGAACCCTCTGCACCCCATAAGCGCATGCCTGGCCTGGCGCGGTAGATTTCCTGACCCCGGGTGCCAGAAAAGGATGCAATGCCACTGCTTGCAAAGCCTCTTCTCCCCATTAGGCTGGGGTGGGAGGAAGATCGCCTTAAGTAGGAGCCCTTTCCAAACCTCCCTTCCCACCCAGCAGAAAAGCTGGACAGTATAACACCTTCCCTTGCTATCTTACCAGGAGGGGAGGTGTTCTGCAGAGCTTTGCCTCTGGTCTCTCTCCGCCCCTAGGGGCAGGGGAGGCCAATGGCAGACCACTCTGCTGCTGCTGAAACCTCCCATACGTGTGTTGCTTCAGTGGTGGCAACAGGGTGGGCAGCCACTTGTGGGGGCACCACCTCTTGTGTTTCTGCCATCTGGGGTGGCTGCTTCGCCCCACCTCATGGGTGGGCCAGCCCTGCTTGGAAGAGTAGTTTTGTGGAGGTGAAAGGAGTTCTAACCCCTTAACAGAATCAGTTTCTAGAGTTTCGTAGCTGAGACAAGAGTTAAATGGTTTTTAAAATGAATAGCATGAGCAGGCTGTTGTGTTCTCTGGCTAATCTTTTCCTCTCTGGAAAACACAGGGGGGCTGGATGGTTCCAGGTCAGGGATAAGGTACTTATGGTCCTGCAAATAATATTGGACTCTAATTCCTGTCAGGCCCACTCAGCATGGCCAAGGATCATGTGTGGTGAGAGTTGTATTCCAGCAACATCCAGAGGACATCAGATTCCCTATCTCTGTTTGAGGTAGTGATTCCAGGGACTGTTTGTTTCTTGGACCACATGGGGGGGGGGAGTAGGGCTGCAACCTACCTACAAAATTATTTTAATTGACCATACAAATTTTTATTGCTAATTGATAATTTGCTGCCCAATTAATTACCGATGGCTTTTTCAGTCGATTAAAAATACTAATAAATTAATCAAGCACGGTACTTTGGAAATTTTGCACAGCATTACTCTCACTTACTCCTCCATTATATGAAGACAGGATATGACACTGTAAGTGGCAGTTCAGGCCTGCAAGTATGTTCTTACTTTGGGGAAGGGGGGCAATTATTTTTTTTATACCTGTGATCCATCACCTTGCTTTTTAAAACAAATGTGCAAAAAACAAAATGAAAGTATGTGAAATGCACATTTTTAATAGTTTATAACGAGCATCCCTTATTTCTGACTTTTTTGGCTCTTTGTGGGTTTTTTTTTTAATACTGTTTATCTAGAAATCCCAGGTTCGTCCCTTTGCCCTGGAATGCATGTCGTATGGTGAAAAGCACATTCATGAGATGCCAAAACCGAACAGCCAGCCTATTGACAGCAAATGTAACAAGAGGGGCCCAGATATACATTTTGCTGCCATAGGTCTAACAGCCAGGTAAGCTTAGGGAGACCACCTGTTCCCTCTTTCAAGTGTTACGTGAAGAGGGAATGATACAATGATAAGCTTATGCTTCTCCTGAAGTGCTGGTTCTTGGACCACACCATAGGCACGCTTGGGTCCTGCTCATTGGCTAAACAAATATGCAATATGTTCCAGGTTTGGGATGGCAACCACTCAAGCAGACAAGGCTGTATAAGCTTGTGCCTGACTACAGATGAATAAGAATGGCACTGCTGGATCAGACGAGCTATCCATCTATTCAGTCTGTTCCAAGATCAGCCAGACAGATAAGCTCTGAGCACACACAAGCAGGGCACAAAGATGATAGCCTTCCCTATTGTTTATTGTCAGCACCTGCTACTCAGAAATATGCCGTCTCTGCACACCGAGGTTCCATTTAGCTGCCATGATTAACATACCATTGAGAGACACCATTCCTAGTGTTTTTGTCTAATCTCTTTATTAAAAAATAAAGTAAGCTGGGAGGCTGGTCCATTTGAGCACATGGGACATTGCCCAATCAACCTCAGCCAACCCCGACTTGCCTGCCTTCTTACATATAACCAGTGCAGAGGGTGGCATTCAGTGTTGCCTTTGTGGAGCTCAGCAAGGAAGTGAATGGGGACAAAACTAGAATGAGTTGGCACTGCCCGTCATTGGCTCTGGCTGCAGCTACCGTTGGTTTTCTCACCTTCTGCCTACCAGTCACAATGCACACCAGCCACCATGAGCCATAATCACATTTTGAGGTAGTAAATTCCAGAAGTTAAAGTTCTAGTACTGCAAGAGAGAGACTCCATCTCCTGCACTTCCCCTTCCATCATTCATAATTTTACAAACTTCAACACAAAGTCCCTTGCGTAATCTTTTGGGATTAGGAACTGTGGACTTTTCAGACTCCCATCATTCCTATGACTATTGTCCTTGATGGCTGGGGCTGATGGGAGCTGGAATCCAACAATATCTGCAGTGCCACAGGTTCATCATCCCTGTAAAACTAAGAAGGTCAGAACATTTAATTTGCCCAATAGAGAATGCACTCAGGAAGTTCTTGCTACTTCCTGAGCAGCCAAATCATCCTCAAATGTTTCAGGACAAAAAAAGGGAAAGAACAGGCAGCCTTTATACATGTATCTCTTATGTCATACCACTAATTATCAGTTTGGATACGTAGAACCATTCTCTCCCTCAAATGAAATTACATAGGAAACCACAGCAGCCTTCAGGGAACATGGGAACTATATATGTACACAAACAAGGTTTGAGGTTTTATACCAGGACACTGTGTGTTGTAATATACTATGCTCTTATGTAATAACGTTGTGTTTTGATTTTTCCATAATGGATAAGAGGATTGCTTCAGATAATTGAAAGAGGCAAGGTTTCAAACTAAGTGTCCTTTTAATTACTGACAGTCCCTTTATTGCTTTTGCCATTCATGCATACCAGTTTTCTTTAGAATAGGTGATCCAGCTAAAAGATAAACATGTTTTTCAGCCTCTCACCACTGTGTTATTTCCAGGCATTGTGTAAACCAATATATATACTCATGTCTTTTCAAACTGGTATGAAGAGAGAGAACATGAATTAGGAAGATTAGCAGAGAAGGAAATTAATATTGAATGTTGTGTAGGAAAATGCAAGAGTGCCATCTTGTGTTCAGCAGGAATGACAATGATTGTACTGTAGTAGTCTAAGTCTTCAATATGTATTTTAGGCAGATGGAATCTACACCTATTTTATGACTGCTGATCTTTGTAGCCAAGGCTCCCCTTGCTAGTAGTTTGATAAATGCATTTGAACATAATTTCTAAAGAATATATACTCCTAGACCCATAAGACTGAAACCTGTCTGAGTCCCTTGATTATTATTATTTTTGCTTTTATATGCTCTTACATGTTTTTCTACTGCTGTTTTATTGGTTTACGTTGTATTTGTTTTGTTTTTCTATTATTTACCACATGGAGGTGTTTTAAATATTAAGCAGTTGATTAATGGTTCTAAATAAATAACGTTCACAAGGTTAATTTAATAATGCCAGAATTACTTGATCTTGGTAGATGTCTCAGAAATACCTCAGAACTCTTGCCCTCCGCGCCCCCTAAACATGCTCTGGGAAATTGGAGGAACACTCAGAGCAGGTTTAGGGGGTGCAAGGGGGTGAGGAGTCCAGTTTTGTGAGCAGACCTCATTACCCACCTAGTGCTACACTGAATTCTACCCATGGCCTCTTGAATGTCAATTAATAGTTTTAGCCTCCTCAATCTAAACACTTTCATTAGATTACAATTACAAGACCAAAAAGAAACACAATTCAAGTGTTGTTGTGATAAAGCTCACAGAAATTGTGTGAAATCTCCTCAAACCAGCCTGTGTTGTGGTCTGCAAGCAGCCTGAGAAAAACTGAGCTGCTTTCAGTAATGGTTAATGAGCCAGAATTTTTTTTTGGGGGGGGCAGGAGTGCCAATTGACATGGGCCTATGATTTTGAGGGGGCCTACTCCAAGACTCCCTGGTATACCCTCCAACATTTCTCCAATGGAAATAGGGACATCCCATTCCATAAGGATAATTTTATTATTTATACCCCACACATCTTACTGGGTTGCCCCAACCACTCTGGGCAGCTTCCAACATATATAAAAACGCAATAAAACATTAAACATTTTTTTAAAAAACTTCCCTATACAGGATTGCCTTCAGACGGCTCAGGGGTTGCATAACTCCATACCCTCCAACTTTCTCATATGAAAATAGGGACATCCTAAGGAAAAGTGGGACATTCTGGGATCAAATCAGAAACTGGGACGGCTTCTTTAAATCAGGGACGCCTCTGGAAAATAGGGACACTTGGAGGGTCTGCCCTAGTAGATGCAAAGGGGGAACACTGGTAAAGATTATTGAAATGGGGCCTACATCTCCCATCTGGCCTGGGCCTATTACAAGGTTTGCACAGTCTTGAGTATAAAGAACCTACTTACCTGTTCTGAATAGTCCGGTAGTCAACATGAATGGCATTTACAGATATGCCAAATAAGAGCCCATAACAATTTATTTGCACATGTATCCATTTGACAAAAAGCTGAAGCACGGATAGGATTTTGCAGTCACAAATCCTAAAGAATGGAGTCTGATGTGTCTATGTACTCAGTCTAATTCCTCCCACCCATGTCTTGTTCCATGTCTCCCAAAACCTCCACTCACTCGTCCGGCTTCCTTTATTTCCTCACAGTATCTACAAAAGCCATTTTAAAACTATCTGGCTGCGAGATACTTCCTACAATCCTTGGCTTCTTTACAAATGAAGCCTCTCCTTCAACAATATTTATGTATTTAATAAAATGTATATACCGCTTAAGGGACGCGGGTGGTGCTGTGGGTAAAACCTCAGCGCCTAGGACTTGCCAATCGTCAGGTCGGCGGTTCAAATCCCCGCGGCGGGGTGAGCTCCCGTTGCTCCGTCCCAGCGCCTGCCAACCTAGCAGTTCAAAAGCACTCCCGGGTGCAAGTAGGTAAATAGAGACCGCTTACTAGCGGGAAGGTAAATGGCATTTCCGTGTGCTGCGCTGGCTCGCCAGATGCAGCTTGTCACGCTGGCCACGTGACCCGGAAGTGTTTCCGGACAGCACTGGCCCCCGGCCTCTAGAGTGAGATGAGTGCACAACCCTAGAGTCGGACACGACTGGCCCGTACAGGCAGGGGTACCTTTACCTATATACCGCTTGGCTGCAAGAACCGCTAAGTGGTTTATTAAAATGGCCTGTTTTAGGAGCCTGTGAAACCGAATGGTGGAAGCTACCACACTTTCTTGTTTCACTGATCAGTGCCAAGAGTCAAAATACTTCTGCCGTAATCCTCTGTCCCACCCACCCCGAAATAACAGGACTGCTTGCTAAAAATGCTGTATTTTTATTACATAACCACAGCTACAATTCAGGTGAAAATCAAACAGCTAAAACCTATCACCACACTTGCTGTCCCAAGAGAAGCTTCACATGGATAGACAGATGTTATACAGATGTCAGAGAACATTTAGTCAAAAATGGTGGCAACTCTTGGTATTAAAATCCACTCATTCCCCAGCAGCTCTGGAAATAAGTGTCTCATGACAAACCTAGCTTATTTACCCAAAATTGTGGCTGTGGTCAATGCCTTTGAGGACGTTTTCTAGAGCAACTTGGTCGTCGGTAGTAAAAATGAGTGAAATTGGCAACAACAGGAAACAAAATTTTGGACTAATCCTTAAGAGGAGAGAGCTACCCATTTATTTTAGAAGGCACTGTGGTAAAGACTGCACTTTTATGGGCTTTGACTTCTAAAATACTTCAGAAATCTGTGTCTATAGCCCTGGCTTGGTTCCAGGTTTGTTCCTCAACTTTGAACATCCTGACACCTTTCTCAAAAAGCAACCTTAAAGGATTTCGGTCCTTACCTTCCTACTCTTTTACCTCAAGTCCTGGAAGAGCAGCTCCTGTTTGCCCCACACGGTCTCCTTTAACAACTATCTGAGAAGCAGTGGCAGCTTCATCTTGTCACTCAACCTCAAACAGGTTGAATCTGTTAAATAATCAAGACCTGTGGGCCCAGAGGAGCCTGAGACTAGGGTATTTCCCCCTCTCCCTCTTCAGGCTCTCTAGTTCCCAATCCTCCCCCCGTGTCTTTTAAAATCTGCAACTTTCTTTGGGGGGGGGTGTCCCTAAGTCATTTAGAAAATTTATTTTTTTAAAATACAGTAAATAAATGCTATAATGCTTCACAAACAGGCTAGGCCGTAGTCTGAGGCAGATGGGATAGTACCAAACTCCTTAATCTGCAGCCTGAGGTAACTGATGCTGCAGCAGCCATAGTTGACTGTTTTCTAGGCATATTACCGATAAGATACACAATGCTGTTTAGGTCCCTTCCCCCACTCCAGCTCATTTCTCAGATTACAATAGCACCCATAAGGGGCTGGGGAGGGCTGCTTTGCAATGTGAGAAATGCCAGCAACCTATCAGGCTGTCTGCCATAGGAGGGAGGACACCACTTAGATGGGTGAAGAGTCATGCTGAAACCACAAATAACTTGCGACTGCTTCCTGATTTGTTCAAGGGCAAGCCAAGATAAGGAGTGACAGAGGTACATTGGGTTTATCTTTCAACTTTATTTTTAAACCAAAAGCAGCATGGGGGAAGTCTGAGCTTGAACAGAGAAATGGGGGTGGAAGGAGAGAAGCGACTCCTTAACCCTTTTATCTTAAGCCATTTTTTTCTGGCCAAAATAATCCTTTAGTTCGTTTTTTCTCCCGTGAAGGGAAAAATATATATACAGGCACATGTGTGTGTACTGCAGGGAGAAAAGCAGTTGAGAAAAGTGAGAGGGATCTTAAATGGAAAGAATGAGGGACAGGATTAAGCAGCCATCTCTCTCTCTGTTCCCTTCCTCTGTTCAAGCTCACAGCTTCCAGAGGCTGTTTTGGTTTAAAAATAGAGGCGTATGACTGCATGTCCCATTAAGTTCAGCCCTCTGTCTTCACACCTCTGCATCCCTTTTTTGGGGCCACTAAGGTACTGCAAGCCCAAAGAAACAGAAACATCTGATTTGCAGGAAATGACTTACTTTTCCTTATAATCTTCCAGAAAATATATATTTCAATGTCCAACATTTTAACTGCTTGTTAAAAATCAAAATAAAGCTCTTGTGTAACAGGTGATGCCAAACACAGAAGCAGAAACTTTTACTTTTGTAAAGAGACTTTGGTATAAGAGGCAAATCAGACCTCATTCATAGTCTCACATTCTCCTCTTGACCTTAATAAGCTGATTTGTATTTTCACTTCAGAGACTCCAACAGCCCATCGTGCAAACTGGCTTAGCTGCCAAGTGGAGCAGTTTGGCAACATGGACAGAAAAAAGTAACGCGCAACTTTTCCATCCCAGCTGGAGTCATGAGGGAAATCCTACTCATGCTTAGGCTATGATTCATCAGCTAATTTTTGGCATGTGAGGGCCATCTATTTAATGAAGAGAAATGATGTTGGGGGGAAACAAAGGTAATGAATGGTGGAGCTGAGTTTTTAAAACTGCAAACTGGATTTCTCTGATAGAAGTGCCCATGTAACAAACTAAGGGAATTTCCGCCAGATATGGAAATACTTTGCTGGGAACTGACAAAATCTAATTATACTAACTGTCATCTTTGAACTTTGGAAGTTAACATTAAAAAAATATATATTACAGTACTAGAAACACAAATTTTCCTTGGGAGGGGAAAGTTTAACCTTTGGTAATTTGAACACAAAAGTATTCTGCTGGGAATCCCTATTCTCAAATGCTGACACTCAAAAGATTGATCTACGACCCAGTGGCCAATCACTACTTTTGGACATCACTGGGGCAAAGCATGGGGTGCCATAAATTTATGGTATCACCTGAGAATAGAGTATGATCTGTAGTATATGCAGATTTTTCTAGGGAAGAGATGGCAGAACAGCACCATAATAGTCTTCAGATTAATCTTTGTAATGGTTACACCACAGAGCACTTCCTAGCACTCAAAAGGATGAACTCTGGTTTTGAAGTACAATACTCATTTCACCTGTCAGTTGACTAATTATAATCCACAGATCACTAGACCAGAATGCTGGGACCCCATACACATTTCTCTTGTTGTATCTCTCTCAAAATATGAGGAAAGTAAATCCAGGGTTTTAAATTGCAAGTCTAAGTGATAATAAGACTGAGCTTGGTTTGCACATCTACATTTTTACCACATACCTGCTGATCTTAACCACTTTGTTCCTTCCCACTAGTTGCAGAAAGTAATCCCTGACTAAGCACTATGTCTGATCCAAAGCCATGGATTGTTTGCTCCCCAAAAAATCCACAATCTCTGGTTCAGACATAATGCTAAATCAGGGGTTGCTGTTTCTTTTGTGCGCCTAGTGAGGAGGAGCAAGAGAGCCCAGACTGATGTATTCATGGTAAACCAGTGTGTGTAAACTGGGATAGAGTGTTAGACTTGGACTATGAAGAACCGGTTTCACATCTCTGCTCAGCTACAAAATTCACCAGGGCAAATCACTCTCTCTCAGCTTTGCCTATGGAATAGGTTTCTTGTGAGAATAAGGTGGGTGGAAATCCTTGAGGGAAAGATGGTAAATGTAAGAACAAAAATAAAATGGCTGATACAATTGTTATCTAAGAGGAATCCTATGAGATAAGAGATTGATATATAAGGCTTTTAGGTTAGCCACATGATATCCTTATTACATACAGTTAATGGGGGTGCAAGGTACCTGCTAGAAAGCACTGTTTAGGGAAGCTTTTAATGTTTAATAGACTATTGTATTTTAATATTCTGTTGGAAGCCGCACAGAGTGGCTGTGGAAACCCAGCCAGATGGGCGGGGTATAAATAATAAATTATTATTATTATTACAAAGAGTGCCTTGAGTCCTCCTTTCTCCATGCATCTCTTCTACCCAATCATGACATGAAGACCTTACATACTTCAACAATATGAATCAATGGGTGCTTACAAAATGACATTTGGAGTTTTGTCTTTTCATTATTGTTGTTAAGTGGCTGTTACCATGGCCAATTTGGTCAGGTAAAGTATGGGGTTGCATAGGTGTAATCACCTACATTTCCTTAACCACACAAATACATGCTGAATACATGACAGCATAAAAATCAATCTGTGGTCTTCTTTGCATTACTCTTGCAAAAAGCTATTTCTGACAAGATGGAATAAATCCTTAATTATTATAACCTCATCACAGGGGTGTAAGAAAGACACTAAAGCAAGGATGCGTTTCATATACATATTTATATATATTTCATGTACAAAGTTACATTCTGAACCCCCAAGGATTCAATAATAAATACTGAAATAACTTCACTGCTATATGAGCTTTCTGGCTCACAGAAAGAAGCCTCAAGTTTTAAACAGACAGCAATTTTAATGCTGCAGTATCCATCTCGAGGTTACAGAGGCAATTAAAATTCAGCATAAAGTGTCTAGACAACATTTTCAGAAAAATTAAAGACCATAAAATGTGTTAAAACATGTTTAAAAGATTGAGAAATGTGCAGCAAAGAAATTGTTAGAGGGAAGGAAAAATATTTAGTGGATAGAACAAAGTTTTGAGGTGCAACATAGGTTGTTACAATATGGCATAACCCTGTTAGGAAAATAAAATTAGCATCCACAAAGAAATGTGTTTTTTTCCACTCTGCATCATTTTTACAAATTTAGGATCTTTATAAGATCCTTTATGCACAGGGTCAACTGCAAGAGTGCCAAGTCAGTTTCAGTCCTTTGGTAACTTTCATAATACTCACATGGAAATAAATATTCAGTTACACATTATCTTCAAGACACCATGTTCATTAGAACAGTTAGCATATTAGAAGATTATAAAAACATTTTGTAGTTACTAAGGCAGCCTATGATAAAGTGTCTACACTCTGCCAGTTCTAACTGATCCAACGCAGGAAGACCTTACAAAGAAATGAACAGTATGGCAGGATATATAAATTTCATTTTACCTTTTACCATGCAAGACACATCTATTCAGACAAATCATGTGCTGCATATTTTTGTGCTTGAAATGCTCTCTCAAACCATTAACAAACTGTTAACTATCAAGAGATTCATTCCAACTCCTGATTTTAGAACTATGAGTACGTGATACATAAGACATTCTCAAAACAGATTATTTATTCTTTTAGGCAATCATTTGATGCATGAAATTTAGCGAGCTTTACCACCTATCGTTTAAAAAGTGCGCTGGAACGGGGAGTGTTTAAATCTTAGTGAATGGTGGTGACGCCCACCATCTAAACCTGCTATTCTTTACGACAAGGGATACATTTAAAAATGAACAAGGGAAAGAGAACATGTGCCAATCTCTCACTTGCACTGAAAAATAGTGCTGAAGTCTCTGCTGGACCGTTGACTCCTCTGCTGTGAATAGCACTTGACTCGATGAGAACAGAATGGCTCAGTTTACTCACTACAACTGGCAAGCTATTAAAAATGCTACCCAGGTGCATCTATTGTCTGACAGCAGTGAAGCACTTCGGAGAAATAGCTCCTTAATTTAAAAAAAATAATAATTAAGGAAAGCACCACACTAAAATGGAAAATAAGTATGTTTTTCCAAGAATGTGAATGTAGCGATTCAGCCACCCATAAACGATCTGGAGAATACTTTCCAAGAAATCATACCATGAAAGGATTACAGAGGTGCCCACAAGAGTGCAGGATTTAAAGTTGATGGGCTCATGAAACTGTGAAGAATTAGTGAGCATTTCATTTGGACACACAATATTACATGCTGTACATACAGCTAGGAGTGGGTAGTATAAAAGCCAAAATGTGTGTCTTGATACAGTTCTCTGTGCCAAGTTAGGCACATGCAGCAAAAGGCCTTTACCCCCTCTGAACATCCTCTCCAAATTGAATTGTATTCTCTCCAGTGTTGGATAAGTGCTTGGATTTGCAACACAAATGAGTGTGGTGTATTTATGCATGTGAGAGTATTCTGGAAAACAAAGAAGAGAAAAAGCTACATGTTTTTCTGGATCTTCCATAAGGTTTTTAGATCAGGGTTCGTTTTCTCAAATTTTCTAAACACAGTTTAGCCATTTGAAAATGTTGAGTAAATTGTGATCACTTATCGCTTTTGGCATATCGGAGGAAAAAAATCTATTACCAAAGATATTAGACATTCAATAAATTTTAACCACACATTTCATGGTCTAAATACATACTTACCAGAACTTATCTGTTGTGTACAAAATATGGTGCTTAAAAAGTATTTATACATATAAATCTATAACCAATAGACCTGAATGTTGTTTTACTAATTTTTTTTTATCAGGTAAGACGCTCATTTCTTTTTTTAAAAAGCTGCCTAAATAAATATTTACACAATAGATCTCAGCTTAACATGATTTTAAAAAAATTAATGTGTGTGTGTGTGTGTATATATATTATATATAAATACATGTTTCCTTGACAGATCACAAACTGCTCCTATTGCATAAAAATGTTTAGGCAGTTTTTCAAGACTGTTCCTTTATTTAATTTGAAACGCTTTTGAAAATCTTCCATTCTGTCACTAAAATCTGATCCCATCTAATGGGAATAGCCACAGTCTCTTGGCAGGTACCAGATGATCATTAATATTTTAATTCATACTTTCCAAGAAATGAAATATTAGGAAGCTGCTACACCTTTTAAGGAATTAAAAGGCTAGCATTCAATTGGGGAAATCTGTAGCAAAGGAGATCACTCTTTCCAAAGCTTGTAGTAAAACAGAATGAGTTGGATGGAGTTATTTTTGTTTCCTCAGACTCGGGGGTAGACTCCCAGACCATTTACAGTGATTCTGTCCCATTAACGTAAGTGACCACACCATTGCAAGTGATCGGCAACTCTCTGCATACAATTTCACATACATAGTTAAATGGATTATGAACAACAATGCATCTGGAACCAATTTAGGGGTGATTTTTCACTTGAGTAGTTAAAAGCTCTCAGCTAATTTGCTCCCTGTTTGAGTCTGTTTACGTCACGTATCATGAACCTGACCAGCTGGGATCCAAGATGATAGGTGTGCAAAGGTGACCTATCCTCTGCCCAAGGAACATACAATCAGGCTGCAAATGATTCTAAGAATGTCCTTTGAGATTAATCAAGATGGGAACAGCTTGATTATGTCCCAAGTACATAGGGAAACTAGGAAAGGATTCTCCCCATAAAATACCACAATTATCATTATTAAGGGCAGTACTTTTCATCTTTAGTGCTACTGGCAATTAAACAAGAAACTTTATGTTATCAGCCCATGGATCTTGATATGAGCAAAGCACATTCAATACATCAGGGCAAACAAGCTTGGGAGGATTTAGAAGTGAAAAAATAAAGAACTTACATCTTGTTTTAATCCTCACCGAATGCACAGAATGACACTTGGATATAATTCATCTGGTATTTCTGAAACAGTACACCGGAAATAACTTTGCTGTTTTACTCAAATGTGCAGATGAATTCAAGATGCTTCGACTAAATTTGTTGTAAAAGAGTGGAAAGGCTCCGGGGAAAGACTTTATCCCAGCAGAGTTGATTACATCAAACCAGCACTGGTGGGCTCCGCTTCTGGCAGCACTCTTTACGGTAGTAAATAACTCGGGTAAGGTACCATATAGCTGGAAACATGCTATAGTAGTTCCAATCTTTAAGAGAGGCCACCCAAATGTACCTTCCAATTATAGGCCTATTAGCCTGCTCTCAATAATTGGGAAACTGTATGCCCATTTCCTCAGTAGCAAACTGACAACTTTTCTAAATGAACATAATATACTATCTGAAGCCCAGGCAGCTTTTCGTGAGAACCATTCAACAACAGACCACTGTCTAATGCTGTCCTTCCTAGCTGAGAAGTATACCAGACATCTACAGGGTAAACTCTTCGTGGCCTTTATGGACCTGAAATCAGCATTTGACTCCATCCCCAGATTCCAGCTATGGTCCAAATTGAGTCTGATTTTGCAGGACAAACGACTTCTCTTTCTTATAAAAGCCCTGTACAATGGAACCAAACTGCAGGTCCGATGCGGTCAACAGGGACAGCTATCAAACAGCATCGAGATGACTAGGGGGGTGAGACAGGGTTGTATTTTGGCCCCCACATTGTTTTGTCTATTCTTAAATGACCTAGAAGAGAACTTAATGGACCCAGATGGACACATTCCAAAAATAGGAATGAGAAGGACCCCTTTGTTGTTGTATGCTGATGACGCAGCCATCATCTCGCGTTCCAGGCCGGGCTTGAATTATCTGTTGAGGAAATTTTCTGATTACTGTTCTGGAAATGGTTTATCCATTAATTATGAAAAATCTAAAATCTTAGTCTTCGAAAGAAGATTCTCCCAGTCTAAATGGGTGCTGGATGGCCATAACCTTGAACAGGTAAAATACTTCAGTTACCTAGGGCTCACATTCCATCATACAGGATCTTGGAAGCACCATTGGCAAACCTCCCTTCAAAAGGCGGAGATTACAAAGCTAGCCATACAGAGATTCTTCTTCACAAAGGGCGGCAAATATGTTCCAGCAGCCTTAAGGGTTTTCAATGCAAAGCCCATTTCCCAACTCCTGTATGCAGCAAATGTCTGGCATAATGGGGACCTGCCAAAGCTAGATGGCTTTCAGGCAAAATTTATACGATCTCTGCTGCAGGTACCTAACTGCGTCCCCAACTCCGTACTTCTGTTGGAAGCTGGTGAATGCCCAATTTCAGCTAGAGCGTGGTGGGCTGCCCTAAGACATTGGCTCAGGATTTCAGTGTTTAATCTAGGGAAGGGTCTGTACCAACATTTGACCAATGAGGAATTTGTCAGCAAATGGCAGAAAACCATGGCTAAAAAAGCCACCTCTATTGGTCTGTCTCCCCCCCAACTGTATTACCTGGGCTATGAAGGCGCCCAAAAGGTTTTAAAGCAAAGATTATGGGACAATGCACACAGTGACCTGAGATCTCGGTCACACGCAGTCTGTAGTCCACTGGCAGCAGGAGTTCAATATGGGTATGTCTTTGAGTTAACATCTTACATCAAAAACCTGACAGTACCTAACTATCGAAGGCTTTTCACCAAAGCCAGACTGAATGTCTTCCCCTCTGCAGTGCTGGATGGTAGGTTGAGAGGAGTTCCCTACCAGGACAGACTTTGCTCGTGTGCCCAAGACATCGATTCCATAGGTCATATTTTGTTACATTGTGCGAAGTATGAGCAGGCCAGGGCTGAACTGATACTACCCTTGCTGGTGCCTTTCCCGGGAAAGTCAGAGTCTCACTATGTCAGGTTTCTACTGGAAGACCGGACAAAAGCTAGAACGTTGGCAGTGGCAAAGTTCTTATCGGTGGTTGCAAGAACAAATGAGCCCTATATTCCAAACAAAGTGCTTGAGTAATCTGGAGGTAGGCTGTATGAACTCTGTATTGATTTGTAATGTTTTGTTGGTCTCTGGACCGTAATAAAGATTGTGTGTGTGTGTGTGTAAAAGTGACACCATAAAATAAACTGAATTCTATTGCAGTGGGGCATTTGGGAGACCTAATTACTGTATAGCATTTGTCTGGGGAAACCAATTTGTTCTCGCTGCGTAACACTGATGCAGTAAAACAGCACAAGCAAATTTCTTGTATTGTTAAGGTTTGAGAGGTATGTGATATAAAGTCAAATGGCAAAGAAATGCTCAAATGTAGTGAAACAGGTTCCACAGAAACAAAATGAAAACAAAAGACATGCAAAAGCTTTTGCAGTCTCAAGCCGCTTTCCGAGGGAGGGGCTTATTCACTGCCGCACATAACCTGCCACACTATCAGGTGGCTCCTCTCAGCTTTGGCTACAGAAGGCTCTAGTTGTAGTGCCTCTCCAAGGATTTCTGATTCTCCAACTTCATCACCTGGGAAGGAAGGCAGAACATTTTATGTGAACAGGTGATTCCAGGGGATACAAAGAAAGGCTGCAGTAGCCCACTAGAAATTTGAGTCCAAAGGAAAAACAGCTGTCGCCTGAACTCAATGAAAACAGAAATATTACTAAAATACACCATGTTGCAGGTTATGTATGTATGCACATAATAGCACACATATAACCCATTGCCATCTGCTGCCCGCTATGTCTGCAATGGTACTGCTAAAGTTTAAGAACCAGAGAGCTCTTAAAGAATACAACAGTAGCCTGCCCCTAACACAAATGGGTTTCTCTTCTCATTATTATTTGCACTTCAAGACCCCCAAGAAACCCCCAGGAAAATAAAGACACAAGGACACAGAATTTAGGTTAGTCTTAATGGGCAAAATTTAGGCCACAACTTTATTGGTTACAGAATGTGAGCGGTATTGACTTGGGCATTGCATCCACAGACTATATCTGACTCCTGCCTGCCTTGCAGGAAGTCTGGAAGGGTAAATCACCAGTAGGGAGAGCCCCGCCGATGTGGGTCAACTCGAGCCCCCCTGGGTTCCTGCTGGGGTCATGGCATGGCCCTAGCCCCTCCCCGGGCTTCAGACAAGATCCACACCCCTGGATTCCTTTAACGGACTACCCTTACACATGATTCCAGAGTCGCGTCGTGGTTTAAATTGGCCCCGGCCACGCCCCCACAGCGTCCTGATTGGTCGCCTGGCAAATGGCGTGGCTGAGACACCCTCAGTGTGACATGGGATGCTACCCTGCACCGTGCTGAGGCGGGGGTGGGACCTGGTGGCCCAAGCGCAACCCGGTCTCACTTGGAAGCAAAAGCGATTTATTAAACTTGCTAGACACATTTGAGAAGCAACTCAAAGCGGCTCCCAACAATAAACAAATAACACATATGTGAAAACCAGCATGAAACAGTGACAGAAAAAAAGCTAAACTCTTTTGTAGTCTCCTGGCAGTAATCTGTAACAAGGGCTTCTGGAAGAAGCAGCATACCAGAATTAGGTAAAGGTAAAGGGACCCCTGACCATTAGGTCCAGTCGTGCCCGATTCTGGGGTTGCAGCGCTCATCTCACTTTACTGGCCGAGGGAGCCGGCGTACAGCTTCCGGGTCATGTGGCCAGCATGACTAAGCCGCTTCTGGCAAACCAGAGCAGCGCACAGAAATGCTGTTTGCCTTCCCGCTGGAGCGGTACCTATTTATCTACTTGCACTTGATGTGATTTCGAACTGCTAGGTGGGCAGGAGCAGGGACCGAGCAACGGGAGCTCACCCCGTCACAGGGATTCAAACCTCCGATCTTCTGATCGGCAAGTCCTAGACTATGTGGTTTAACCCACAGCACCACCCGCGTCCCTATGCCAGAATTACTAGGAACAAAATTGGAATAATTTGTATAATTCAGTACAATCTGTTTTATGAAAGGGGGAGGGGGAAATCAAATGTTCTGATAATCACAGGCTTGAATAAATGGGATTTTTTTTAAAAAGGGTTTACTAGCCATAAACTATGGAAAGGTGCATCAGGTTCATACCTTCATCACCACATTGCTATCAAAACTAGGAACCCAGAGTGGGATTAAGTGGAAAACAGGGGAGGCACAGTGATGGGATTAGTTATCAATGGCTTCCATGGAGTTTTATGGGACACTGTGAACTGGCTGCAATTGGAGACACAGCCAGAGATGAGGTGAGTAGTACCTGCCACTTGTTGAGGATATTTGATGGCCCATCAGGCCGCAAGAAGATTTTTCATTTCCAATCCATTGCTATGGATAATCCGGCCTGTCTAAATTGTCACTGATACAAGTTCATTGACAATACAGAAATATTGTTTAGGGAGTTTTGGGAAACTTTCTGAAATCAAACCATCCTCAAATCATAGTTCAGTCGGGGTGGAAAGAAGTGATCATATCTTCTAGCATTTTATTGAATTGTTCTAAGTTAATTAAAGGTTCTTACCCATCCTGAAGTCAATGTACCCTTCTCCTCCACTTATCACCAACATGGATTTTAAGGGAGCCTGGCTGTTGGATTCCTGCGCGGATACGGCAGATTTATCACTGGGTGGCTCTGGGCCTCCTCCTGTCTGTGGACAAATAACCTGACCTAATGTTGGGGGGGGGGGGGAAGCATCAACAACATTATGATTTATGGAGTACTGTAGTTTGACAAACAAGTTTCCTGAAGTCATTAAGCAGATGCTGACAAACAGTCGTCCGTCCCCATCCCCCCACAAACAAAAAGAAAAACCCTTCTCGTATTACAAAAAAAACTTAATGACTGTCACTCCCTGCTTCACTACTAAGTGTGTCTGACCTTCTTGCCTAGATAATCTTAAACATCTTTGCTAAACTATTGTCATCTCTCACGACGCATGAAAAGAAATTGTAAACATTGGGACAGCAAAAATTAAGGCAGCACTCAGTTTTATGACGACTTTTAATTGTTTTACTCTCTGTATGGTTTATTTTTATGCGCTCCGCTTAGATATGCTAGTTATTAAGTGCCTTTCATAAATAAATATTTCTGAGTAGTGACACATTGCTTAACGTTTGCACTGTATAGGTAACCCGCTAAAAATTAAAACTATGGCATTCTTGTAAAAATTGAGAGGTGCAGCAAAGCTGGTATCTCTTTCCCTGAATATTAACAATACTTGAGGGGAGTATTGATGGCTGGGATTCAACGAGGCCTTTGAATTGCACCTTGCTGGTACAATTGGTTAGTTGTTGAAGAAACTAACTATACTTTTTCCTCCTGCATGAGATGATGGAACTGAAAAGCTTGCCAACAAAGCTCCAGTCAGTTCTTGTCTAGACTCCGGTAATCATCTCCTTGCTGGTCTTTCCATCCATTCACCAGCCCGTTTGCACAACAGACTTTCATTGTCCGCAATGAGACTTCCCCTTCCTTTCTTCCCCGCCCTCCATGCCAAAACCTGCTCCAGACGTTTGGAAGTTCCTCTGGAGCAGATTAAGAGTGTCATGGGGAGCTGCAAGAGGGAGGAGCAGAAGGGAGAGCTACGTTTTATCTGCTAGCACCATGTGGAATATCATCCATGACGGTCACACTCAGCACGTTAACTGTAAAAAAAAAACCTGAAAACTGAATGGAGGAGTCCCGCACAAAACTTACCAGGTACTGCAACGAAGAATTTAACAGCATCACGATGCCCATGGAAACAAAGCTGTGCGTGTGCCATTGAACAATAAGGTATAAAGGTCCCAGGTGTCACTTTATCACTGTTTTCGTCGCCATACACACGTATTACGCTGCCTGGACGGTTGCCAGAACCTGCTGCTGCTTTGTTAGCTAGGGAGAGAGAAAGGAAATGTTTCCCACTTGAAAGGGACAGCTGCAAATATGGCAAAGTTCGGTTTCATCACGAAACCGCACGGTTACCAGTCTAGAAGCTAAAGCCAACTTAGATAAATGAAACAAAAGGGCAAGAAGATGCCGTTTCAAGACAGAGCTGGAAAGGAATAAGACAGCATGCTTAGTTATTTGAAATACCTCAGGGAAGAAAGGGAGTAGTTTGCTAGTCTAGCATAAATTGTACGTTTTTGCAAAACAAAACCTATATTCACAAAAAAGTATGCATGTCAGATTTTTCCACAGGGGATCCACGGACTGGGCTTATCAGTGAAATATAGACTTCTAACATAGGTAAATGACGCTCAAGAAGGGAATTCCAGAGGATAGTCTTGTTAGTCTGCTGTAACCAACACTCCAAAGTTCTTTGGCACCTTAAAAACAAACACATTTATTGTGACATTGGCTTCAATGGACATGTCCACAAAGGCTTTTGCCCCAATAAATTTAGCCTGCCTTTAAACTGCCACAGAACTCTCCTTTTAAAGAAAATATTTCTTGGCAACCATGATTCTTAGATCTCTTAAAGCCAAGAGTTGGGAAGGAGAGAGAGGCAACGAATGGGGGCGTATTTTAAGTCCTTAGTTTCAATTCCACAAAGTGATTTTGTATGCTAGACACACAAAACTATCTCCACTCGTAACAGTATCAGAAGAGGGAAAGAAATGTGATTTGTAACAAGAGAAATATGATGTGGATTAATGACACTTATAAGGTTATGATATTACAAATGGTGCTGGAAGAAAAACAAGAAGCCGGCATGAAAAGTTCAGCTGCAACAAAAGATGAAGACACTAAACTGCTCAGCGGGTTTGGTGGTCATTTAGCAAACATAAAAAACTGCAATGCAGGTAACCTCAAGTGGAAAAACGGTTTAGGAACATACAAAGGGGGGGGGGGAGTAAATTTTAGAGAAATGGGAAACAGCCTCAGAGTGGCTATTAGAGAAGCCTGAGAAAACAGAACTGTTTTTTGTTTGGGATCAGCACTTACCCCTCAGCCCCAGTAAACGTCCCTGGTGGAGGATTACAGCTAAAGTAAGAAAGGAGGAAAGGGGAAAAATGGATAGGTATGACAGCAGAGGAGAAGGATTAATGAGAACCCACCACTTGCGTTCTGGTTTTTGATAAGAGCTTTATATATTAAGCTCCTAACTACTAGAAGGTACAATCAGAAGGAGATAAATGAACATCTTTCTTTCAGCTTCAGTGGCCAAAGGAGGTAGGAGCACCTTTAATATTCTGACATATTGGCAAACTGCGTTTCCCCTTTCTCTCTTTTCTTCAAGAACGGACACCATCAAATTTGACAGGAATAAGACTGCCATCTCCTCCTCCAGGAAAGGGAAAGGGGGGAAAAAAAGACCCACCAGCTCTGTTTCTCACATTTTAGTTTGTGTGCCAACGAGCAGTGGACATTGTCTTAGGTAAGGGGGTGGGTAGCTGTCACCCGACTTTTCCCCCTCCACCACCCCCATACTTACCTATTCCTCTGAAGTTCCACTGATGCTGTCTAGGTGGTAAGGATAATGTCACAAACATTATCGTCACAATCGTTAGAACACCTTATATGGAGTTGGGAGCACCTGTTGCTAAAACAACTGGTGGTGGTAAGGATATCTGTCCAGCTCAGCAATCTCTACATATTCTTGCCTATTTAGTCCTAGAAGCATATATAAAAAAAACACACCAATTCCTCTTTTCTATCCTCTAAAAAAAAGTTAACTGCATTTTATTTTTTAAAAAAAGCCTAAGGTGAATGTAGCTGATTTTCGGGAGCATTTTCACCATTTTAAAAACTGTTACAATTCAAAGTAGTTGTTTTTGATTGAATGCACATAACTGCAACGCAAAACCGGACATTTAATGGATGATCAATGTAATGGTACAGCATGGAAAACAATGCATGTGGTGTTCAAAGCAACTGATATGAAAGAATTCATCATTAGCAAAATATACCATGACAACCCACAACAGTCCACCCCAGCATTACACCAATATTATACTAGAATAGTGTGCATTTTCAGCATAGTGAGAGAAAAATCTGTAGTTATTTAAACATGATTAAATAAGTATTCAAAAATGGAAGCCCCAAGCAGAGAGTTTTGGGGCAAGGATTTATGGAATGAAGTGGGCTGCGTATTAAACAAAATAGTATTTTATAACAGTTTCCTTAATTGCGTGTACATTTTAGGCAGATCCAGAAAAAGTTAGAAATTGAATCTAGTTGTCCCTAGCATTTACAAGCTCGGAACAGAAGCAGCTCCCTCTCTATGTCTGTTTTTCTAGCTAGGGGCTGGGATTGTGGCAGCCAGAGAAGAGAAAGTCATCACCTGCAGAATCTATCAGGAATTCCAAAGCAAACAGGGCAGAAGGATGAAAGCAGCAGCATTACAGTTGGGTGGGGTCTATTGAAGAGGGAGAAGTGGCTGACGCAGTGGGAAGATGACGAGGCACAAAGTTGTTAGATAAGCCCCTCATTTGCTATTAAATTAGAAAACTGATGTGTTTTCCAAGGACTTACTTAGCATTACATCTAGTGTGCCCACCTCCATCTGCTTGCAATTGTAAATACAGAGGAGTACCATCAAATCTCTGAGAAGGTTTGCTGTTGTTTTAGTATATGAAGCTGCCAGTCCCTGAGAATCCCTGTGAAAACTACAGAATCGGACCAGACTGAAATCAGAAAATTTACCAGAGTTGCTGGAGAACACCAAACACGGGCCAGCACAAGAGTTTATCTGGTCTGAAATAGTGGCATTCTTGTTTAATCTGCTTTTCTTATCACACTTACTTTCTGTTAATGGAATGGAGATAATGACGCCGTTGCCTGTCCCAACCCACAACCGATTGCAGGACACCATGAGCGCTGTGATTCTCACAAATGAAAATCCCAGTTTTCCAGTACCTGAAACAAACACAGCAGCACTCATGAGAAACCAAAAGATACATATCTGCAGGAAATGTCCCATTTTAAACCTAACTTTACTCCATGTTTTATAAACAAACAAAAAGAGAAGTTCTGGAAACTCTTTGTTCTTTGAATGACTCGGGTTCTTTAAATCTCCAAACAGTTCCTTAGCTCCATGGCCGTCCCCATGTAATTTGATGGCAGATACAATGCTCTGCATGCAAAATATCTCGGGTTCAATCCCCACATCTCCAAGTGGTGATGGGAAAAGAACTTCACTGAAAAACTGGAGAGCTGCAGCCAGCGTCAACAATACTGAGTTAGCTGGAGCTTTTAAAGATTGAAATAAAGATATGAAGAGGAAACTCCCAAAGTTAAAAGTACAGTGGTACCTCTGGTTACATACGCTTCTGGTTACATACACTTCAGGTTACATACGCTTCAGGTTACAGACTCCGCTAACCCAGAAATATTACCTCGGGTTAAGAACTTTGCTTCAGGATGAGAACAGAAATTGTGCTCCGGTGGCGTGGCGGCAGCGGGAAGCCCCATTAGCTAAAGTGGTGCTTCAGGTTAAGAACAGTTTCAGGTTAAGAACAGACCTCCGGAACGAATTAAATAATTAACCTGAGGTACCACTGTATAGTAAAGTTCAACTTATTTTGCCCCATGAAAAATTGCGCCTAACATTTCCTATTCTTCTCTTTTCCCAAGGAGACTGTTTTCTCATTTCGAAGGAATGTAGTCAATGGTCTTCTTAGTGCCTCCCCGTTATGCCCTTGAAGGCCTCACATCTCACGTTTTCCTTAGAGGAAATTACACACAAGACCTTACTACTATTTGTAGTGCAACTAGAACTACATGCCATCACTATGCAGTAATTTGTAGGGTGTTCAGCCAGCAACATTAGTCATCCATGTCTTTTCAATTGTACAAGAAGGTGACTTGTCCGATTCAGGCCAATGACTTACCTAGCATTTTGCTTACATAGGGTTCGATGTCGACATCTTGTAGATGCTGGTAAGTGTGAGCATGATAAAGGCGGAGTGTGGAATCTAAACGGATTGATACCCACACTCCATCTCCCACCCAGGCCAGCTGTCTCACTTGGCTCTCCTTCCTTGGGTGTGCATCAAACGATTTCTGAAATGAATTATAGTTTAATTAAGGAATGCATAATAAAATACTTCTCCAATGCCTCCAGTTTACACATTACTAAGATAAAATAAGATCACATCTTCCCTCCCCCCCTCAGTAACACTGTTACGAGAGGATCAGCAATGGCTCTTTTGTTTAGTATGCATCAGTGCTCTAAAATCTGCTTTTTTTAAAAAAAAATGATCCTGTGAGCCCCCTGTGATCTCCTCCAGCCATCCTTCAATGGATCAAAGGTAAATCTACTGAAATAGGAATATTTACTAATGGCTATCTTCTGACAGTGATGTTTCACATATTTATGGTCATGTATAACTTATGATCCTGCTTGCTTGGCCTTCATAGATGTTCTCTTTATGCCATATAATCTCATTTCCTACTTAACCTCCTTTCTTCTAAATGAGTTCTCCCTGATTATTCACCAATTTTAAATGGTTGCTTTAACTTGCCTCTATTTTCATGGCTTTTGGCTGAACCACATAAATTTTGTTTCTGTAGCCGCACCAGACTTTATCGTGTACCACAGTCATACACCGGATTGAATGGTGAGGTCGGCCCAAATCTAGAAGGTGATAGTTTGTCAAGTCCCATTGCCCATCTGAAGAAGAAGAAGAGGAGGAAGAAGAAATTATTAAGGGGATGAGCAAACCTTGTCTGCAAATGTTAATTTGTGTACATGACTAAAATATGTATACTACTACATTTCTATTCACTTATTTTCCATTATTCAAATCCATAACTTTATAGGGAACAGATAAAATCCATAATGGCATAAAGAAGCCTCTGTCAACCTGCCCTTAAGATGTTTCAGGTCACAACTTCCATCAATTCTGACCGCTAGCCATGCTGACTGTGGCAGATAGAAGTTGTAGCGCAAAAACATCTGGGTAGCACCAAATGCAGGAAGGGTGACAAAGAATAAATGCCCAGACACCCATGCCTTACATTCAAGGAATACTCATTTAAGTTATGTGGCGTATTCTTTATAGGCATTCAAGTGCTCTGATAGGCAAAATAAACCCAAAACAGCAATACCACCCACAGAACAGTGGATGTTTAGAAATCATGACACACTGACTTGTACATAAGGCAATAGTTCAGATCTATTTGAACACAAACAAGCAAAAGAGATACCTTCACATTTAGGTATCCTCAACGTGCTCTACGGCGCATCAGTTCCTAAAAGGATGCTACACACAGGCAAATGAGACTCTACCCATCCATTGCTCATGCACAGGACAGCAGTGAAAACAGCACCAGGCTACCCAAAGGACTGCAAGTATGAAGCCCGCAATGAAGCCGCATATTTTAAGGGGAACAGAGATGAATGGGAAGAGAGGGAAGTCAACATTCTTGATGACTCTTTATACTACTTGGAGATGGAATAAAGCTACATTGAGTCCCATCAGAGAAAAGGGTGGGGTAGAAATAAATAAATTGATGGTGATGATGATGGTGGTGGTAATAGTAATAGTAGTAGTAGTAGTAGTAGTAGTAGTAGTAGTAGTAGTAGCAGTAATGGAGGACCTCATTTTTTGGTCAATATTATCCCAAGAATTACAAGATTTCCCACTGAGCAGATGATCTGTAAAGGTCTGCAATGTATCCACATTTTAGAAGCAGACCAGACATATAAATATGTGACAGTTCTAGGGTGTATAAATAGAAAGCTTACCTACTCCTCTGTGAAATATTGCTAAAGTTCCATCTGCTAGTGCAACTAATACTATTCCTTTTACGTGTCTAGAAAAGAAAGAAAGGGAAAATGTATATTATGAGGAAACTCTGACCATAGTAATAAATTGTTGTGCTCATTAAGCCCTGTCAACACTACACACAAAAACAAACACATCCTATGTTGGCACCCTCTCCCTAACAGGCGATCAGTGCATGCCATCTGTCTAAACTTCACATATAAATGAGACTCAACTGAAATTGTTATCATAATTAGCATACGAAGACATGGTAATAATACTGTATCAAATTTATTCATGGTCTTTTAAGCAATTGTTTTATCTCTTAACCAAGCCCCAAAGAACCTCAGTAAACTATTTCAGAGCAGGAGAAGATTTATTGAGTTTCCTATTTTATAAGACAATACGCTTGGCCACTACAAAAGCGCCTTCCTCCCCAAGCTTACACTATGGTACAAACCACTGAAGGAGATCAACAAACAAACAAAAACCAAACCACATGCTCATGCAATGTAGGATCACACAGGACATACCCTGGAACAGGTATCAGTAATTTTTTTTTGGGGGGGGGACGACACTCCCACAGCAACATTTCATGCTTGTGATGTGGGAAGATAGATTTTTGTGAATCTATCTCTGCTCATAGACTGTCCTGCTAAACCAGCAATATTACTTAAAGACTGTGGGAAAATTTGCTTGCACACTTTTCCCTCCTAGCTTTCAGTGGGTGTGACATCCCAGCTACAAACATTCCTTGAAGGATCATCAATGACAGCTTTATGATTGCCAACAAATACATCACTTTCTATTTTCTTGCTGACAATTCCCAATGTGCCATTCTCTTCTTCAAACCCCCCTCCAAAAAAACCCAAAACTTTTCTGAACCAGCATTTCACAGAAGCTATTTTTAGTGTAATTATTTTCTACTCGGCTAACTCCATTTTAAACTACAGAAATGTGAATATCATTATGGGGGAAAAATTAATTTTATAGAAACTTACACTATACTGAGTATAGAATCTTTAAGTTTAATTGCATGAACACATTTTCTCCACTGAGCCACTGAAGAATGAACATATAAGCTGCAACGACAAAGTCAGATTAATTAAAAATCCAATATTCCAAAATCCATATTAGCATTTAAAAATGGCAGTATTGTTTATAGCTGTTAGCTTAAAAGTAAATAAATCACAAGTTGGCTTAAACAATATTGCTTTGCCCAGCCTGAATTAGGTTATTTCAGTAGCTTAATTCTGTTCAGCTTTGCTGGTGCCCTTTTCAGGAATCTAAACTTGCTGTCAGTAGCTAATGGATCATTTAATTCAAAATGCTAGTGCTTACCTTTAACGACCTTTACTGAGGCCACAAACCCTTTTAACATAGCGGGCACATTTGGGAACTTGATAAATTGTTGTGGGCACCACATGTGCATTAGCCCCTGCCATCAGCAATTAGGGCTGGACAAAAATGCTTTAGCTTTTTTCATGCCTAACAGGATGGAAGTGGTGCGATCTTCCTGAAAGATCTCTCTCTCCAACCCTCCCTCCCTCTTACATTCATTCCCTCTCACACTACAATTAGACTTGAACAAAGCCTTTAATTGGAATCAATTTCCGAATGTAACTGCAGCAGGGAATGGGTTTATTTCAAGTCTACTTGTGGCAGGGACATTTTCAACAGGGGGTGGCGGCAGGGGTGTGTATCACAGCTAGCTAGGGGAGAGCTAACCTCCAAAACCATCCTATCCCTGTTGCAATTAGGCTTGCGGCAAAGCCTTCTATCCTGGGCTTTTGGAGGGAGGCAGGGATGAGACAGGCAACAGTAAATATCCACCATGCTTTAAGACTGTTGCCGGGGGCCCTTCTCCGAGTGCTTCCCGTCAAAAGTTATGCAGGTGGCAACCCAAGAAAATCGCCTTTCTGACAGTGGTGCTCTAATTTACTGAATGCTCTCCTCAGGCAGGTTCACTGGACTCCTTTGGGGGGAATGGTGGGACAGAAATGTAAATCATAGAGTGAAGGACTGTTTTTTAAGTTCCCCCTGCCTTCTTTTACCAGAAATTGGTTTTAGCGGCTGCTCTGCTTTTAAATCTTCTGTATAACTACAGTGGTACCTCTGGTGCGAACAGGACCCATTCCAGAGGCCCATTCTCAACATGAGCAGAATGCAACCTACATCTACGTGTGTCATGAATCGCCACTTCTGTGCATGCGCATGACGTTATTTTGTGCGTCTGTGCATGCGCGAGCGGCGAAACCCAGAAGTAACCCTTTCCGGTACTTCTGGGTCGCCGCAGGATGCAACCTGAAAACGTTCAACCTGAAGCAAATGTAACATGAGGTATGACTGTATTGTTTATTATTATTATTATTATTATTATTATTATTATTATTATTATTATTATTGTTAGCTGACCCAACAGTACTCTTGCTTAAGGGCGGGCTATAAAACTTTACTTATTAAAACAAAGATGCAATACTGTAACAGCAGAACCTCTTATCTAACCTCCCACTTTCAAGTGTCAGCTTTAAGTTACTTGGCTGGGTCTCACATCACTGACTGAATATGCAGATGACTGGGTGACAAGATTAATTGGGGCTTAGTCAATCATCGGTGTTAATTGTTTAAAAATCTCACCTAAATCTGTAATTCAGAGCAAATTTCAAGGTTGAGGTTTCATATTTTTTTTAAAAAAAGAGAGATTATTTACCAGCCTCAGAAAAGGAAAAAACTGAACTGATCACTAGACACATTTCTATTAGTGAAATAGTTTGGAATTAAGGTTCTTGGTTTACCATCCATTCTGGGCTCCAAGCCACATGGTTGGCAAAAGGCTGCTCATTTTCTGTGCTTCTTCTCTTACGAGATCCTGCTCATTTGGCAATACGGCAACATCCTTATACAAATCTGACTCGTTGCTGAGAGGAAGGGGAAAGTCAAATGGTTAAAAATATGAAAAGGTTGTTCAAAGTACACTAGGCTTGTTTCAATACTCTTTTACTTAGTCTGCACATTCTAGCAATTCCAATTTAAATTTGGGAACTCAGTACCACAAGATGTTAACACATTTGTCATTAGAAATGCAGTATAATCTCTTTCTGCCTTTACTACTCCTTTTCTGTTCATGCAAAGGGGGGCATACCTAGGCTGAAACGCTGGAGAACCCTCTACGGTATCCTGAACTCCCAAAGGATCTGTGAAGACATGTTCTGTGTAGACTCCAGTTTGTGCAATATCTGCAGCTTCTTCTCCTGAGCCAGCATTGACTTCTGTCGCCTCGGTCGCTTCCTCTGCCGTCTGAATGTTCTCGTCCACTGCATCATTCTCAGCTGAAACGTCTAAGGTACATTTTTCAGTTATAGGTCACTCAGTTCCTTACTACAAGAAAGCATGCATGAAAATGTGTGCCCTAATGAGTCACTCCTTTGGTTCTTTCTACGTTCCTTTTTGTTTTTTATACAGGAGAGACATATCTAAACTGAGAAGATAAGGTGATGTACAGTGACATCTGGCTGGTTGATAGGGGATCTAATACTTATTTCACTCATTATAATGCACATCAATCTCTGACCTTTTGGGTTTCTGGGGCTTTTTTGTTGTTATTCTCTCTCTCACAGCTAACAATAAACCTACCATTAAAATTATGGACTGGTCATTTCTTCATCAGAGGGCAAATGTGCAAATTTAGCAGGGGATCAAATACTTTCCCCCCTCACTGTATGTAGAATGGCCAAGTGGCAGAATTAGTCTGTGTCAAGTCTGTTTGCTAAGCGGCATCATTGTATTATGTATACTCCATCCCTGCTACAAAGAACACACTTTCTTCTGTAACAAATCAGCATGTTGCATTAATAAGCTCAAATGGACTACAAGCATGTTGTCTGCTACTAATTATATACTTTTACATCCCCTGGATGGATGGATAGATGGAGGTGTGAAGAGGCTCAATTATAATTAACCCTGTGATTATCACTTAGAAGAAGTGCAAGGCTTCTCCTTCGGACAAACAGGCCATGTTTGGATGCAACACTAAACTATACGATAAAAGCATTATGTGAAAGAGCTTCATGCTTGGTCACTCTCCGGTAAACCATCTTTCCTCCCTGCAAGGAGATCTGAAAGTTTTTGCTTCCATTTTAAAATGCGATAACTCAACAATTTTCCATGCTGCAACAAACTACATTTTGAATAAAAATTGTGAATGTTTTCATACCTGGCTGTTTATTTGTCTCGGGGGAGGCACCATTGGCACTGTGGGCAGCAGAAGGCCCTGTAATACCCTCTGCTGTACAACCAACTACTGTGATTCCTCCTAAAAGACTGTCTGTTTCTGCTGAGCTGTTGCTATTCATACTGCCAGACAAGGATGATTTGTCCACCAGACCAGAGTCCAGTTCTTGTGACCCTTCTTCTCCTGTAGGATAGTCAGTTTCGCGGGCTCCTGAAACAAAAATGTAAGGTTTCATTCAGTACCTTGGATAGTTAACTTTTCAGTACCCTTTGCGGGTTGGTGGTTTTCATAAAATATTTGCAATTTGCTGTCATGTGTATCGTAACACAAAATCTATCAAAGCTAATGCATGCCATCACATAGCTTACCCACCAGATTTCAGTGAAATATAAGAACGAGTCAGAAGTAGATTTGAAAACAGGCATTAAGAACAGGGAATTGTTATATGTATGGTTGCTATGATGTAAAAGGTACAAACAAAGCAATTAATTCTTAGTGTTCAGAAATAAAAGGGAGAGTTCCTAAAACATACTTGTTGAACTTGTCTAGTTACTAGGATTCTACTTGTTTTGAACAGCCAAAACAAAGAAGCATTTCTGACAGCAAAGGTTTTAATTGTTGGTGCAGCGATGACGTGACTAAAACCATTTCATATAAGCTTCTTAGGAAGAATTTACAGCACTGCTTTAATGGAGTTAGGGCTTCAGACACAGGTACAGATAAAAGACTCTGTATATAACACAATGTAATAGCACCACCAAAAACTCCAAAATAAATAATGTAAATTAAGTATATATTTGTCTACCCTATAGCAGCAATTATTAGCTTCTTTTAAAAATACAGGGCAGGATTGATTGATTATTTTTATGCATATTGTATTATTTATATGATGTTAGCTGCTCAGAGCCCAGCTCCGGCTGGGGTACAAATATTATTATTATTATTATTATTATTATTATTATTATTATTATTATTAATCTATGCTATACGGATTTCCACTTACGCAACCAGGCGTCCCCCCTCCTCCCCCATACCCTCCCCAAATCTGCTCCTGAGGGTTGGGTGAAGCCTAAAACTGGTTTAGGGGGATAGGGGAGAATGCTCCATTGCACAAGCAGAAATTCTTGTGCTGACAGAACACAGGACTTAGCACTATGTTATATTCTACCCTCAGACATTAAATGGAGGGTTTTCACACTTTACATAGCAAGTTACTCCTTGGTTGTTCTTGCAGGTAATGCACATTTGTTTGTTTTAACCATAGTTGGTTAAAGAAACCAGGCTTAACCTTACGGATCATAGCGAAGTCGTTGCAGCTTGTTTTGTCTGATGTACAAAAAAAGTGGGTATGGATGTACAAAAAAAGTTGGAAGTTAAACAAATCATGGCTTAGCCACATTTTGAACGAATCAGGTTGTTCAGTAACAATCCATAGCAAAAGCTGAATTGACTTGGAGTTTACTGGCCAATTTACACACATTATGACTACCTGAAAAAGGCTTACTGCCCAGCTGAATTTTAACAGCAGTTCCAAAACAGACAGAAGCAAACCCATGTTAACTCAAGTAATTGCCCCCCCTCACCTGAGTCTCTTACCTGGTACACTAGCTATACAAAGCACATGAGAATTACAAACAATGAAACTGTCGAGGATGTTTCCTGGCTGGTTGGCATCTACAATGATGACTTTTGTAGCAGAGTGGGTGCTAGTACAGATCCACACAAGGCTTGACAATTCTTCCTGGTTTCTCAGCTCTTTCTGCTGGTCCTGTGTAGGCGGAAATCAAGACCAACCAAAGTAAACATTACACAATATGCAGGCCTAGTTTGCATATAACACTAACCTAAACCATGTATTAGTGTGAATGAGCAAAGGTGTGGGTTTCCCAGAAAGAAGATTAAGACTACTGAACTCTTCCCCTCGTTCTACTGCGCTACCCAGAGCTATGCCATGATCCTGCCAAGGTTATGTCCAAACCCAGGCTGACAACTGCTTTCCATCAAACAAACTGCCCACAACCAAGAACAAGCCTCGGTTACAGTTTGTAGTTTGTCTGAAGTGAGACAACTAGCCTTGCAATGATGAAAACAATCCCAGCATGGTGTAGTGATTAAGAGCGGTAGTCTCGTAATCTGGGGAACCAGGTTTGCATCTCCGCTCCTCCACATGCAGCTGCTGACCTTGGGCCAGTCACACTTCTCTGAAGTCTCTCAGCCCCACTCACCTCACAGAGTGTTTGTTGTGAGGGAGGAAGGGAAAGGAGAATGTTAGCCACTTTGAGACTCCTTCAGGTAGTGATAAAGTGGGATATCAAATCCAAACTCCTCCTCCTCCTCCTCCTCCTCCTCCTCCTCCTCCTCCTCCTCCCTGGTTTAGCCCTGGGAAGCAAGGCACCAGCAGGATGGCGGGAGGAGCACTACAGCCACAATATTCTCTGCTAGGAAACCCTCATGTTTGCCTGATCATCTGAAGCCATCACTGGGCTTAGCCAACTGGGTCACAGTGTCATTTTAGAGTTTACTAGTTCAACCTCATTTTTATTTGGTGGGGGGTGGGAGAGAATCACATTGTGAATTGCTACATGCATTTTCTACAAATGCAGACGAATAAGCAACCAGAATTACTAAATACAGTGGTGCCCCGCAAGACGAATGCCTCGCAAGACGGAAAACTCGCTAGACGAAAGAGTTTTCCGTTTTGGAGGTGCTTCACAAAACGAATTTCCTATGGGCTTGCTTCGCAAGACGACAATGTCTTGCGAGTTCCTGCTGCTTTTTCCCCCTCCCCCCCTTTTTCTAAGCCGCTAAGCCACTTATCAGCTGATCCGATCAGCAGATAAGCCGCTAAAAGCCACTAAAAGCTGCTAATAGCGCTAATCCGCTAATCCGTCAGTGGGCTTGCTTCGCAAGACGAAAAAACCGCTAGATGAAGAGAATCACAGAACGGATTCTTTTCGTCTTGCGAGGCACCACTGTACCAGGAGTGTTGCAGGTAGTTTTACACACAAACTCCCGCACATTATTTTCATAGTTATGCAAAATACACTTTCATGAACTAAACCGAACAGGCAAGTTTTCTGTCACGCCATAAACATGTTGGTCTTGTGGAACTAGATTTTTTCGTCTTCTCCAAATGCTCCACCTGGCCACTATAAAAGCTTTGGAACCAAGAAGCATCTAATGGAACCTAGAGCTAGATGGACGGATACAATACAAAACGTGTTGTAAAAGCACATGAATGTTTTTCCATGGAAATCTGGGGTCTAATGAAGACTAGCGAACTAGCAAGCAAACACTGGTTCTTGTTCATGAGCAGGCACCAAAATGTTTTTGAACCAATCATGCCATAATTATTGAATTATGAACACAATATTGAAGTTTTCTATTTTCTTGAAGTGTTAATAGATTTGCAAACAGTTTCACATTTTGATTATGCCTCTGACCTTACCTTGAGTTCTTGATCTAATCTATCCAAGCTACTCTGTGATGCACTCCTCTGTTTGTTGCTCTCTGCATCTAGAGTCGTCACATCATTGTAGAACACACTGGCACCAACCACTGAACCGCCATCTCTTGTCTTCCCTCCCGATAAATTAACTCCTACAGCACACCAAAGCTACAAAACAACAAGTGAACTTTATAAAAACCCACTGGGAAAACCTGGTTCTCATGTCTTTTTATAAGACGTAAAAAGACAGCAAACATTTGTTGCACCCTATCATACATTATGCTTTTAGGGAAATAACAATATGACAATATTTAAAAACCAGAGTTTCTCAAAAGTATTTATTAAGCACCTGCAATTTAAATTAAACTAGGCGTTGCTCAGAACCTAAAAAGGATATAACTTGCTCATGCAGAATTAGGCCTCATCTAAAAATCACTAATGGGGCATTCTTTATTTGAAAATAGGGAACTGGAGAAAAAGGAAGACAGGTGTACCTTCATGGATGTATCCTTTTCATCGAGTGGCCTTAGGTAAACAGGCACAGGTAAGTTCTTCATTTTGTTATCCCCCTGGCCACCACCATTTACAACCTAAAAAGTGAGAAAGAAATATTTACTTTGCTTCAAAACGTTTCTGGCATCTTACAGACCAGTTTGTCACAAGCCCATATCAGAATTTGATAGGTTTGCCAAGATGACCAGAATATTAGACTGTCTGGGAAGAACAATCATAGATCCACTCATTTTAAAGTCATACACTAGTGAGATCAAAGCCAGAGGGGGGCAGTATTGTAATTTTAAAAGTCTATCTTGCCAGATTAGCTAAGAGGCCCTTCTCAGCAGCTAATATAAAAAGAGTGGGGGGGGGGAGGAGTGTAAAATAAACAAAGCCTTATGCACAAAGACTGGGATGGGGTTAAAGCTATACTTATCTACGCAGATCATAGTTTAAGACAGGGGTCAGCAAACTTTCTCAGCAGGGGGCCAGTCCACTGCCCCTCAGACCTTGTGGGGGTGGACTATATTTTTTTTTGGGGGGGGGTGAACTAATTCTTATGCCCCACAAATAACCCAGAGATGCATTTTAAATAAAGCACACATTCTACTCATGTAAAAACACCAGGCAGGCCCCACAAATAACCCAGAGATGCATTTTAAATAAAAGGTCACATTCTACTCATATAAAAACATGCTGATTCCTGGACCGTCCACAGGCTGGATTTAGAAGGTGATTGGGCCGGATCCGGCCCCCAGGCCTTAGTTTGCCTACCCATGGTTTAAGACCTTGAAACATTTCCCATAAAAATATGCAAGGTAGCACACATGTTCTCAAACTTCAGAAAAATGTGCAGTAACAACATTCCATTGCAAAGAGGTTTGAACACAAAGCCATCCCACTCTTCCCACAGCTCAGTGACCTTTTATTGCTAGTTGTTCTTTCTGAACAGCAGCATTTGTGTTTAAATGGGAAAATTCTGCCTTTTAATAAGAAGGATTAAGAAAGTTTCATGTTTTACATGTTTTACAAGTAAACATGATAGCTCCACAGATCACCAACGCTTTGTGATTACCACAAAGGAATTGCCTTCAACTATTAACCAGAAATCCTTTGTGCAACATGCAGGTTCCTGAGTTCAGATGGGACCCTGATTAGAGTTCCCTTGTTTTAGGTCTCCTTTCCGCAGCAGCCCTGTAATTTCAAAATGCAGGGCTAAACTGCTTTGCTCAGTCCCATACCTGCACTATGTTAATCCTGCCTTCATTTTGCTAGGCTTTTTAAAATCCTTTCTAACCCTTTCAAGGATGCTTTAGTTTTCTGTGGAGCTGTAAGGAGGCTTTATGTGATACTTGGTTTTAAAGGAAGACTGCAATGTGAAACTGATGAGAGGTTCAACGCTATCAACTTGTGGAGATAAATGATTTTTATCATGCTACACTTGTTACTTGGCTTACCAATACCAGGATGCCTGTGTTTTTAACATCTTTTTAATTTTTATGAATGGCCACTCTTAACATTATTGTCACCCACAAAAGCATGCACCACAATAAAGTTGCTAGTCTTTAAAGTGCCCCAAACTTGCTGTTTTTAATTGTCAATTTTGCTTTAGCTTTGTCAAGGTATTATTCTTGTGTGGTACCTTCATTACATGTATTTAGGCATCAGGCAAAAAATTCCTCTTCTCCCAGGCCTTTGGCTAATTAAACAATCTATGGCCTTTAAAACTGGTGTGTGTGTGTGTGTGTGTGTGTGTGTTGTTTTTCTTCCTTTCTGTAGTATGCATTTTTGCGTTTTTATACTGTAAACTGTCCTGTGATCCTCAGATGAAGTATGGTATAGAAATTTAATTAATAATAATAATTCTATATGGGAATTTGTAGGCATGATAATCTCTGCACAGGTATTTAAATAGCTCCATGTTTTGGCTGAGGTTGATGGAATCTGGAGGGTTACAGGTTTCCCACCTTGCTGAAAATGAAAATGCCTTCAGTGACCTGCCACCACAATATCCCCAAACTAAAACACATGAACAGGGATGAACACAATACCTGTTTATATTTCTGAGGAAGGCTCCAACCAAAAGCTTGCACTCTACCGTCTTCCTTCTGAACATGGGCTTTCACTTGGCGGTACTGTTCTCTCTTCTGCTCTCTACGTGAGGCAAGACTGGCCTCAGACCTTGGCAAAAGGGAGGGACACATTTTTTTTTATTCCAAGTTCCTCTATACCTTCCAATCCCCATTAGCCCAAAATAAAACTTTTCAAAGTTATGTAGGAGGTGGCAGAAGAGGTTATTCAAAGTTAATACACAAGTGAAATCTGTATTACTCCCCGGACGCTTTACTTCTTTCAAGGCACTTGTTTTTTTCTCTCAGTGAGAAACTGTCAGCACAATGCTTCTAAGGGCAGCATGGCTCTCTGGCACGGCCTGCTGCTGAAGTCTGCATCTGGTAACATATTTGAATGAAGAGGGGGAAGCAACGTCTGACGCTGCGACCAAACTGGTATGGTGGAAAGCTGTAATTTGAAGGTCTTTTTGTTGTTGTTTAGTCGTTTAGTCGTTTAGTCGTGTCCGACTCTTCGTGACCCCATGGACCAGAGCACACCAGGCACTTCTGTCTTCCACTGCCTCCCGCAGTTTGGTCACACTCATGCTGGTAGCTTCGAAGACACTATCCAAACAACTTGTCCTCTGTCGTCCCCTTCTCCTTGTGCCCTCCATCTTTCCCAACATCAGGGTCTTTTCCAGGGAGTCTTCTCTTCTCATGAGGTGGCCAAAGTACTGGAGCCTCAGCTTCACGATCTGTGAAGGTCTTTTTAAATTACCCATATTCTGTATTCCACCCAAAGGGGGTTCTCTAATGTAACAATCAGGCCATATGACCTGAGGATTTGGGAATTCTAATCATGGAGAGGATTTTCCATTCCACCCCTTCATCTCTCACACTAACAGCCTTAAGAGGCTTCTGGTTACACCTGGAAACCCAGGATGCCTTCCACCAACCTCTGAAGAGAGGACAGCCACACTTTTATTTGATGAGGACTTGGCAATGCTGATTCAGACTTCTGTTATTCCTGCCCCCCCCCCCACTTCACTCCACAACCACATTCCTTTGCTTGCTAAAATATTTGCCCAAACCAAGCTGGGCTACTTTTTTGCAGTTTCAAAAGTTGTTAGGAGGTTGTGCATATCCTGGCAAACTTCTCAAAGGTCCCAGTTCAGTTCTCTCTTGGCTCATTTGTTCTAATAAGATCATAGGGTTCCTAATGGGGTACCATGGGAGGAGACTGTCCCCGAACTGCTCTGGTCCTACACCATTTAGTGCTGCATAGATTATAGCACCTTTCACTGTGCCAGGAGGAGCCAGCCACAGATACATCAGAGCACTGGTGACATGCGCTTCTGGGCTCCTCTGATTCATGCTAACTTAGCAAACACAATTAACAAAAGCTCTACCTGGGCAAAACATACAAACTGAGCACTGTGAATGGAAACACTGTTGAGGAAACGAAAAACAGTGCTGAAAGGCACTGAGGGATTTTAAGCACAAGCTACATGAGTTCAAGTAAGGCAGTAAAGGGTATTATACTTTAAGGTATACCCCTCCCCAAAGGCAACATGCCACATTAGTGTGTGCTGTGTGGATATCATGGGTTATTTTACACAGAAGTATCAAAACGGACAAGGGTACTGCTTAATTCCATGTTTGGGCCAGATAACTAGATAAATATGGGCGAGGTTATTTCTGAGAACAAGCAAGATTCTGGCATGGCAGGCTAACTAGTTATGCAGCCCCCAAGCATAATAATATAATAAGTTGAATAAATTGTTGTAACTGTTATGCAACAGAGGCTACCACATTTAAGCACACAGTCTTCTTTTTGTCCATAAAAATCCAACAGCTACTATCTGTTATTCCAATACTTCAAGGTTTGATCGACCTGAACCCTGGTTTTGATATTTCTACTACAATACATGCTGGCATTGCTGATATATTCAAATAATTCTATATTGCTGGCATACTTTTAGTTTGTATAAGCAAAGCAAGTCTTACTCTTCACTGAGGAAATCGAAGGCTTTTGATTTGTCACTGGGTAACTGGGATAAAGTGCTGCTTCTTTTCTTGACTGATGGAGTAATGTGGGAGGTTGGAGCATTGTACTTAACGTTAACTGGCGGTTCTGGTTTCTTAGCAGTATTGCCTGATGAGCTGAATAGTCTGCTAAAACTGGAGACCACAAAAAAAAAAAAGTAGAGGCATGTGAGTACACAGACACACCCAAAAGCCAAACTGGCTTCAAATGTACAGCAATGAGTAAGGAAACGTAGTAAGAAAAGAATGGGCCCAAACCCCTCAGCCATTAACTGTCCCACACAGCTCACACCATCAGAACAGCAGCATTACGCTTGCAACACTCATAATAACTATTCCATGCACATTCAAGCCAAGAATGAAGATAAAGACTTGGCATTTATGCAGGGGCTAGAGAATGCTCTGGTGGTGTTAAAAACAGCTTTCTATAAAATACAGGGCTGGTACAAAAAAAAAAAAGTGATGCTGGCTTCTATTTTTATTTTCATGTATTTACTTTTATTTCCATCTTTTTATTGCCTGCCCTTCATCCTGAGGTCCCAGGGTGGGTTGGACTCCTCCACCTGAAAATTTGAGATGCTTCTCTATCTGTATAGCAAATTTCTAGACCCGAGATAGTTAAGGCCACCATAGGCAACACCACTCAGTAATTCAGGCTCGGAAGCATTGATAAACAGTATAGTTTCCCCAAAACTTATAGGCACACAAGCAGTTTGATCATTATCTCAGTTGATGTGCCATAGTGATTAAAAGCATGAGCTTTGCTCTGTAAATCACACAACTCATCACAGAGCTTGGTAAATGTTCCTTAGGCAGGATGCTGCCTCCATCTCACCATTATTTATAACAGGGAGATAAATCTGGCATAGCCTACAAGATTGTTGTAAGGATTGCAGATTGTTTGCCCAAAGCATTTCATATAACCTAAATATCATTGTGTATATCATGCGTATGCCACAGAGTACAAGTTTACTAGACTACCAGACTATGAGTCCCGATATAGAGGAGCCGTAACTTCAATGAATTCTGTTTCCCACCGGAAAAGGCAGGGATAGACAAGATTGGTTTCAGTTCAGAATATGAACTACAATAAAGGTAAAAGAAACACAGTCCCACGAGAATCCAGCACCTTCACAGCCAAGTCCTGCAGATTCACTACTATTTAGACAGGAGCCCAAAAATTTCTATTAAATCTTAAACCGCAAAAAAGTATTAAATAAAATAACTTCTGGGATCCACAAGATTTTAATATTTAATCACACAATAATTAATCTCTCACAATTTTAGTACTCTCTCACATTTGGCTTCAGTAATTACGTTTAGAACAAGGAACATAAATTAGCACTTCACAAATTCTCACACCAAGTTCTGGGGTACTTAAAATTATATGCAAACCACACCAAAAGCTACCCAAACTTCACTTTACTTTCATATTCATAGAACAGCTGCTAACAAAACTCTGTACTCTTGTGTCAGAATTCTGGTTTCTTTTTTTTAATGCCACAGTTAGATTAAGGCAGTTATGTTTCTCGGCCAAGTGCATAACCAACATTGCAAGATGCATCTTACAATCTGTCTTTAAGGTCAGTCTTACCCAGTTGGCATTCTAGATGGCAAAGAGAAAATAGGTTTGTTGTTATTGGTTCCTTGCGCAGTAAAGAAACAAAAAAGGCTTTTGTGCATAATACCAGCATCTGATTGCGTTTCAGTACTTACAACTGCCAAAGGCTTGATCTCTTCTTCTCTTGCATGGCTGGATTTTCTCGTGATGCCCTGAAGAAAAAAATCAAAAGCTAATTAGCTGAGCAATAGGATGACCTAGAATGCTCTGCACGACACATCAAAGTAGCAAATGGCTCTTGTCTGATTGCAAGATACAATACTATTAAATTGATGAAGTGGGTGGGGAGGGATTGCTGAATAAAGAGGGTGCAATTTAACATAGTGCTAAGTGGGGCATGTGTGTGCAGAACAAGGCCTGTTTGAGCAGAAAGACATTTCCATTCTTCACTTCTTCCTGTGTATCTGCCACATGCCCTCTAAACCTGTTCTGGGTTTAGTTGTACATGAAGTTAGATTACTGTTCAACAAAATTAGTATCTGGATATTCTAAAAATTCAAGTTACTATTTTGACCGCTCATCCCCGAAAAACACACAAACATATATCTGGTGAAGGGTATAACACACACACATATATCTGATGAAGTCTATCTGGTGAAGGGTAAACAGTGTAAGGGCATCAAGCGCTTTTCAATCTGTTTTTTTGTTCACTTTACAGGTTAAGTTCCTGACAAGATCATCCACTGCTCGATGACGGTTTTGTCCACCTCATGCATGCATTAGGAAAGCAGTTCCAAACAGCCAAGTGTACAAAATAATTTCAGAAGAGGAAGTACCAAGCATTATGGCTGCAAAAGCTGCATGTGCAAGGAATACGGGGACTGCTCCATGGTAGAATGTGGCTCATGCAAAACAAGTCAACTTAGTCACAAAGAGGTCTAAATATCTTTCCGTAGTAAAACTAAACTGTAGCAATCACATCCAACCATTAGGTGGCAGTCAAATGAGATGTTAAAAGTACAGGAGTGCCTAGGGAAGAAGTTCAAAGTGAGAGGTGCACTACGCCCCTCCTACTGCTGCAGATCATCTCCTTGGAGTCTGTCTGCCAAGCACCATCTCTTTATTCAGAGATATGATACTAAATGTGTGCCCAGCTTTTGGGTGGGTGGGGGGGAAATGCCAAGAGCTAAGCAATGGGTGGGGAGGGTAGGAAGCTGCCTGGTCCATCTAGCTCAGTGTTTCTCAAACCTGGGTCCCCGGCTGTTGCCAGACTACAACTGCCATCATCTCTAGCTAGCAGGACCAGAAGTCAGGGGTGATACGAGTTGTAGTCCAACAACAGCTGGACACACAAGCTTGAGAAACATTGGCTCATTATTTTCTGCCCTGACTGGCAGCAACTCTCTAGAGCAGCGGTTCTCAACCTGTGGGTCCCCAGATGTTGTTGAACTACAACTCCCATCACCCCTAGCTAGCAAGGCCAGAGCTCAGGGGTGGTGGGAGTTGTAGTCCAACAACATCTGGGTACCCACAGGTTGAGAACCGCTGCTCTAGGCTTTCAGGCAGGACTCTCTCTCAGCCCTACTTGGGAAGGTAACCTGGGATGTTCTACATGCGAAGTATGTAGAAGGGCTACAGCCCTTCCCCTTTGATGGCCCTGCCCCCTTTTACTGTTAAAAATAATCTACTCTCCACAATGCAATACAATAATAGCAGCAGTTTCACAGAATCACAGATTGGTACAGTTGGAAGGGACCAAAGGATTATTTAGTCCAACCCACTGCAATTATATGAGAGAGAGAGAGAGAGAGCGCGCTATCCAGCATTGCAACCATAACCGTAAAATACTATGAACAAGCATAAGAAAACTGCACTTGCCGTATCATCTCAGTCCATCGCACTGCTTCTTGGAGCTCCATTAGCCGCTCTTTATACTGATTTCTTTCCATGAGGACACGGGCCATTTCAACCCGAGTGAATCGCTTTCTCTGAGCAGTAGGAATGTCACTCTGCACATGGGGGTGGGGGGAAAAGAGAACCAAGAATGCTTAACGTAGCAAATTATGTATAGTTTAAGGAGGAGGTACTTTCTCTTCCATCACCAATGAACTGCGCTAAGGGCCTAAGACAGTCGTTTCGAAATAATTTACAGGTGTTTATGGCTATATATAAAGTGCAGTAATGGGCGGGAAGAAACAGTGCCAACAATGGAAGCAGCCCCTCACAGCCGCTTGGTGTCCAAAGGAGGAGTGGGGTGGAGGAAGCAGACTAATTCAGCATCCCCCAGATGTCACAGTCCACTCTACAACTGCAAGAGGAGTTGCAGCAGATAAAGAAAGGACAAGTGCACACTTCTTCTCAAAAACTCTTTCAAAAGGTCAGGGTATTTTAAGAGCAATGTTACACAAATAAGAAACAGGATTAGATAAAAAGCTGCCAATGCAATTACATACATCATCATCTTCCTTTGCTTTTTGCCTCGCTTCTTCTGCTTCCGCACGGGCTCTAAACAAGATGCAAGAGTTATCAGTGAAGTTAGTTGCAGAATCCCTGGTAAGATCTTCTCTGCTGTACATGAAACATGTGTATTACACTCACTTTCTAAGTTCTTCTTCCAATTCCTTGTTCTTCTCTTCAAGCTTTTGTTTGGCCAGTTTTACAGCTTCCAGCTCTCCTTTCAGCACATCCTTCTCGCAGGTGAGCTCATCTACTTTTGCTATTAAGTCATTCTTCACCACATTCAAGGCATTTCTGAAGACAACAAAGATAGCTGTAATTAGGTCATTTCTACCACCAGCGGCGTAGCGTGAGTTGTCAGCACCCGGGGCAACGCAAGTAATTTGCGCCCCCTAACCCGGGGCAAGGCATGTAATTTGCGCCCCCCAACCCCTAACCTGCGAGTTGCCGCTGGCGCTGCTGCCCAAACGACGCCGCTTGCCCGGAGGAGGAGGGGGGCAGAGAGGCGAGGAAACTGCAACGGCCCAGCAGCTGCAGCAGCACCGGCGGAGGCGGGGCTGTGAGGAGGGGCTGCCTGGCGCGTCCTCCGCGGCGAGCGCTGAGAGCCGCTACCTGCCGGGCGCCTTCAGCCGGGCGCCGCGAGACATGCGGCTCTGCTACAGCCTGCGCCCGAGGCTCTTCGGCGACTCCGGAGGCAGCGAGCGCGCCCCCCAGATGTTGCGCCCGGTGCGGCTTGCACCCCCCACGCTACGCCACTGTCTACCAGTATCACATGAGGGACGCGGGTGGCACTGTGGGTTAAACGACAGAGCCTAGGACTTGCTGATCAGAAGGTCGGCGGTTCGAATCCCCGCGATGGGGTGAGCTCCTGTTGCTCAGTCCCTGCTCCTGCCCACCTAGCAGTTCGAAAGCACGTCAAAGTGCAAGTAGATAAATAGGTACCGCTCCGGCGGGAAGGTAAACAGTGTTTCCGTGTGCTGCATTGGTTCGCCAAAAGCGGCTTCGTCATGCTGGCCACATGACCCGGAAGCTGTACGCCGGCTCCCTCGGCCAATAAAGCGAGATGAGCGCCGCAACCCCAGAGTCGGTCACGACTGGACTTAATGATCAGAGGTCCCTTTATCTTTACCAGTATCACAGAAATTGATCTATTTATTTTTACTACCGTTATTTCAATCCTATCATAGGAATTCAAGCGACAAAGAGTTATACCCCTCCCCCCACTTACAAAAATAGCTTTGGGCAGTATGAAACTAATGAGTCCCACTAGCGGAAGCCTGGACTACAACTTCCACCAGGAGAATCCCCAGAGCAGTATGGGGAGGGTGCATCACCACATCGGGCCAGCTGAAATGTTTGCACTGATGGAACAATTGCTGCAGCATTAAGTTGGCACTGGCTGCCCCAGATTCATATTTTGTGTCCCGTTTCTATTCACAGCGGCAGTTTCAACAGCTTGCACAAAACTTAGTTTGCAACATTTGTTTTTATTCGGCAAATAGTATAATATGCCATATTGGACTAGCTCAGGGTTGTCTAACCCTCAGTTTGGGGGGTGTCTAATATTGCCCCCCAGGACCCCTCTAAATTTGACAGCAGCAAAAATGATTACCGTATTTTTTTGCTCTATAAGACTCACTTTTTCCCTCCTAAAAAGTAAGGGGAAATGTGTGTGCGTCTTATGGAGCGAATGCAGGCTGTGCAGCTATCCCAGAAGCCAGAACAGCAAAAGGGATCGCTGCTTTCGCTGCAGCAATCCCTCTTGTTGTTCTGGCTTCTGAGATTCAGATTTTTTTTTTCTTGTTTTCCTCCTCCAAAAACTAGTTGCGTCTTATGGTCTGGTGCGTCTTATAGGGCGAAAAATACAGGTAAGTGAACACAGTACTCGGCAATAACCCACCTCCTTATCTGATCTGTACACCTGGGGGGGAGCAGTATGCCTGTGGGTGTCTGCGCACATGTGAGAGTGCTGAGTGGCCACGCCCTCTTTTGGCCATATCCACAACTGTGTGTGGCCCCAGAGGGTTGGTGAACCCTGTGCCCCAAAAACGTTAGCCCCGCCTAAACTAGTCTAGCTCTGCGACATCTAAGCAGATCCTCTTGGACAGTGCTTTTTTCTGGGGGTACTCATACCCCTAAACATTTTGTGAATCTAAGTTTGGCCTCATTGAGGGGCAGTATTTCAAATAGGAAAATGAGAGTAACCCTAAACATTTTTAAAGAAAAAAAAAGCACTGCTCTAGGGAACAAACAAATTAGTGAATGAGGGAGAGTTGTTTCTGATTGTCCTGAAGCTATTGATGGTCAGCTACACTTAAGAAACCCAAGCTCTAATGTTCTGAGATTCCCTGTGCTTTTTGTAATTTTGTACCTTTCATGAACTAAAGGAATATGTAAGGTAAAAGGTAAAGGACCTCTGGATGGTTAAGTCCAGCCAAAGAAGACTATGGGGCTGCGGCAGTCATCTCACTTTAGGCCGAGGGAGCTGGCGATTGTCCACAGACAGCTTTCTGGGTCATGTGGCCAGCATGACTAGACAGCCTATTATATTAATTATATTAACCATTAGACATCAAAATAGTGCAAACACCTAAAGCATCAACTAACCTACATCTGTCACCTAGATATATGGAACAAGGGCCTTGGGAATAATTGATTATATCCTTTATGAACCAACAACCAGTCTCATGATCAATTTTAAAACAAGTTTAGCAGAAGCAATTCTATGTTCAACAGCTGAAAAAGTTACTCACTTGGTTTCTAGCAGTTGTGTATTTTCTAAGATAAGGTTTTCAACTTCACGACCCATTCCTTGCAAAGACAGAACAGAGTAAACAGCTTAAAAACATTGAAATTACTAGTGCAAGTGCCAGTTCTCAAACTTATGTACCCTGATACAGAGTTTAGTGTATGCTGCTCCGAGGTTCATGTGGGGCTACTATGTAAGTGGAACTCCACATTAATTTCAGTGGAAGGTACTGCCCTGCTTGCATGCAGATTAGCTTCCTCCACTGAAATGTATTCAATCATTTATTTAATAGAGTTGCATACTGCTTCTTAATGAACATTTCCAAAATGGTTTACAAGCCACCTGTCAAACATTCAATAAAATATAAATATGGAAGAACAACCTATGCAGGTAGGATTGTTCTTGGAGTTTATCGAAGCACCTGATTACTTAATAGCTGAAACGACAGTTTTCAAAACTAAATCTTGCTGCTGGACTTTTAACGTGTTCAACAGGTAGGCTCTCTGAAGCCCAGAAGAACAATGCAAAATATTTTCAGTCCAAGAATCCAATGTTTAACTGCTCTTGCAGAAAATAAATTGTATTAAAACAAGTGTTGAAAATCAATTAAAGTTTACACTACAAATTTAAATTACGTATATTTGATGCTGAAAGCTGTGTCACAACACAGAGAAGAGATGCAGAACATGAAAAAGCTCAAAGACAATGCAACGCCCTTGCAAATGTTCCCCAAATGAGATGATACCTTACCAAAGAAATTATGGTCTTTAAAGCCCATGAATCCCATGAAGAGCAAGAAGAAGAAGAAATATTTTATGTAAGGAGAGGAGTATGAGTGAGGTACAGCACAATACTAGAGATATGAGTGATTTCAAAGCAAAGCCAGCAGTAAACGCCTGAAGCCAAATTATGTTCTGATTTAAAAATGACTCATATAGTAAGACAAAAACAGTTAAAAGAGAGTAGTGTCAAAAAGTATGGTCAAGATCTAGGAGAAGCTGAGTGGACCAAGCATTGCTCTAGTCCGGCATCCCATCTCCAAGGAACCTCCAAGAAACCTGTAAAGAGGCTATGAAAGCAACAGCCTTTTTTCTTTAGTTTGTCCCCAGGAATCTAAATCCCGAAAGGTAACACTGCTAAAAATAGGGGTTCCATTTAGCCAGGGAGGTTGTAGAAAGATCTACACCCTTCAAGACTGACTAATCCCCACCTCCTGCCACTGCCTCTTGAAGCCACCTGCCCACGGCTATCACCACATTTTAAAATAGGGAATTTAATCAGTTAATTATGGGTTGCATGTCAGCCACGCACTTCTTTCTTTGGTTCGTTTTGAATTACTTTCCTTGGTTCTTTTTGATGAAGGCGTGGGTGTGGGTGGGTGTGAACACACACTCACACACACATATGAAAATAAGGTAGTGCCCAATTTAACTTAATGACCCCAAGGTAAAGCCAAAAGGACACACCCACCCATCTAGTCTTTCCAAGCCACACATAATTTACCTGTCCCACATCACCTTTTTCTTTTCCTAAAGTCCCAAATTCTTAAGGGTTTCCACAAGGCAGAAAATGTTCTTGACCATTTTAGTTGCCTTATTCCACACTTTTCCCATCACTGCAGTATCTTTTTGGGGAAGGGACAGTGGAGACCGTACATGGTTTGTTGGTATAAATCAGGCATCCCCAAACTCGGCTCTCCAGCTGTTTTGGGACTACAACTCCCATCATCCCTAGCTAACAGGACCAGTGGTCAGGGATGATGGGAATTGTAGTCCCAAAACAGCTGGAGGGCTGAGTTTGGGGATGCTTGGTATAAATGGTGTTACAAACACTGGCAGCTGTTACTTTGTTAAAGTGTCCATTATGGGGATGACCTTTACAGCTTATAATATACCAACAGCTACACATTTCAGACCTCTGAAAGGTATATAAAGTTATAACATTCCAATAATATTTTGGAGAAGTGGCAATGTCATAGCTACATTCTTGATGGCTCACCATAAATAAACCCTGGGTGTTTAAACTGGCCTTCGCTTCTTACATCAATCTTAGAACATAGGCCAATAAAAGGTTACAGGTTTCTGGGCAAATCTAGGAAAATTAAGACCCTGCTAAAATGTATATAGCGTTGAAACGTATTTGCTATTTACACATGTATTTGCAAAACTGAGCAAATGAGACCAACTCCTCAAACAGAATAAGCACGTAGTAATTTAGTGCTTCTCCACAGCAAATGGTCTGCACTGCTCACCTGGCAGGAGGCAGGGAGGGCAAGTCCATATATTTACACCACAAGCTGCCCACTCTATTGAAATGAACAGGTAAGTACCTGCACAAGGAGGGGAGCTCTGTGCACCCACTGGAGTAGTGGACGAAGTCACTGGAACAAGGCCAATATCTTGCTCCTCGATTCCTTAAGCATACTGAATGTACTCTTCTGAGAAACAAGGATCATATTCTCTAAAACACATGGAATGCTGACTGATGCCAGGGAAACAAGGTATCTCGCTTTTATGTGGCCGCTCTCACAGTGCTGACGCAGATGCACAGATCAAAATCCACCTGCAAGAAGTCTCCCTGTTGGAGAGGGGCTGCAGCTCAATGGCAGAGCACTTATTTTGCACGCAGAAGGTCTCAAGAAGGTTCAATCTCCAGGTAGGGATGGGAGAGAACTCTGCCTGAAACCCTGAGGAGCTGCTGCCAATGCTGAGCTAGGTGGATTTGTGATCTGAATCAGTATAAGGCAGCTTCTTGCTGCGCAGGAGAAAGGCACCCTGCCCCCATTCTGCCAGGATAGCAGCATCACAATGCATTCTTCATGCCCTCCAACTAGCCAGCTCTTCAATTTACATCCTACAATGCGTTTGACATGTGCTTGTGCTTTAAATACATAAGAAGGGGGCCCTGTACTCAGTGATCAGCAAACAGTCATGATGGTTTCAGAAGGTTTGTTGGTTTGTTTATACTGCCCTTCATCCCAAGATCCCAGGGAGGATACAAAATGAGAATACAAAATACTTCAAACCCTGTTCTTATTTCCAACTGCTTCTCCATGTTTGGGTGGTTTCACAAGACAGAACTAGGGCCAGTATCTGCCTATAGCTGTAGAAAATAATGGGTCTTATCTTCAAAAGTGGCTGAAGTTTGAGTTTTTAGAGGATTTCAAAAAGTGCTGTTCGTAGAGATAGACTTGAGTTATTTGCACTACACTTTTAACTGCTGGTGTCCCTAACAGAGAAACGATTATCAAACAAAATGGTTGGGGGGGGGGAGATACCAAGCAGGATAAAAACCAAAATAACAACATATGTTATGATAGCAGCAGCCAAGAATATTGAACTTCAAAACAATAACTTTCGAAAATATAAAAAGCATACACACCAGAATATTCCCCTGGGTATGCAGCCCAAGAGAAAGAAAATTGGAGAATCCCATGTAAACTAACATTGTGGAACCATGCTCCATAAGTCAAACAGCAGATATATTGCATATCACGCTACAAAACAAGGCATTTCATACAAAATGCACACTTATTTCAAATTGGGTCCCACTGAACTCAGTAGGACTTCTGTATAAACACATTAGGATTATTCTGCCGCATTCAGTCGTTTCCCTTCAAATCCTAGAAGATCCAGGCTAAAGTCTGGGGTCCTCCTACCCTTCAAATGTTGGATTCTATTCCCATCCAGCCACGATGGCCAAAGGTCAGGAGTGATGGAAAATGTGCTCCACCAACATCAGGAGGGTAGCAGATTCCTCGTCCCTAATCCGGGCTATGCGAGTTGTCTTTGCAACTCTCTCTTAAAACAGACATCAAGAGCTTTAAAAGCAACTCATTAATAAACCCATTAAAAGGACATCAGTAGAGTCAAGACTCTCCATTTCACTAGTTAATGCTGTCCATCGGATATTCATTCAAATCAGCCAACTTAATTTCAGAGGACAACGAATGGAGAAGACTGATGCTATTCACCAAGCTACATATGTGACCTCCCTTTTTCGAAAGCCAAATACTTGTAATGCTTTTTTAATTTTTAAATAAAGTCAAATCATAAATGCTGTTTGAAATAGATGAATGAAATTTATATTGCCCACCACAAAGAGAATAAAATGTACTTGAGTATCTGCAGCACATCTGTTGAAACGCATAATTCTAGCCAAGGCTGCATGCAGAGTTTTGTAACTAGGGTAACTACCTTCCAATAAAATAAAAAAAAATCCTGGCACCTGGGCTATGCCAGGGCATGTTTCCTGCTCAACTCCAGAAAGAGCAGAACTACTACTGAAACCTTTATTTTCATTCCTGTGACTGCAGCAGTGCCTGGCATATACCGTGCTGTGCTGACATTGTAGCATAAAAATGAAGTTGCGCCATAGGGAAACAGACAAAACAGCAATCCCACTAGCCGCAGTTGCCAAGTGATATAGGCCTACCTCAATTGCTCAACAGAACCTGGAGTGTGTGGTATGGAGAAGGCAGACATATGTGCTCTATTAGGGGGAGCAGGGCAGTTGAGCTCAACCACCTGGCCCTTTAAAGCTTGTGCTTGGGTTACACAGTTCAGGCATGTACACTAAAAGGAAGTGAGGATTCTGGCTAACCTGAACAATTTTCACACAAAGTCGTGGCAACCATCCCAGAGATGCGACACAACTGGGTAGCTGTCTATTTTTCTTCCTGATCAGCTGGAAACACTCCCTTGTCAACATTGTTTCCTTCTGTGAGTACTTATAGACTACTATTCCATTTGCTGAATTTAAATCTGCATTCGAGGTCTCGCTTGTAGCTCTGCAAATATGACATTTTGCAAACTTGGCCTACAGCTGATTTTGGGCAATTCCCTCTTCCCACTGCAGCCCATCACTCCTCATCGCATGCTCTTCAGAAGGGGCCACTGACCCTAGAGAGAGGGGCAGGCGAATCCCATTCAGAGTGAGTTTTTCCACTCAGTAACCAAACCTTCATCTTCTATTGTGCCCATGGCTAGCTAGAATCTTAGGCTCACTGTCCAAAATAATATTTAGCAATACAGACAAACATTTGCCTTTTTCCGATCCTTTTAAATGGGCCTCTTTGGTCTTCTTCGTGACCCAAAATAGAAAATCTGCTTGGGGAAAATGTGCCCCTCTTACAGCGGAGTATAGGGCTGCTATAGAGGCATCTGGCTTACTGATTCCATATGATGCAAATGTTTGACACTGCAAAAGACATCTGCTGACAGCCTGTAAGAACCAACCCACCAAACTGCTACTGGGCCTTGATTTGCATCAAATTGGAATCTACAAAGTTTGAGCAGTGCTAGGTTTATTTATTATGTAGGTTTAGCAATCCTCCTAATGGGGATAGTCTTACATTCTTTAACAGAACTGACTGTGGAACTGGGCTCATCTCCTTTAACTATAGCTGGTGGAGAAGTTCCGATCTGGAAAAATCATCTAGGCTGTAATGGATCTGGATGGGGGTCGTTAGAAAGGGTATCTAGAGGGACCTCTGCATATCAAAGAATGGAGGATGACTGTATTTCAGAAATGAGGCCCCTCCTGCCCTTGTATGCTGATGACCAAAAGAGACAGGAGCAGCCAATGAGGGCTCTATTTTCAGCTTGCTATTTACCAAATTAAACTGGTTATTTCACCAGTCCTTAAAAACTCAGAGCAAATGCTAGATTCACTTCATATTTGGGTAATCTTGTGCCTCTGCATATTATTGTACAGGCTGGTGGTTCTGGGGGCTGTTTCAGATATCCTCCCCATGTCACATGACTTCCTTCTCACCTGGTGAGTAGCTGCTACACCTGCTCTGAAACCTTACCCAAACCTATCAGGGACTCAATGGAACTTACTTCTGAGTGCAACCTAGGACTGCACTAAAGCAGAGATCTGAATAAATAGTCGAAAGACTCCCTTTGGTAAAAACCTCATGTAGGAGACTGAATGTTTTCAACTTCACCATTTTTAATTAGTAAGCATTTTATATATAGAAGAAACTTACTTAAAACGAAGTACTGAACATGAATACTTTTCTCAACAACTTCATTCCTCAACTCTCACAGAACAATTACCTTCACAGTTCTTAAGCTGAAGAAATGGATGGAAATCAACAGGATTTTTTTAGAATACCCACTTACCCAGTAGGTCTGCTCCTTCATCCACATCCCCTATCAGACCAGTGCCAGCAGAAGATAGTTCTTCGAACAGTGATTCTGTATTACGATCAAATGCTTTGTTCTCTATGCCTTTCGTAGGTGTGCTGCACAACAGAATTGGAATTTAAAAGTCAGGAGAATAAAAGTTTTAAAAATATGTAAATATACGCACACAAATGAGTGTTAATGTGTGTGGGCACATGGTCTTCTAAATCACTCCATGCGTCTGACAATGTGGGTTCCAGCCCATAAAAGCTAACACAGCAATAAGCAGCGGTAGCCAACGTAGTGCCCTCCAGATTTTGTTGGACTACAACATCCATAAACCCTCAGCTAGCATGGCCAACAACTGAGGAAGATGGGAGTTGTAGTCCAACAACATCTGGAGGGTGTCACATTGGCAACCGCCAATATAAGTCAGGCATTACAGTCAGGTGTGGCTCTAGAATTATGTGCTAGAAACCTACCAGTGGGTGCGCTTAACTGTCATGGGGCAGAGACATGTGTCAAGGTAATGCTTCCTCCCCACTTACCCCAAATGCACAGCTCGTCACCTGGGTTACTCTTCCTTTCATCCACTTGACTGGCTTTCACTCTTTTCCCCTGGCCCACCTCCCCACGGCACCAGTAGGAGGTCAGCCCTCCTTAACTTCCCACCCCAAGAGCCCTCTGCCCTTGCATTCTGGAGCACTTAAGCAGATCAGAAGCAGCACAGGACTCTCTTGCACTGGCGGAGGAACGGGGTGCGGAGGGCGCAGACCACCCTTGGCACCACTATTCCAATAGGGTGACATCGCGGCGGCCTCCCCGGACATGCGCCGCACACCCACCCACGTGCCAGGCGCCACGCCCCCACAGGTGGCACACCACGCCCCCAGAACGCAAGCCACGCCCTCACAGGTGGTGTGCCACACCCCCGGGATGCGTGCCACACCCCCACGGACAACATGCCACGCCCTCCAGGGCGCCAGCCACTCCCCCGCCTGCTCTCTGCCCCCAGTAGCAGAGCATGCAGCTTCGCCACTGCTCTCACACACACTGTTCTTAGCTCTCCTGGAAGACCCTGAGTAAAAGGACAATGACTGCTGCATAACACACTGCTCTGATCTTCTCGGCAGATCAGGACCCTTTGCACTGGGCGGACAGGCAGTCAAAAGCAGAGCAGCAGCACAGTGGACAACTGTATTGCTTCAGACATTCCCAAGCGTCCTATGCAACGTGGGCCACGTATGGGCCTTTGGGGTCCTGGCATCAGCCCAACAAGACTGTTGGATCTTATAAGTGGAATTCAACATAGCATTAAGTATGCATGCAGGGAACAAGGTCTGCTGCGCAATGGGACTTCCTCCCACCCCCGCCTACACTTAAACCTGTTCTGGAGGGTTTCCCCAGTCATACGGAGCAGGCCTAGGGGGTATGGGGGTGCACAGGAGGTGGGGGGAAAGGCCCAGTGCATGAATGGACCTCTTCCACACATGCAACAACTTAGCTGAACCCTGCCCTGTACATTCCCCCACCCAAAGATCTTTACTGATGAGAAGTGTTCAGCAAAATACCTTGACCCTTTATATCCACTAAGGTCTTTATCCATATCCAGCTCTGGAGTGGATTCGATGATTGCCTGAACTTCAGATTTGTCTTCATTTTCATTAGAACCTGGGGAACAGATCAGAAGTAACTATTTATTCCCATTTCTTTTTCATCCTATCCCAAGAGCTTAAGGGAACTACTATGTATCTTATTTTAATTCCACAGCAACCCAAATGAAGCAATGGCTAAATTATGAGATTAAGCACTGCCAAAGACCAGAGAGATTCACGGCTGAACAGACATCTGAACTATAAAATTACACTGGCAACAAGTTAAATGGCCACTCCATTGTCCCTTAAATGTTACAGTAATTTTTTACTGCAAGGGTGACTTCACAAAGAAGACACTTTCTGCACAAAACACATTTCCATATAAGAAATAGTTTTTTTCCCAGTTTATAGATCTTTAACATTTTATTAATTCGTTCTAAGTACATTTTATTAATTTAAGTACATAAAGGAGGTATGGATATTTATACTTCATAGACCATACAATGGATTTGGAAGCTATGGGGACAATTTTGTCCCCAACCCCAGTGTGATAACCACACCCAAACATACTTGCACCTTATTACACAAGAACACCATGTTTCCTAAATATTAATCAAGAACATCACCCGTTCCTCTAAATATTAATCAATAACTATTCTTCTGGAACTTAGTACGCACACAGATTTACATGTAAGACAGGAAAAAAATTCAGTTTTAAAGTGCGCATAGTATTGGCTCTAGCCACACAATCTATTCTAGGAACTTACCAATAGACACATTTCTTGTTTCTTGGGCTACTTGCACTTCAATGTTCTTGTTCCCTATATCGGAGTCCTTCTCAAGCCCTTCCTTGTGGTCTTTCGAGGGAGATTCAGCAGGCGCAAGGACATCTGAAGCAGCAGTTAAGACTGGCGTAGTACATTTGGAACCTGCTTGGCTAACATCAGAAAGTTCATCCTAAAGTGTAGAGAAATTCAAAGTAATTACAGAATTTATATGATAACATTCCCAGTCACCGGATAGATACTAGACTTGTTGGAGCCAGTTCTCCTCCTAGACATGTCTGCATAACACCATCTTAGTTACCTTTCAGGAGCGAGGAAAAATCTGTCCTATTCTCCCATGGTTGTAATAGTATTCAACATCTCTCTAAAAAAAATTAGATACTGTTTATACTGGCTCTGCTGTTTCTATACGTGTGATTTAAATGCTTTTTGACAGTGCATTTTTGTCTGATTTATTTGTTTTTATTGTTGTTGCAAGGTGCTTTGAAATCATTTACAGTGAAAGGAGGGAGGAGAGAGAGAAATTCTATAAGTTAGGTAAAAAAATAATGGTCAACACAGAAATTGTACTGCTTCTTCTTAGTATTCAGTTGAGCAAACTGTGCCATGGAAAGTTCCAAGATCATTCTCAATGGCTCAGAAAACATACTTTTTCCAGGAACTAATGTAAGAACTAAGTGTATTACAAGCAGAAAACATAGCTGAATTTAAGAGACATTTTGCCTACACAAGTCCTTGTGATCCTCTTTCATACTGCAAAATAACGGGTTACGACCATATCGTTGAAACAGATTGAAACTACAAATGCAACACTGGGCAATCCAGCGTTAAATTTCAAAGCTTTACAGAACACTTGCTTAGCATTTGCATAAAGAAGTACATCAGAGTGGCATTTCAACAGATCCATTTATAGTGGCATATGACAAAAAGAGAAAATCTCAATTTCAATGTTATGTCAAGAATCCTCTCACGACACTTCCCCAAGGTCAGATACGTGAAAGGTGAAGGGTCAAGCAACTCCTTGCCTATGCCCCTTTTGAGATTTAAATTGTATCCCCTGCTTTACATATGAATGGGACAGACTCTTGCTTAAAGCACTAGTTTTCTGTATCATTATATATAGTATGGCCCCAACTGCAGACAATGAAATACTTAGCAAATAATTCTGATCCAAGCTTGGGCGTCTGCCAAGAAACTGATAAGAGGGAAGAACATCAGCGGTAGCACATTCCTCTGTGACAAAGATACTACATATGGCAGATGCAAATATCAGTGCCTCACCTTGAATAAAAATCCTGTACACTGAAGCACTTTTGCCAGCAGCAATCTTGCAGCATCAGGGCAATTGTTGGACCTGGTGAACAATTCTACCATAGCTTTTTGGCCTTGCCCAGAAGTACCAGATTCACCAACACCTAACCTAGGTCCCATCCAAGCATTCTGCTTCACTCTTCCATCATTGCAACCACCATCACAGGTTGTTCTCTGAATCACACCTGTGTTTCCCCTTGCTCCTGCCAGCCTTACTCGCTCCAAACCACCCCACCCCCATTTCCTTGGCACTTGACCTGCCCTCTTAACACTTCTTTCAGCTTCCAGATTTGGGCCATGTGAATTCCGTCCCTTTAGCAAATCCGCTCCACTTCCCAGTGGGGAGGAGTTGCAGTGGACCACATGGCCGCCCACTACCCTCTGGGGGCGGGGGACAAAGTCCCATGTCACTTGGAGGTTCCCAGCCACGTCATTTGCCAGCCAGACAATCCACTGGCCAGGGAGGTGTGGCCGGGCCCCATTTAAACTGAGGGGTGAGCTGGAGAGCTCCCTCTTGGCTCGCTTCCTCGATCTTAACACTTCTTTCAGCTTCCAGATTTGGGCCATGTGAATTCCGTCCCTTTAGCAAAGTGTTTTTGCCCACAGTATAACTATCCTTCCAGCTTAAGCTTGACAATTTGGAGACTGCAGACATCTTTGGGTTTATATCCTTCTAGTTTTGTCATAAAGTATCTTCCCTGGTCCAGCCTGTAATAAACCCACTTAAGGAGAAGCTTGTAGTTTCATGCCTTTGTGGAATGAGGCAACATTTCTTCCAAAACTGCTTACGAGGAAACAAAATTGAGGGTTGAAAGTACAGTGGTACCTCGGGTTCCATACACTTCAGGTTACAGACTCCGCTAACCCAGAAATATTACCTCAGGTTAAGAACTTTGCTTCAGGATTAGAACAGAAATTGTGCGGTGGCGGCACGACAGCAGCAGGACGCCCCATTAGCTAAAGTGGTGCTTCAGGTTAAGAACAGTTTCAGGTTAAGAACGGACCTCCGGAACGAATTAAGTACTTAACCCGAGGTACCACTGTACAACCTTGTGTGTACTCAGAAGTCAATCCCGCTATGTTAAATTGAGTTTACCCTCTAGTAAGTGCATTTTGGTAGTAAGTACATTGGTATGAAGCAGAGATACTTAAAGACCACTTTAATCATTAAACATTAAATTACTAGATTCTGGTCTAGGACTGCAACCACTCAGCCCTGAGCCAGTGTTCCTCACTCTCTCCTGCAGATCAGATAACTCCATGCTGGAAACTGATGAGCATCTCCATCATGTTGTGCCTCCCAGTCCAGGGCATACTAAATGATAATGGTCAAGCCTAGTAACATGCTTTCACAGCCTGCCCCTGCCAGAAACTCGTAGAACATTTTAAAAGTACTGTACACTATTTAAGACAACTGCCCTTCTCCTCTCCCAATTTCTCGGATCTCACCCACTCTTCCAAAAAAAGCCACACAGTTCCAACACTCCTCAATAATTTAGCCGAATCACTCATGGAGAGGAAACTGCAGTCGTAACCAAGTGCATCCACAGAGCTCCGCACTCAAGCGGAATAAGAACTTGACTTTTGTTTAAACGTTTCCCAACGTCTGTATTCCAGCTGCATCCAGGAAAGAATGCAGCACACAGACCACTCACTGACCTTAGCAGACAAAACGCTCACAACAAATGGCCCAACTGCCAAGAGAAGGGGGCCAAGGAAAACCTCAGAGCTTAGTTTGAATAGTTTAACCGAGAAACAGATTAGCCCAATTTCATAATTAGAATTCTACTGATCTACTGCAACTGCTGCATTTCTGGTCCTGCACTTGAATTATCCAACTGTCTGGGCAAACATTAGCTAATGCTTCATCCAAAACTGACTGCGGGTATTTTTCCTTACTTTCTCATTACGATTTTAAGTGTTGTGACATCTATTCTGGCCTCAAAAATTCTGCATTCTCCACCTTCCCATCCTCTATTCATCTGGGACAGGAGGCAAAGTCATAGGCAAACAGCGGGTATGTCGGCAAATAGGGGCTGACATTCAACCAAGATTTACTTAGGCTCATTGATATTAATTAATATGGCTAAGCTAGGTTCATTAATATCAGTTGGTCTACCCAGAGTATACCTTGACTACCACCAAGAATATCAAACTTAGAATAGTGAAAAGCCTGGGTTCAAATCCCCACTTGGTAGTGAAGCTCACTGGACTAGCCAAGGGACTTGAGCACATAATGCAAAACCATTGCCTATTTAGCCAAAGTGTGAACCCGGCCCAGCAGACTAACCAGAATACGATGCTATGGTTTGCTGTTTGCTTACAAACTGTGGTTCATTTTAATTACAGTTTGGTGTTATGTCTGAACCTGGCATTCTTGCTTAACCATGGTTTATCTGGCCACCCCAGGCATATGTCCAGCTATAAAGGTATGAGGCAAGACCAGAGGGGAAAACAAATCAAGCTTGGGAGAAACAAGCTGCAGTTTATATGTTTCTATGATTCATGGTATATTCAACAAACCATGGTTAGAATTAACTATAACTTGGCATTATGTGTTAACACCGTTATCATTTTTCACCCTAACCAATCTCACAGGGTGACTGTTTGGATAAAACAGGTAGGGCAAGAACTAGGAAGACCACCCTGATGTCTTTCATGAAAGAGCAGGGCAAAAAACCCCCAACAACACAGAATGGAGTATTGTGTAGAATAGACACATAACTTAGCAAATTTTGCTCTTCCCAAGAAATGGTTTTGCTAATCGGTTAGAAGGGAGTCTCCCCAAGCATGCAATTTAGCCTGAAGGGTTTACAAAGCGGGTTACAAGAGTTGTATCTTTTTACTGTCCCCTTCCGTAATCCAATTGTATAGCCTGTACATTCTTGACAACTTCCTTTAACTATCTATCCCACCTTAAATGTGCAATATTCTTTGCGGGTAGCGCTGTGGTCTAAACCACTGAGTCTCTTTGGCTTGCTGATCAGAAGGTTGGTGGTTTGAATCCCTGCAATGGGGTGAGCTCCCGTTGCTAGCTCCTGCCAACCTAGCAATTTGAAAGCACACCAGTGCAAGTAGATGAACAGGTACCACTGTGGCGGGAAGGTGAACAGCGTTTCCATGAGCTTTGGTTTCCGTCATGGTGTTCCACAGTGCCAGAAATGGTTTAGTCATGCCAACCACATGACCCTGAAAACTGTCTGTGGACAAACACTGGCTCCCTCGGCCTGAAAGCGAGATGAGCGCTACAACCCCACAGTCACCATTGACAGGACTTAACCGTCCAGGGGTCCTTTACCTTTACCTATTCTTTGCCATGTAGTTCAAAGTTACCTTCCACACTCATGTGTACAATCTACTTTACAACTGTAAAGGGACAGGGAGACACTCTATATGGATGCAACTCACCTAAGGCCTCCTATGGGGTACATACATAGGATCTAAGAGAGATGTGGGGGCACAGAATGTACTGGCACAAATTGTGGAGCAACTAGGGGCTTTAGAGCTGTGTCAAATGGCACACATGATGAAAGAATAAGCATCAGGCACAAGTTCAGAGACATTGTTTTTCTCAGTTTACTTTACAGTACTTTAGTTTCTGCATTTCAGAATACAGTTTCACAGTGTCCCAAGAGTGCAAAAGATGTCCCTTAACCAGACAATTTGACTTGCACATAATCCACCTAGCTGTACACAGACATGGAAGAATGATCAAGGAACATCACCTTTTGGTTGCTGGATAATCAACCCCAAGCTGTAACAACTGATTAAAGATTTCGATATTGAACTGCCTAAAGAATTTTAAGAAATTTAAATGGAAATGACTTCCGACTTGTACTCAGTGGATTTTAGTAAACCACTTCAGAGCTTAACAAATGCCTGCTAGGTGGATCCTGTACAATCTAGGATACCTTAAATACTTCTAAAAGTTACAGACATTATGCAACAGTTATCTGAGCAATAGAGTGTAGTTGAAAAAACCTAACACATAACCCCAACCCATCTAAAAGAAAACTGTAGCTTGAAATATTAGTTATTTCAGAGAGACAAGAAATGGAGGAGTTAGAAAAGGCACTCTACCCATCTAGAAAACTGGTGAAAAGGATGTGGTGTATCTGGAAAACCAGAATTGAGGTCCTGGTCTTCCCCCATAGTCCAGTGCAACCTGAGACCCATTCATCAAAACATATAATAGAAAAAAGACTCACCTTCAACTCACCTGGAAAGACTCTCATTTTAAGAAGATTAGGAACTAAAGAAAGATAGTTTGGGGCTTAGATTTCAACCAGGCACAATGCATCATAGGAAACATATTATTAAAACCTCACCAGATGGGAAAAATAAAAGCACTAGGTCACCTTTAAACTGGTGCGGGAACGTGGCTGACTTAGTTCATGGAACTTCCAATTATCTGACCCAGGAGTTTCCACAGTTCCTCTGTGATTATCAGGTGTGAGAAGTGCATCTCCTGGAGGTAGTGGGAAGATGCCCAATGATATGGGAGGTTCCTTTCTGCTGGGAAGGAAAAACCAAGTTATTTGCTTTCGTTTCTTACACTGAACAGACCTTCGAATCTCAGGAGAAGTAGTAAAAGCTGATATTTAGTTCCTGTAACCAGGCCTTCACAATATTAATTTCTCTTTTTAACCAACTGCTATCTGTTTTATTGACTTTTTAATTATGCTGTATGGATATTTATGGAGCGGTTTTATTATACTTTTTATGTTGTAAGCCACTTCGATACTTTATGAAACTGAAGATTAGAAATAAAAGAGTTAAGAATAATTAGCAATTTCAAAGTACATTTCAGATAACTGTTCTCTCACGAGTTTCTACATGTAAGTATTAGATTACAGCCACTCGTTTCTCAGGGGTGCTGTTTGTAATGATTTTTACTATAATTAAATTGACTGTCAGTAGCTATGACAACAAAGCCTTAGCTTACACCAGTGCTGTGGAGGTGGGGCTTAAAATTTGCAAGCATCCACAAAACAATGTGGGCAAAGACATACTTCAAATGTATGGCAGCATGTAGAAGACCTAGACATTGGATTTGAAAACAGCAGATTTTGAAAGATAATAGAATAAAAGCATTCGGGTCTGATTAACAAAACAATGCAAAATACCTGGGTCTCAAACAGATTCAGCTTAGACTGTATATGAACTGGGGACAGAAAACTACCAGAAGGAAAACAAAAGTGTAACTGAGCAAGTGATTAAATATTAGCCATGGACACTATCATGCATATACAATCAGCAAGAGTGCGAGTTTCTATCCAATGCTGTTTCGTTAGGAGAGTGTTAAAACTTCTAAAAAGTCTCTAGTTAGGCAGAGAAATCCAAGAAGAAGAAAAATATGGTCTTTCAACCAATGCAGGAACAATTAAGGGCTCTTTTTGGACACAAATTTCTAAAAGCGGAAATCCCCAGTGCTAAACTGAGGCAACGTTCCTTATTTCAATACTGGTTTGTACATATGATCCAAGAGTTTACTTTGACAGTACAAACATCTTCCAGTCGTATAATACAAGGGGTCTCTTCATATTCCTCCCCGGTGGAGAACTCTATCCCTAGCATGATGCAGTTGACCCTCCTCTATAAAACTCACACAGAATTGGTGCTATGCAGAAGCAATACCCATTTAGCATCATTACTAAGCTTGGCAATGAAGAAATGATAAAACACATCTTGGTTAACTGGCCAATGGAATCTTTTATTTAAACTTTAATTTACTGGAACAGAAACAAAGGAGAGATAATTAGGCAAATTCTTGTTTATGTGACTTTACTGTCTGCCAATCTGTCTAATTTTGTAACTGTGCAAGCAATGATAATAAGAAGGTTTTGGTTGAGTGACGGGTTAATTTTTCTACTATGTATGGATGAATTACTGAAGCAAGTATCAAATCACCACAGCAGTAAAGGTCGCTGCACTGCAAATCTTGTCAATGTAACTATTCTGTAGGAATTGTGGCACAACTGACCAGACTTTTTGCTATGAGTGTTAGAAATCATTCAAGTAGCTTGTTTAGTATTCTTACATTTGTAAAAAGCATATGAGTGAGGGGAAGAAGCTCCACTTAAGCCTGTGTTATTGATGCCTTCTTCAAATTATTTTGATAAAGTTTCACTACGCTACATTTTAGGGTCAAAAACAGGCGACTGGAGAATCCTGAATGAGGAGGTGAGAATTCTCTCTCCTTCTGGGTTCAAAATGAAGTCAACTCGTTTACACACAGGGCGTGTTAGAACGCCAATTTCTGCAAAGTATTTTTTACCTTTTAAAAAATTTATTTAAAGATAAGGGACCAGGACACATACATTTGAGATTATTGAACATGCTAACCAATGATCTTCTTACTGTGCATGTCAAAAAAATTTTTTTTAATTAAAGGAAGCTCTGAGGTCAACTTTTCATCTACTTTTAATATTAATTTTCATGTTTGTCAAAGAGAGAAGAGATTCAAGATGCACAGACTAGCATCTGCTAAATGTAGAAACCAGAATGACCTTGGAAAGACTTGCCTGTTGTACCCTGCTACAAAACTACTTCCCAAAACTAATTACTCTTGATGTTTTCTACTGCTGTATAAATATTATTTTATAAATATTTGAATTCTACAAACAAAACATTGTAATAAAAATACTCAAAATAAGAAGTACAGTATACTAAGGACTTCTTAAATGCTATCTCCCACACAGCATTTTCCTATATACACATGCCATGCCATGAAAGAACATTAAGAGCTCTTTTTATTCTGTAAATGCCATTATCTAAAAACATACCATTGATTCAATACAAAGTCACACATTCATTGTTAATCCACTAAACCAAGTAAAGGTTAGCGGTCAGCTACTGAAAATTACAGCTATGAGGGATTGCAGCCAAATTCTCTATAGTTCTAGGCAAACGTACATGATCTGAATTTTCTATTTACTACAAAACCTTTAAAAAGTACTTGCAGATAAGCCATATTCAACAACAGGCAAAATACTGAAAACACCAACACACATGGCTGGTTTGGATGTAATGCTAAACCATAGTTTAGAATTACAAAAATGAGCCTAACCTTTCCCTGGGTTTGCAAGCTCCTTCTTTCACCTCCTCCTACAGTGAGGAGTCTAGAAACTTTTGCATCTTTTTAATTATCTGTAGCTTGCCATGCTGTCTGAATCTGAACAAATTGTGGTTAATCTTAGCTATGTTTAGCAGAAGCAAACCAACAATTCTACGATTCTATGACCATCACACCACAGTTAATGAAGTTGGTTTAATTCTAGTATGAGCAGAAAATATTAACTACACTTTAGGGTTTGAATGATATTCCAAACTCCATATTCTAAAAACCTGGTTTAGCATTATGTCTAAACATATGCATTCGAAGTATTAAAAGCTTACTAGAAGATAACACACCAAGGGAACCACACAGATCCTTGTGAATAAAACTTTACATTTTCTTTTACCGCTAATGTGAAATTAACTCTAATGAGATCGGATTCTTGCATTCCCTTGGTGGTGTTCTACCTCATCATTCCTTCTTGCACTTAGAATCACAGAACTGTTGAGCTGGAAGGGACCACAAGGGTCACCTAGTCCAACCCCTGCAATTCTGGGGTAACATAAAATATTTGGGAATCCTCCCCCAGCAGAATCTAAGAATCAGAGGTAAAGCAATGTCTATTTGGTCAAGAATGCTGTTTTAAAGACATGGATGAAGCTCACTTTACATAACAACATTTTTTTTACGTAACAACAAAGGTAAAATTATTCACAATAGGTAGTATGGATGCTACTAATTATATTAGCCATAATAAAGTTAGAAACAGTGTTTGCTATATTGTAAAAAGTTGCACTTTGATTTTTTTACTTTTGCTTGCTAAGCACAATCAAATTCTGCCCTGATGCATCAAAGTACTGGATTACATACTTTTAAATACATAACAGAAGTTTTCAGAAAGCCATATTACTGGTCAAATTACAATCTCCTATGAAAAGAGTTTTGCCATTGCTCTTATAATTCAAGATATTTAAACCCTATTTCTTCACTTTACAGTCTACACCTTAGCTTGTCAGCATTCGATTTACAAAAAGATGCAAAGGTGCTATTATAATAGTTTCACAGACTATCCGCTAGCAGATTCTGCAGAATTCTCTGGAGTAAAGCACAGACCAAATAAATGAAAGGCCTAAACGACCACAGAAGCAAGGCTGCCCAGCATTAGTCAAGCACCTGACAATACAGTGAATACAAGCTTTGTCCACAATGTATTCACATAGCACTTTTATGCCGTTTACAGGATTCAGCAATAAAAAGAGAAAAGCTAATAGCCTTCAAAAACAAAAATGACTTTGTAGTCTCAAAAAAAGCACAATGAAGCCAATTTTTACATTTTAAAACAGGCATTTTATGATTTTTGCACAGAGATTAGACACAGAGATTAGATTCTGCCTGAAACAGACACTTAAGAGATTAGCATCGTCCCACCCTCTCCTTCCTGCCTCCCCTCCCAAGAGAAGAGAAATAATGGGAAGGAGAGAACAAAGAATACAGCAAAAATGACAGAAGGCTCCGTAGTTCAGGGTACCTGAGAATCCTTGGTAAGTTCTGCGTCAGAGCTGGCACGCCAGTGGATATAGAAAAGTGCACAAGCAGCAAAACAGAGAGAGAGACTAAAATAGCTGAATTAATGACCACCGCCCCGCCAACGAAGCCAAACACCAATAGCAGCATGCATCCAGGACTCATGGCGCTGCGCTGGCATGGTGAACTGCAAGAACCAAGGCTACGCAGGGGACAAGGGAGTATCTTTGTAGTGAGTGTCTGTCATTCACTTGCTGCCACAAAAACAATGCCATCAGCAGCGGCTTTCCACTCTCTTCCGCAGCAGCCGCTCCAAAGCAAAATGACATCATCTCACTCTCCTCCCCCACCTAACCGGGAGAAAAAACCACCATGGAGCTGCTTCTCTTCTCCCCAGCATCTATGCAGCAACCTAAAGATACAAGCAAGCTTGCTCGCCTCTTTCTCCTCCCCACTACTTCAAACCTCGGCTGCTCAGCTCCAGTTCATTGGATGGGAGGCTCCGACATCTACATAATGTAGTCACAAAGCTTCCGCCAGAGACGCCCTCTCACAGACATGTGCCCGAAGGTACACATCAGACAACCACGATTCAATTATTTCAAAACCTTTAATTGCTCATCTTTTCGCTGCTGCTTTTTTTGAAAATGAAAAGGAGGGACAGCTTGTCATACCAGATATATGGGTACAAGCTTAAAGTTAAAATATTAGCAGATAGCCAGTCCAGGCCTTGAAGTGTCCCAACAGCAAAAACATAACCCGCCCCTTCCGATAACCCCTCCTATACTGCAATTATGAATAATTCCACCCCATCATTCAGCCTAATGTTTGAAGACAAAGAACCAAGTCTTTAAGATAAAATATAATAGATTATCTTCAGCCAAAGATCAGTAAAGCTTACCTAGTTCTACTGTGCATGATGGGTTCTAGCTGGTCACCCCCAGTCAGTTGATGAAGTTTGGCTCTTTCCAAGTGCTCCATGTAATTATGAATCATCTGTTATTAAGAAGGAGGGGGGATTACTTTAGAAAACTATTCATATCTGTTTAAGCAGAATGGAAATACAATATATGCCTCCACCACCTGCCCCAAAGAATAAACCTTCTCTTAAGGTACTATGAGTATTTTGTTTTCGGATCATAAACTTAATTCCGTTTATGAAGTAACCCAAGTATCAAGACATTTTACCATTAAATATCTTTTTTACAGCAATGTTATTTTCCCCTCCCAGTATGCACAGAAATTTCACCTTGACAACACACCTTGAGAAGGCTATTCGTTGATCTTTTACACTGACTGTCTTGCTTATTCCAAGGTCCCCATTCCAGCATATGCAAACAGCAATCTGAGCAGCACAATACAAATACACACCAATAGTTTTTCACCCGGGTGCAAATTGACAGAATAGACAGGAGGCCCAGTGAGTGGAAGAGATGCAAGAGTAAACTGAGAAAACACACAGTACACGTATCTTTCATGTATTTTGCAAAATGAACAGGTTTCTGCAGTCAGGCACGACTCCTATGCTTTCTTTCATGTACAAAGGGCAGAGCAGGGCAGATATGAGCCTGAAACCTGCTCTATACTGAAGTGGGATCCTAGGTGCATCACATCTTAAAAGCAATAAGGTAAAAGTAAAATGTCAAATAGTTTCCGATTTTATTCCCCTTGAACTTGGCATGTTATCCTCCATCACATCTCATCCCAAATCTGTTGATTTTGTGTGGCTCCATAATCAGTCACACTAGGCTGATTCCAGACCCAGTTCACCCAGTTGTACTCTCTAAAGTTTTCAGCACAAGGAAATGTACTCCAAAGGATCCTAGCAACCCCATGGACTTCTTTTTAATCTGAGAATTAAGGCACCACCATTCCACAAGGGTCTGAAATTGTGCCCTACCTGTCCAAATTCCAAGGTAAGGTAACTTAATTAAAGAGGTTTGTTAAGCTTTTTTTAAATCTTCTCTCCGAAGATGTGTTCTAAATGTGTTGTTTCCCCTAAGTGGCTAGGAAGGAGTCAACGAGGGAAACATTGAACATTTCTGGCCATGACGGAGGACAAGAAGATGCAGAGAAAAAAGTTACATGTCCACAGGATTCAGATGCACCTTTACAAGAGGTACCTAAAATATCTCTAAGATTAAAACATATAGGGGAAAAAATCTCTCAGTCTCTCTGAAGGAACATATGACCTTAACATGAAAATACAATTTTTTCAATAGGCAACATTTTAATACAATTCCCTCCACAGCAGAACTAATAACTAGCGCAAATGAAACTATTTACAGCTGAACAAACCATCACATCAGATAATATCACACTGTGGTCACTCAATATGCAACATGATTGTTTTTTCCAGCCTTCGGGGACATTTTAGATTAAGCTCTAAGCTGCAAGCGGTTAGTTCTGCATTACTAGTGCCCAAATAATGAAGGAAGCAGAAGAAATAGTGTTTACCATTAATAACTACCAATGGAATACTTTAAAAAATGTTAACATTGTTATACTGATGATATTGTGAGGTCTTGTTTGCACCGTCAGCCAATTTGAATGTCTAAGTGATTTGTGAATACTCTGCATCTCAAACACATGTGACACAGCTGCCACTCTTTCTTTTTAAAACACAGTGGGAAATATAATGACAATTATTTATCATTTATATTCCACCTTTAAAATACACAACTATTTCCAATATGACTTACAAACAAACAATAAACAAACCAACTTCAAAACATTAAAATACTATTTCTTTACACTAAGGACAATATCCAAACTTGTTTCCCTTCCTCTCCCTGCATGTCACCAAAATCTACACTGGAATAAAATGGCTGCACTGGATACAACATTATTTTTCCCATTAAGGACTGGCATGTGCAGTTGCTATGCAAATGATTAATTTATTCATTTTCCTCATGTTCCACTTTTCTGCTATATATGCCTACAAGATTGCTTCCCATAAAAAATAATTATACCACAATTGAAACTATGTGTACCACCTTCTTAAATATCTGATTTTAAAAATGTATTGAGTCAATTTGTTACTGGGTCTAAAAAAACTTCAGGTACTTAAAGTTCTTCAGCTTACAAATTGATTTACTCATAGCCCATAAAGCTTGTGAGAGAGTTCAACCGGATGCACAGTTAAAAGGAATTATAAATAAAATTTCAATGTATGCCATTTCATATCAGATTTTAGAAGACACAGCCAACCATATCAGAATAGAGTCATATATTACAATTCGGATTTATGGAGGCATAAAGATTACCTTCATTGTTCCTCAAAAAATGCATCTCTCCCTGCCCCAACCCATGTAACCACATATGACTACAACACCCTCAAACTATTTCTTCTTTACTCCAAAATTGGTGGTGCGTGTTAACTTGTCCCTGACATTTTGGGAAGAGAAGAAGCCATAAAATTATGCACATTCGTATCACTCCAGTACATCTGTCAACACTCAAAATTCAATCATCTCAATTGTGTCTGGGAGACCGACACCTTCATAACGGATACTCAGGTGATGATTCTCCTGGATCTTGAATGGGGTTCCCAATTCCCCGAAGGAGCTTCTGCTGAAATCCTATACAGTGACAGATTTTCTGTAGTAGGGAGAAATCATGCTTTCTACACAGCAGGGAGTTGCAAATGTTAAAGTTAGTCTTCTCAAGTTGCAGTGGCTCATGGTTGGAACCCTGCTTATTTGCTACCCCCATACTATGAACCATTAAACTCGTTCAGTATTACAAATAACCATTGTCAGCTGACAAGCACTGGAAGAGTAGCAAGACTTTTTCAAGACAATAGATAAGTGACACAAGCTACATGCACTTAGCACAGCAGAGCTATGTAAGAATAGTTACAATGGCTTCCACTTGCTCTTTTTCTTCAATTGTCTTTTCAGCACCCCGAACAGCAACAGTTATGACGCTATTGTTGACTTTTGCTTTGCCAGTACTGATAATGTAATGGCTTCAATTAAGTTAACCTCACTGGGATATTTGCAATTGTTGCCCAAACTTTTTTATGCTGAAATGCAGAATATTAAAGAGGAATAATTTGTAACCCACTCATCATTCAAAAATAATCCAACAGAAGATAAAGTCTACAAAACAAATACATAATTATCCTTCTGGTTATCATTTCATAACCAGGGATTTATACATACCTGCTATTATTACAAACCACCCTTCCAAATTAAGAATACATCAGCCTCCCCAACCCAGCACCCTCCAGATGGTGCTGTACTAGCAATTCCACCATCCCTGGTCCCTGGCCATAGCAACTGGGGCTGACAGCCCAAGATTTTGAAGAGCAACAGATCCTGCATCCTTGTAATACAAGATATTTAATGCATCTAGTTCAATATATTGGGGAGAAAGGTCTGTGTAACTTACAAATAAGCTTTTCCCACCAGGATCTGGAAGGAAATTCCATTTCAAAAATGTGTTTATCCTTTTTTTCATTAACATGGTGGTTCTGTTGAAAATCAAATTGTTTTACGCATGTTCAAAAGGTGTGATGGGACAGGAATCAAACTTAGGTTTTCCAAGAGTTGAAGCATTAACCACATTTGCTCATAAATAATCAAGTTATGTGTTTCCCTGGCTAATAAACCAGGAATAAAAATTTATTTAGCTTACTGTTCACAAAAGTCAAAATATTATCAAAAGTAGCACATAGACTGCCATGTAGCCAAAACAGCCAAACATGATCATTAACACAGAAATATTTTTGCTAGTTCTGTTTTTAGACAATCTGTTTCTCTCCCAAAGATATATATGTCAGTGTAAATTTATCACCTTCTTGACCTGAAGTAATCTATGACTCAAGCAACAAGGATGGGTGACCACATAAAGTCAAAACAGAGAGTGTTGGTCAACAGTCACGAAAAGGCAGAGATGGATCAATGTGAACCACTGGACAGTGGTACACAATTCCTCCCCCACCCAAAATATAACTGCTCCAATCATATCTTAAAAACTAATGCTTCAATTTTACCAGCATTCATTCATGTGCTTGCAACCAATTATTCTGTTCATACTTGGCTGCTCTCCAGGAGGGAAATCTATGACAAGTAGCCTAGAGATGAGTCCTTCTAATCCTTGTAATTACTCAAAATCTGTTAAAATAGCAGGTTTTGCACTGCTGCAACTGTTGAAGGAAGAGCTGAACCAAATCAGCACATGTAACCAGACATAGCAAAGAAAGAGAGCATACCTAAAAAAATAGCAGAGATGTTAGTTTCCATTATTGAGATCAAATGTGATCTTTCAATATTCTAATCGTATTCATATCTTGGAGCTGTAGAGTTGCTGCTCTGTTCTTTTTTTTATAAAGTCTTGATCATTTAAGTTTTTCAATTACACTTGCCAGGCTGGACATACATTAATAATAGCCTTGAATGATATCCAACTAAGCCATACTTGGAATAGGCACATTGAAATCAATAAACTACTATAACTTGCCCATTGATTTCAGTGGGTCTACCCAAAGTATGACTTAGCTGGCTATCACACCTTAAGTAAGTAAGTGAATGAGACATATCAAGTGTCAGGGTGGGAGTCATAGACACAAATCAGTGTGAAAGACGCAGGGCTCTGTTGTCAGTGAAGTTAACTCTTTATTCCAGGAAATGGCATACAACTCAGCAACACTTCCCAGTAGGTCCTGCCCCTATGGAGCGGTTGCCAGGACAGAGGTCCCTGCCTTCCACCCTTACTAAGGCTCCTCCTTTCCTGGATGTTTCCCTCTGCTCTCTGTTCTGCCCTCCTCATTATCCATTATCCAGCAGGAGAGAGAGACTCTCTGGGTTCTTCAGAAGTCTCTTGACCTTCTGCTCTGCTGCAGCTTTGGAGTCTGAACTGCTTCCTGTCACAGGCTCTTCCTGCTCGCTAAACCCTCATTTTCATTTATGTTCAAGCGCCAGCTACCAGCACTGTATAGAATTATTAACATATCCCAGAGTGACTCACAACTGATGTCTGAAAAAATGGATTAAAAATAAATATGGTCCTACACAATATTCCTGAAGAAGCCAAATGTGCATTGCTATCTTAATCACATGAAGTTAAAAGCCTACAGATCTTCATCCTTATTTATCAAGCTGAATATTTATCTCCTACTACTGTATACTTTTCTCTATGTCCACTCACATAATGTCAAGATCTGTCAACGGGCGACTCAACATATCAGTTACATAAGTAGTTGTGTGGAAGGAAAAGGTTTTGCTGGTTGCAATCAACACCAACAGTACATGCATTTTCCTTTCACAGCCCTTTTCATCGCCAAGGGTTTTTCTAACAACCAGGACCTAGGCTGCAGCATTGGCAACAATACTATTTTGTAAGACTGCGTTCGCTCTTTAAAGCAAAAAATATAAAGCTGTTGTACCCTGCATTTTTTCTACTTGTTACAAAGTTCAAGCTGACAACATCAGGCACACAAAACATCTAGAGTTGGCTTGAGGAATTCAATCAATCTCCATTCAAACGTACATACTGGAACATGATCAGCCTTCGAGTTTTTATTTTAAATAAATAAATAAATCACTTCCCTTTATGCAAGGATCACAGGGTGGTTTACAATAAAAAAACATTAAAAATACATAAAATAGTAAGAAGCAAAAACAGTAACACACACAGTTTAAAAGGCCTTAGACTGTTTAACTAGCCATAGGTCTTGCGAGAAGAGAAATGCTTTTGCCTGGTGCCTAAAGATATGTAATGAAGGTGCCAGGCAAGCCTTCCTGGGGAGAACATTCCACAAACAGGGAGCCACTGCAGAAAAGGCCTGTTCTCATGTTGCCACCCTCTGGATTTCTCACAGAGGAGGCACACAAAGAAGGGCCTCAACTGATGATTACACGTTCCAGGTCAGTTCATAGAGAGGTGGTCCTTGAGGTATTGTGGTTCTGAGCTGTTTAAGGCTTTGAAGATCAAAACCAGCACTTTGAATTGGGCCCAAAAATTTATTGGTTGCCAGTGCAATCGGGTCAGGATTGGCATGCCATACTCAAATTGTCCTAGTGAGAAACCTGGTCACTGAACCAGCTGAAGATTCCAAGCTGAGAGGTCAAGGAGAATTAACAAGGACACGTTTTCCCTGTCCCTCACTCAACACAGATCATATAGGGCAATCAAAGCAGTTTCTGTGACAAAAACCAGGCCTAAACCCCCGATTGAAATGGATCTAGAAAATCAGGTTTCCTCAAAGAGCTCCTGGATCTGATTTTTTCAAGTTTTCCGAATACTGACACTGTTATGAAGTTCTCCAAATGCTGCCTTTTCTATTTTTCTTCTTCCCTCACAGGCAATAGCTACTCTAAGCAGCTAAAAATTGTATCTGCTACAACAGCACACATTGAAAATGGAGCTGCAAATTACAACATGCTGACTCTGCCAAGAAAAATACATGGCTGCCCCTACAGAACCACATGGGCAGCCATTTTATTATTAGAGGGACTTAGTGCAGGGCGGGGAGATGGACCAGCCATCTCAGAATTCCTCATCTTCCAATTTGCCAGTAAGTGACATTTGTTACTGAGCAAGAGGTGTTGGAGCAAACATTGAGGCCTGGTGTAGCTCCCAATTGTCTTTGTCTAGAAATGCCTCAAGCAAGTCAGAAGGCCTTATAATGAAACATGCCTTAGCCAACAAAATCATGCACGTCTGCTAATGAATACTGGTCACAAAATTTAGTTTTTTTTCTACTGGTTTCCATGCAACAGAGAGGGCTTTTTTCTAATACAAGTTTATATCAACTTGACCATAATTACATTGGCCAAATTGTTCTTGCAAATAAGCAGTTCGATTTATCAATATTTTGAACAAAGAATATTTGTACTAAATTCAAAATGTGCAATATAATAGAGAAGCTGCAGGGGGAAAATAAAATAAAAGTAAGTTGTACTCCCCAAGGAGGGTCTTGGCATATCTCAAGAAATTTGACTGCTAATCATCAGGTCTTTCTCTACGTCACCTGAAACATAATGGGTGACATGACTATCTAAGGTGACAGACTACCTTTTCAAGCAAAGAAAGAGTTGAAACAAACTAAGAGGGAACTCTGGTTTCCCGCTAGGCTAATAAGCTAATAAGCCTGCATCCCACCCGTCCCTCAATCTCAGCAAACATCATGTTAGGATCATGCATGCTGCCAATATCAATCCGGCTCTGCCCTACAATTTAATATAAAGGATTTCAATGAACACACGGAAAACCTTCCAAAAACTCACAGCAAAAGCTTTGGAGAGCCCTCGGCAAACACGGGTGCAGTAGAAGCTCCCTTGATGCCCTTCCCACCAAGTCCCAAGGAATATCTCATTACCTACCTCTGTATGTCTTGAATGAAGAGCATTGTATTCTTTCTTCAGTTCTGCTTCCCTCTCTTCCAGTCTGGTAACTGAAAAAGATAATTAATTCACTCAGAAACAGACATTGACAGCCACAGTAACAGAGTCTACAGACATCATCTCCGGTTTCCACAATTCAAAGCTATTCATACAGAAACCAACTCTGCTCTGTTTTTTAGAAAATTGTGCTCCTGCTTTTCTTCCTCTTCCAAATGCTTTCTCAAGAGAGCATTGAGCAGGTCAGGCTGCAGCCCAGGGCATTTGGAGGGAACACCAAACCTAGTCCCAGAGTCAGGGCCTAATCCAATCTCCACTGTTCTTGAAGAAATTCAGGTTGCCCAACAAGAATCAAGGAACTTTGCTCACTAAAGCTCTCCAGTCAAGGGCCTGATTGACATGGAAGAAGCATCCTGCCCCTTCACCTTTAACAAGGAGGCTAGCTGCTCTTCAACAAGTGGACAGAGCTATACCAGACTATTCAACCACCAGGGTTCTTGTAATGCTAAAAGTGCACTCCCAGTACTAAAAATTATTAAGGGAGTCAAGCTGTACTATAAAGGCAATCAAATCAACATACCATTGTCAGTCCACACATACTATCAAGAGAAAGTAAGAAATTAAGAGAAACTGGGATGGAGTGAACAAGTTTGCCTGACACAACAGTACCCACCATCACCTAGTATTCCTAATTTTCAAGTGTTTCCTCACCAACTGGAGTCCTGTTTTGCCAAATCAAATGAGATACCAATTTGGATTGCATATAACGGTTATGGCATGTTTAGGAAATACAGCGGTACCTTGGTTCTCAAATGGCTTGGCTCCCAAACAAATTGGCCCCCGAATGCCGCAAACCTGGAAGTAAGCATTCCGGTTTGCGAACGTTTTTCGGAAGCCAGATGTCCGACACGGCTTCCGCTTGGGTGCAAGAAGCTTCTGAAGCCAATTGGAAGCCATGCCTTGGTTTTCGAACAGTTTTGGGAGTCAAACAGACTCCCAGAATGGATTAAGTTCGAGAACCAAGGTACCACTGTATTTAGATGTATTGTGCCTAGGCTCCTAGGTCCCTATGCAGGATTCAGGAAATAATTTACTAAACCCATCTCTATTATAGCAACCATTATATATGAAGATGCCACTTTTTTCTAGAAAGTGCTATTCATTCTTTTTTTAAATATGCATATTAAGAACTCATAACAGATCTATAGTTTATATAGGACCTTAACACCACCCAGAGTACATTTACAGCTATTAATGCATGTCCATTTCAAGCCACTCTCCCCACTTGGCAGCTACAAAACACAAGAACCAAGCAGGCAGATCTTTCCCATTCATTTCATTTTAGTCCACAGCTGCAAAATGTAACCATTCCTATTTACTGAGCCATCCAACAACTATAGCTTCTGCTCCATCTAGTGGACTGCTAATTTGCCAACATGTAGAGATACCTGCAGAGTAAAAGGTGTCAATGACTTGAGGATATAGTCAACAACAGATAACTTTGCCTTATAAGCAGGGCTGGTGTCTTTTAGATATCTATATAGTGTTAGTCAATTTACATCTACTTGCATAACAGGCACCAATTTTCTGAACATTAGGTGATCTTTGTTGCCCACTCACATAAGCACAAGAATCGCCAGCGCTGTTCAAAATCAATACTTTGTCTTCCACAGGCCCAGTTCACACATCACATAAAACAAAACCATAGTTGTTGTTGTTGTTTAAAATGGTTTATTGTGAACAAATGCCTCATGTTCAGCTCGCCATTTGTGCTTTCTTTGGACAGAAACAAAGCACAAGCCTCAGTTCAGACAACACGACAAGCCAGACCATGGCTTGTTTCATGGCAGCGTAGCAGCAAGAGGAGTGGGAAAGGAGGGAAGCACCTGCAATTTCAGCAGTGTGCACCAGCAAACTACTTGTCCACCTTAAGCCAGTTTATTTTAGCTACAGTTTAGTGTGTCATGCAAACCAAACCATAGTCAAAATTGCAAAATCAACAGCAGTACCAGCTAACAACAGGTGAGGTCAGCATGAATAAATTGGGGGAGAAAATTCAAATACATGGACACAATCCCCGGAGTATTTTGCTTCATGATCCAATAGGTCTAGAGCAGAGGTCAATAACCAGTGGCCTCCCAGATTTTTTATTTTGTATTTCACATCCGTGATGAAAAGCAGGCTACACAGGTTATTAAAAAATAATAAGTAAAAATTCCATCATGATCTTTGGCCATGCTGGCTGGGGCTGATGGGAGCTGGAATACAACAACACCCAGAGAGTCACAGGTTGGCTACCTGAAGTCTTGAGTATAACACTTCCTTGCTAACAAGATAGCAATCAGAACATCTGCTGGTCCACTGAAAGCAGACACTGGGGAAGAAACAAAGCCCTGCTATTCTAAAGTCAAGTCAGAAACAGATGGGCAAGTCTAACTTAGCACCCTGCTAAATTGGCTCTGTTGCCACGACAGATTCACCAGGTACTTCAGCCAGTTAAAGCTTTCCCTAAAATGAAACTCCTCAGAGGAACTAAGAAGCGTGGAACAAAAATGAAACAACCTATTGCTTCCACTTTCTTCCACCTGTCTGAAGCAGAGGAACTGAGTCTTTTCACTGCTGCCTTCTAAAAAAAGATATCTGCACAAGTGAATGCAACAATGGACAGCACACAGAGTCTCTTTTTTTCATGTACTCACGCAGGCGACCGGTAAAGGTAAAGGGGACCCCTGACCATTAGGTCCAGTAGTGGTCAACTCTGGGATTGCGGCGCTCATCTCGCTTTATTCGCCAGGGGAGCCGGCGTACAGCTCATGTGGCCAGCATGACTAAGCCGCTTCTGGCGAACCAGAGCAGCGCACGGAAACGCCGTTTACCTTCCCGCCGGAGCAGTACCTATTTATCTACTTGCACTTCGTGATTTCGAACTGCTAGGTTGGCAGGACACGCAGGCGACAACACACACTTATAAGATCCACTTAATCTAGTCCAATCCCTTCTCATCCAAACTAAGACAGGTATCCACAACTAAATCATCCCACTTCTCAAAAGCCTTCCATGACCCCTAAAGTTTCCATATCCCCTAAATAGTGTTTTATTAGTGGCTTAAAGTAACCACCTTCTAAATTAGCCAGTTGTCCCATTCTTAGTCAGCAGGGTAAACAAACTTTCTTCCTCCTAAGAGTCCTTAAAATATTTCACCATTGTCAGCAGGATACCAGGTACATTTTGCGCCTAAATATTCTCCATTTGCGAGCACTTCAATAAGTCTGGGTGTCATTTTTTTGCGCATGGCTGACACTCAAGGATTACTGCAATGTATGCAGCTTTGAAGCCTCGAAGTTTATGTTAAGGATAGACAACACGTTAAGGAGTTTAGCAATAAAGAGCAGAGTGTTTTGAAAACCAAAGTATGGTCCCAATGTTTTTATTGTAAACACCAAATTAAACATGTATTAACAATTTCTGCCAAAAATAAGATATTAACAATATGTCACTTATGTGAATTGCAGATTAATTCATGCTTATTAAAATAATAAATAAGAAGTATTGCCGGCCGACTCCCCTCCCCCACCAGTGGCAACTAGACATTCTGTTTTGTGATCCACAACCCAGATCCCAGAAGCCCTTTGGCTCCCAGCTTTTCCATCCCAGTTTCTAACACTGATTGTCAGCACATACAAGCAGGCATGTATGCCTCTGTATAAGAGTACAGGAAAATAAGCTGCTGTTTGGGCAAAGGTAAGTTGCACATTTTTTGAATAATCCACTGGCCAAATCATCATCATCATCACCATCATCATCCACTGGCTGTTTCAACTGCCATGACCTGAAAGCTGCAGGATATACAAGATCACCTTTGTTCTTGCCCAGGTACAGGACCTTGAGGAGCTGCTCTGACTCTGCCCACCCTGGTAATCCACCAGCACAACTCCACCTTAGCCAAAATGTGATTCGTGGGTGGTTGCTTTCAGGCAATGCTATTTGAAAGCAATGTGGGAGAAAGATGCATTTCATTTCATTTAGTAACGTTGCACCGTTTCTTTCTGAACACCCCATAAATCAGGAGATATTCAAATGTAACTGGAAAACTGGAATGTCATTCTCTGGAGGCCTTCACAGAGAATCAAACAAAGGTAGCAAGAGAGTTAACTGAGAGCAGCAGCAGCACACAGAAATCTCCTGGGAATGTTCAGGGCAATATGAAGAGTTTCAAAGCACTCATTGAGAGCAGAAACCCCTCATTTACATTATGATGCATTATTTATTGACGAAGCATCTTGCAAATCTGAGAGAGGGAGGGTAAACATTTTCTAAATAAATTATTTAGTATGGTCTCAACAGAGGTTCCCTGTGTTTAAATACAGCAATAAAATTTAAAAGTGAGAGATCCAAATAGATGAAGGTCATGTTTACATTCACAGGGCCATTTCCAATTTCAAGTGTTCACACTCACATTTGGGAAAACAGGGATAGAGTAGGTTTAATATGTTCCCCTAAAGAGTCCCAAATGACTTGAGACCGAACTGAAAATGTGCCTTCTCCAGCATTTTCCAGCCTCAAATTTGCAATCTGTGGACAAGGCACAGCTCATCAATAGGAGAAGCACAACAAACAGGGAACTGAGGCAGGGCAGCACCCCAGCTACAGAACCCCCTTTCCAATGGAAATCAGTCTGTCTCCCACTTTATATGCATTCAGGAAATGTGTCAAAAGACTTCTGTTTATCCATGCTTTTGAACTGTAGTTTTATGAAACTTTTACATTGCTGGTACTAACTGTCTACATTACCTGAGCAGTGTTGTTTAATTTTTTTAATGTAATTTTATTGTTGTGATCAGCGTGTGAAACTCCTATTGTTCTAGGCACACTTTGCGACTGGGAATTTCATTAACGCGAGCAATTTCTGAGCTCTGGGTGCGGTACTGCACCTAAGATTTCAGATTAAAACTGCCACTATTGCTGCCACTGAGGGTGTGGGAGGAGAAATTCCTGCCTGGTCGACTTCCAAGAAATCACTGCAGTGTAAGGCAAGCTGATAGGTTCTGACATTCCATTGTGGTGTCCACAACTCAGGTTTAAGGTGCCATTTAGCTCCTAGCTTTCATATCTCAGTTTCTAATACTGGTTGTTAGCTGCCCTAGGCTCCCTTTGGGGGAGGGTAGACTATAAATTTGAAATAATAAATAACAAACAGATTTCTTTAAAGCACATAGTTCTGAGTAAAATCTCCAAGCAAACCTGATAGCTTTCTTTAAGAGATAGTAGAGATACATAGGATTGACTAGTCAATCAGTTCAGATCTGACACCATCAATCCACTCTGGGGTACGGTGGAGGCAAACTCTGCTACTTCAATCCTCCAAGCAGATAAATCTATACTGTCAAAGTTGATTATTGGATCAGGGAACTAAGCATCTGATTCCCAATCCATAAACAGAAACCACAAACGTAAGAACCACACATACATGGTCCCTAAATCAGCCAAAGCACATGTGTGAGCAGGCCTAGTGGCACATAAAAACTGCAGGTGTCATAAAAGGGCAAAACCTACACAGTTCCTAGAACTAATTCCACAACTGCAACAGAAGTTCTCTTAAAGCTATAGACCGTGAGGACCAAAGAAGGCAAGTTTGACTAATGTGATTGCTTTCTCAAAGTATTAATTGTCTATAAACCTAAACCAAATGGATTAATAGCATAACCAATGATGAAACTCCAGTTTTATAATAAGGTACATCCATGCAATATTCCAAAGTAAATTTCATAGCTCAAAACTAACACTGCAAACAGGCATTTAAGATCAACCGGAACAGCTAGCTGCTATGGTATCAATGTGCTATTGAGGATATTCTGCACTGTTTGTGTCCTAGACAATTTGATAAACCCGAGGCCCTCCACTGCATATAGGTCTTCATTTCCCCCTTGTGTTTACCATGTATTTGCTGTGAGATCTGAAATGCATCCAAATATTTAAGAACCTGCTGGGCAGCTTCAATGAACAGTGGACAACTTATTTACGACTTCATGACAAATATGTTTCTTTTTCCCCGTAGATGACTGTGAGAAACAGCTCTCAGCATTACAGTTTTCAGGCTATAGTTCAAAGCTCTCCAAATTTTGGAAATTCTCAAAGCATTAGTTCATCACCTTACTTATAACCTTGCAAAACAAGTAATGGAAGCCAAAAAGATATCCCAAGTGGCATTTTTAGGTAATCCAGTGCATAAATTCATAGCAAGAGAAGCTTTCAAAAAGCACAAGCCTTGGGCAATGTCTCAAAAAGAACTGTTGACTTCTCAGCATGAAGATGAAGCAGCAAGCAGCTTCACAATTCTGTGTTTCCTTTGCTATTACAGCATGACGACAAACTCTGTGGCAATCTTTAGAGAGGATTCTTCTTTATTGGTTAAAACAAGAATGAGACAAGATGCGAGAGGAGATTTAATTTTCTCTAATGGGATTTGGTGATCAAGCCACTCAAGGTACATTGCAGCAGTTGGATTCATGATTAGTGCCAGTTACAGCTGGTTCTGAAATAAGGCAGCTGTACATCAGTGGTTGCTTCCACGACCTGACTCCCTTCTGTGCCCAGTCTCATCACAACCCCATCCACGCAACCACAACACCATCATGCTGGTAGAGGCAGAAAAAGGGGGCAGAGGTGGGTTGCAATGGGCAACTAAAGGTTAAAGGCTGTGGCTAGTTTTTCCATCCCCTTTATTCATTTTTAAAATCCATGTCAGGGACTGCACATTCTGAATTCATGTGACTGGGCCATTCTATTACAATGTTTTACACTTGACAGGCAACTTCCCATTCACTTGAGGGTTGCATTCCAGGTCACTGTTTGGGGGCCTACAGACTTATTTCAGCACCAACATTAACCCCGGTTAGCACTAACCAGAGTTCCCTCTTATAGAAGATTTGTAATTGAGGTTTGAACCTGATTAGTAATCCTAGCAAACCCTGGTTAGCATTAAAACAGCAGCCATATTTAAAGTGGCCAGGAATTCACATGGAAAAACCAGGAGAAGGATGGGATACAATCTTATCATATGCTCCGCTGACCATGGATAAGGATGTTACATATGACTATCTCCCAGAATTACTTTGAGGCTAATAAACCACTCCAGTGTCCTTAGAGAGCAATTATAAGCTTGCCAATTGTGTAGCAGCAAAATATTCGCTACTGGTTAAATTAAAAACAAAAACACACTTGAGCTGCATCCAAGGAACTATGAAACAAGTTCCATCAGCTGACAAGACTTCAGACTTTAGCAATAGCCTCATCCCCCATCCCCTCTTGCCACAAGGTAAACTGCTTTGAAAGGGGTTTCAAAAGTAGTTTGTGATATGATAAAGTCAGCTATACAAATAAGAAATCCTACAGGGCTAGCTAGCCCAAGGCCCTTCTATCAGCTTAAGAAACTCTGAGCCATAGCTAACATTAAATTAACAAGATTCCTAGCCACTTTTGAATGGTAAGATCAGTAGAATCAAGGTTGCTTTGAAATTTCTGGACACAGAATGACAGAATCATAGAACTGCAGAGTTGGAAGGGACTGCAAGATTCTGTGAACTGCCCTGAGACCTCTGGGTATAGGGCAGCACATAAAATCAATCAATAAGAACAATAATAATCTAGTCCTGCCCAATGCAAGGATCTTCTGCTCTAAACACTCCACAGCAGATTTGTGGGGCTGCGGGGGGAAAAGGGGGATATCCCATTTGCACGTGTTGAAGTCTATTGTGCAAGTGGGCCTCTGTAGTTGGATATCACCCATTGTTTTTCGGGTGAGAAAAGAAGCTGAAACTGCACTTCAAGAAAGTCTTAACAAAGTTAGTGAGAAGATGATCTTGGACATCAGTCAACACAAAACAAAACTTAAATCACACATACATACATGAAAAGGCAAACACTCCCGCTAGTGAATTGTACTGGTGCAGTCATTTTATGCTCTTTTCTATTAGAAGATAAGAGTGAAAATATCATGCAAACCATGCAATGGTTATAATTAGTTATAATCCACTGATAAAGTCCCACTTACTTTGATCAGCATAGTTTTTTGCTTTCAGTTCAAGCTGCCGGGTTTGCGACTCTAAAGCTTCCACTCTTATCTGCAGATCCTTTTTTTCTTGTTCTTGAGAATCTTCAAATTCAATAAATTTCTTCAAAAAAGAAACAAAATATTCATGGGCATGTGCATTTTATGTGTTGCTTAAAATATTTTTAGGCCTCTTTGGGGGGCAAATGCCCATCCAAAGCAGCTTACTTGAACAATGAAACAATGAAAGAAAAAATAATATACTGTATATATTTTTTAAAAACCTAAAATCTACCCCACATACCCCCAAAAGAACATAATTCAATCAGAACATCACCCAGCTAATTAACATAAAGCCTGGGAGGTCAAGTGGGGTGGAGGGGGAGATCTCTGGGCCTTTCTGAAAAGCCTAGGATGCAGAAGTCTAATGTAGGTCCATTGGAAAGGAAATACATAGTCAGGGGGCCACCATAGGGAAGAAACTTTTGCTTGTGGCAATCAGCCTTCAGAACATAAGAAGCATCCTGCTTTCACAGTGGCCAACCAGATGCCTATGGGAAACCTGAAAGTACAACAGCATTCTTCTTACTTGTCATTCCCAGCAGCTTGTATTTAGAGGCCTGTAGTCTCTAACGGGGGTGGCGCTGTGGGTTAAACCACAGAGCCTAGGACTAGCCGATCGGAAGGTTGGCGGTTTGAATCCCTGCAATGGGGTGAGCTCCCGTTGCTCGGTCCTTGCTCCTGCCAACCTAGCAGTTCGAAAGCACGTCAAAGTGAAAGTAGATAAATAGGTACCGCTCTGGCAGGAAGGTAAACGGTGTTTCCGTGCGCTGCTCTGGTTTGCCAGAAGCAGATTAGTCATCCTGGCCACATGACCCGGAAGCTGTACGCTGGCTCCCTCAGCCAATAAAGCGAGATGAGCGCCGCAACCCCAGAGTCGGTCACGACTGGACCTAATGGTCAGGGGTCCCTTTACCTTTAGTCTCTAACAATGGAAGTAGAACTTAGCCCATCATGCCAAGTAGCCACTGATAGCTTCAACCTAATCTAACGTCAATTAGTCATATTTTAAAGCCACCTAAGTTAGTGGCCAGCAATGGCTCTTGTGGAAGCAAGATCTGTAGCTTAGCTACCCACCATGTGAGGAAGTACTTTGTTTGGTCTGCCCAAAATCTTCCAACATTCAGCTTCAGCAGCTGTCCCCCAAGTTCAGGCTTCCTCAAACTCGGCCCTCCAGATGTTTTGGGCCTACAACTCCCATGATCCCTAGCTAGCAGGACCAGTGGTCAGGGATGATGGGAATTGTAGTCTCAAAACTACAAAGGGCCGAGTTTGAGGAAGCCTGCCCAAGGAAGGAAAACCTATCTCTGGCCACTTTCTCCACACCAGACATGATTGCAGGCATTTCTATCACGTTGCCTCTTTCTTGCCTTCTCTCGAAAACTAAAAAGCCTCCAAAAGCTGTAAGCTTGATCAGTTCTGTTGCCCTTTCCTAAACCTTTTTCAGCTCTACCATAGGTTTTTTGAGGTAAGGCGGCTAGAATTGTACACATTACCCCAAGTGCAGCTGCACTGTAGATTTGCATAATGGCATTGTGACATTCCAATCCCTTTCCAAATGATTCCCAGCATGGCATTCACCTTTTTCTCAGCTGCTGCACTCTGGGCTGACATCTTCCTTGAGCTATCCTCTATGACCCCAAAGTCTTATTGTTGCCAGTTCAGACCCCAAGAGTCCGTGAAATTTAGATTTTTTGTGGATCATTTTGCACTTGCAAATTTCCATTTTACCACCAGTTTACTCAGTCTGGAGAAATTCTTTTAGAGCTCTTCACAAACCTCAACAACTTTGGCCTGAACCCCCCCAAAAATGGAACAGAAGAGGGGTTTAAGGGGAGAAGGCTCCTCTCCTCTCCCACTTTGCTCCTTTAAAGAAGCAGGCTCTCTGTCCCTCTCTCCTTCCCACTCAGCGGCTCTTCTCCCGCTTTGCTGTTTCAAAGCGAGACACGGAGGAGGGAAGGAAGGGGAACCATGGATCCTCTGCTCACGACTGCAGCAGATCTCTCCCCCCCCCCCCGCCACCTGTAGGCATTCCCTCCATAACACGCACAGACATTTCCCCTTACTTTCTAGGAGGAAAAAAGTGAGTGTTATGGTGCAAAAAATACGGTAGTTCTACACTACTTAAAAGTCTTCATCGAAAGCTCTTATCAGATCACCTACTTCCCTCTGACCCTGTCATTATCACACTCTATACCAATAAAAGCAATAGATCCTACACTTCCTTAGTGCTGCCTAACTTCAGGTCACAATACAATTACCTGAAGCTGCAAGTTAGAACTACCACGAAAGGTCCAAGCTGAAACTGAATGATAATTGCTAACCTGAAAAAAAGTTTTTATTTAGAAGTAAGCTGGACTGTTCTCCCTTAGCTATCCCTTACTCATTTTACATTGAGTCTTTAACATTGTGAACCATTCTGGCATGGACCTATCATAATTCTTCATACATATTAGTTGTACAAAGGAATGCCATTGTTAAGGCATACAGTATTTACTTTTCTAAGAGCACTTCATTTTTGGCATTGCAGAGTAAACAACTCTCAGTTCAAGTGTTCTTCTGAAATTAAGAAATTTAACAGAATAAATGAGTTCTTGCCTCCACCTCCTTTAAATACTATTTGTATTAACATACCAAGTCTCTCTCCTATGAAAACAGCAGAACAGTTAGGAAAACTATCATAATTCAAGGATGTACTAGACCAATAAGGCCCCCCAAACTTGTAAAATATACACCAAATAACTATTCAGGCAACTTTGTGACAAAACCATCGCACAATTACTGTACCAGACAACAGTGTGTAAAAGTGGTTTATGAGGGCTGTTTGCCAACAAACCACAGGCGGAAAAGGAGGACTTCACTTGCAATAGTTGTTCCATGCAGGCCCTCGCCACTCTGAGACATCTATAACATGCTTCTGATTTATATTTTCCTGCACTGATCAACATCTCAGAGCCTCTCCAAACACAATGTTATGATGGCTCAATACTGAACTTGCTTAAAAATAAATAGGCATGTTCTCTGGTTTGGGGCTTCAAATCAAGGATTCACATAAAGTCCCTGCACCCCTCCCTTTCTGAAAGCAGGGAAACAAATCAGGAAGCCACAGTGAACCACAGCCTCCCATTACATTGGGACTGAGAAACTATGCTTAATCATGGAGCAAGCCAGGATATTAAGCCATGGGTTCAAAAGCTTCCTGGACTGCTTTCCTACTCACCCCAAAGAGGAAGTGAAGGAGGTTCTTGTGGGTGCAGAAGGTGAATTTATATCTTGGCTTCTAAAGCCAAGATTTGATCCTCCAAATGTAAACATTGTCAATTGCCAGAAGTGGTAGAGGCTTGCCATTTCTTTGTAGTCCGCCTTCTCTCACTCCCCCTCTTTCATATAAAGTACAGTCCAAGAAGCAAGGAATGTCTGTGAGGGATCCTTCACAGATTGCACAAAATACGCAATTCTCAGGAGATTTAAAGAAAGGAAGGAGACGAGGAGCAAGGCTAATTCTACCACACACCCCATTCATCCCTAGAGACCCCTTAAAATAACCAAACATTTGAAGATAAACAGGAGAGCCTAATACAGGATCACTGGAAGGAACAAATGGTCAGATGATTCATAGGCAAACCACCACTCAAAAAGTAGCAAAAAAACCTGCAGGGCACAGGAAACACAGAAGGAAGAGCATCTAGATCTATTTTTTTGTTTTGGAACATCTTAGATATAAAGATCCCTTTTCAACTGAAGTTATTTTTCAGAGTGCTCATTTTGGAAAAGCAACGTCATTACTTAGCAGTCACATGCAAACCTCTGGCTGGTCATTTGATTCTTCCATTTCCTGAAACTTTCTAGTATACCAAGATTATACCTCACTCTCTGAAAACTCTTATCAGTTATGAGAAATCACCACATGCATTAAAGGAACACTGAACAAAAGCAAAGACCATCATGACTGATACTTTGGCATCGCTATTTTTAAAAAAGGCACACATGTATTTCTATTTGCTCACACTTCACCACTACATACAGACATAAAGCATTCAAAGGGGGGAAATTCAGATGCTAATAATAATAATAATAATAATAATAATAATAATAATAATAATATATTTATACCCCGCCCACCTGGCTGGGTATAAAAATATTAAAATACTGTAATACATCAAACATTAAAAGCTTCCCTAAACAGGGCTGCCTTCAGATGTCTTCTAAAAGTCTGGTAGTTGTTGTTCTCTTTAACATCTGGTGGGAGGGCGTTCCACAGGGAGGGGGCCACTACCAAGAAGGCCCTCTGCCTGGTTCCCTGTAACTTGGCTTCTCGCAGTGAGGGAACCGCCAGAGGGCCCTTGGTGCAGGACCTCAGTGTCCGGGTAGAACAATGGGGGTGGAGGCGCTCCTTCAGATATACTGATGGATTAATCTGAATTCATTGCAGAAATAAAAACCCTACAGGAGTAAATGTGATGGCACCTTAAACCTAGGTTCTGGGCACAACAACGGAATGTCTAGGCACGCTTTTTTATAACAGCAATATAAAGCTGAAAATAAATGAACTGCAGCTAAAATATTACATTCATTTTTCACACCCTCCCTTCAGATGTCAAGGAAATAAACAACTATCTGACTCTTAGAAGACATCTGAAGGCAGCCCTGTTTAGGGAAGTTTTTAATGTTTGATGTTTTAGTATGTTCTGATATATATTGTGAGCCACCCAGAGTGGCTGGGGAAACCCAGCCAGATGGATGGGGTATAAATTATTATTATTATTATTATTATTATTATTATTATTATTGAGTGTATTTTTAATGGTGGCAGTCAAGTAGCGGAATGCCCTTTCCCTAAAAGGGCTTTCTTGGCACCTATGCTCTGGTCTTTTGCAGCGGCAGGTAAGCATTATATTTTTATTTTCTCAAGATTTTAATATTAATAACATATTTAATAACATAAGCTAATAAGATATACGTAGTTTAAAATCTGAAACTTTAGATGCTGCTATGCATTTGTTTTTATTTCTGTTTCTGATTTATATCCTATATTTAAACACTTTATGACTGTGGTTTTATAATTCTATGTAATTTTTATCTCATTAAGCTCCCCAAAGACTGTTTTTGTCATTGAGAAGGATAAAATTTATTCATTCATAACAGTTCTACGGTCTCAAGCAGTCATTTTTTCCAGGCCTGCTATTCAACATCCATTTTACTTGAAAATGCCTGAAGTGTATCAAGGAACCTTGCCACATGCAAAAGATATACTTGGACGTGTCCTGTGGGTAAGCAACAAATCACCAATATTTTACAGCAAAATATTTAACTATAATCAACTAAGTCTCACAAGTTGCACAATTTTACTCAGAGGAGCCAATCCTGGGCATTTGTTTATGACATCTACAAGTATATTAACTTTCTACATTAGGACCACATTTTAAAATTTTGGCTTAACATAACTGGAAAACACAAGTTCATTTTTTCATTTGCACCTGCAGTACAGTCAGCCAAGCATGTGCAAACAAGGTATAAATAGATTTTGCTGCTTTCCAAGCCACATGAACAAGCATTGCATGCATCTACAGTAACCCATTCACTTTATGGAGAGCAATACATAATGGCTTAACAACTAACTTCTACATGATTACTAAATGGTACATACTTAACACAAAAGTAACAAAATAGTGAAAACACTACAGCAACAGCATCTATGCATAGGTGATGTTGCTACTTTGCCTCCTGGTGTACATTTGGATGTTTGACACACTAGCAGTGATGAGTAAAATCTAAGTGAGAGGATCCTTACTTAAAGCAAGTCAATAAGTAATATGCAACCAATAGCTGTCACTGAAATTTCTATTTAAATCACAATTTATGCTCCACACAGCATCTTTGTTTATGAAGCTGGTTTGTCACACACAAAAATATATCAGGCAGGGCCAGGAACTTTATTCCCATATCCTAATCCTAAAGGACTGACCACTTAGTAATAAAGATGTTACTTGCTAATTAAAAGGTAAAACCTGACGTGTACATATACTATGTACAAAAAGCATACTAAAAATGTGTGTAGCTTACCTACCTTGATCCAGGTACATTGTAGCATATTATTGATTGCCATGGCATTCAATTTATTTTTCAATTCAAAGCCACACACTGCACTAGAAAAATATTTCTTGTCCCTAGGCACCAGTATTAAACAGAATAACCAGGTGCTTGGTACACAATACAGAGATTTTTTTTTCTAAATTGAAAGCAACACCAGTGATACCCAAGATTACTTCTGCTTGCAATAGTATAAACTGTTACTCTAAGTAAACAAAGCACATGCGAACAGCATACTGTATCAGCTGAGCAGGGTCACAGTCCAGCTCATATTTTAAACTAAGTGTTGTAGGGATTGAACCTGGCACTTATCACCTGCCAGCAATCACTACGCCAGGCTGCTGTAGGGGAGAGAGGAGAAAAGATGCAAGGCCACTATCTGTCCTGCTAAGAAGCCAGGCTCTTCCTGCCATCAATTTCTACCTAGCAACAGTATTTACATCAGGTAAATAGGATGCAGAGGATGAAAGAGAAGGGATGCATGACTACTCCACTGGCCCAGCTGCGAAACCTGCACTTCAAGTGCTTCCTCTCCTAGGACTTTTCCATTCCTGTAGGTCATTAGACCTTTTATGTCAGAACTTGAACCTGACTTTGCTTATTTCCTCCTCCCTCCTGGTTTTCCTTTTGTGTTGTGTCTTATTAGACTGTGCATTTGAGGCCAGGGACAGTATTTTTCATGATATGTAAAGCTGTTCTGGGAGCCTTTTTTGGCTGGAGAGTAGGAGGGGGAAAAATACTTTAATAAACAAACTCCATGCACTCAAAGCATCAAAGGGCCAACCTGCAAGTGATGCTCAGTTGTGTGATTCTTCCCCTTGAAGTTTGATTTTGGTTTTGTTGTTGTTTTAATGAAAAGCAGCCTTGAAGATTGTGAACAGAAGAGATGTGTGAGGTGGTCTGCTTAACCATTTCACTTCTTGCTCTATGTCCAGTCAAAATCTGCCTTCCTAGCTGCTTTCCCAACGCAGAGGAAATATACCAAGCGTGGACTATATTGCTTTTATCACTGATCACACTATGCTTGTTCTCAGCTTTTCTAGAAACTGGGTAGATACCACTGTACACGCTCTTCAAAAATCAGTAATATTATGAACGGTGGTATCTACCCATTTTCTAAAAAGCGCACAATTTGATAAGTAACAAAGGCAACAACATGATACGGTAGCAACAAAGTCTAAAATGTGATATAAATAATGTGGCACTCACCACTGATGTTTAAGATGCTGACTTTTCAGTGAAGGACTATTTGGTTACACCACCTGTTGCTTTAACTGACATTTTCATCCATCAGTCCTGAAAACAAACACTGTCCAATTCCAGGGAGTACAGACTATCCACATCTTAGGCATTTATCTAGGCTTCATGTTGCATGATTAACATGTGACAGCTACCCACTAAGGAAGTTAGCATGCTGCCCCAGAGAAGGGGAGCGTTGAAAACAATACAAGGAACCTTTCAGAAGTCCAGGCATTACTACAGCGTAAGAATCACCTTGGCCAGAATTCTAGAGTTTAACAGCAGCCCAACCAATTCCGTGAGGAAGCTCCCAGGCAAGATACTAAAGCCCTGCCACATCACCCTCTGCTCCACACACAACAGCATTTATCCTCTGAGTTATGGAACACACCAGGCTCTCCTGCAGGTCCCGCCCTGGCAGCTTCACACTACTGTCACTGTGTCAGCCTGCTCCCTTAGCATTTTCCTTCCACTTATGTCCACTTCCTTCCACCCCACTTGCATTGACATATGCGACTTCCATGGGGGCTCAACGCTGCTACAGTGGTACATCGGGTTAAGTACTTAATTCGTTCCGGAGGTCCGTTCTTAACCTGAAACTGTTCTTAACCTGAAGCACCACTTTAGCTAATGGAGCCTCCTGTTGCTGCCGCGCAATTTCTGTTCTCATCCTGAAGCAAAGTTCTTAAGCCGAGGTAATATTTCTGGGTTAGCGGAGTCTGTAACCTGAAGCGTACGTGACCTGAAGCGTATGTAACCCGAGGTACCACTGTACTTCTTTGTGTCGTCGTCCCACAACTGCCACACCCAAACCTGCACCAGCGAAGTTGCCTCATCTCCCTCCCCAAAACTTTCATCCTCCCATCCCGCCAACACCCTGGGATGCCACTCTTCCAAAACACATACACATCTTCCTCTTCCTCCTTTCTTCTTCTCTCTCACGTGCGGAAGCGGACCCCCTCCCCTTGGGACCCTTCCTGGCGGCCCTGCAGCAGCAGCCCCCCCCCCGCCCCGCTCCTTCCCGCCTCCTCCTCCTCACTCACCTCCTCGGCCTGCTTCCGCAGCGCCTTCTCCCGCTCGTACTGGGTGAGGAGCTGCTCGTTGTCGTCCCGCAGCAGCTCGAGCTCCACGCTGGTCTCCTGGCTGTGCGCGCAGACCGAGTCCAGGTTCTCCAGCACGGCCACCACCAGCGGCATCAGCTCGGCCACCACCTCCTCGTCGTAGCGCCCGATGAGCCGCTCGAACTCGCGGTAGATGGAGCCCGCCAGACCCGACACCCGCTCCGACATCATGGCCGGGCCGGGGCCGCCCGGGTCCTCCTGGTACACCACGCCGTCCGCCAGCTCCATGGCCTCGCAGCGCAGGGCAGCACGGGCCGGCCGGAGAGGAGGCGAAAAGCCCCTGGCAGGAGAAAGCAGCAGCAGAGGAGGAGCAGCAGCAGCAGCAGCACCGCCCGCCTGCCTCCCTCTGCAGCGGGGCCTTGATTACAGCTCAGCGCGAACAGGAGGGAAGCTTGGGTGACAGGCGCGCGGCACTGACCTCACCCACGGCGCCGGAGTGGAGGGAGGGGACGCGGGGCAGTGACGTGTGTCGGTGGGCGGGGGCACCGGCGCCCCTCAGCATTCGAAGAATTGGGGCGAGGGCGGGGCTAAGGCTGACTGACGTGTGGTGAGCGTGGGACTGGGCGGGGCCCCAGGACCCGGGCGTGGCCGTGGCACTGTCAGTGAGTCGGGAGAGGGAAAATAGGGCAACGTGGGAAGCTAGGCCTCCTCCGACATCCTCAGGTCCAGCCGGTGGGCTTTTTTCTTCAGGCGCAAGGGCCACAGGGATTCAAGGAGGTTTGCATCCACATAAAGAGTCACAAGAGCGTTCTGGCACCGTTTAGGATGATGACACGACAGCCCAACTTCCTCAGATGCAATCCTAAGCATGCTTCTTTGTATATAATGAAAACCTATTTATACTGGCTTTTGACCCCTTGCAAGGGGATCCCAAGAAGAAAACAAAATAGGAATTTTTCAAATTGTGTATGTGTTATGTTGTTGTGTATGTTACAGGCGACTAAGAAAATAAGATATTCAAGTCTGAAAACATTTAGGCTTCTGCTTTCTCCAGTTGCTCCGATGGGAATTAAAGGGTGCTGCCAAAAGGAAAATACAAAGAATTGTAGAATTGGAAGAGACCCCAAGGATCATCCAGTCCAACCCTTTTTCAGTGGAGGTGGTCTGTAAGGGGATTGAACCCATGACCTTGGCGTAATCAGCACCACACTCTTAACCAACTGAGCTAAATGGAACGAGTAAATTAAAAAGCATTAAAAGTCCAGCAGAATAAAAAATGTTTTTTTTGTTGCCTGCCTAAATGTAATCAGGTAGAGGACCGGTCTCACGTCTTTGTAAATGGTATCACTGAGTTTAATTATTCCAAGGTAAATGTGGCTAGGATTGCAGTAACCCTCACAATGTGTGTTTAGCCCACATTATTTATACATCATCATGCATATAACACACTATAGAATGATGTTTTGAAAATAAAGGTCTCAGCCCCAAGGTGCTTGCAATATATGTTTTGACACGGGATGAGGAAGGGAGAAAAACAAAGATAATGAGGAATGAATGTGAGCAAAATTTGGTTGGGGTTCTTTTGGCTCCTTTTGGTTGGGGTTAAAACAACAGATTCAAGAGAAAGTGGGATGATGTAAGAAACAATTAAAATCTAGTATGCTCTAAAATGTCAGAGGGCAAAAGAAAAAGGTACTAAAATACAGTTTACAGGATTTTATAAAGTATAAACAGCCAAGAACAGGAATGAACATAGCCTGTAACTTGTTAAAAACATTTACAACTGTTGTCTGTGAAGAAAATGACATGTGCTAAACGGAGTGGAGAAAAAAAGGGGGGGCCTTTTGGACTTCTGGGAAAAAGAAGAACAAGAAGAAGACTTATCTGTCTTTTTATTATTATTATTCAGAAGCAGCAGAGTGGTAGCAACAGAGGAAGGAAAATGATGGGTGTGTCCAAACTTAAGTCTTGTGATGTTCTGAATGCATTCCAGCCACTAGGTCAAGTCTGTCGCATGGGCGTGAAGCAGAGATTATGTATGTGGCAATTTCGCACTGTAGTCGGATTCTGCTTCCTTATTGCCTCTGCTGGAAACTTTCTGTGAAAACAAAACTCAGAAGTGCCAAAGGCATTATAGCCAAAACAAATTATGGTACCGATGCTGCAGAGAATTCTTTTGGGCAACTGGCGAGCTCAAATAATTTTTTTTGTTTGTTTTCTTGAATATTGAAATCTCATTCTCTAACTCTCTTAAGTTTGCTTAAGTCTTTTAAACTTTAAAGTAACCAACAGACTTTCTGACAGATAGGATTGACTTTGTCTATATCATGGGTAGGCAAACTAAGGCCCTGGGATGGTCCAGGAATCAGCGTGTTTTTATATGAGTAAAATGTGTCCTTTTATTTAAAATGCATCTCTGGGTTATTTGTGGGCCACAGGAATTCGTTCATTATTATTTTTTTCAAAATATAGTCCGGGCCCTGAGGGACAGTGGACTGACCACCTGCTGAAAAAGTTTGCTGACCCCTGGTCTATATTAATGCTTGTGCAAGCAACATTTGTTATATTAACCGTTCACATGTGTTGGTAATTTGAGCTCCCTCTACTGGTCCTGCCAGAGCACTGGATATTCATATTTTTGCTTTTCATTCAATACAGTATGTTTCTCATCACTGAATAGTTACATTTTCAAGGGAAATATCTGTAGCGCATGAGAGAGAACCTAATAAGAGAAAATGGCAACTACCTGGCTTTCCTGAAATGCCACAAACTGACCAGAAGGATATGGGATATGGGTGGGGTAGGCAGTAAAAAAAAAAAGTGCAGGGAACCCAATTCGATGTTACTACAGGCCCATTTATGCTTAGGCTTTAACTTATTTAAAGTAATGCATCACTTAATAAAGCTGCCCCAAGCTCTTTCAATGTATGTATAAAGTAAGCATTGCGGTTCCCCAAGAAGACATGACATTAAGAATCAAAGAGGCCAAGTGACTTTGGGTGATATCCAATATTGCCTTCACAGACCTGCCCTTCCTCTCTAACTCTCCCTGCAGCCCCAAATTATTTTTTCTAGACTGTCCCCCAACCCTCCAAAGCAGATTTGCAGGGCATGTGTGGTGCTGCAGTGGGGAGGAGAGGAAAGGGAAGTTCTTCTAGTAGACAGACATACTTGGATATTACCCTTTGTATTGTTTTAGATATGGGCCAATGGCCGTAATAAATCAAATCAATCAATCAATCAATCAATCAATCAATACCCTTTGCCTGCAACAACCCCAGCCAGCACACTCACCTGGAACAAAGTCCTATTGAGTTCAGTAGGGATTACCTTTGAGTAAATATGTACTGTATAGGATTGTGTTGTCAACTTTTTTACCCAGGAGTGGTTTTTTGGCTTCATTGGCACTAAGTTCATGCCAATTTTAGCATAGTTTTATTATTTAATAGTGAAGCACTTTAAAAAGCTCAGAATACATATATGTTGCTCATGGCTTATATTCCATCTAATCAAAAAGTGTGGCTTTTTCAATCATCAGCAAAGGACCCTAGTTTCACTTGCATCATGAATCAAGAGTAGAAAACAGGAAGCTCTAGGTCAGGAGGTGGATAATGGAATCTTTCATAGGTGGAGAACTTTTAAAGTTAAATAAGGCTGCTACCCTAAACATGCCTACTCAGAAGGAAGTCCCTTTGAATTCCCAGGTAACATGAACACAGATTTCCAAACAGGTTGTATATTTTTTTTCTGGGTTTTCATTTCTGATTCAGCATTAAGGGGAATTACTTATTTAACAAAATTTATACACAACTTGATTGTAAGGGGGCATCTAAGTGGTTTACAAAAATATAGAATAAAAACAATAAAATTCTTGGTAAAAAAAGTTTAAAATATATTTTAAAGCAGGCTTCCTCAACCTCGGCCCTCCAGATGTTTTGAGACTACAATTCCCAGCATCCCTGATCACTGGTCCTGCTAGCTAGGGATCATGGGAGTTGTAGCCCAAAAACATCTGGAGGGCCAAGATTGAGGAAGCCTGTTTTAAAGCATTAAAATAATATTAAAATCCACAGTAGCTTCAAAAGCTACTTCTACATCTCTGGATAGTCTTGCCTAAACAAAAATGTTTTAAGCAGGCACTGAAATGGATACAGCGCAGCTGCCTGCCTGGTATCAGGGGTACAGTTAGACAACTGTAGCTGTAGTACTTCTTCCTCTCAAGCAATGAAGCTGCTGGTTGCAAAAACTAAAATATGAGTTGCAGTAGTATCAATGACCTCAAGTGCATGTTCAGCAGAGTTTTCTGCTCACAATATTGCTGCTTGACAAGACTTAAGAAATCAACAGTGAGGGAAGTGATGAATGGAGAACAACCTTGTACATATTTCTGCAGAAGCAGCAGTTGGAAAAGAAGATTGAGGAAGCACCAATGTGCTCACACAATAATCTAGGGGTACGCGTAAATTACCTTTGATTCTTGCCTTTATTTCAAGTATATAGTTATCAGTGCTGTGCTGTAAAAGCCATTATTGCATTTTCCACTAGAGAGCAGCAAAGACTTGCAATTTATTTACAGCACCATCCTATGTATGCTTACTCAGAAATAACACTTTGTTTGGTGAGCTTACTCCTAGGTAAATCGGTATAGGGTGGAAGTATTATTGATTGATTGATTGATTGATTGATTGATTGATTGCATGCATGTAATATCACCTTTTTATCCAGACAGTTCAAGGTGCTGTGGTGCTCCCCATTCCTCATTTAATCTGCACAACAAGCCTTTGAGATCGGTTAGGCTGAGAGGCAGTGACTAGCCCAGTGTGCTTCATGGCCGAGTCAGGATTTGAATCCTTGTCTCCAACGTCCTAGTCCGATACTCTAACCACTACATCACACCCAAAGGCTGACTATGTAGAAGAATCCACAGGACTCCAAATAAAAATCAACAGGTATGGGGGTATATTAAATACCACTTGGAAGAAGTACCTTGGCATAATATGTTTTGGCTGGAGCTATAATGTGGCCTTTGGATTAATCACTTTTATTTTTCTTATTCACTCTCAATAATGCATGCTGTACCTATACATAAAGACTTTCAATCCAGTATTTTTGCATGGGCAATTTGACATAGGTGACTGTAAGGCAAGAATAAAAGCTGTCATTAAAAATCTAATGTTTGGAAATGGTTAAACATCACAGGTAGAGTGTATTTTCAAGCTGATGGCTAGCAAGTTGAATATTTACCATTTGACTTATGACTTTTAGATCATTCGTACACTGGCAACAGTGAAGGAATCAGATTGGGAGAGCACATTCCAGAAAATGCACCATGATCCCAGAATTAGCTAAGAGTATGACATTATCTAAAGATACATACCATGAGGTTCAAATTATCTGGTATGTTGCATGCGCAGAGTCTCAGTGCAAGATTTAATCTTTAAGATCATAATCATGGATCAAGGTGCTTTCCTGGCAGTCATTCACAAGGAGTATTTAAGGACATCATGCTTGGGTATGTTGATCCTACAATCCCACTGTTCCAGGAGAAGGCCAGTGCATGATATTGTCCTAATCATATGCACTCCAGCAGCAAACCAGAGACCAAGATAATACTGTTAGAAGGTAGCTATCAGCCACTCCCACAGGGTCCTTGGCATTATGTCAGTAAGAGCTGTTTGACAGTGGAACGAACTCCCTCGATAGCTTGTGGACTCTCCTTCCTCAGAGGTTTTAAAGCAGAGGTTGGATAGTCATCTGTCATGGATGCTTTAGTTGAGATTTAGTTGAGATTCCTGCATTGCAGGAGGCTGGACTAGATGAGCCTTGGGGTCCCTTCCAGCTCTATGATTCTATGTCACCTCCAGTTACCCTTGCAGAAAAAGTACCAATCCATGCCCAGTGACAGCATGGGTGTCACTCCTCCCCACATACAGAGCACAAGCACAAACCCTCCCACTAACAGGCAACAGTGCCTCCCTCTCCAATGCCGTGATTACCCAAAACTCAATAGGCTTGTGTGTAGAAATCAGAAGCTCCTCTGCCAGCAGCAGGAGTGATAGCTTGGCCCCACAATTGTGAGTGCCCGGGGCCATGCATGCCAGTGCTATGCAGTGTGCATGGCCCTGGCGCCGAAATTTGCCGGTGCCCAGCCCCTTCATGGGGAGTTTTGTGGGTGCTCGGGCCCCAGGGCCCCAGGGAGCTGGCACCTATGGCCAGCAAAGGGTTCAAAATGTGTTGGGGTGCTTCCTTTTGTTTTATCACATTGGTATAGGTAAAGGTAAAGGGACCCCTGACCATTAGGTCCAATCGTGGCCGACTCTGGGGTTGCGGCGCTCATCTCACTTTATTGGCCGAGGGAGCCGGCATACAGCTTCCGGGTCATGTGGCCAGCATGACTAAGCTGCTTCTGGTGAACCAGAGCAGCACACGGAAACTCCGTTTACCTTCCCGCCAGAGCGGTACCTATTTATCTACTTGCACTTTGACATGCTTTCGAACTGCTAGGTTGGCAGGAGCTGGGACCGAGCATCAGGAGCTAACCCCGTCAAAGGGATTCGAACCGCCGACCTTTTGATCAGCAAGTCCTAGGCTCTGTGGTTTAACCCACAGTGCCACCCGCGTCCCGCTTCCACATAGATAATGCTAATAACATTGCACATAGCATGTCTGCTCCAATTCAGCAGTAAAGAGCAGGTTTCATGGGGAAAGCACTGGGGCCAAAAAATAATAATTAAAAAAATGCTCAGACAGGGAGCTTTAAAGCACAGACCTGTGCCTAGAAATGTAGCATGAAAGCAAGTCTGGATGACCCTAGATCAGGGGCAGGTCATGCTCTAATCCAATAATAGGTCATGCTGCCAGAATAAGCAGCAGGTGGCTTTCACATAGGAGCTAATAGCCTTTCACTGCAGAAAAGGAAAGAGCAGAAAAAAATAAACAATGATTTCATTATGGTTGAAATGAAATGAGTAAAAAAACTTCTCTCTCCAAAAGTGACATGAAGGGTCTGTTCCCTCACAAGCCGGCTACCACATGGGCTGTGTACACACTATACATTTAAAGGACATTTTCCTCTTCAAATAATTCTGGGCACTGTATGTTGAGGGTTGCTGGGAATTGTAATTCTGTGAAGGGTAAACTACAGTGCCCATAATTCTTTGAGGGAAATATTGTGTTCCAAATGTGCTTTACAGGTATCGTGTACTTCTGACTCATACCTCTGTCACTTGGAAATAAATATAAAGGGTTGTATCCACTGTTTCCATTTCCTCTCCTCTCCCTCACCCCACCCCACAATATCTTCCAGAATATGCTCCAGAGGATCCCCAAGCCTGATTTTGGGGAGTGGGGAGCTGGAGGGTACAGGAGAGGAAGAAGATGAAGCACTGGATATGGCCCTCTTGGGTCTGAAGAGAGTCAAACTGCACAGTCTGCAATGGAAGACTGAATTTTGATCTGACTAGAAAAGAGGAGGCTCCTCCAAATTATTATTTATTATGTTTTTAGATATGCTGTAAACTGCCCAGAGTGGCTGGGGAAACCCAGCCAGATGGGTGAAGTATAAATAATAAAATTTATTATTATTATTATTATTATTATTATTATTATTATTATTATTCCTTCAAATCAACCTGAGTTGGGGGACAGCTAAGGACCTCTACTGTACCATTGGAAATCTGTGAATACCATAAGATATCAGGATTTGGTTGCGCTCTCCACATAAATCGGATTTATTTCTAAAAGGGTGCTTTATTACTTGGTGCCAATGGCAGCTTCAGTGGGGCATGGATTTCATCAGGACCACAGTGTGTAGGTGGAAATGGTTAATCCCCACCTCCAGATACAACTATGGTAAGCAAAAGCAATAAGGACTCTTTTTACAGTTCTGGGTGAAAAATACTGACAGATTATTAGAAATGGGAAGTCTGCATTTAGGAAAATCTGCCGTTTTAGGTTTTTCTCTCTGTTAAAATGATAGGAAGGAAATACATACACTGGATGTACAGAGAGAGAGAGAGATGGTGGTGACATTACTTTTATTAGTAGGAACAGCCACACTGAAAATGCTGGTACTTGTGTGTCTGGAATCACAGCTTGAGTGTTAAAGGGCAGAGGATAAAAGGATCAAGGGCAACCACAGGAAGGAGAAAAAAAGACCAAGGATCAATCCAATTATTGGATTAAAAGACAAATGGCAAAAGGCTGAAGTACAGTACAAATAAAGAAGAAAGCAGCGAAAGGATAAATGAGGTGAAGATACTAAAATTATATCAATACTATGCAATGTGAAAAGGTGACAACAAACAGCTTGTGAGGATGCTAAAGACGGAATAGGATCCTGGTGATTCAGGGTGCTTCCAGGCTGCTAGTTTTGAGTGGGATTCAAGAACATGGCAGCAAATTAAAGTTAATATGGTGCCTTTGCTCAACAAACCTGCTTCCCTCCAAAACTTTTTTTTCTCTCTTTGCAATAAGGAAAGTGATGGGGAAATTCACTGAAAGTATGACATCACAGTTGCTTGACATAATGTTTTATTGTAAGTTGCTTTGGGTTGCACTGGGAAAGTAAAGTAAACAACAACGTGATTAATTAATCCATTAATGGCATATAATCTCCCTGCAAATGCATCAGACTGCATGCTCAATAAATAGCTGGTGTTGTCTAGTCTCTTCACAAACTTTGTGCGTGGGAAGAAAATCAGGATGAAAATACTCCCAGTCTCTAGTAGGATTGACAAACCCTTGGGGCCAACCTGAAGTCTTGAGGTTTACCTGGTTGCTCCCCCCTCCTGGGTAACAGTGGGAAGGCTTGAAACTCCAGGTGGGTGAGAATGCCTTTAACATATCATTATTGTTATTGCTATTGTTATTCCTTCTATGTGCTGTAGAGAGAAGTGAGGGGCAGATGGGGCTGGTCAATCTGGAAAGGTGGCCCATCCAGGAAAAGGAAAACTCTGATCCTAGACCTCCGCTGCCTTGCAGGATATCTTTGGGAGAAGAAAATGCTAAGGAGTAAAGCCTACACAAATCTGGAGTGGAGTCCCCAAGATGGTTGGATGGTGCCTTGTACAGCTCCTGCTGCAAATCCTACAGCCAACTAGTGCCCAAGCATATTGCTGTGCTTTACTTTGGACCATATCAGCGAGGCCAGCAGGGGTGGCCTTGTCCTCTGGGCAGCCCAGGACCTCCATACCCACTTTTCCGAGAACACGTTTCCGAGCACAATTCAAAGTGTTGGTGCTGACCTTTAAAGCCCTAAACGGCCTTGGTCCAGTATACCTGAAGGAGCGTCTCCACCTCCATCATTCTGCCCAGACACTGAGGTCCAGCGCCAAGGGCCTTCTGGCGGTTCCCTCGCTGCGAGAAGCCAAGTTACAGGGAACCAGGCAGAGAGCCTTCTCGGTAGTGGCACCCGCCCTGTGGAACGCCCTCCCACCAGATGTCAAAGAGAACAACAACTACCAAACTTTTAGAAGATATCTTAAGGCAGCCCTGTTTTCCGAAGCTTTTAATGTTTAATAGGTTATTGTATTTTAGTGTTTTGTTGGAAGCCACCCAGAGTGGCTGGGGAAACCCAGCCACATGGGCGGGGTATAAATAATAAATTATTATTGTTATTGTTATTATTTCCAGCCTTGCACCCTGGGGAGCTTGTTGCAGTGCTGCTAACTTCACCCCCAAGGCTCTCTCAATTGTCTGTCTCAAGACAGATGGATGCCAGCAATCCAGTCTGAGAAACTTGTGGAGCAGTTTTTGAAGCCGGCGGCAGATGGCGCCCAAAGCGCCAGGAAGTTGTCCCTGCTTTGCTAATAAGCTGAAGACCTAAGGCAGCTAATGGGTATGGTGAGAAGGGAATGTACCTGAAGGAGTCCCACTGTGAGGCTGGGCTGTAGCCAGGCTGGGGGCTGTAGTAGCGACAGTGTTACCACAGCCACCAGCACGAGCGGATTCACAACGGCAGGCAGACAGGTACGGGTGCACAACTGGGTGGGAGAGATGGCTCAAGGAGACCCGGGATGCTGGGGGAAGAGACAGAGATGTCTCAGAGGTCATAAGGTGTGGCAGAAGCAGCAGTGCCGCAGAAGCTGTCAGAAAAGGGATGTGGATGACAGCGTGAGATGAAGGCAGGAGAAGGCTTATGGAATTAGTATACTTAGAGGGCAGTGTGTAGGCATTTGAGGCAGGCAGGGAAGGGTGTCTAGCAAGCACATGGGCATTTGAGAAGTCTCTGGGGAAGCGAAGTTCACCTTCGAGATCACCATGCCCCATATAGGCCTGGTCAATCACTTCAGTCTGCAGAACTAGAACTGTTACAGGGGACACACTTCAGAACTCTGCCCACTGACCACAGGTAGGTGCCTTAACTGTGCTCTTTTTGGCACATGCTTAAACCATATGTTTAGGCAAGCCTATCCAGATATGTAGAATGTTGACAAGTGTTTAAACCTTGTTTTTAGCTTACTGTTGATTTTAATTTTTTTAATGCTTTAAATGTTTTCAACTGTTTTTACTGAAAATTTAATTGTCTCATTCTTTTTGGAAACTACTTCAAGAGTTTTTTTTTTACAGTCAAGCAGTATCTATTTTTTGTAAAATGAGTAAATAATGAAATGCAGTACAATAATATAACTATAGGAAACTCTTGCTACTGAAGCTGTAGCAGAGATAGGGAACCTCTCATCAGACTCAGCTAACATAGTCAGTGGTCACAGGGGAAGATGGGATTTGGAGTCCACCGACCAACGAAGGGCCAAATGTTCTGTATCCTTGATATATATAGGGACTGGAATGGCCATCTGTAAGGGAAGCTATAGTAGAGCATTTCCTGCATACAGGTGTTGAACTAGATGACCTTTGAGGTGTATCTCTATCTATCCTATGAAAATGTGCACTTTTCTGAAAAGCTCTTTGAAGTTTAACATAATAAATATAATTTAGTAAGTATATCAGAAACATGTAGCCTATAAATGCTTATAAGGTTGCATACTGTTTACAGTAAAATGACTATCAATCAATCAATCAATCAATCAATCAGTAAAGTGTACAAAAACTTGATGTGTAACTACTCTGATCCTAAAAACACCAAATTGAAAATAAGGTTTCTGTTAGTTTCAGTTGGTACGAACAGTGAAATACATAATCCTCATTCAGGCATTAGGTCTTGTATGCAATATGGCCCCTCCGTATTACTTGGAAAGTGAAATTGCCATGTTTCAAGTTGAACAATTGTAACTAGTATCTTGGTCCTTGTGGGGGGATAACTTTCACATTTATCTGCTCAGTGTCGTAATTGTGTTATGAGAACATATGGATATGCCTGTAAAACCAGATACAAGTTATGAACCAGGCTTTATCCATTTTCTTTATGCCAAATCTCAGTTGCTGTGTAACTTGGAGTACACCTGTAATATAACTCCTTTCTAACTGACTGTAATGTTTCTATATTCTTCAGTGCTAAACTGACTGTATATGCAGCTATTAGGCACATTTGTGGGACCACTGCTGTGCTGGTTATCCTCTGATGTAAGATGAATAGTGTGTGTATACTGCGCCTAATCCACTTAACTGATGGGTTGTCCTCAGTCTAATACTGCATAATGCTGCAACAGACTGAGACTTTTTAAACCCTCCAGACTTCTGCCATAGCAGGATTTAGATCTTGATCATATCGCTGCTTTCCTATTGCAGTAGGACAATGGCTTCAGTTGCTGAGCGGACTTTCATCGCCATCAAGCCTGACGGAGTACAGCGGGGCTTGGTGGGAGAAATTATCAAGCGATTTGAAAGGAAGGGATTCAAACTGGTAGCCATGAAATTCATGCATGTAAGTTTCTGTCGAGGTATTGCCAAGCATTGTTATTCTGTTGCAGAATTGCCATGCATTGTTTATCGGTCTGTTGTGTCAAAGCGGACTCTGAACAGAAATAAATTTGAAGTAGTCAGTTTTGAACTGCAGCACATTGCAGCCTCCATAGCTACGACCCCAAGGAGAGTCCACAAATATAGGTGGCTGGGTTGATGACCTGTCAATCAACCTATACATACCCCTCAGCAGTACATAGCATAATATCCAGTTCATTGCATACAGAGTGCATTATGGTGCAATGCCTAGAACCCTGGCCAAGGGTGGTGTAGTGGTTAGCATGTTGGAGAGACCCGGGTTCAGACCCCCAATGAGACATTTGTAGTGACTACAATGATTTGCATAGTTACCTGAGGAAAATCTCCATTGAACTCAGTGCTGCTTACTTCCGACAGCATAGGTTCAACTTCTAAAACTCACTGAACTGTAAGTTTAATAGGAATGCAAACAGTTTTGCAAATAAATGTTTCCATTGATACTGCTAGCACAAAGTATTCACCCCTCCAAGGAAGAAGTACCCTCCCAAAAAGAAAGAAGAATCTGCTTGATTCTCAGACTTCCTCTATATTAATCCTTATTCACTGATTTCCTCTATATTAATATGTCACAAACTGTAGTAAAATTCAAAAGCCTCCTTATCACCTCATTCACTTGCCAGAGGGTCTGTCAATTACCCTGGAATTTTGGCCGCTATTGTTATGATTCTTGCTCTGAAAGAAATGTTCTGGAACTGTGCTGTAGCCCCATTTCTTTCCTGCTCCACTACACCACTGATCCAGTATTTTACAATATAACTTAATATTTTGGATCCTTTCCAATATCTAGCAGAAAGTAAAGCCACGCTGAGTACTCTAATTTTAGTAAGCAGCTGTCCTTAGTCGGAAAGGTGTGTCCTTAGAGGTATATTTTAAAGTTAATGCCTCAGATTTTCTGGGAGGTGCAAATGCGTTGTTCAATTAACTTGAGTGGAAATCATCTTGCCGAATGAACCAAAATAAATATTGTTTAAAATCTGTACTAGCCAGCTAAACCAATATTGTAATAAAGTGCTAGGGCCAATATTTGACAAGCAAGCGTGCAATTTAAGGATTAATACTACTCTTGTAGTTAATTTTATTTGACATAAGATGCTCTTAAGTTCTTATGCTAAGCATTTTATTCCTGCAGGCCTCTGAAGATCTTCTCAGTGAACACTACAGTGACCTGAAAGATAGGCCATTCTTTGCTGGGCTAGTTAAATATATGCACTCTGGACCTGTTGTAGCCATGGTAAGTCTTCAGCAAATAACCTTGATTTCTTTAAAAAGCAAATGAACTTTATGCAGCAAGCACTGAGAAAAGAGATGAAGTTTGGTTGCATCTTCAGAATACAGTATATGCTATATGTATTCTTGTGGAAGGAAACAAAACAATATGATTGTTCTAAACCTCTGAATAATAATAATAATAATAATAATAATAATAATAATAATAATAATAATAATAATAATATAAAAAAACAACCTCTGATACTAATAATGGACAAGGCCACAATATCACTAAGAGCCTAACTTCTACATTTTTATGTGGATGTGCTTCCATTCCTTAAATAGAATAAAAATTAAATAATGCCCAGATTCAAAATATGATTAACAAATGTAACACAATGTGATTGCCTAAATAGAAAGTAAAGTTCTAAGCAAAGACTGCCATTTTAATATATTTTCAAATGGAGAATTCAGAGTTAGCAATATTAGTACTACCAATCATGATAATTAATTAAATTTGTATATCATCCTCCAGCCAAAGATTGCAGGGAAGTTCACGACACAAAAATACAAAATGAGAACACAAAACGCATAATGAGAACAAAAACCAACCAATAACGCCCTCCCACAAACACGTTTAAAAGGGCATGGAATGTTAATCAGCCAAAGGCCAATTAATTGATCTAATTGTAACCCCAGATCTTTGAAAGGTTGGCAAACTATGGCCCCATTTAGATAACCACTATTAGAATCTTATCGTCACATAGCAATGAAATAAAAATAAGCAGTCATCATAGCAACTACACAGGTTACATGTGCAAAACTGCACTGTTGCCTTGGGATAACTCCCATCGTCCCATAGCAATTGCTCGTTAAAAGTAGCAACTGTGCAGCAATATTAACGAGTGTAAAAAAAACCCCTCCCAAACCTCTATCTTCTTCTAGATGAGCAAGGCCTGCGAGAATTACAAAAATAGCTGCCTTCCCTTCAGTGCTTTGTCCAAGCTCTGATGCTGCCGTTGTCACAGCATCTTGCTACCTGAGAGATGAAAACTGCATCTTATGCCCAGACCATCCTAGGCTCTGCCATCTCTCGGTTCTAACAGTCTGTCCATACTTGATAATTCACAATGGATGCAGGCATCCAAATTATGACTGTGGGTGGGCATGGTGGAGAGCTGGAGAGACTCAAGGATATAGAAATCAGACCCAGCCACAGTTTATGTGCTTCTGTATAAGTCAAAGCGTACACCTGGAGTTAGGGGCCTGCTTGAATTAACAGTTTTTGAATGGAAATAGATCTGTAAATGTACTCTGGAATCTGCAGTGTAAGCCTCTTACATCTACATGTTCAAATTAACCCCAATCGTTTGGTTCAGATTCTACAAAACGGTACTGCCACTGTACAGTTCAATTCCTTATCCCCCCCCCCTTGTTGTAAAAGTGGATAAGCACCCATCAGCAACAAAAACTGCTGGCAGATTTGAGCAACATGTCTTCTTGCTAATTGTGAAACTATCTATATGCTAAGCACTTTAAGATTATATTGGAATAAAGCAATGAGTTTGAAAGGTGCTACAAGCAATAGGGGTTGAAAACAATGTCAAACATTATTTTTTCTTTAGCACTATACTTGCATTGGCCCATAATGTAGTATTTTGCCTGTACTAGTTTAGAAAAAATTGGTGTTTTACTGTCTGAGAAGAGGAGGAACAAACTTCCTTCAGATAAAATACACAAAATGAAACGTTCACAAGATAGCAGAGCTTTTATGACATGATGGTTTGTTTACTTTTCACACACACACATTATTTAAGGGACTACATGAGCACGTTATTTATGTTTGAGTGGTAATTAGAGAAAAATCTAAAATGTGTGTCTGACTTGTTAGCCCTCCATTAGTGCAATGGGGAAAACATTTGCTGCTTTGAGATTCTAAACTACCGTATGCCAACATTATGTTCAGAGGAGGGATGCAATGGAATGCCTGTGGAGTCATACCTTGGTTGATGAACGCCTTTGTTGACGAACTCAGACATTTTGGCTCCTGAATGCCGCAAACTCGAAAGTGAGTGTTCAGGTTTGTGAACGTTCTTTGGAACCCGAACGTCCGTTTTGGCTGTCGGCATTGTTTCCGGGGCCAATCAGCCAATTGGAGGCCGTGCCTTTGTTTGCAATTGTTTTGGAAGTTGAACCGACTTCCGGAATGGATTCCGTTCGTCAACCAAGGTACAACTGTAAATGTTCATTTATGCATCTGTGGCCAGAGAGAGAGAGAAACGGAAGATGTTGTTTGCTGTGTATCATTGTAAAATTTGTCACTTACTGGTTAGTAGGGATAATATGTTACACATAAGGTATCATGTTTTCTCTAGCACAGTGTTTCCCAACCGGTGTTCCGCGGCACACTAGTGTGCCGTGAGACATCGGCTGGTGTGCCGTGGGAGGGAGGCGGGCGAGTCGGGCGGTGAGAGGCGGCGGCGGCAAGGATCCGCGTCGAGCCGGGGGCGGCTCCGCGGTGGTGGTGCCGAGCGGCGGGGCAGCGCGTGCAAATGGAGGAGCGCGAGACAGCGGAGGAGGAGGAGGCCGGCGGCCGGCATGTCCGGGCAGCAGCAGCAACAACAGCAGCAGCAACTCCCGCCGCCGCCCCCTCCTCCGCCCGCTATCGCCGCCACCACCACAACAGCCGCCACCGCCTCAGCTGCCGCCGTCCCTCAGTCCCTCGCTCTGCTGCCTCCCCACCCCCACCCCCAAAGCTTGGAGGTTCCCCGGCAAGGCGGAGGGAAAAAAAGTGAAAACTTTCACTTTCGTGCGTCCCTCCCGGCGTGACGCTGCGCGCTGACGTCACGGGGCAGTAATGGTGGTGTGCCGCGAGATTTTTTTGATTAAACAGGTGTGCCGTTGCCCAAAAAAGGTGGGGAAACACTGCTCTAGCAGTCCAATACAGTGGTACCTCTGGTTACAGACACTTCAGGTTACAGACTCCGCTAACCCAGAAATATTACCTCGGGTTAAGAACTTTGCTTCAGGATGAGAACAGAAATTGTACGGCGGCAACGGGAGGCCCCATTAGCTAAAGTGGTACCTCAGGTTAAGAACAGTTTCAGCTTAAGAACAGACCTCCAGAATGAATTAAGTTCTTAACCCGAGGTACCACTGTAGATGAGATAATAAAATTATCACACAAGTTGGGATCCAATGTGTTGGGGATCGCCTCTGTTAAAAGGTATCCCTCTACCTGAAAATTTGCATTTTTGTGATGGCTATTGGTGTTTAGCAAAGAAATTTGGCTGGCTGACTCACCAATATACACAATGTAGCAGCACTCAGCCACAAAAGCAGAAGGGGATTCCCCCCCCCCCTCCACAGGCTACCAAATGAAATAGAATAGCTCACAGCCAGAGGAAACTGTACTGGATGGAACAGATGGACCAGTGGTCTTGCTAAGTAAGAGCCAGCTTCATGTGTTCCTGTGAGCAACACATGCATTCTGGCCATCTAAGTCCCATGAGAACAGTGGGGCTTAAATGGGCATAATGCTATACTGTACTTGGTTCTGGTCACGGTCCATACAGGCCTAAGGAAAGCTTCAAAGCTTAATTAGTTACAACCAAATTCTATTAATTACAGCTGAGTCAAAATTTCTCATAAGACATTTTTCTGATAAATCTTCTGAATTCATTCCTTTTTCTCACCCTAGAAGAAGGCCACTTAATACCATTTCCCCAAATTTCCTCAAGCATTTTATAATGACAGCCTTTTGTTTGTTTCACAATGTCCCAGAACTATGGATAGATAATCTAGGGAATTATGGAGGGTGTAAAATGGTGACCAGGCTACCAACCCAGAAAAAAAAAAAGATTTTAAAAAAGATTTAGGTTAAAATATTGAAACTGTGCTAAATTACACTGCTAGTGGGAAGCCATACCCTTAAGCAAATGTTGGAAAAATTCTCCCCCTCCCCTTGGAAGAATTTTGTGAAATGGTCCCCTGCTTTTTCCTCTGTCCACTGATGGGGTAAATTCCGAGAGGCCGTTTGCACACTGCTGTCTTATTCACACGGTGGTGGAGTTGGTGAGAATATTGTGATATAATGACTTTTACTCTTTTACTGCAACAATCGTTTTAATCTCAGTTCTTTGGTTGTTCAAGGTATGGCAAGGCCTCAATGTAGTTAAGACCGGAAGAGTAATGCTGGGAGAAACTAATCCTGCAGATTCCAAACCTGGCACAATTCGTGGTGACTTCTGTGTGCAAGTTGGCAGGTAAATTCCGAATTGACGTCTTACAAAATGGAATTGCTAACTAGTTCTAGTCTACATGCAGTTAGGATACAAATATTATTATTATTATTATTATTATTATTATTATTATTATTATTATTATTATTATTATTATTATTACCGTACAGTACTTTTCTGTGTATTAGACAAGGATTTTCTCGATGAAGTAATGTATAAAAATAGGGGTCATCTTATACATGGGTAGTTCAGAGGGGGGGTGGGGGATTGGTTGCTGCCGCGAGCAGGAGACTGTCAGCGACGGTAGTGCATGTGATAAGTGTCTGCATCAAGGGCTTTTATTGATTGGGCGGGCGATAGGCAGCCTCTGGGGGTGAGCGGTCAGATGTTTGTTGGCTTCTGGAAGTGTTGTTTAGGCGGGTGAGTGAGCAATCCCCTCCCCCCCAAAAGCAACCCTGGGCAATCCTCCCCCCAAAATGCTCAACAACTCTGTGCAAAGAGTTATACACGGGGGCGTGTTATACACAGAAAAACATGGTACTACTACTACTACAGTCATACTTGGTTTTCGAACAGCTTACGGTAGTTCTCAAACATTTTGGCTCCCAAACACTGCAAACCCGGAAGTGACTGTTCCGGTTCGTGAACTATTTTTGGAAGCCGAACATTCGATGGGGCTTCCATGGCTTCTGATTGGCTGCAGGAGCTTCCTGCAGCCAATCAGAAGCCGCACTTTGGTTTCGAAACGTTTTGGAAGTCAAACAGACTTCCGGAACAGATTCCGTTTGACTTCCAAGGTACAACTGTATTTTTAAAAAGACATTTGGAGTGTAAATTAATAGTTATGACCTGAACAGCTGGTGCTTCTCATAGTAGCTTCCCAACATTACAGCAAGCCTAACAAGCCCCTGCTTCTTTTGCCTTTTTCATTATCTCAGTGCCTGTCTTTGCCATAGTTCCTCCTGCCACATTTCCTTATGCTACTGCATGTGATGGCCTTGGGGCAGCACAGGTTATGAAGAGAGGCTGGCCTGCTAAAAGCATCAAACACTGCTGTTGTAGCACCTCAGAGTTCCTTTACAAAGAATACATTGTGTGATATTGTTTTTTCCTTTGAGCGCCATAGCCTTGTCTAACAAGTAGTATTATAAAAACTTTGGACTGTGGTTTAAATTTAAGACTTGGAAACTTTGCGCACAGTTTAATATGCTGCCCCTGTGGGAAATAAACACTTTGTCTTAGGAGGGTGCAAAGGAGTGGAAAAGAAATAGCTTGTTATAGTAGCAAACAATTACTGAAACACAAGGGTTTCACGTTACATCCAGCAAAGTCACTTCTCTGTTGCAGTATATGCACAATTACGGTAATATGGGGGGAGGGGTTATTGTCCATTTGTCAAAACGTAACAGCCAATAAAACTATTATTTCTATGTTTTTCTGTTTGATTAGTATAATCAAATTTTTTTCAACTTTATTGCCCTTTCAGAAATATAATTCATGGCAGTGACTCTGTAGAAAATGCTGAGATTGAAATCAACCTATGGTTCACACCAGAAGAAATTGTCGACTACACAAGCTGTGAGCACCCATGGATCTATGATTAAAAACTTGTGTATTCCTTTGTTATGTTTATCTGGAAACAGTTCCTACCTCCAATATCCTCTAAAATTGTTTCCCCAAATGCCCTGTATGATTTATAAATGTTAATTGTATTTGTTGTGCTGACTGAAGATTTTATTTAACTAAACTGGAATATACTTTTATTCATTAGAAAAGGAAATGGGGTGAGGGCTGTTGAAGAAGAGAACACACTTTTGTTCTCCTTCAGCAGTTATCAAACGCACATGCTTAATTTTATTATATTTACTGTACTCAATGGAGTCAACCATTACTTTAGGTTGTTCATATTTATGAGTTTGCAAGATGAGAAGGGCTGTTTAGGGCAGCCCTGTTTAGGGAAGCTTTTAATATTTAACAGACTATTGTATTTTAATATTTTGTTGGAAGCTGCCCAGAGTGGCTGAGGAAACCCAGCCAGATGGGCGGGGTATAAATAATAAATTATTATTATTATTATTATTATTATTATTATTATTATTATTATTACTACTACTACTACTACTACTACTACTACTACCACTACTATTATGAGAAGCTATTGTATACAAACCATTTGCCACTGAATACGTTACACAAGTGATAAATAACATACTCCCTGAATGGATCAGCAGAGTGGCTATTCTGTTTCACCTTAAAATGCCAGGTCATGAATGCAGCAATGCAAAACATTACACTACAGTGTAATTTAAATATGGTGTAATCACAGCATATTGAATACTTATAGAATGTAATCTATTTGATTGATTGATTTCATAAAATTTATATACCACCTGATTGTAAAGAAAACAACCCTCAAAATGGTTTACAAAAAGAATAAAGCAATGAAATTATCAGTAAAAACAATTATTTAAAACATACAAAAAACTAAAAACAGATTAAAACACACACCAACATTCTAGATATCTGGGTAGGTGCCAAAAGTGCACAGTGAACGTGCTTGTCTGATATCAAAAGGCAGGGAGTTCCAAAGTGTAGATGCTGCCACACTAAAATATTGAGTGCCAGTTCTACAGACTGAAGTGGTTGAATTCGCATATAAGGTGATCTTGCAGGTAGACTGGTCCCCAGTTGCTAAGGGCTTTATATACTAACAATTTGAACCTGGCCCGGTAGCAAATTGGCACTGAACACAGGTGTTATGTGCTGGCAAAGTCTCACCCTTATCAGCAATCGTGCAGCAGCACAAGAGTACATTGCAGTAATCCAGCCTTGAAGTAACCAATACCTGGACTACTGTGACCAAGCTTTCCTGGTCCAGGAATGGGTGTAGCTGTTGTACCAATTGCAGCTAGTAAAAGGCACTGAGGCTACCTGAACCTCAAGTGACAGAACTGGATTCAGAAGCACCCCAAAGCTTTGAACCTCTTCCTTCAGGGGGAGTACAATCCAATCAGGGCAGGCAATTGACCCAATTTCTCAGACATGGGAGTTACTCACCCACAGTGCCTCCATCTTGCCAGGGTCCAAGCTGAGCTTGTTTTCCCTCATCCATCTCACCACTGCATCCAAGCAACAGCCCAGAGCCTGTATGGCCTCTCCTAATTCAGATGTTATAGAGAAATAGAGCTGAGTTATGTTATGGAGAAATAGACCCTGTCCTAAAACTCCCAATGACTGCTCCCAGTGGCTTCATGTAAATAGTAAATAGCATTGGAAATAAGATGACTGTCGTGTGGCAGCCCATAACATAGCTGCCCAGGGAGCCGAAAAGCACTTTCCCAATGCTACTCTCTGGACTCTGTCCCAAAAGCAGGATTGGAACCACTAGAATACTGTGGTCCCAATTCCCATTCCCCAGAGCCAGTCCAGAGGGATTCCGTGGTGAATGGTAGCTGACAAGAGATCAAGAAGCAAGGTCACACTCTCCCTGTCCCGCTCTCTGCAAAGGTCATCCATCAGGGCGACCAAGGGAGACTCAGGGCCCTGACCAGCTATTTGTAACTAGTTGATAGTTGCTCTAGCCGAAGGGGTCCAGAGTCAATTTCTTTAGGAGCTGCCACAATTTAGGAGTTGCCCCTTTCAAGGCAGCAGGGATGATCCCTCATACAATGAAGTGTTAACTACACTCTAGACCCAACCAGTCAGCTGCCCTCTGCTAGAATTAGTAAGCCAGGAGGGACAGGGGTCAAGGGGACATGTGGTCAGATGTACTGCTGCCAGCACCTTGCCCACATCAGCGGATTGCGTAAGCTGACAGTGTTCCCACAAGACATCCTCAATAGCGGCACTGGATAAAACTTAATTGTAACAAATATTAGCAAATTTTAAATGTTGGTTTTGCTTCTAGTGGATACACATGGGTTGCGGTATCAATTTGAAAATAAAGCTTTATACAGATGGTTATTAAACTCTTTTATCCCCTCTAATTCTAACTCTGCTCATAGGCCATTTTAAGGCAAGATTAGTATAGATGCTTATGAAATGCATTATGAGAAAAGGCGATTAATACGAGGGACATTCACTAAGCTGTGCCTCCCGTCACTCATTTATATTACTGTTTGTTGTTGGAAAGGAAGGCATTGTACAGCATAGCTTCTTAATTCTGTTGAGCTTCATTACATCTGCTTACATGTTTCCTTATCTTGATTACATGAGCTACAAAAACTTAATTCACATTATGTATCACAGTTAAGAAAGCAGACAGGCTGCTCTACAGCAGGATTGGCTTGTACGTTTGAAAGCTCAGATCATGAATTATAATTTCTCAACTCTGAGCATAAGAAATCGCCTTACACCAGGTCATTCCAGTAGTGTCTCCTCTGACTGGTAGTGGCTCTCCAAAGTACTGACAGAGGTCTCTTCCATCATCTGCCAGCTGGGATCTTCAGCACATGAAATCATGAGCAGTCCTCCCCAAAACTACCGTATTTTTCGCTCTATAGGACGCACTTTTCCCCCTTCAAAAATGAAGGGGAAATGTGTGTGCGTCCTATGGAGCGAAGACGCCATAGCCCCGCGACCCTCTCCCGACTGGAGAGGTGACACGCGGCTATGGCAGGAACCTCTACAGCCCCGTGTCACCTCTCCAGCCGGGAGAGCACGCGCACGGGGCTAAAGCAGCCCCCCGCGACCCTCTCCCGGCTGGAGAGGTGACGCGCGGCTATGGCAGGAGCCTCTATAGCCGCGCGTCACCTCCCCAGCCGGAAGAGCGCGTGCGGGGAGTGTCTGCAAGCCTCGCGCACCCGGCAGGAGGTCCCACCGGGTGCGCGAGGCTTGGGGCGGCAGCCTGTCGCCCGAAGCACGGGGAGCCCTCGGGAGGGCTCCCCCTGCTTCGGGCGAGTGTCTGCAAGCCTCGCGCACCCGGCAGGAGGTCCCACCGGGTGCGCGAGGCTTGGGGCGGCAGCGGACTGCTTGCGCGCACCTAGAAGCTTGGGGCGCGCTGAGCTCAGCACGCCCCAAGCTCCTGGTGTAGCGCAGCGATCCGCTAGCCCTGGGAGAGCCCCGCGGCTCTCCCAAGACTAGCGGACTGCTTGCGCGCACCTAGAAGCTTGGGGCGCGCTGAGCTCAGCACGCCCCAAGCTCCTGGCGTAGCGCAGCGATCCGCTAGCCCTGGGAGAGCCCCGCGGCTCTCCCAAGGCTAGCGGACTGCTTGCCCGCACCTAGAAGCTTGGGGCGCGCTGAGCTCAGCACGCCCCAAGCTTCTAGGTGCGGGCAAGCAGTCCGCTGCCGCCCCAAGCCTCGCGCACCCGGTGGAACCTCCTGCCGGGTGCGCGAGGCTTGGGGCGGCAGCGGACTGCTTGCGCGCACCTAGAAGCTTGGGGCGCGCTGCTTCTAGGTGCGGGCAAGCAGTCCGCTGCCGCCCCAAGCCTCGCGCACCCGGTGGGACCTCCTGCCGGGTGCGCGAGGCTTGGGGCGGCAGCGGACTGCTTGCGCGCACCTAGAAGCTTGGGGCGCGCTGCTTCTAGGTGCGGGCAAGCAGTCCGCTGCCGCCCCAAGCCTCGCGCACCCGGTGGGACCTCCTGCCGGGTGCGCGAGGCTTGGGGCGGCAGCGGACTGCTTGCGCGCACCTAGAAGCTTGGGGCGCGCTGAGCTCAGCACGCCCCAAGCTCCTGGATTAGCGCAGGGGTCCGCTAGCCCTGGGAGAGGCGCCCGGCTCTCCCACGCTAGCGGAGACCTTGCCGGCACGCAGAAGCTTGGGGCGCGCTGAGCTCCGCACGCCCCAAGCTCCTGGTGTAGCGCAGCGCACCTGGGGGGGAAATAAATTTTTTTCCCTTTATTTCCCCCCCAAAAATCTAGGTGCGTCTTATGGGCCGGTGCGTCTTATGGTGCGAAAAATACGGTATGTTCCTTTCCACAGTGCAAACCCCAGTTTAGCATGTTTAATGATCAAATACATAGGATTGTTTATTTTCTCCACAAGACTTAAAAGTAGCTGAAGATCCACCTGAACTGGACCCAGGCTACAGCACTGCAAGAAAGGGTGCTAACACTTTTGCCTGCCCAGTTTCCCCACTAGAAATTACATCCATGAAGCTGGTATTAGTATTGGTGGTGGGGGATGGGTATCCTTATTACATGTTCCTGCCTCAACTGGTGTTAATAGCATCTTTTGCAGGAGAGGGGAAGAGATTTTCAGCAAGGATATTGTGAAAAATAACTTCTGTCCTGAGGGCCTAATCTACTTGGGGGGGTGTGTGGGTTCCTTTAACTATTGGTAGGTGCAAGAGAAGTAATGGATCTCCTTTGTAAATAAGTCAGTTTGGGGAGTGATTGGAGGAAGTGGTTAAAGGCTGCAACATGTTAATGGGAGCAAAAATACCTCATGAAATTATTACACTGAGAAGCCTGTGATATTGTGGAAAGCAAAGTACATGCTTGGGCTTGGTGGAAAAAGCAAAGCACATCATAGCACAGTTTACATGTTCTTGGCAAAAAGGCAGAGGACTTTAAGTTGTGTTGTTTAAAAAATGGGAATCCCAGACAGTCTGCTACAAAACATGTTTTATCTGATTTTATCAGCTTCCCCTCTGCATCAGAGAGGCAGGCTTGTACTGATGGGCTCTCCCTAGCTAGAGCAGGTGGAGAACCTTTTAGGATCCACGGGCCAGATCTTTATCAGGATCTGCCTCACAGGCCAAATCTGACAGGTGGGAAGGAGCACCCACCTGTCAAAATCCCTATCCGCTCCCATCAGCCCTCTGGCCCCATGCAGATTAAAATCCCTTCCTTGTATCCAATAGAGTAGTCCTGTTGTTACCTACGAACGTGACTGAGGCTCCAGCCCCATCCCCACTTCCCTGGAAGCAAGCCCCACTGAATTCTATAGGACTTACTTCTAAGTAGCGGGCACGATTAGGGTTGCCCTATATAACTCAGGTCCATTCATTTCAACGAGTTCTGAGGATAAGCAATCTCCGGGTTGCTTTGTGCTGTACTGTATATTGTTCAGACTGTTTCCTCCACTGACTGGAGTGGAGAAAACACAGAAATGCTGCTGGCATGCTTTCCCCCTCCAACTTGGGATCCTGGGGCGAGGCGGGGAACCACCATCTGCTCAGATTGCAAAAACCAAAGCGGCGGCGAGGGACCTACGCGGAGTAGGAGGAGGCAGCCGACGACCAAGCCCGCCTCCTTTGCTCCCCTCCCGGCTTGTCTCCGGCGCCGGCCCGGCCTTGCTCCGCCTCTTCCCCTGGAGGTTTGCAGGGAGACGGCAGCTGCAGACACGCTCTCCGGGCCCGACCAGACTCCTTGCAGCTGAGGTGAGCTTTATTCCCACCACCCACCCCTTTCTTTGGTCTTTCTTCACTTTCTTCCTGGAGGAAGAAACCAAAACGAGGTTCTGGGGCAAAAAAAAAAAGAGGAGGAAGAAATGCAGCTGGAGCCGGCTAAAGAGGAAATGGCGGCTGGGGGGAGGGTGCCTTTTGCAAAAAAAGAGCGCATTTTGCAGCAGCCTGGGAGGCGCAGCCACCTCTCCTCGCCTCCCCTCGGGGGCCTCTGTAACTTGAGGCGGCCGAGGCGAGAAGAAGGAGGCAGCCCTGCCGCCGCAGAGCACATGCCTGTGCCTGTCTACTCGGAAGTCAGTCCCGTTGGATTAAGTGGGGCTTACTCCCGGGTAAATGGGTGTAGGGTTGCAGCCCCAGGGCGGAGAGGCCCAAATAGACGCCGCCCGAGGGGAGGGGAACAAAGGGCTCTTCCGCGACACGTGGACGGATGGTGGAGGAAGCCTTGCCCACGTGCAGTCGAATGGTGCCTGCCCCGGTACTTGGGGGGAGGGGGAGGGGTGTAGAATTGCAACTCCAGTTAGGGCGGGGAAGAAGCCCCAAAGGGTGCCAAAACACCCTCCCCAAATGAGATCCGACCTTCATCAGATCGCATAACATAGGAGCCAACTCCTAGGGGCCGAGGTACCTTTGCTCCCGTCCCTTAAAATATTTGAGGGGGACAGCCCTCCTCCCCGCAGTTGATGGGCATTGCCATTCAAATACGCCATGCCATGTGACCATAGACATATTTTTAGCTGATTTAGCGCCCCCTCACTTGCGCCCCTGGCAGGGGCCCACCTTACCACCCCATAGCTACGGCCCTGAATACGATTACTTATTATCTATTTGGTGACGCTGCAGATATTTAAAAAATGGAACAAAGATCACAGTCTGTTCCCTGGTTGCTTTTGTGTCCTGTTCGAATGCATTGGGTTGCTCTTTAAAGTAAGATTTTCATGCATTCCCAACTTGAAGATGAAAACTGTATATTGTTACTGAAAGGATTCTTAAGAAATCACAGGACTTGGTGTGCTCCTAAGATGGCAGATCTCAAAAGTCGTAAGAGGAATGACATTGGAGGCTGCCAACTGCCGTTGCCACTTTCTCATAGTTAATGGTATACCAGTTCAAGGGAGACAATTTATCACACAGATTGTCTTTCAAAAGCTAACTTAAAATTTCTACAAGAAATGCAAAATAATAATAATTAATTAGCCCTGTTTTACTGTTGGTGAGTTGACCTCTTAATGTTGAACAGCGGTCACCTTGACGAACAGGAAGTACCTTGCGCATTTTTTCACATGCCTTTCTCAACCAGATGCCCTCAAGATGTTTGGCTCAAACTTCCATCGGCCCCAGTGAGCATAGCCACCAGTCAGGAATAATGGGATTTGCTGTCCAACAACGACTAGATGTCGATAGGTTAGGGTAACCTGTTCTAGGTTCTTCTGTGGTATTGGTCCTGCTGTAAAATCTTTACTTATATTGATTGCACTCCTTCCCTCTATAGGTTCATCTTCTGTGGTGGTTTGTGGGGATTAGTCCAATCCTACTCACTTCTCTTAGCATTTCCTTTGCAGTGAGATAATGGCTTCCAACACAGAGCGCACATTCATTGCCATCAAGCCTGATGGAGTCCAGCGGGGAATCATAGGTGAAATCATCAAGCGATTTGAACAGAAGGGATTCAAACTGGTGGCTATGAAATTTATGCATGTAAGTTTAATCTTGGTAAATGGTGCAGTAAAGCAGGATTAGAGAACCTTTTTCTGCATTGTATGTGTGTGTGTGTATGAGAGAGAAATCAGAGGCTGCAGGCCAGCAGTGGGCAGGGCCAGAACCAAAAAGTAGATCCATCTCCCTTCCTGTCTAGTAAGTTGCTGAGGGAGGAACTTTTCAATCCTACCAACTGCCTGAACTGATTGCTTGCAGAGGGTTTGTCCTCTTTCTGCTGCTCCATCCATTTCAGCTTCTCCCACCCTACCCTAATTGATAAGTTTAGTCATGATTTAGAACAGGGCTGAGGTGTACAACATTAGGCAGTAGTCATTCATCAATCTGAGGGACCCATCAAGTGAGTCATGATGCCAGTTAGCACCAGAAAGCTCATTATTGTGCTGTATATGAGGTGACCTAATGGAACTACCAGTGAGAGCTCAAAATCAAAGGTGGAGACGGAGGTGTGACCTTGTATTTGCGCTTTAAATTGTTTATTTCTGACATGACTTGAAATATTTCAACATTTGAATATCTTTTGCCTATACAGTCTTTTAAGTATCGGTTTATAGAATCATGGAATTGTAGAGTTGGAAGGGGCCATGAGGTCCAACCCCCTGCAGTGCAGGAATCTTTCACCCAAAGTGGGGCTTGAACCCACAACCCCAGGATTAAAATTCTCACGCTCTACTGACTGAGCTAAACAGCCTCGTGTTTTATTCAACCATGACATGGGTTGCAGATTGTGGATGATTTGAGCTCAAGTGCTGTTTCACTCAGAAATGTTTTATTTTGGGAGGGGGTATGCTCTCGAGGACACATATTTAGTGAAGGGTTGCACTGTGGTCTGCATGTGTGTTGTCTTTTGAATTTAGCTTATATAGCTGCAGGAAAGCTAAATATACCCTAGTGCCTATGTCAGGGAGTTTAATCCGGCTCCTGTGGCAGTTTATCTTCTGGGGTAAAATCCTAAAAAAAAGTTCAATAACTTCAATCCTTAACTTCAATCAGTGTATCTGAAGAAGTGTGCATGCACACGAAAGCTCATACCAAGAACTAACTTAGTTGGTCTTTAAGGTGCTACTGGAAGGAATTTTTTTATTTTGACTATGACAGACCAACACGGCTACCTACCTGTAATTCAATCCTTAAAAAACTGAACAACTCTGGTTGGCCTCACTTCATCAAATCTGACCCTCTTTGAAAAAAGTTTGGGCACCCGTGGCCTATGCACACTTTTTGTAGCTTGCACAAGGCTAAGGCAGAGCAAAAGCTACTTTAGAAAACAAGACAAAAATGTATCCTAGTTTCAGTATGTGTCAAAATACAGCCTTTCAATACAAGCCTTGTCTTCCTGCTGTTTCAGTTTGGTAGTTGTCCCTTCCCTGCTAAGTACAGTAGGTTCTATTAAAACTACCTGTGTAACCCAATACATACAAGCTGGTATGACTTTGACTAGAAGGTTATACGGAGTAAGATAATATGCAACTTGTACAGCAGCAGCAGCATTGCTGGACGATCTGTTGGTACTGACTGTCCAAACTACCATTAGTTTGCTTTCTTATAGCCTAACTCTTGAGCTTAGTTACAAGTGCTTTGCTACTTGTTGTTTGGCACTGTATTGTCTCAGTGTTAGATGTCCTGCTTTTGGGCTTCCCATACCATATGCATTTTTGGTAGCCACTGGGAAACAAGATACTGACTAGACAGGTTTTGCTTTGATCCAGCAGGACTCTTCTTAAGTAACTTAGTTTAAGTAGGGGTGGCTCAGAGCAGCTCCTTTCTGCAGTTAATCATGAGGGTTAACCATCTCTTTTCTTATAGGCTTCTGAAGAGCTTCTCAAACAGCACTATATTGACTTGAAAGATCGGCCGTTCTACCCTGGTTTGGTTAAATATATGAATTCTGGGCCTGTAGTACCCATGGTAAGTGGTTTTATGTAAACTTAAACATTTCTTTTGTTTGTCTCTTTAGACCAGGGGTGGCTCATACCTGATAGTCTCCAGGTGTGGTTCCAACTTCCATTAGCCCAAACCAGTGGTCATATAGTTGTAGCCCAGCTGCCACAGGTTAGCTTACCTCTCCTTTAGGCCTTTGTGGAAAAGTAAAGAAAGGCGAGATGGTGCAAGTTAACTCCACTCTGAATTTATTACTTTGTTTTTTCTTCTCTGCTAACAGTGAAATGATTGGCTGTTTCCAAAATAATTTCCTCTTGCAGTCTGCTAACGCTGCTGCGAATGTTGTGCAGCCAGACCCTAACTTGGTTTACTAAGAAGTGAATCCACTTGGAATTGTGGTACTTGCAAGTGGGCATTCTTTGAACTGGCCTCTTCATCTTTCAGTTAGAAAGGGTAGAGAAGGAAAAAGCCCTAAACATTCCCCACCTTATTTAAAAAGAGAAACTCCCGGGACCTGCTGCACAGATGTACAGCAAGGGTGTAATTCAGTGTTGTGCCATCACAAACGTTCTGTCTTCACAAGCATATCGGTTGCCTGACAAAATGACGCGCGCCCCCACAACGTGGTCTTCTGAGGATCTCTCAACCTGCCAGAGCTGGTTTCATTTCATGAAGAACATACTCCATAAGAAAAGCTCTCATCACTTCCATCTGGTCAAGTACTGTGGTTAAACATATGTGCTAAACCAGTTTATTCTTGCAGGTTTGGGAAGGACTCAATGTGGTGAAGACGGGCAGAGTGATGTTGGGGGAAACTAACCCAGCAGATTCCAAGCCTGGCACTATCCGTGGCGACTTCTGCATTCAAGTGGGCAGGTTGGTACTGGGATTGATATTTATCTGTATTAAATAAGACTTGCAAGGTGCTACTGAAGTACTACTAATTATCAAAACCTTTAAAAGAAAATGTTCAGAATACATGCCTCACTATTTAAAAGAGAATGGGTAGTGTAAGCATACCTCCAGCAGAATAAAATGCTTTTGTGTTAACAGGATAAATTGCGCGTTCTGCTTGCTTTTGTCAAACAGCTTAACTGTTCGCTTATTTAAGGTACTGATGATCAAGGGCTAGCTGATAGCCATTCATATACCCGTGAAACTACCTGTACAGTTGGCCGGTCATTTGATTAAAGGCGATGATAGGTTCATTTTGTGTGTGTGACTGAGAAATCCTTTAAGCTAAACTGACTGACTCTTGTGGATACTTTCTTATCAACCTAGACATTTCAAATGTGTAGGCTTAGCTGTCAAGCAGTCTGTTCCAGATTCTTATTTCAGAAATGTCTCTAAATGCTACACAAGTTTTGTAAACTGAATTCCTTGGTCTTCCCTGTAGGAACATCATTCATGGCAGTGACTCTGTGGAAAGTGCTCAGAAAGAGATCAATCTGTGGTTCAAGCCTGAAGAACTTGTGAACTACAAACCTTGTGCTCATGATTGGGTTTATGAATAGATTAGTCCTGGTGACAAGTTCTGCCTTCTTCCAACAAAGCATCTCATTCCACCCACCTGCTGTCCTGGGAGCAATTATCACGGTTACCTTTGTGATTATTGGCATTAAGAAATAAAATATGAATTATTAGTTTTCATTTCTTCATTTTAGAGAAACGAAAAGGTAGCTTATGAACAGTTTCTATTGTAGAATTACTAGGAGTGCCGGTAAATTAAAAATAGCCTGGCAAATGTAACTATTGCAAATTAAAGCTTCACTGGAGCTTGTGCATTGTTTTTCAAAGTGGTTTAGGACTACTTTGTCCCCATTAGCCCTAGGCTCAGTGGTTTAGACCACAGCGCCCCCCCCCCCGTCCCTTCTTGCATTATTAGGTAGTCCTAAAAAGAAGAATGTATGGTGGATTAAAAGTAGGACCAGTAAGTACTAATTCAGCACGATCACATGAATTAGTTACCAATTTTCTTTTCTAGCTGGAGGATTTTTGGAACTTGTCCAAGTTCTTTTTAAGTTTTACTAAAGTTGATACAATAAACATCCAGGGCCACAGTATAAATTATTTCTAGCCCTTTAAAAGTCTCCTGTGAAAGGGTGCCTGCTAGCACTTTCCCACATGTTCTCCACACAAACCTACCAGTTTCGGGACGACATAAGAATTGTTGGAAGAAGAATGGGTGGAGGATCAATGGACCAACATGCTCAACTGATGTTTGGAAGTTGTGGTCATATGGCTGAGGTTTAACAGAGTTAAATCCAGACAGGACTGTACTAGTGCTTATTGGACTGACTGACTTTGATGAGATTGCAATTTCACCATGAGACAGCAGCCTTATTGGCGTTCTGTGTGACCAGACTCTGGTTTTCTAAGCAAATTGCTGCTGTTAAGGATTCATGTTGGCGTCACCTGAAAATGAGAGAGGAAAAAGTCCACCCACCTAGCTTTACTTTTAACATTTTTATTTTGTGTAAAAAAGGCAAATTTAGTGAATTATTTTCATCTTGTACACAAAGTTATAATTTTTAATGCTTTTTTTCACATCCATGCTTGAAAATTTGCAGTCTGGTAAAAATGAAAGTAACATTAATTTCATCAAAAGCATTTTCACTGAGTTATATACATTTCATTAGAGGTTTTAAAATGCTCCCATTTGACCACACAAGTTACCAGAAAATAAAAGATTAAATTTATACAGATATTGATCTATATCAAATACATACAGAAATGATGTAAAAACCCTATTCAACTTTTTTTTTTTTAAAACTTCTGCCCTGATCGTTTTTCCAGGGCAAAAGTTGATGCTTTTTCTTCTTTTTTTATAAATGGCTGAGACTTTACTTAAATATGAAAATTAAAAAGAAAAAAAAAATCAATTTAATCACAGTTTTAATCCCTTTCCAATAAAGGATTGTTACCAAATATATTAGCACCATAATACAAATATTGATGGGAGAAGGTGTTCACATCACATAAAAATGACGACGACAATAAAAACGAACAAACACTGAAACCCGTGTTAGTATCAATAGAACAAGAAACTGATAACTGCTTTTGCTTTTGTCAGATTCAGCAAGGAAATTTAAAACAAAACAGGGTCAGCTGTAAAAAGAAGGAGCACTTACAATGCAACTTGACCTTGTCTGTGGTGCCTTCTTGTTTATATTTTAAAAAATGTGCGCCAAATACTGAAAATAGCTGACCCTTTGCATCAGTACAGGCATCAAATCCCTGACCAACTCTTTCCCCCTCCCCCAACACACCATCCCAATTTTGTGTTAATTAGTTCACAGTAAAATAAAGAGAATGTTCTTCGAGCTAAATTATACAAAAAATGCATGCATACCAAAGCAATTAAACCCAGTACTAAGAAAGCTCACTGCCACCCAGTCATCATCTGCATTAAGAGGCCACAGACAAATGTTTCTTAGAATCAGCACTGAATAAACAAAGCGAAAGAAGTAATAACTCCAGGGAACTAAGCTGGAACAAGGGATTCATGAAGCAATTTTAATAATAGGTGTTTCTGCAAATAAGAAGTCTACCATACACACGTTATGTATTGGGATGTGGTATTCTGCCTACAGGCAGAAATTGGGGTGGATTAGATTGGCAGTGGTACCAACTTAACATGTATGCAGTTCTACCTCCAGAAACCCAAAGACTAGCAACGTAGCACTAATCAAGATGATCACCCTTGTAGCATGGTTCTAGGTCTGACAAGGTCCAACAGGTCCCTGGGACTATTTCAGGTTGATGTGGTAAGGATCAAATGTGGCTATGGATGTTCCAGGAGCTGCCGTATTCAACAGAGGTAGGAGGAGGATTTCCACCTTTGATCCTGACAGACTGCATGACTAGCAGAAATCCAGCAGGTTCAGTGTTCAAAGCATTAAATGTGCAGTGATGAAGAAAGCTGTACCTTCTGAACTTCTGCCCATTATATAGTTTTTAGATACGGAATTTCTGTCAGGTAAAAAGGGGGCAATTCCACCTAAAGGGTATGTTGTGTTGGGTGAAGCTCAAGATTGGATTTTATGACCATACAGGACCCAATTTATAAACAAATCTAAGCTCTCTTTCTGGCTTTCCTCTCCTCTTGACAGAGGACACTAGTCTAGGCCTTCTCCTGTATCTTTTTTTATATATTAAGCAGTATTATGCAAGTGGTCCCTACTGAAATCAGAAGAAATACTTGTACAAGGGCTACTCTAAATCTTTCCAAGTCAGACCCTATGAAAATACAGGCTCTGAACAATCTTGACTATGCCAGTCCTGCAGAGAGAGTATGCTGCCTTTATTAGGTGTGAGCAAGGCTAACAGAACTACACCTTAAAATGGGGGGGAAATTGATTCCAATTCTCTCTGGAGTCTCTGCCTTTTAGATCATTCTATCAACTGGCCTGATGGCATGGATCATCCTTGGTTTTGAGAGGCACTGGTTTAAGGATTAACAAAAATACAGGGAGGGAGGGAGGAGGATTTCTTAGGTCCGTTTGTATGGTGACTTTTCAAAATATTAGTTGAAATCTAGTGAACCCCTTTGTGGGTGTGTACACACAATGCAGTGTTTTGCTGCCTCCCTCCAAAGCGGCCCACATTAGAAGCTGCTTTACAAACTGGATAAGTTTCAAAAACAGCTGCAGTGCAGCATTTGTGGAAGCGGGCGGCCATTCTACCCAAGGAAAAGAAAATGAAGGCAGCTCAGTTAAGCCAAAATCTTTTTAGAGACAGAGAATATCTAATTATCACCTAAATTCACAAGTATTTGACACCTGATAATCAGTTTAAAAATATGTATACATGAAGCAGTCAAAAATGGCCCAGCTATAGGGGGAGGGGGGGAAGCCTAGAAATTGTTCTCATACATTCCTATACTATACAGAAAAAAATGTACTTCCAGTAGTTACAAAATTTTATACCATTATCCCCTCTTGCATAGAATGTGGTAAACCTTTGCATATCACCAATGGTATGTACCCAACAATAGAGCAAGTTAATTAAGAAAAGAATCAAAATTGCTGGTTTTCAACTTTCTATGCGTTTTTAAAAATTCAAAACATATGCCAAAAAATCATCTCTGGGGCTTTGCAAGTTGCCAATGTAAAGCATTAGGCTTAAAGTGTGTAGAGGTTAATCTATAGGATTACTTTCTTCTAAGTCCTACCCTAGAGTCAAGAATTTGACATTTATACTGCTCTAAAGAGGACCTGCAATGACCCAGAAGCAGTTACAGAACATAAGCAGTTAATTCCTGAGAGTTTAGTTAATGAACCTTACTGGTAAAAGCAAAACTCTTGACACGCACCATCATCCTGTCACAACACCACAGTGTGGCAATGTCAGCATGTTAGTTCTGAGAATGAAGCCATCTGCAAATATCCACACAGATTCAACTCTCGGAGGAAAGATTCCAGGTTCTTCAGCATTCTTGCCACATCAGGCATTACGTGTTCTCGAAAACCTTTTGCTTGAAAATGGTGTCCGCAGCCAAGTCAAAGAAAGCATGAGGCCTAAAAGCAGGGCCATGTCATCCTTAGGCAAGCCAGTTCAATTCATAACCCAAAAGCTCTTCCAAATGGGTAGGGAAAGCAAAATGACATGTCCTCTTCTATTTGCCTCAGCTGTGTCTTCCACCGGGATGGAAAGCAGGCCTGTCACAAAGTTTCTGTAGAAAAGGGCCTTTTGCGTCTGCCTCGTTTTCCTTACACAAGAAAAAAAAAGTCACAAACTCATGTCCATTTTGTAACCTCTCCAGCCGAAACGTGCTGAAGCTTTGCTAATCATTTCCATGAATATCTCAACATTTTAAAATGTGAACAGGAAACCACAATGCAGCAGTATCCGACCCAAACCCAATGGCCTCCAAAAAGCTTGGACCTCAGCTTCGTTCTCCAAAAATTTAAGCCCAAACTCTTGAAAATTATGTTGCCACTTCCAGGAGGAACCCTTTCCAGACTCCATTCTTCCAACCTATTTTGGTATGTCTTCACCACCCCTAAGATCAGAATCCCATGATTTCACCATGGAAAAGACAGGGTATGACTAGTGTAGTTTGAAATTCAGAATCTCCCAGCTTGTACCAGAAGGCTCACTTGTTACAAACAGTTCATTTGCTTTTTTTTTTTTTCAACTAAATACTACCACCTCATCTTCTTCAAAGGGTTTCCTGCAATCCTGCTATAATTAAGCTTTTAATTCTTACCAAAAAATTAGAATCTCATTTTTTTAACAATGCACAATAAATCTGAACTCGAAAATATTACAAAAATTCTTTTAAAAGCTTCAAATACAACACAAGTGTCAATTATTTTTTAATAAATTGAAAAATCTTTTTCACTAAAATAGTTTCCTCATCCTCCAAAAATTCTGAATTGAAATCTTATCTGCAGTTAGCAAAGTGCCCTTAGTAGAAGCCATCAAACTGTATCTTCAGAATGGGAACATCAGTCTTGAAGAAAGGCTCTTTTTGTACCATCCTGCCCTGCTCTGCCCTTAGGGTTCTTGTTTGATGTAGTGGCTGGCTGACCCATTGCTTTCCTGGTCAGATGCTCCTTGAAGAAAGTTGTATTCCTCTCCATCTAGCAACTCCTCCTTCAGCTGCAGTGAGGAGACTAAACATGAAAAAGGAGGTTTAAAAAATGAAAAGTTGGTGAACATTTGAAGACACATTTCCTTTCAGTTCAGACTCTGAAATTTTCAAGCATGCTCCAACTTGTTGTTACCTCTGTAACAAAATGCAAACCCCCACAATTTAACACTGAAAAAAATAAATTTAAAATTAAGTAGAGACATTGAAAAATACTGAACGCATGGGCTGTAGTTGAAAATGTGACTAAGAAAAGGAGGGAGGAAAGAAAAGGTGATTCGGTTATGACCTTTTAGTACTATTACTGTGGATAGATTTGCTCACAGTACTATTACTGTGGATAGATTCAGTAGAATCCTTCTCTTCAAGATACAACATTTCCACTCATCATAAGAAACTTTTGGGAGGAAAACAAGGCATTGATTGTTGAACAAATACAGCACAAAGGACTAAGCAGAAATCCCCTGTATTAAGTTATGATCTCATTTTACTATTATCTAGTACTTCCATTAAAAAAAAATCAGTGTGTATTTCAACCTTTCGATTATTTGCTCTCACGTGCATGCCCTCTTCTATTAACCACTATTAGTACATTAACAGACTGGGAAACTCAGGCTGAGAGTGATTTTTCTTAAAAACACGAGTGAGATCCAGCTGAGATGGGATTTGGAACTCAGATCTTATTGGATCAATAGCTTAGCTATTTGTGCTGTTACCCAACTTTTTAAAAGTTGATTGACTGGATGTTTCAATTTATTAAATGTGCACAAATCTGCTTACTAGTAAATTTTTTTTTCTAAAATTGTACTTTTCATTGGTGAAGGCACAATTTTTAAAAATATGTTAACTTTTCTCACATAATCTCCCATCTGCTAAAATGGTACTCACCCACCCCCCGCTTGAACACACACAATTGCAATAATTACAAATAAGGCATTTCTTTTCAAATAGACAGGAATTAAGTGAAATTTAAATATAGGGGAAGTTAGGTACAGCAGTGTTCAGGCTGCTTGATGAAGAATGTGATGGGAATGTTGCAAAACCACACAGGCAACCCAGAATCCAGTCCCAGAATCCTGTGTTTTCACCCCAGTGATAGTTTTATATAGGATTCAAAGTGGGACACAATTACACAGAGGTTTCAAGAAGGTTCAATACTGTACATATTACATAAGGGTTGTGACTAAGCCAAAACGTGCATGAACCCATGATAAACACCTGCATCATTTGTTCTGCTCAACAGCAAAAACCTCCCTAGTTTTAAGGAAGATTCCTTGCACACAGAAATCCAGCAAATTAAGGAGAAGCTAGGCTAGATTCCTTCTCCTAGTTTTCTGTATAATATATATATATAGAGAGTGAGCATTCAGGTCCCCACCTATGGTCTGAAGTACTACATCTCAGCGAGAGTTTACCACCTCAGTGAGCGCTGGGCCTAAACCCAAGATACTGATCTTGGTAGAGGATTGCTCAGACCCATAACGAACACTTTTCATGACATCAACAGAACAAGCAGAATCATTCACTCGACAGAAGCCATTTTGGTCATACAGTCAAATATCCTCCTACATTCTATGTTAATTATGACAGCCTTTCATATATTTAAAAAGTACAGGGTGATTCATCATGAAGTATACAGTTTCCATTTATAGTGAATGGGAACTGTAGACTTCATGATGAATCACCCTGTATTATTATGTATTTTTCTAGGAGTATTGCCCACATTTTCCCTAGGTTCTACTTTCTTCAGCCATCCCTCACATTTTGATTCCTAGATCCAAGTCCTCCTAGATTTGCTTGCTCCTTTCTTAAAACGGCATCACCAGAGCATGAGCGTTAGTCTTCTACGAAGAGCCTTGAAGAAAGCAGCAGCATTGCCTTCTTGATGTTTCACACAGTGGCTCAGACCCACAAATCGCCACACGGAACACACGTGTCTCCATAAAGAGATGGATGGTGAAGTCAGCCTGAAAAGTTGCCATCATCTGTTTGGCAGGTAAACACACACACACCCCTGGTCTGACATGGATCCCCATAGGTGTAGCTCCGGGGTGTGGAATGCCAGTTTTGGGCGGTGCAGTGGATGCGACCTTTGTCTTTGTACAATGGGGTGCACTCCAGCCAGGCAAAAGGACAAGGCCTTTAGGGGTGTTGCCTAGGGAGCGCCTCATTTAACCCCTAGGTCAGAGGTTCCACACTCGTTTTAATTGCATGAGAACCTTTGCTTTTCACCTAGCACAGCCCCCTTTTGCATGTAGGAGAGTGATTGGAACCAGGAGATCACCCTTGCTAAATTGGGGCATGCCAGTTTTAATAGTAATATCTTTAAAAAGTACCGTATTTTTCGCCCTCTAGGGCGCACCGTCCCATAAGGCGCACCTAGTTTTTTTGGGGGGGAAGAATTATTTCCCCCCCAGGCGTGGGGCTGGGGAAGCCCAAGCTTCCCCCAACCCCAGCCCCCAGAACAGGCAGCTCTCTGCAAGCCGTGGGAGCCCAGCACTGGGCTCCCGCTGCTTATGGAGAGGTGCGCGAAGCCTGGACGCGCTGAGCTCAGCACCCGCAGGCTTCAGCATGCAGGCAACTCTCCGCAAGCAGCGGGAGCCCAGCACTGGGCTCCCTCCGCTTGCGGAGAGGTGCACAAAGCCTGGACGCGCTGAGCTCAGCGCCCGCAGGCTTCAGCATGCAGGCAACTCTCCGCAAGCAGCGGGAGCCCAGCACTGGGCTCCCTCCGCTTGCGGAGAGGTGCACAAAGCCTGGACGCGCTGAGCTCAGCGCCCGCAGGCTTCAGCATGCAGGCAACTCTCCGCAAGCAGCGGGAGCCCAGCGCTGGGCTCCCGCTGCTTGCAGAGAGGTGCGCGAAGCCTGGAGAGCGAGAGGGGTTGGTGCGCACCGACCCCTCTCGCTCTCCAGGCTTCAGCGAAAGCCTGCATTCGCCTCATAGGACGCACACACATTTCCCCTTCATTTCTGGAGGGGGAAAAGTGCGTCCTATAGGGTGAAAAATACAGTAATTCAAAACAGCATTTGCTGCCTTTTTGCCATTACTTTGGATTTCATTTTAATGGCAATTTGCCGTTATATGCCAATTTGCCTCTTATCAAGTAGTCCACAAGTTTCATGCAGGTAGTCCTTGTGTGTCTGTGAAGAGGAGCAGGAGCAGTGGCTATAAACAGCAGATGCCGGTGGAGTGACGCCAGCCCTGTGCCGCTTTGCAAGGCTGGCAGCTGATCTGAATGAATTGCCTGGTGAATCATTCAGATCAGATCCCAGCCTTGCAAAGTGCTGCAGGACTGGCAGGGCAGCGGGATCAGTGCCACCTGGAAAAATGTGCCTGGGGCCATCACCCTGGCAGCCCCACCACCACGTTACATCCCTGGGTGGTCCTACTCAATAGTCAAAGTTGGTCTACAGGAGCGGGGCATATGGGATCTTGTCCATTGGCAGATCCAGTTCCAAGTTCAATCCCCTAGTTAACACTTTCAAAAGATCTCAAAGGAAGCACAGTCAATTTAAAAGACTGCTGTACATATTGAAAACCATCTATGGATATCTGACATAAATATTTTACAGTTCAATGCACTAATTGTGCTGCTTCTTATTGTTATGATACTGGCAAACCAGCAAAACATGGTCATCTGTCATGGATGCTTTAGCCGAGATTCCTGCATTGCAGAGGGCTGAACTAGATGGCCCTTGAGTCCCTTCCAGCTCCATGATTCTATGGTATGGTGAAGGGGTGCTATATCTGACGCAAAGGAAACAAATATGGTTCAGACAAGTTTTTTTTAAGAGAGTCTCTTCCGTTAAAAATGTGATATAACAGTCACATAGATAGCTGCATAAAAACTGTTGACACTGACTAAAGTAGCAAACAAGACATATACAGCCTTTAATAAGAAAGACAATATCCAAAAGAGCCAAGTAACTGCTCATGAAATAACTAAAAGATTAATAAAAATAATCCAAGGCTCTGGCTGGCAAAAGGGACTGATGTGGGAAAAGAATATACTATAACTGCTATTTTTTTCCTTTTATGCTTCTTCTGAAGCATCCATTACAGGCAGCTTTTGATGACAAGATGGCAAGTTCAGTTGTTGTTGTTTTTTCTCGGATCCAATATTGCAGCTTACTTTACAAACATTGACATAAATAGTCTTTGGAAAGTGCAAAGGAGCATGTTGTAACGCAGTCTCAAAAGTACAACCTGTTGCTACTTGGAACCTTACTAAAACAGAGGTCACTTGGTTTCGCTCTTAGTATGGTTCTATCTCATCTTCCTTGCTGACTCACATTCCTCTGCTAAATAAAATTTAAAAAGTTTAAATATTAAAACACGACATTAGAATGATACACATTCTACAACATGCAAAATAAATATTTACTCAATTCATTTCTCTCCCTGCCCCCCCCCCCAAATTCCTAGGACACTTGTATATCACTTTTAGTAATCACAGACTGCTGAACTCTTTTTCCACCCGTACATTTTGGCAGACTGTACAGGCGTAACCCACCTGCTGTATCTACCCCTACAAGTGGAGTGGATTTAAAAATCTCTCAAGGAGAGGGAGCTTCATGGAGGATCAAATGGGGAACAGACTGAAATTGTCTCATATTCTATTCTATTACAATCAAAGACTGAGAGCAGCTGGACTTCAGGGTCACAATGACCCCGAAGAAAGGACCACATGTCCAACATGTCTACAAAGGCTTTAGGTCTCAAAAGGGCAATCACTTCCATGCCAATTGCAGAACACTTTTGAAACGCTGGGAATCTTTGGGTACAATAACTCTCTGGGCAGTGTACCAAGGCCAACAGTAAATCCCCTTTAGGATTCTTTAGCTTTGGGATTCTTCAATTACATATACCTTATGGGAGTATAAAGGAGTCCCCAAAGCTAGGCCACCTGGGAAAAACGCATCCAGGTGTCAGGGTCTCTCAAGCCACTTAAGCCTGCTCAAAGCTTCATGATGATTTGATACAAATATGTAGATGGTCCAGTTATCAAACAAGTTTGTTCTGTTTTTCAGAGAGTATTATATTCATGGGTCACTACCATCGGGGCATCAATTATTTTCCCATTACCATTCTATAGCTATTTCATCTTTCTAATAAAGGCAGTAACTAGGATGGAGTTACAGAAGAGCAAGCAACTTATTTATTTTGTGCAAGAGCTCAGTAAACAACATCATTTGCTTCAAGCTCCTGTTTTATTTCTCTTAGCTTTAAATACAAAAATGCTGGTGATTTACAAAATGGCAATAGCATGGGGGGAGATATTTTTCTTTCTATTAGTGCAGTAGCAATTGGAGTCAAGGCATCTCCTCAGGAACATGAAGAAAATAACTCAGCTGTAGCTACAGGAGTTAATTAAAGGTAGAAAATATCATGCATGATAATGAAGTCTGGTTGCTCATTATAATGCTCTCAATTTTCATCTTACACCACAGGAAATATTTTGTTCAGTTCATTCTAGTTATTTCTATTTGGCAAGTGGACCTAAATTTAAGGTTACAAAATTCATTATGGATCTATGCTCCAATGCTCTTAATAGCTGCACCAAAAAAGGGGGGGCATGCTTTTTCATCATCACATCATTATTTCATATTGAAAATGGACCTCTCACATGTAGATCCCAGTGGTGAAATTCCGCAGCTACAGTTCAAAGTAAGCTGGTATTCTGGCACTACCCTTAGTAATTGATGGAAGGAAGCACAGAGGCTAATTTCATCCCTATCATCAAATACCTGTTTTCAGATCTTTCAACATGCCTGAGACAGTGGCACAAATAAAGCATTTCATCTGAAGGATTAGAAAAGGGCATATTGCGAAAAGAAAAGCCATCTCAAAAAGCCACACAGCTGGGCCTGGCTCCTACATATACAGTATGATACAAGGAGATATATGGGACTCTGATATTTTATTGGTTAGGGTAAACATGGAGAGTTCTCAGAAGGCAAGAAGGTAGCAGATATATGCAAGTTTCTTCTGAACTTTTGTAAACTCAATGAGGTCCTGTAGCATTCCCAATCACCCCCCAGCCCACTACCCTTGCAACCTTGGAAATTCAGTGCATTGAAGACCCTACGTCAAATCAATTAACACTGTATGCATGTATACAAATGGGATTCATTTGGGGACATTGCATGTTCTCCAAGAGACCAATCTCTCAAAAATTACCTAAAGGTTTGATGTTTTCAGTGCTGAAAAAATGCAACCAGTTTTACAATTCTTAACATTTAAAATACAAACAAAGTTAGTAGCGTGAACACTCAAGGAAACAAGACCAGCTTTTAAGTAGCGAGGTGAGTTACCACTGAACAATGCATCTGTATAGAGATGTTGTAATGACCGAAAAATGAGGATGTATAATGAGCTGCGCTTGGCTTTCTGCCTATTGTTTTAAATATGCCATAGGTCTTCAGTATGCTTACGGGGAAAGACACTTCATTCCCGTTTGTGAGATGTGGAACATTTTTTTCTCTAACCAACAACTGTAGTAAGTATGTACTCCAATAGTTACAACTATCCAAGAAGTAGGAATAGTTAAAGCTAGAGCTAGGTGAGGAGAAATTTGATAAATAAATCAAATCCTCAATTTGTTCACCCCAGCAGAAGCAGGTGATACTGAGTGGCTTTGCAGATTTTTGGTTCCTCGCTGTTCAGAGACCCTGTGCACACTGCAACCCACTGCATGGTGTAAATGGGACCTTTCCTGCTGAATACCAGAACAGCTGCTTGGTGCTGGCAGGCAAAGACTGACTCATGTCAAGCAAACTGCAGCCTTTGCAGTGGCCTTTATGAAAAGGAACGCGCCAATCATGCCACAGGTATATGACAATATGCATCTGTGGCCATGCCTGAAAAGCCCCTCCTGGAACAGGAAAGATCCTACAATAGATTCTGGTGGAGTCCAAATTGGGTTATGTCCAGAAAAGAACCTCCCAATCTAGCCAGATTTCTGCATTAGTTAGAATTCACAAGGAAGGGGAGCAGACCCAACTTGTTTATATTTCTAGGATTGAAACCTAGCACCTTTCCAAGTGGGCACCATTTTGTTTCAACCTAAATATGGACATTGACAAGACTTTAATGAGCCTGCCAGTATCCTTTGTGCATGCAGTGCTACCCTTTCCACTGTTAAGCCCAGCAAGGTACTAGTAAGTGGGGGAGTTCTCCATAGTGGAGCTCTGAATTAGACTGACAATATAAGCTCCTGCATTTTCTTAGAGGCAGCCGTCTACTTCAGACTAAATAAGCACCTATTTCCACACTAAACACTGTTGGGAGTAAATTGCTTTGTACTTTCAATTCTCTTACAGCTGGAAAGAGGCATCTATGTCAACCTTACAGTTTGTATTGATCTCAAGTGTGACTCAATCCCTTTCATTCTGCTCATTTTCTCCTGTTCATTGTGTCAGAATGATAATCAGAATAGTAACACACAACAGGGACTTATTTTGGGAACATATAAATGAGAGTATTTCTCATTTTGAAATCTGTTTTCAGCTTAAAGAAAAATATGGCAAGCTGTTGACAAAGGTCTATTAATTTTGGGGGGTGATGTTTTTAAAATCTTCCAAAACTAGTTTCCCTCTTTTTTTAGGGTGACCATTGATTATTTTTGGATATGACATCCAGGATATAAAATAATATCCAGTGATAACTGAAATCTATTGGCATTTAGTTCACTTTGTTTCAGTATGTACATTGAAAGCACTTCCATTTAGTTCATTTTGAGGAGATTTGCTGAGTTCTGAAGCAGCAGGAAAAAACAGGGACTCAACACTTGTGATTAATTCAATGAGATGGGCTTATGGGCTGATGCAAATACTGGAGGAAATGGATGTTCTTTCTATTTTTAAATGAAAAGTGAGGGCGGCAATGAGTCAGCATGTTTCATGCCTGACCATGCTTGATCCTCAATCAATTTTGCCCTCCATTAATAAGCGTTGTTGTTGTTTTTTACATGACCAATTACCTGTTTTGAGGCTGGGACTGAACTCTCTGCTAGTCCTGGGAGGCTGGCAGGCCTCCGGGGCTGTCTGTGCTGGAAGGGTTCGATACTGAGGAGGAGTCAACTCTTCATCACCAGAGAAGCTCCTCCGCACCCCACCTGTCATGGGGACGCTCGACAAACTGACAGGCTTCTTCCCAACTGGTATCTTCCTCTCTAAACATCAAGTCAAACTAAAGTAAAACACTTAGATCAAAGTGTGTTAAAGCAACTCAAGACTAATCACTCACTGAGAAAGGCCTCCAGTTGGTGCTCACTGGACTTATGGACACCTCGGTGCATGCCCAGATCTTCGTTAACTACAGCCAAAGGAATTATTTTGGAAAGTGATGCTGGTGACTCATGGCAGAGCCACAGAACTCTATGAAACATCCTCCTATGACAACACATTTTCAGGAATCACCTTAAATTTAATACTCTCTTTATGGAAGAAATACCCTTAAAAGCAAATTTGTTAGTGAAAAAATTGCTCGTCTCACCTCTGGGTTTACTCTTCAGTAAAAATTTAAAATCACAGGCTAACTTATATGTAAAACCTGCAAACTAAGGGTTTTCATATATAATTAAAGTCACACCAATTAAGCACATGCTCTGCTATACAAAAAACTACTTTCTACGATACCTCTAATCCCTTGTCTCTTGATAAGTAAAGAGTGCCTACATGACCAATCTGAAGAGCTGCTCCATAAAAAATGCAGATTTGCCACCCAAAAATCATGGGGCAAATGTATTGAAACTTCAAAAAATAACGCTGAGAAGCTATGTTTACTGAAGAATTTCTGTGTAGGTGGTGGTAAGATCTTACCTGTGAATTCCTGCTTCAACAGGTGGAAGAAGCTTCACTCTATGGAAGTGACCTTCTCTGACTTGACTCAGAAGGCAGGACTCATCAGTCAATGATTCTGAGAGACAACATCTCTCAGATCATGAATGGATATGTAAATAAAAATGTACAGCAGCTACTACAGCACACTAATATGAGAAAAACGAATAATATGATAGCATTTGAATATTCTGTGATGTCCTTGACTAACAAGTGTTTTTATGCAAAAATGCTCGGAGAACCAAAAATGGGTGGTGTCAAAAGTACCCTCCCACCTTCTGGGAACACATATTATTTCCACCCAAAGAGTGGCAGGTGGGTATTCTATTTTCCATGTTGTATTACTAGAATGGGCTCCATTTTATAGCACTTTTAGTATTAAATTCACTGCAGTATGTCTCATGCTAATAAAACCTCTGCAAAGTTGGGGGGAAAGCTACCTTAGAGTTACTGAGGCTCTTTGTGAACTGTCATGTTCTACCTAAAGTAATTTGTATTTCAAGCTTCTGCCATGGAAGGTTAAAGACAAGAATATTACATTAGCTACTGAACTCTGTAGATTTTTGCATTTTGCTCAAATAGATCCTTTATTTTCTCAACACACAACACCAAAATGGATGTGAGATTCTTCACGCAATCATTAAGTGCATGAATGATTAGGCTGCTATTTGAACTGAGAGAGAAACTCCCATTGATGCAGAGAAGCGAAATCCAGACCAAGACTACAACGGGGATCTAAGCAATATAGACACCCCCGTGCAGGTCACGGCCCCACAGTTGTTTTCTTACAGATTCTCCACAAGGAGCTGTCACCAGCCGTGGTCTAAAGTGTAGTGGGGTTGTAGGCATGTACTCTCTCTCGCTCATCCCAGCTTGAATAAAGATTTAAAGGATGAGGGTCTGGGAAATGTTTTGAAGCCTTAAGAGTCTGGACATTTACCTTTCACCTGGTTACTACCTTAAAAAGAACTAAATCGTGATAGGGAACATAATCCCTAGCACTATCATGACCTGGGACCCATCTTCACAGACCACCTTATCCTACCTGGGTTCCAGCTATGGAACTCTGAGCTCTCAGAACCTCCTATCTCGGAACCGTGGGAGGGGTAATCTCTGTAAACTCACTTCAGCCCCTATCTGGGCATCTCCACCTAAGTGTGAAAATACTCACTCTACCCTTGAACTGGCTTCTCCTGGAATGAACTTCTTTGGCAGGCTTAAAGTGGAAGCCGCTTTGTTCTACCAGTACATATGAGTCTATGTGCAGCGCTGGCTTGCCTGAAGCACTCCTCTGGCCGACAGGTATGAATGCTGCTTTTTCCTTCACAAACCCTAAAACAGGCTTCCTCAACCTCGGCCCTCGAGATGTTTTGAGGCTACAATTCCCATCATCCCTGGCCACTGGTCCTGCTAGCTGGGGATCATGGGAGTTGTAGGCCAAAAACATCTGGAGGGCCAAGGTTGAGGAAGCCTGCCCTAAAAGCATCACTTCACCTCCCTTCCTGGTTTTAAGCATCTGATTGACCAAAGACATGCCGAAGTACTTGTGTGCTTATTTGATGGTAGGTGGCACAGTTTCTTGCCATGGGCACATCAATGAGCAGAGACTGGCAAGCGCTTTGCTTTCTCGCTCCCTCTGTCTGTCTTAAATTTGGGAGTTGGGCTTGGGCCGAGGGGAGAAGCAGGAGAAAATAGAAAACGGTAGTAGCTGCTGCATCCTAATAATCAAAGTCAGGATCAGCTTGGCAGATGCTACACGTGCCTTCTGAGCCAGGTGATGAGGGTATCCCAGAGAGTAGAATATTCTCCCAATTCCAGGAAGCTGTGCTTTGTAAAGGTGGTAGCTCTCGCTTGGTAACGACGTTCCAATACAAAATATTCTCACTGTATGCTTGCTAGATTAGTACAATTCATTTTGTCTACTTCTCAGACATAGGTGGTATAAGCAAAAAGTCTTCATCATTACAATCTAAAACAGCTAGTGTTTTTTTTTGGTCAGCATTAAAAAGTACTAAAGTTCATGAAAGTCCTAAACCCCTCACCTTGTATGTACTAATATTCCCAAGTGAACTAAGCAGCCATCGGAAGAAAGTGCAAATTCCTTTTATTTATTTATTTTTGAAAATGCTTATTGCATTATGTAGCTGTTGTACACTGCTTTGAGGCCTCTTTGGCTAAAAAGCAGCTTATAATTTTTAATATAAATATAATAAATATGACTACTAAATGCTTTTAAGAAGAAGGCACTGTCGTGAATTAATCCAGCTGCATTGGTTTACAGCTTCCCACAGTTAAAGCATGGTAAATAAATAAAGCTTTCTTCAACTTAAAATGCCAAGAGTCAGAGCAGAAAATCAATATACAGTAGGACTAATCAGACTAGTTGTTTTCATCTCATAATAAACGGAGGCAGATTAATAACTTTCCTTTTAGTTCACTATCAGATAGTACACATTCAAGGAGTTGGGTCCTGCCACATAAAATAAAGCATTTTAGCTGAACTTCACCGAAGGCTCCAACTCATTAATTTTTTTTAATGGGGTCAGATCAAAGGAGAAAATTGCCACAGAGCTAAGTCAAAAGCAAACAAAGAGGATGAAACAAGAGGCTTGTTGTCAGTTCCTTCATCTCAGAAGAGTTCTTAAATTAAGGGTTGAGCTAAGAAAGGTGCAGAGGGAGTAACAAGCTCCAACATCATTTTAGCGTCTCATTTTTAGCAAACAGGTTTTGTCCTAGCCTTATTGCTTTGAAAATGTCTATAGCCTTCTGTGAATTTACAATTTGTCTAACTCTAAAGCAACACTAAGGAGCTTCATTATTGGAATTAATGACTTTGCATTAACTGTTGTGATAAAGGGGAAAGAGAGAATTAAAATATTTGTAAGGTAAAGGGACCCCTGACCATTAGTTCCAGCCGCGGACGACTCTGGGGTTTCGGTGTTCATCTCGCTCTATTGGCTGAGGGAGCCGCCGTACAGCTTCCGGGTCATATGGCCAGCATGACTAAGCCGCTTCTGGCGAACCAGAGCAGCGCACAGAAACACCATTTACCTTCCCGCCAGAGTGGTACCTATTTATCTACTTGCACTTTGATGTGCTTTTGAACTGCTAGGTGGGCAGGAGCAGGGACCGAGCAACAGGAGCTCACCCCGTTGCGGGGATTCGAACTGCAGGTGTTTGAGCCTTTCTGAAAATCCAAAAAGAATAAGCATTCCATTTCCCAATAAAATAACAGAATTCAATCTAAAGAATGTGCCAGTTCTACAGGGCAAGATACAGTATGTTTGCAGATACACCAGAATTCACCTTCCTCTCCATCCCCATTCAACTCACACACGCTCCTACCTGCTCCAGATACAACGGACTGGTCATGCTCTCCGTTTGTTAATATAAGTGGGAAACTTGGCATTTCAGAAGGAATTTGGCTGAGGCTACAATCCCAAACACACTATCCACTGGCTTGTATGTTCTACTCCCAAGCTTGCGACTCCAGTTTTAGCAATGGGAACAAGCACCGAGATCACATGTTCCTTCCTCATTGCTTGCATCCTAGTTTAATCAAACCAACCTTCCCTGCGGTTTCCAAAATGGGGAACTGTGGTTTAATACTGATTTACCAACAAGGATCTTAAACCAACTTCAGAGTTTAATATCCTTATTGGTAAAACTAACATTAAACTACAGTTTCCTGTTTTGGACATAACTATTAACTGTGGTTTTATTAAACCAGAGTGTAAGCAAGGTGGAAGGAAGATGTCAAAGGTGGGAGGGGTGGTTCCATCACTTGTTTCCAGCTCCTAAAAATCATGGTTTAGCAAACTGTAAACCAGGTATCTGAACCAGGCCTGTGGGACTTGCTTCAGAATAAAAATACAAAGGAATACAATGTACAATGGATTTCATTTCAGTTCTAATGTTCTACACTGCCTGGAACAAAATTAAAAGTTCCATGTAGGCTGAGCCACTAAGAGAAACTTAACAGCTCAGCTGTAATGTGTGCCTGTCCAAAATAAAGTTTTCCAATTAAAATCTAATTTGGCTAAAATATAGCACAATTTCATTACACTTCCCTACGCAAGGAAGTCTTTCCAGTGTCTCAGACCCTCCATAGGTATTAACTCTATAGATCAATTTTGCCAGCTCCTGTAGCCACAAAAAGCTGTCATCTTTCAGATGAAAAGACCAGCATGAAAACCAATCAAGCAAAATATAAAGAATGTCAAACTTAACCTTATAATGGTCAAGACACGCAATAAAACATTCTGTGCTGAAGTTTTTTCTAAGCTCTCACTTCAAAAAATAATCCTTCATTTCTGTTTCTACACTCACCCTCACTTTACTCTGTATACTTACTATAACCGATTACAGTATTCTCTAACTTTAGACTGAAATTAATTCTATGTCAGGCATAGGCAAATTCAGCCCTCCAGATGTTTTGGGACTACAACTCTCATCATCCCTAGCTAACAGGACCAGTGGTCAGGGATGATGGGAGTTGTAGTCCCAAAACATCTGGAGGGCCGAGTTTGCCTATGCCTGTTCTATGTGAATCTAAAAAAAGCACTAATTTTTAGTTCTATGAACAACATGGCTTAATAAAATATATCATCTATCTTATCTTGGTGAAGATGACAGTACTACCCTAAACAAAAATTAATCAATCTCTTATCATTCTGGAGAGAAAAAGTTTTCTATGAAAGGACCTAAAACTGAAACCAAGATATTAAGTAGAAACTACCACAGAGTTTGCTTTAAAAAAATACTTATATTTGCACTTTATTTTACTTCACGTGACAAAAAAAAGACTCAATTGAAAAAGTTTTCCTTGTGCCATAATGCACTTTAAGCTTGAAAAACATTTCAACAGAAAGCATCATTCGCAACCATCATTTTTCCTGAGAGAAAAAGGCAGTTTTGTAGCAAGAAAGTAAAAGCAAATAATTTTTGTTACCCACTTTTCTTGTGTCCTTTGTATTGTTGTGACTTTGACTTTTTCTTCTGCTTTGACGAGCTTGACTGACCATCTCTTGATGCTGAAATGTATGGTTTTAAAAAGAAAGTGAATTTAAACACCTTTTTGTGTGCAGGCAAAACACTGCAGGTGAGATGTTTTGTGTTTCAGAAGCCTCGTGGACAGCAACACCTATATTCAGTATAATTTTAGCCCTGTGCCACTTGAAACTGCAGAATATTCTTGACATTTTAGACGGAGCCACTCATTTCTTTTAATATCACATTACTTGATCCTGCATTTGACAAAGTGATTATAACGTGATAGGAAGCAAAATGATCCAGATGTGAATTAACAACTGTGTTGCAGGGTAGTAAACGACATAGAATCATTCCCCCAAGTCAGGAATGATTAATACTTTCACGTGTAAAATCATTTTACCATACAAAATGCACACCATCTGGGCCAATCAGAGCCATTCTGCCTTTTAAAATATGTTCAGTACAACTGATAACTAATAAGAGTCAAGCTGCTAAGCCTGTTATATGACTCTACTATAACTGATCATTGTAAGGGCATCATTAAAAGACTGCAATGAACCAGAGAAATAAACCAAAAGTCAGAACAATAGGATAAAAATATAGTAACAATGCAAACACATACAATGTTTATCTCTTTATTGTATATTTGTGAACTACCTTGAGGGGCATGTAAGAAATTAGTTAATTAAAGTAATAAATGCAAAATTACTTGCTAATCTACATGACCATACAGTATTCCCAATAATACTGCATTAAAAGCAACTTGCTTTCTTATTTGCCTTCCAAATATCAGTGGCGAACAGGGACAGAATAAGACAAACACCCTGAAGTACTACTGACTACAGAGCAAAACGGATTGAGCTCTGGAGTATTAAGCAAATGGCATTGTGTAAGTCGAAGCCGATTGCCCAGACTACACCCTTGCGCTAGCTGGTAACCTGGCAGCAAATAGATCGAAATCTAAAAATAGAAACAAAGATATGAAAAATTTTACCATAGAGAGGTCTGCTACATTTCAGCTATAGAAAGTTCAGAGAGAAATTAAGGTCAACTTACATTGTGACGCAGGAGGCTGTAGTTGGTAACCCGTTAGCTGACACCATCCTACAGGGTAGAGGTCAGGAGATTCACAATCCACCCACTGATCATATTCGTCTTCCCAGCCGTCAAAATGTATCCTCAACAGACGGTGAATAATACGAGTTACTGTAGCCACACATACTAGACGAGGTTCCATGAGGTCCACAGCCTCCAGCTTCATTGAAACATGAAACCCATGGTTTGGAACTTCCTGGAACAGAGATGTAAGACAAGTACATCATATTGCTTTGAAAAGCAAAGTTTTGTGATTAAAACACGTTCACAATCACCTCTCCCATAACAGAACCTTTCTCTCTCCTGGTACATTTCCTTAGACTTGTGAGCACTCTCATTCTACCAAGGTATGTAGTAACAGATGATCCAGCACAACACATGGGATCTCCTAGAGCTTTCTACCGTCACCTTTAGTTCACTTTGGCTATAAATACTGGGTTCATGAGATCCCAAGTCAAGTTACCTGGTCATGCTTTACTTTAGCTGTCAGTTGGTACTTTTAAGGTGGAATGGAAGCTTTAGTTAAATAGGCTCCAGGTATGTATTTCAGTGAACAGAAAAATCTGGTACATACTTAGGTCCACCACTCCACCACTGACAGCCATCCAGCCCCAAGGTAGTGGTAAAGCTGGAACTAACCACAGGATAGGATACCATATCAATATTGCCTAAATGATATATCTGTTGAGGGTGTGGCCCTTTCAACAGTTGTAGTTTCCTAGCACTTTGGTGCAGAAGTGAAAATGGAAAGCCCTTAATGTAACATGTTAAACATAAAGGTTTTTGATAATTGAATCTCTAATATATTCAGTTTTTGGAAACTGAAGTGTGGGCTTCAGAATGGAACCAATTATTTAATAAGCTTTTCTTTAAAAAAATTAATTTAATTTGGTATGGTCATGCAAAACAAGACTTGTATACATGACATAAAATATCTGAGTTTTTCAGTGTTGCATATCCTCAAGGAAGAGAGGCACAGAAATGGGTGCATTCACTACATCCCAGCTATGATATTCCTGTTCCAACTAAAGGTGTTCATATAGGATTCAAATGCCAATATTGCAATACTGGGATAACTCTTTTCCTTCTTCAACCACCATTGCATTTCATTAGTCTTAAATCCACAGGGTGAATCTACTGAAAGTACTTCTCTGCCAGTACTCTATTCTATTTATAGTTAAGATGCTTTTCTATAACAGCTACATGTGAAGACATTTTCTAGATTCTATGGGGCTGCCGACAAAGGAATGAGCACCACAAATTGTAGGTACACTACAATTGTGAAATATTTTGGTCTTACCTTGTTAAAGAACTTCACAGGGGCTGCTACTGAACCCGTTTCCCTGAGGTAGTCAAACCATTTGAAAGGTAGTTTTGCATAACCTACAAGGGATTAACATTTATGTAGTAGCATCACAAAAACATTTGCCCTGATCCGTACACAGACACACAATCACACACACACACACACACACACACACAATCTGCCCCAAGCAGTTTGATAACCATGGAAGGACAGGGTATACATTTCTTAGAATCAACTATGAAGTTACTCCTCCCAAGTGGGATCCTCAGTCCATCTAGCCCTGCATAGTCTACTTTGGCAAAAGCTCTCCAAGGTATCAGACAGAGGTCTCTTTTACCTTATCAGAGATCCCTTTCACTGCTGATGCTAGGGACTCAACTGAGGGCCCTCCAGATGTTGACAGATCACAACACTAGTTGGAACACTTACTGGGGGTGAAGAACATTGGAACCCAGCCCTAGAGCCTCTGCATGCAAAACATGCCATCTCTCACTGAATCATGGCCCTTCCCTCAGCAGAAGTGCCAGAGTGCAATAAAGGACCACAAATGTACAGACAGAGCTCTGAATAAGAGGCCACCCCACTAACCTTAAATGCAAAACAAAAAAGCAAAAAACCCTTGATACCCACTGACAGTTTTACCCTGCATGAATTTATCCAATTCCCTTAGCTATCTAAGATAGTAGCCTTCACATATCAGGCAGAGAATTTCACACATTGTCATGCAAAAATGTACTTCCTTTTGCCTATCCTGAATCTCCTGCCAACCAGATTCACTGGATGACCTTGAGCCCAGATTTTAGGGGGGAAATCACAGGAAGCAATCAATCAAACTAGGCAGAATATATGCTGTTACTAGGCCAGTCTGGCCTAGACAGGTGAGAAGAGTGCCACTTACTTTGAGGATATCATAACTAATGAAGAGGTGGCATTAAACCGTAATGCACCTAGCCTAGCTGCTTGTCCCATCTACACCACTTCAGCAAGCCACAGCAGTGGCAATTCTTATACTCCTTTACTCTGTACTGACTAAAAAGCAAACGGGAGAACCAAGTCAGAAAAAGAGAGTTGCAACATTCCCAGCCAGCCAAAGGATAGTTAAGCAAGCAATAATGAAACACTTGTCTGCTAAACGACGATTGGTTCGGCAACTCCAAACTAGAGTTTGAAGAGAGATGTAAAGAGAGATGTAAAGGATATTTTTGCAAACAAGCTTAAGGAAAAAGAAATGAATTATTTCACACAACACAGCTTGCAAGACATGTATAGATTTATGCACAAGAAGGTATGAATACCTCGGGGTGGAGTTAGTTCAATCATGTTAATTTCACAGAAACCAACGGGGAATATAGAAGGGGAGGTGGCATGGTAACAAAACCAGTCAGACCCATCTGCTGCCTCAGAGCCATCGATCCCAATCATAAGATATCCATCTGCTAATACCTAGATAAACAAAAAACAAACAAACAGCGGTTAAGATTTAGAAGTTAAAGTAATTTAAAGGTGGGGAAATACCAGGAAGTGAAGAGCAAAAGTTTTCAAAGAAATTCAGCTACTGGTTGATTTGGCAACCCTGTTTTAAGGCAAACAAGAATATTGTCCATATGGTTCCTGAATTTTTTGTACAACACTATGCTGGTTACAACCAGTACCTATGCAATACTCCTGATTCCTTAAAAACATGAGTTAAGGGAGCAGAGGCAGACCACATGATTTGTTTGTTTAATATAATTCCCCGCCCCCTTGCAATAGTTTAAAATCACAAAACAACTAATTATATATTGAAGTGCAATACACAATAAAATACATAAATACACAAAATGAAAATTCACTTAAGAGCAATAGCAACGGAAATTACAAGCAAAATTAAACTAATATATTTACCTTTCTAATTGTTGCCACACATATTGCAGAAAGGTTCAATGGATCTATGGCTTCCAATTTCATCCCCTCCTTGAACCATTCTCCACTTGACTCGGCTTCCTTTACCTAAAGAAACATTTTGAGGCAAGAAATGGAAGCAACACAGGTCAGCATCACAGTCTATTTGCTTCTCCAGCTTCAATGCTGATGAACAATTCCCTCCATTATAAATCAAGTTCCTTGCAAAACATCATACCTTAGCAAATAAATGTGGGGGTGCATCAAAATAAGAGTCCTGTTTCTTGGCAATATCTGTGAAAAAGGGGAAAAAACGAAGTTGAAGATTTCTAATTTACTACTTCAAACATGTGACCTTTTAAAAATACAAACGCCTACCAAAACCAAATAAAGCATTTTTAAAAAATACTTTTATTCCATAAAATGTATACCACTTGATGGCTTAAAAAGCAAGCAAACCTCAAAGCATCTTCCTCTGTCCGACTCTCATATCTTGAAAGCTGATGTGAACATCAATGTGATATATTAATTTGTTTGTGGGAAACTCTGCACAAGAGGAGCTTACCAGATCTTTTGAACCGATGTCCTATACTCCGAGACCAACCAATGGGATGTATGAGTGGGCTGTACATATGGCACCAGAAGTCATCTGTTTTGTCTTCACTTTCTTCATATACCAATCTTAACCTGCCTCCAATTACGCTGTCTACAATTGCTACCCGTGTTCGGCAGAGATGAGTTTTATCAACAACTTCTACTCTCATAGAAGGCTTAAAGGGATACTGCATGCTTTCTGACACCTGAAAATATATAATCGTGCAGCGTTAACATATGTACCTCTGCAAATACCCATCTACAACAATGGCTATGTGAATCTGCTATTGCCCACAAGTATCACAGGGAGTGCTTTCCCCTGTTTTGTTCCCCTTTCCACACCCAGTTTTATGATCAGTAAACAAGGACAGGTACCATCACTTTCAGACTTTAGACTGTCAACTAGGAAAATAGCTTTTCCTGTGATGCTCTCATAACTTAGGCTTTTTAAACTTTTGTTTCTGGTCCAACTGTTGCTGCTTTTTTGTTGTTGCTGCCAGATTTTGCTTTCCGCTCCAGTTCTGATTTTCATATTGCATTTTACTGTTTAACTTTTTATGTAACAGTTTTTAGAGTATTCATCCTCAAAAGCATTTTGTAAGTACTATAATAAATAAGTCAAAAAGGCTGACAAGGGTCTTCTTTGAAACCAGCCTCACCTTCTGAGAGAAGTCAGGAGGAAGAGTTTTGGCACCAGTGAGTCGTTTCACCAGAAAAGCTTTCCAGTTTGTGTATTTGTGTTGAATGGCTGTCAAGATTCAGAAAAACAAACAGACATTAACCACTTTTGAAAATTTGTATTGCAAGACACTGAATGAACAATGTCAAAAAGTTATTGTCTTCAGAATTTACTGGAAATCCAGATACGTTATCATAGTGAAGTACTTTTAGCTATTTTGACAACAACGTGAGTTAGACGCAAGCACATCCATTCATATGATAAATACAGAGAGAGATATACAGATGTTGTGATATCAGACTTACACTTAACATAAGAGAGTATGTAATGTAAGTTAAAGGATCAGTACAGAGAGCATAAGATAAATTCAACTAAAGGTCAGCCTGTTAAAAGTCAGATTTACGTACATCGAGGCGGCACTAGAGGCTTCCCACTTGTTGCACACCAACCAACCGGATGGATATCAAGACCACAGATGTTACACCAGAAGTCGAGACTTGAATCGCTTTCAAAGCCTTCATATCTTAGTAAAGCACTGTAACCTGAAAGAGAAGGAAATCTCATGCTGATCCATGCTACTCTTAATGAAGAAATGCACCACAATCAAACACGCACTCCCCTTCATTTGGAACAGCTTCCAGAGGAAGCGAGCTGATGTTGGAAGTGGTCTTCAGCTGCCACTGCCTATACTAGAGCTGTGAAAGAAGGGAGGCACCACAGTAGAGATTGGGGTAGGTGTGCAGGAGATTAATGTACTTTGGCAACAGGGGAAGTTCCTACATTGATGTTACAGTCGTACCTTGGTTTTCAAACAGCTTAGTTCTCAAACGTTTTGGTTCCCAGAAGCAACTGTTCCGGTTTGTGAACTATTTTTGAAAGCTGAACATCCGACGGGGCTTCTGCGGCTTCCGCTTGGCTTGCAGGCTGCAGAAGCCGTGCTTTGGTTTCCAAACGTTTTGGAAGTCAAACAGACTTCCAGAAAGGATTACGTTCAACTTCCAAGGTACGAATGTACTATACTAGGGGTCACCAGCAGGGTCCTCGTAGGTCTCTTCATCCACAGAAATTAAGCTTGAAGGAAGCAATCTATTGTAGCCAATATAATAGGTTGCCGTGAGTGCAGAGGCACCAGCTTCTCCAAAGTATTGGAGGGACATTGTGTGACGTCCTCTGAATATCGAGGGGGCCCGGCCACCTCAAAAAAAAAAAATTGAGGGGCCAAAATTGCTTGGGCCCCTAGGAGTTGGCGCCTATTATTGCGTACATGCAGTGCCCACAACCATTTCTCCAGTTTGTAAATGAGCTCACAGGCTCAAAAAGGTTGGCGACCCCTGCACAGTATACTGTTAGAAGACATGGCCCTGAAATATATTTTTCCCCTCGATTTTAAGGCAATTTGTTTTACATGAGGTTTCTCAAACTATGTGTTGGGAGCCTGTTGGCAAATTCAGCTTGATTAATTTGCCTGACCTATGCTGGTGCTTTAACTGCTATCTCAATGCAAACATTCAAAGGTCACAGAGAAAGAAAGAGCCACAAGCCATGAGTGTATAACATTGTTTCAAACACCTAGAGTGCTTTGCTTGGAGGACAGCAGTGTGTTGATCATAAAGGGAATTTCACATAATAAAGTCTGCAGGGAAATTATGAGTCTTAGCTCAAAATCACAAGCAAGAGACTTATCAGGAATCGGAAACTACTCAAAGGAAAAGTTTTTCAACCCCTAAAGTTGAAAACATATAAATTGTAGCTCTAATAATATAAAAATTACAATTACTCCTTATCACCCTCTGAAGAATGAGAACAAAGTCTACAATTAACAGTGTCTGTAGCATTCAAGATCTGAATATGACAGTCTTTTAAATTCCGCAGAATCATCCCTTATAGGCAGGGTTTCAAACAGATCTGCTTGGAAAACCACTGTTGACTTAATAGGAACTTGCCCCACTATGGCAACCTTGAGTATCAGGCCATTCAACACAGAAGACTTATCCATTCTGCTATGCATTTTGTTTTAAATAATATATACACCTGCTCAAATCCCTGAATTATTTATTGAGACAGTTACAATTTAAAATGCATTATTTTATGCAAAGTTAATAACCTGCTAATTTTACAATCCCAGCAATCCAGAAGACTTTGGTAGGTAGGCTGCAGTCTGTGTTAGGGACTTCTACACGTACACCTTCTGAGATGTCACCCCAGCAAGTCCCCATAGGTGCCTGCAATGTTAGGAAAATAAGTTAGAAACCATTTAATTCATAAAAACACTTATTTCCACCTATTAATACTAGCCAAGCTCTCTGGCTTTTCTTTCCGGGGGAAGCTATCTGGTTACTGCTTGTAAAACTGGTTAATTCATGGCTTACCTTTGTTGATGACAGTGAATCCCTCCCTCTCTCACCCGCCACAACCAGTGAGGTATTATGGTAATTTTATTTTTCAGTAACCTCATAGTTTAAAAATCTGAATTATCCTTTAAGTTCTTTGTTGCATTAATGACTCCTTGTAGCATCACTTCCTTAAAGTATTGTGTGAAGAAAATGATTTGTGTAGCTTTCCCTTTTTAGCAATGGTCAATGTGTGGAAATTAGTTGCAATTCTTTTTTTAAAAAAGAGAAAATGACTTCATTTGTGGGTGAACCTGGAATACGAACTTTCTGCAGATTTTAACTACTTCAGGAACAGCAACAACAGAATGCGCAACACAGGAATGGGAAGAGATATTGGACTAAATAGGAAATGAATAGAGTTTGCTATAATGAATTAAATTAATGAAGAACTGATGAAATACCTTTGAAGATTTGCTGATTAATATTTTAAAATGGGCTACTGCAAGAATAACTTTCTTTTCTGCACATGCTAGAAAAGCATGCAGTTAGTCCAGCTGTGGAAATACTCAAGTTCCTTCTAAAGTATACTTGAGAAGCTACAAGAAATAAGTCAGTCTCCTTACACAGATGTGTCAGCAAGTGATTCCAGGGCAACCAAGCTTACTTTTCTGGCAAGGTAAATAGTTTACACATGAGGGGAATGTTAACTGAAAACATGTCTATTTAAACTCTTAGGGAGTAAGGAGTGCTTTAGCATAAAATATACATGCCACATTAAATATTTGAGCCGTCAACTTGGAAGCTATACATAGAAGTCTGGGAGTGACAAATCTGGAGGCATTATGACCTAAGGCAGCAGCCCTCAATACTTACTAGTAGTAAGGCCCATTGAATTCAGTGGGACATGTTGAGGATTGGGTTGGTAAATCCTAACTAGTTAAAATAGTGGACTGACAATCAAATGAAAACTATACAGAAGTAGTAACATGAATGTATCTTCAGCAATGTATCATCTCCAGAATGAAACTGATGTAGTTGTGAACAGGAACATTCTGATTTTGAATGAATTCTGGTCTTTACTAGATCATCTCTTGAGGAGGAGGAAGAGGAGGAGGAGGAGGAGGTTTCAGCAGCTCTTTATGGCCAGGTGCTGTCAAGGTTCAGAAAACAGATTTAGGCTGAGTATTATTGGGGGGTGGGAATGCTGATGATAGAAGCAGGGCAGTTCTTCTACAGTTAATCAAGTTCCATCATGATAAGTCTCAACAGGCTATAGCTAACAGAACTGGTGAATTTGAAATTTTGCATACACATGGTCTACCTGATGAGGTTTATGAAAGTACCCCCCCCAAAAAAAGAACAATCCAATAAAAATTATCACAGATCCAACAAGTTTAAAAGTTTGACCTCTTTCCCATTTATAAAGAAATCACATATTTCTTTCAAATTTTGGTGAAAAGTACTGATATACTTTGTTTGGCCTTTTTGTGAAGTAGACCTTTTAAGTGGTCAAGTTCTAATCCGTGATTCAAAAGTTATTGTGGTTTCCTTTCTCCATTAAGTAAAGTACTGGAAAAAATACTGCTGGGCATGACTGAAGCTAAAATGTGGCCAGGAGTGCAATGCTTGCAGAGGGAGTCACCTAGCTGACGGTATGTGTGGTGTCTATTCCTTTAGTTACGAAATATCACAGTGTGGCGCAATGGCTACAGTGAGGACTTGTCAAGCTCTTTGGAGCCATGGGCACGTGAGAGATTGTCATAAGGAACCACACGCCCCAGAGTCACAGATGCACCCATCCTATCTCATACTGCAGCTCTGCACACAACCTGTCCCAAACTGTTACCCACAGGAACTTTGCCAGGAGGACAGCAGTGATTCTTTTCTAGTATTTAATCTAACGACAACCCTGTGAGGTAGGTCATATGGAGAGAAAGAGACTGGGGCCATACATCCCTGTGAGTCACACGTGCTTGTCAAAAACTCCGTTCGATTGAAACACAATTGAATGCATCGGGTTTCAAAGTTTCGGATTGGTATAGGGGTGTAGCAGAAAGTTAAACTTGTCCTTGTCTGTGAAGATCGCGGTTCTGCTAGTTCCTCCTACACCAATCCATATGGCTGTCGCTTCCAAAGAAAGCCATCATGGGTTTGGGTCTCGTGGCCTTGAAACGATGGTACACTGTGTATATCCAGCATACTGTCTTCTCTTGCGCAATACACTTACTAGCAGAACCATAAGCATACAGATAAGAACAAGTTTACCTTTCGAACTCATGATGAAGGCATCCATCTTGGGCTCCTTCCCAATAAAAGGAAGGTCTGCCTGGGCCACCACTCTGATCCAGCGCACACTCTGGAGGAATTATCTGGGAGGGACAGCCGCCTTCCCTGCAAGGTAAGTTGCAATCAGGAAGGTCTTGATGGGCAAGGTCCAGGTTCATGTTAGTGGGCTTCCCAACCCAAAAAAAAGGCTGACCCTGTAACTTCTCTGCCTGGAATAGCTAAGTATTACTACTGGCTTTTCTCAAATGCACTAAAAACACCAGGCAGAAATATTTAAGGCCTCTGGGGCTTTAGAACTATGGTGCAAGATTTTTGTTTTCCAGGTGCACCTGATATATCTGTTGCATGTGCAGTGGCCACAATCCAGAGTTCCCTTCATGTGGGTGCAAGCACAAGGCTACCCCACCCAAGAGCAGGCTCTCCCACCCCACAATAAATGAACTGTTTGTTTGTTTTTTTAAAAAAACTAGCATAAATTTAAATAACTGCTTGCTTCAGACAAAGCTGCTGCATGGAATCAGACAGAAAAAGCCCCACTGCACATGCAGACCTCACATATCTCTCTGGATTGAGAATAATATCTGCATTTTAAAAAGGGGGAGGAGTGCTAGTAAGCCGATAATGCATCAGTGCCATCTAGTGAAAAGGGGAAAATATTCCTCATGTAATTACATACAGTTTATAAATAAATTGCATCTGAAAACCAGGTTACAATGCACTAAATAAACAGTTTCTACTGAGTTCAATGGTACTTACTCCCAAGTGTGCATAGGTTTAAGACCATCCACTATCTGATGCAGAGAACAATGCTAGTAGCTGTCATGTTTGTCTGTTGTACTATTACCAGTACAGGGGGATAAAGAACCTGTGTCTGGACAATGACTCCCATCATCCCTGATCGTTGGCCATGGGCATTGGGAGTCCAGTAACATCCGCAGGACCACAAGTTTCCAATCCCAGTTCTAGCACATATGGCCAGGTCTGCATGGTGAGCAAAAAGTGATGAAGATTCTTGCTGGTTCTGCACAGTGACCCTGATCTGTTGCAGTTAACGATTCCATATCCATCCAATGCACATTCGCTTTAAAAACGGGACTTGTGCAACAAAAAATATACTTTCCATAGGACACCCTCCCCTCTTCCAGAAGGGCGGTGGGGCAAAATGTTTGAGATGCAAAGCTTTTAGTAATATTACTGATGGAATTTGGTGTGTTTTGTAGAAATCATGCAACCCTATAATGAAGTTAAGCCTAGGGAAAGCTCCAGATAAGACTTTACAACTTCCTTGGAACAAATCGACCATTTGTTTGCACTAGCAGCAATTAGGACATAAATAAGAGGAAGCATTTGCGCTCCTTTGTGGAACATCTGAATGCTAATTACAAGGCAGCCTATTTAATGTACTATATGTTACTACGTAGAGTCATCTGCAATCCCTATACCTGTTTATATGGGCACAATGGAATGAATTAAAAGTAACAAAGCTCATTTCCTCCTCAACATCAAGAAGAAGAAGAGTTTGGATTTGATATCCCACTTTATCACTACCCTAAGGAGTCTCAAAACGGCTAACAATCTCCTTTCCCTTCCTCCCCCACAACAAATACTCTGTGAGGTGAGTGAGGCTGAGAGACTTCAGGGAAGTGTGACTGGCCCAAGGTCACCCAGCAGCTGCATGTAGAGGAGCGGGGAATCGAACCCGGTTCACCAGATTACGAGTCCACCGCTCTTAACCACTACACCACACTGAACATATAGCTGCTAGAGATGGTTTTGAATGCCGATTTGCAAGTTTGCAAGTGTGCACGCTCTTGGAGGTAGATTTTGAAACAGAATATACGTACAGATGACTTCAGGCATGGAAACTAAGATTAAAAACATGACTGTGTTGACCAGCACAATCAATAGCAGGTTGTGCGTGAAATGCTATCAGAACAGTTTGTTGCAATGGTCTGTGCTGCCTACATAGTTCTGTTTTAATAGGCATGTCCATTTAGGGTAGGTATGGGGAACCTCCAGCCCATAGATCTAATTACGTCTGGCAGGGGTCCCAATTTGGTCTGCAAGGCCATTTCCCCCAAACCACAGCCCCACAAATGCTGCATCAGATGAGGGGCAGGTAAAGGCATACTGCCAGTGCACAACTGGGAACTTTTAAAGGCACTCCTGATGGTGACAGGTAGGCTCCCTCGCCAGTGCACAACCAATCAGCTAACCATCACCAAAAGTAAACCAGCTCAAATATGCTGTGCTACTGAGTTACCACAGCTGATTCCACCCAAAAATGGAGCCTGGAGTCAGCTACAATCAGCTTACTGGGGGTAACTTCAACCCCCACTTGGCTTAGAATTTCTATGTAGCCCAGTTGCCACACTACAAAGGAAAAATGGGTCACCTAACATCATAGTGAAGTCAGATGACAGTCAGGTGGGAGGGCCCCACCCACCAAAATGGCCCAAGGGTGCAGCAATGCAAGATCCGGCCAACTGACTGGATCTAGCTCCCTACCTCAATTTAGGAAATACCTTAAAATTAGGTTCCAAATGCATACTTGGGTCTTGCATAATTCATTTGTGAGTCATTTAGCTTCATTAGATATCTCCCCGTCCCCCCAAAAAACCTCCTGTACTTTTATGTTGTTGATAGTTATTGAAAGTATGAGCAGCAGAACACAATCCTCATCACTGTGTTGCTCACCATATAAAACAAGGAATTCAGGATGAAATTCTGAGACACGTATTGTCATCTGCCTATGCTAGGCTGAACTGAAAGAATTAAGAGAACATACAACATCTAATTGTGGTCTCCTTCCTCATAAATCACCGTTATTTCTATAATACTACACCGTACACCAGAGCATGCTCAAATATAGAGGCTGCCTTACGCATGGCAGACCATTGATCCATCTACAGTACTTCAGTACTGTTTACAATGACTGGCAGCATCCAGGATTTCAGGCAAAGGTCTCTCCCAGCTTCTTCTGGAGATGCAGAAGATTGAACCTGGGACACTCTGCATGCAGAGCAGATTGACATCCAGCCAGAGCAAAACGCTGGTGAAAAAGCAGCTACAAAGTCTGTGACTCAGCAACGTACCTAAGTGCAAGTAGCAGGCAAGCACCAAAGAGCACTTGTCCACCCTTGCACCTTCACTGCCACAGAGCTGACCCATGTATTCTTGGCTAGGTAAACCTCATAATTCACTCTTCTGCTGCTCTTTAAGAGGAGGGAGAAAGGACACCCCCCAAGTCCTCAGTTATCACCCAACGGAGGAGATGCAGTAGAACTATCATAAAATCAGAACTGGAGGGGGCTTGTATGCCAGAGCTACAGCAAACCCAAGAGATGGCTGTCCAGCCTCTATGTTAAGCTCTCCGGTGACAGCTTGCCCATTCACCCACCCCAACTAAGTAACTGGTTCCATCCTCAAACTGTTCTTACTGTCAAGAGGTTTTTCACAATGCTCAGTGAAATCTACCCTCCTGTAATCTATGCTCATTAGATCTACTTCTGCCCTCTGAGGAGCACAGGACAGATCTTTGCCCTCTTCTATGTGACACGTTTTTCCACATATTTGAAAAGTGCCATTGTGCTTCCCTCCACTTCTTCTCTACTGGCTAAACATACCAGACTTCTTGCTGGGGGGGGGGGCAAACAGCAGAATGTTCTCTGCAGGGACAATCATCTGGTGCCTGCTATGTTAGGGACCATGTGAAACTGAATTTATTTTCCAGATATTTTAATGCATACAATTTAAATCATACTTCTGCTGTTAGAGTAATTGATTGTTTCATTTATTGTTGTTTGTTGGATTTTATTGTATGTTTCAGAGAAATATAATGTACAGGGGCAAGTATAATGTGTGTGTGGCGGGGGGTTAATCAAAAGGAATTATTTTCCAATAATATGGCTGCTCACCCAAGGTATCTCACTAGCTTTTCTGTGTCTTGCACATGATACAAATCGAGTCTGAAAATTAGTGGTTTAATAAAGACGAAGTTCTGTTCTGAAAACTCATAGTCTTAATTTATTTATATGAGACCTTCAACTTAATTCTGTACTCAAAAGATATTCCCACTGTGTTTAATGGGCCTTACTCCTAATAAAGCATGTGTAGGATTGCAACCTTAAAGACAATTCCACAATCCCCAGAAACATATATAAATTTAAATTGCTTCAACTTTTTTTTTTTAAGCAAACCAGTCTGTCAGGGATAACCAGACCATCAAGAAGGCAGCTATCCTTCCTCTCTCACATGCTACACAGGTTTCTTTGGTTGAAGGAAACAATCTCTGCTTGCTGATACAAATCATTTGTCATTTTGCTGCACCCACACCCTTGGTGCTTGCTGATTTTGGCCTCTTCTCTCCCAACATGTCTAAAGTCATTGACAGTGCATGACTTGCACCACCAACGACTTAAACAAGCAGGTGGCAACAGCAAACTACTACAAGGCAAAAAAGTTTCAGCACCTGCCTCATTTTGGTCATGCGTCGTTCATAAAAGGGACTGAAGGAACCCAGTCAGAATTACTGTTATCACATTTGCTTCCTCTGATCTAGCAGCTACAATGTGCTGAGAGAATGGGATCACGGAAAGGGATGAGTATGGCAGTAGAATTTGTCTTTTAAAGTTATGAATGTTAAGATCAATAAAAACACAGGACAAAGTGATATTCCTAATCCTGATGATTACCTATACAGCCCACCATTTTAATGATTAAACTGGCCCTACATGCAGCACAAAGGAAATATTGAACTCATCACAATTGGGGCTTTAGAGAAGAGGGGCTTGGATTGAAAGTTTGACTTCTCTCCATTCACAGAAAACTTTCCATCCAGCAGAAGGGTGGGAGAGAGGCCACAAATTTATGCCCATTTCCCCTCCAGTGCAATAGAGGGGAGAGGAATGGGCAAAAATTGGTTCTTCTTCCACTGGCAAGAGCACACTCAGAAGACAAACCAGTCTTGTTTTACAAGCATCACTTGAACCCATTCCTAAAACAACCTTGCTGTGGATGTGCCTGCCTATTTGCTAATAAAGCAATTTATTGATCTTGACCTCTGTTATAGAAAAGGAACAACCTTATCGTTATTATGTAGCCTTGTATACAATGCACCTTACTACTGACAGAGTGGCATATTACAACATGTTCCTTCTTGTGAAACTAACCTGAAAAACACGCTTGTTTTGAATTCCAGCTGCTTCTAAGGAGAGACAGTGCAGAGCTCTGTTTTGTTCACAGAAGATCTGCAGGCAGTTTCAAAGGACTTTGTTTGATTGGGCTGGGCTGAGGTCCCCACCCGAGCCTGACAAACCAATAGACTAACTTGGTTTCAATTAACTGGGCTGCTTCTCAAGGTCCACAAGATTTCAAGACAGTTTCTTAGTATGTAAATCGGCTCTATGCACACAGGCAAGAACCACATCCAAAACTTGCTTTGAAACTTTGCACACAGCTTTGACAGCTAGCATTTAAACTGGATAGCATCATGCATCTTTGAAATGGAAGCTCCCAAGATTGCAGTTGTTAGATCAGTAAAATTTCATATATGCCTAAGGATTGGGGGGAAAGCCATAGGATAAACTCTAGTTGTGCTAGTCTGCCAGCAACACTTTCTCACTCCCCACCAACTGCAGCCCTTCACATACCCCCAAAATTTGCTTTAATGGTGGGCTCTCAGAAGCAGATTTGGGGGAGTGAAGAGGGAGCTGTAGGAGGAAGGGGAAGTCTACTCTCACCAGGGTATTTGTAAATTCTCTGTTGCAATTATTTCATAGCTATTTACTAAAAATAATAAAATCAAAGGCAACATACTTACATGCTTAAAACAATTAACAGGAGCGGCAGTGAAACTATTGCTATTGATGTAGTTGCCCCAACTGAAGCCTTCCACTGGAACAGATGCTAGAAAGAGTTACTTTATTTAGCAATGGGTACATAATTTACTAAATATATTTTTCATACATATAAATTCATTTCCAGTCTCTTTTAGGGTGGGGGAGGAAACAGAAATGCACGGTTGTAAGCATGACCACAAGGTGAATATGGTGGATTATCCAAAGAAAATCCTCTAGAAAATTAACTTGTTTTTACAAAAGAATATAGATTAGACTGGAACTAATTAATGTAGGCCAGAAGCAAAAACAAAAAACCAATTCTAACCCATGCACTGATGCCATCAGGATTCACATGACAGTTAGTTATTATATCCAGTCAAATGGATATAGCAGTATGGGAAAGAAATCTATCTACCCCTAGAGCAGCCAATGTGTTCTGTTGAAAATGCCAATACAGCTGAAAGGGTAGAAAGCAAGGCACATGAGCCAAGCCCCTCAGAATGTTTCACAGGTTCACCCCAACAACCAATGCCCTTCAGCTTCAGATGAAAGACCCCACCCCACAATACTAGCAAACTTTATTCCTCTTATTCAGTTGGAAATTGCTGAAATATGTGGTTAGAAAAACCTTACAATTCTTCTCGAAATTATTCCCCAAAGCTGAAAAACTGAATGTTAACCCAATAATAATTCCTCAGAGACTTCTCCACGTTACCTGTTTTCGTCTTTGATTGGTTCTGTACCGTTGCTTGGTATTGGGCATATGCAGCTAATTTAGCAACTAAAGGTTGTTTTTGTAGCACTTTAGCCTTCTTTGTTGGAGGTTTTCCCTAAAACAACAAGAGCTGAATAAGGTTCTTTTCAAACTCACATCAAGACGTTTTAGAAGCAGGCTTTCTGGAAATCTGCTGCACAAAATGTAACACTGCAGTTTCAGAAACAGAATTCATCAGAAAGCTTTTTTTTTTTTAAGTTTCTGGGCTGGGTAAATCCCATTCAAAAGACCGCCTAGCCTGCTGCTATTTTAACATTAATTTGAATTTTCTTTAAATACTGAATGTTACTATAACCGTGGCATTTGTGCACTGACAAAAATAGGAAAGGTGCAGCATGCACTCCATATGCTACAAAACTGATGTGCAATCCAAGCACAAAACGCAGACAAAAATATCTTTTGTTTCAGTGAAGGGCTGTACAAACTAACAGATGCTACCAAAACCTATCAAGGCATGATATCTTCTTTAATTTTTGATGTCTCAAAGGAAACACAAGCAAAAATGGGGGGGGGGGTGTAGCTTATAAGCTTAATATATAAAAATCGTGTTTCTGATCACTGTATTCTAACATTACAAGTAACACCGAATCCTAATTATTCAAAACTCTTGAACTAGGATTTGGAGAGAGCAATGGAATTAGTCATGATCTTTCAAGCTTAACAAGCGCTCTCAGATGAAAATGCATTAGTATTCTGCTGTTAGAAGGATATCTAACACCGCAGGTGCAAATAGCTCTCGGCAGTTAAATCCATTGTACAATCTTTCCTTCAAGGCTGGCATTATACATTAGCAAAACTGCACATTGCAAACATGATGGAATTTTTAAATAAAATTTTATTATTATTCTTACACCAGCTTTTGCAGAAGCCAATTGAAAGTATTTGGACTACCGAGCTTTAAAGCAACTTTTACACCCATTACATAATGGAGTGGAGGGGGCACTAGAGATTAGCATTCTTCAGTCCAATTCATCTGTGTATCTGAAGCTTGTAGTTAAAAGTGTTCTCCGACATATATGCACAGTGATATCAATGCAGCTGTTTGAAAGGAAGATGTAAAGAAGGTAATGCTGCATGAGCAGCGTCTCCCTTATTTAACAGGACGTCCTCTTTCTCCCTGCATGCCCACAAAATCTGCTCCAGAGGGTCCCCTAACTCTCTGGAACAGATTTGGAGGGGTTTCACAAGAGAGGCCAGAAGGGTCACCTCCATTGCACATGTGAAAGTATGTTGTGTGAGTAGAACAGCAGTGTTGTACACAACCCAATGTAACTAAAACCACATTCGTACACACTAACTTACATTAACTTATTAAATAAATACATTCCAGTCTCACATTTTCTTAGCCTCCAAATAATGGTGTGGAATGGAAGAATCTGTCCATGAACTGTCTGATCCTGGTTCAGATAGGTCACTCAAACAACTTTGCTAGTTTTGCTGTCATGGCAAAATGTGGTTTGACAAACCAGCCAGCATCTATTAAGTTCATTATGCAAAAGGAAGAGGAAGTCATGCATAGATGGGAAACCCAGCCAGATGGGTGGCGTATAAATAATAATAATAATAATAGTAACAGCAATAGTAATAATAATTATCATCACCATCATCATTATTACTATAGTGGCTCATTCCTGATCCTCCAAATAATTGTTTGTACTTCTTTATTTGTACACATAACAAACTTACAGAGTTTGTTTTACTGAGAAGTGGTAACAACCACTAGGTTAGATTCAAGTGGCGAGTGGTTTTAATTTAAACATTTCTGCAATGCTCTTTTTCTGTATTATCTCACAGCAGTTTACATTATGTAAACATACAACATATACACACAACACAATCCACATTATAAAATATTACAATACAATAAAATGTAACTACTATAGCCAATAAACACAACTAAGCCTTGTGGTACCTCAAACACTACAAGATTTATTGTGATATATACTTTTGTGGACTCAAGCCCATTTCAGATGCATAAAGCGAAATCTTAGTTGGCAGGTATACAGAGGATGAAAACTGTAAGGTGGGAGCTGAATGGCAATGAGATAGATACAAAGATTACGGACTGTGATAATAAGAGCTTAAACATGTAGGCACACTTTTCTAACCGCAGATTGATAATAATTTACCCAGCTTTGCTGAGGTAATTGAATTACAACTATAATGGGGCAGGGAACCATTCATAAGAAACAATAATAGATGTCAGATATCCCTGGCAGAGGTAAGTCAATTAACACATGTAGCATAATAAAAATCCTTTGGGTGAAATCCAACTTAGTACTAAGTGCACATGGGGGGAAAGGTCCATTTGCGCAACAATATTTCCTGCCCTTCCTCCCACACGCCTCCTAAACCTGTTATGGAGGTTCTCCCAGCTCTGCAAAGCAGATTGAGGTGGTGTGGGGTGGTGGTGGAGAGCAGCCCCAGTGTTCTCCCATCGCAACAACTTCTTTGAATCCTGCCCTCTCTGCATTTTATTTAATTCATTAATTTACAAATTGCCTTCCATATGCATTTCAAGACAAACACAAACTAAAAACAGTTTTGAAAACAGTACAAAATCAAAAAATGAAGAGAGGTGGTTATTCTGTATTATTTTAAAATCTATGGCAGAGATCGTTTCACCAAACTGAAAAAGTTTGTCCACACAAACAAGGGCAAACCTAGAACTCATGCCATCTAACTTACTGATAAATTCTAACTCAGCTGTTTCATGTGGTAAAA